>NC_045599.1:51552185-52177185 GCF_009762305.2 Zalophus californianus | reverse complement strand
TGCACTGAGGTTGGGAAATTGGCTCTAGGTGGCAAGTCATGCTCTCAGGAATTATAGGTCTGTACTCCCTGTTATCTAATACCTGAAAAGAGGCATTCTATGTATTTTGTCTAATTCTGTAATTTATTGGTTATGGGGGAAGGGGTGCAAACACCATATAGTTCCTATTCCTTCATGGATGGAAGCAAAATTCTTCCCCTTGTGATTTTAAAAGTAAAGTAAATGGAAAAAATTATTAAAAGGAAGAGAAAACTCCAGATAGTAAAAATAGTAACAGTTAATACTACTAGAGTGTATGGAAGCAGGCCACATTAAAAAAACTATTAGTTGGTGTTTGAATCTGAACAATCTCTCAGAATGGCATTTTGGCAAAATGAAAAAGAACTTAAACATTTTGTTTTTGAACTAGCAATTATTCTTCTAGGGATTTATCCAGAGGAAATAATCAGACATATATAAAAGTATTCGTTACAGAATTAATTATAATAAATAAAAATTTTAACCTATAATAAGGAAAAAATTTAACCTATATGCCCAGCAGGATAGAATTGGTGAAATAAATTTGTTGGTGCATCCACATAATGACTTGCTATTCAACTACAAAAAATAATTTTGTGTAAATATAACTTAATGATATGGGAAAGTATTTTAACAACTTCATTAAGATGAAAAAATCAGATTACAAAAAGTTTTCTCAGCTTAATCACAACGATATTAATATATAATAAGTATGATATAGAGAATATAAAAATATTATCAGTAGTCATCCCTGGTGATGCGATTATAGAAATGTTTCCTGCTTTGTGTTTTTTTGGGTTTACCAAATTTTCTACAACAAACACAGACTTATTTAAAACGTTTTAAAAATCATTATTTTAAAATGCTTCATTAGATTGATCCACAGTTACATGATAATTGGAAGCAGGATAAAAATGGCCCTAAAGGATCCAATATGGTGTAGTGTGAAAGGGGACAAGCCATGAAATGTGGCTTTGAATTCCATTCCACAGTTTTTTAGCTGAAATGCTCTTGAACAAGTTTTATAACTTCTTGGAACGTATATTGCCTTATCTGCAAAATGGGGATATAGATACCTCTTAGGGTTCCTATAAGTATTAAATGATCCAATCTAAAAAAACCTTCAGCCTGGTGAGGTTCTATGGATGGCAGTTAATGCATTATATTATGACTATTATTTCTAATACAACTAGACTACTAACTAGTACTACTACTATTAATGACCTTATGAGAATATGGGACTATTATAGGCTTAAGAGAATACTGAAAAGGGAGAAAGGACAAGAACCAGAGAAGAACTTTATGAATTTCTCTCTAGTTTTTCTTATTTTATGGTTTTTCTTATGACCAGCACTGTTAAAAAAAAAAAAAAAACTCAAATGGGGAATTATTTTCAAGATAATTAAGACACTTATCTTTTCAAGATCCTTAAGATGGATAGAAATCGCATCCCTGCTTAGTTTATGAAGAGTATCGGGGTTTTTGATTTTTTTTTTTTTTAATACAGAGAATAACACTTTAAGAAAATGTATTATAGGACTTTCTTTCAGGTATAATACTGAGAAGATATTTGATTACTTCATGGCTCAGGTTTTTTGTTTGTTTTGTTTTTACCTAGCAACGAGTTTAACATTTTTGGTAGGGTTTTAAATGAAATATAAAAATGGATACCTTAAAAACATGTGAAGATCTGAACACCTTTCTCCACCTCATTGCTTTCGCCATGGGCCAAGCCACCATCAATTCTGGTTTCCCTGCTTCTGCCTTTGCCCCACTGAAACCTATTCTCTATATAGTACCAGAACTGATACTTTTAAAACATTAGTGAATTTGAATCAGTAGGAGGCAATTCTAGGCCAAGAGAGCCACATGTACAAAAACAAGGAGGTACAGAACTATAAGGTATAGTTGGGAAGCTCTGAGTTCGGCATTACTAGAGCTTCATGAAAAATTTGGGGACCAAGAAAAGGAGAGAAGAGGCAGAAGTCAAGAGGTATCATATCCTGAAATTTCATACATGGTCGAGCAAGATTTATGTTTTAGGTGATAAAAATCCTAAAATATAAAATAGGTTGTACCAAGATCAGTTTTTTCCAAGGGGAACTGAGCCGGGCAAAGGCAAAGAAAGTTCTTGGGGTGCTTTGACCTATTTATACTCATTTCCATAATTATCATGTATTTTTTTATCAGAAACACAGAGGACACTTTCTAATGTGGAATTAACATTTGTGGTTCTGCCTAGATAAAGTGACAAATGATTATGTTCTTCCAACAATTAGCATACTGCTCAGAAAAGAATTTTTCATTTACCTTAATAATGCTACTTTGTATTTGTAATGGCAATATTTTGTGAGATTCTGTCTTACCTTAGTTGTTGTGGTCCAGTTCCATAATTCCCATCTCATTTTACAGATGGGAAAAGAGAAGCAGAAAGTTTAACTCATCTATGAAGATGTGCACAGAATATAAGACATTTAAGCTATTCATTTCTTACCCATGGCATTTCAGATGCTTTCTGCCTCTTGGTTGCCCCTTGCTTTGCTTAGGTGGAAAAGCTAAATTTGCTAAGGCATTCTGAGCTTATTTGCTATGGACAGAGTTCTGTCTTGAATTTCTTTTTTTTTTTTAAATTTTTTATTGTTATGTTAATCACCACACATTACATCATTAGTTTTTGATGTAGTGTTCCATGATTCATTGTTTGTGCATAACACCGAGTGCTTCACGCAGAATGTGCCCTCTTTAATACCCATCACCAGGCTAACCCGTCCCCCCACCCTCCTCCCCTCTAGAACCCTCAGTTTGTTTTTCAGAGTCCATCATCTCTCATGGTTCGTCTCCCCCTCTGACTTACTCCCCTTCATTCTTCCCCTCCTGCTATCTTCTTCTTTTTCTTTTTTCTTACCATGTGCTGCATTATTTGTTTCAGAAGTACAGGTCTGTGATTCAACAGACTTACACAATTCACAGCGCTCACCATAGCACATACCCTCCCCAATGTCTATCACCCAGCCACCCCATCCCACCCCCCACCACTCCAGCAACACTCAGTTTGTTTCCTGAGATTAAGAATTCCTCATATCAGTGAAGTCATATGATACATGTCTTTCTCTGATTGACTTATTTCACTCAGCATAATACCCTCCAGTTCCATCCAGGTCGTTGCAAATGGCAAGATCTCATTCCTTTTGATGGCTGCATAATATTCCATTGTGTATATATACCACCTCTTCTTTATCCATTCATCTGTCGATGGAGATCTTGGCTCTTTCCACAGTTTGGCTATTGTGGACATTGCTGCTATAAACATTGGGGTGCACGTACCCCTTCGGATCCCTACATTTGTATCTTTGTGGTAAATACCCAGTAGTGCAATTGCTGGATCGTATAGTACCTCTATTTTCAACTGTTTGAGGAACCTTCATACTGTTTTCCAGAGGGGTTGCACCAGCTTGCATTCCCACCAACAGTGTAGGAGGGTTCCCCTTTCTCCGCATCCCCGCCAACATCTGTCGTTTCCTGACTTGTTCATTTTAGCCATTCTGACTGGTGTGAGGTGGTATCTCATTGAGGTTTTGATTTGGATTTCCCTGATGCCGAGCGATGTTGAGCACTTTTTCATGTGTCTGTTGGCCATTTGGATGTCTTCTTTGGAAAAATGTCTCTTCATGTCTTCTGCCCATTTCTTGATTGGATTATTTGTTCTTTGGGTGTTGAGTTTGATAAGTTCTTTATAGATTTTGGATACAAGTCCTTTATCTGATAAGTCATTTGCAAATATTTTCTCCCATTCTGTCGGTTGTCTTTTGGTTTTGTGGACTGTTTCTTTTGCTGTGCAAAAGCTTTTTATCTTGATGAAATCCCAATAGTTCATTTTTGCCCTTGCTTCCCTTGCCTTTGGCGATGTTTCTAGGAAGAAGTTGCTGCAGCTGAGGTCGAAGAGGTTGCTGCCTGTGTTCTCCTCTAGGATTTTGATGGACTCCTTTAGGTCTTTCATCCATTTGGAGTCTATTTTTGTGTGTGGTGTAAGGAAATGGTCCAGTTTCATTCTTCTGCATGTGGCTGTCCAATTTTCCCAACACCATTTGTGGAAGAGACTGTCTTTTTTCCATTGGACATTCTTTCCTGCTTTGTCAAAGATGAGTTGACCATAGAGTTGAGGGTCCATTTCTGGGCTCTCGATTCTGTTCCATTGATCTATGTGTCTGTTTTTGTGCCAGTACCATACTGTCTTGATGATGACAGCTTTGTAACAGAGCTGGAAGTCCGGAATTGTGATGCCGCCAGCTTTGCTTTTCTTTTTCAACATTCCTCTGGCTATTCGGGGTCTCTTCTGGTTCCATACAAATTTTAGGATTATTTGTTCCATTTCTTTGAAAAAAGTGGATGGTATTTTGATGGGGATTGCATTGAATGTGTAGATTGCTCTAGGTAGCATTGACATCTTCACAATGTTGGTTCTCCCAATCCATGAGCATGGAACGTTTTTCCATTTCTTTGTGTCTTCTTCAATTTCTTTCATGAGTTTTTATAGTTTTCTGAGTACAGATCCTTTGCCTCTTTGGTTAAATTTATTTCTAGGTATCTTATGGTTTTGGGTGCAGTTGTAAATGGGATCGACCCCTTGATTTGTCTCTCTCCTGTCTTGTTGTTGGTGTATAGGAATGCCACTGATTTCTGGGCATTGATTTTATATCCTGCTACTTTACTGAATTCCTGTATGAGTTCTAGCAGTTTTGGGGTGGAGTCTTTTGGGTTTTCCACATACAGTATCATATCATCTGCAAAGAGTGAGAGTTTGACTTCCTCTTTGCCGATTTGGATGCCTTTGATTTCTTTTTGTTGTCTGATTGCTGTGGCTAGGACTTCTAATACTATGTTGAATAGCAGTGGTGAGAGTGGACATCCCTGCCGCGTTCCTGACCTTAGGGGAAAAGCTCTCAGCTTTTCCCCATTGAGAATGATATTCGCTGTAGGTTTTTCATAGATGGCTTTTATGATATTGAGGTAGGTACCCTCTATCCCTATACTCTGAAGAGTTTTGATCAAGAAAGGATGCTGTACTTTGTCACATGCTTTTTCTGCATCTATTGAGAGGATCATATGATTCTTGTTCTTTCTTTTGTTAATGTATTGTATCACATTGATTGATTTGTGGGTGTTGAACCAACCTTGCATCCCAGGGATAAATCCCACTTGGTCATGGTGAATAATCCTTTTAAGGTACTGTTGGATCCTATTGGCTAGTATTTTGGTGAGGATTTTTGCATCCATGTTCATCAAGGATATTGGTCTGTAATTCTCCTTTTTGATGGGGTCTCTGTCTGGTTTGGGGATCAAGGTAATGGTGGCCTCATAAAATGAGTTTGGAAGTTTTCCTTCCATTTCTATTTTTTGGAACAGTTTCAGGAGAATAGGTAATAATTCTTCTTTAAATGTCTGATAGAATTCCCCTGGGAAGCCATCTGGCCCTGGGCTTTTGTTTGTTGGGAGATTTTTGATGACTGCTTCAATTTCCTTAGTGGTTATAGGTCTGTTCAGGTGTTCTATTTCTTCCTGGTTCAATTTTGGTAGTTGATACATCTCTAGGAATGCACCCATTTCTTCCAGGTTATCGAATTTGCTGGCACAGAGTTGCTCATGATATGTTCTTATAATTGTTTGTATTTCTTTGGTGTTGGTTGTGATGTCTCCTCTTTCATTCATGATTTTGTTGATTTGGGTCATTTCTCTTTTCTTTTTGATCAGTCTGGCCAGGGGTTTATCAATCTTGTTAAATCTTTCCAAGAACCAGCTCCTAGTTTCGTTGATCTGTTCTACTGTTCTTTTGGTTTCTATTTCATTGATTTCTGCTCTGATCTTTATGATTTCTCTTCTCCTGCTGGGTTTAGGCTTTATTTGCTGTTCTTTCTCCAGCTCCTTTAGGTGTAGGGTTAGGTTGTGTATTTGAGACCTTTCTTGTTTCTTGAGAAAGGCTTGTATTGCTATATGCTTTCCTCTCAGGACTGCCTTTGCTGTATCCCAAAGATTTTGAACAGTTGTGTTTTCCTTTTCATTGGTTTCCATGAATTTTTTTAATTCTTCTTTTATTTCCTGGGTGACCCATTCATTCTTTAGTAGGATGCTCTTTAGCCTCCATGTATTTGAGTTCTTTCCGACTTTCCTCTTGCGATCGAGTTCTAGTTTCAAAGCACTGTGGTCTGAAAATATGCAGGGAATAATCCCAATCTTTTGGTACCGGTTGAGACCTGATTTGTGACCTAGGATGTGATCAATTCTGGAGAATGTTCCATGGGCACTAGAGAAGAATGTGTATTCCGTTGCTTTGGGATGGAATGTTCTGAATACGTCTGTGAAGTCCATTTGGTCCAGTGTGTCATTTAAAGTCTTCATTTCCTTGTTGATCTTTTGCGTAGATGATCTGTCCATTTCAGTCAGGGGGGTGTTAAAGTCCCCCACTATTACTGTATTGTTGTCAATGTGTTTCTTCTCTTTTGTTATTAATTGCCTTATAAAATTGGCTGCTCCCATGTTAGGGGCGTAGATATTTACGATTGTTAGATCTTCTTGTTGGCTAGACCGTTTAAGTAGGATATAGTGTCCTTCTTCATCTCTTATTACAGTCTTTGTTTTAAAATCTAATTTGTCTGATATAAGGATTGCCACCCCAGCTTTCTTTTGGTGTCCATTAGCATGGTAAATGGTTTTCCACCCCCTCACTTTCAATCTGGGGGTGTCTTTGGGTCTAAAATGAGTCTCTTGCAGACAGCATATCAATGGGTCTTGTTTTTTAATCCAATCTGATAGCCTGTGTCTTTTGATTGAGGCATATAGCCCATTTACATTCATGGTAACTATAGAAAGGTATGAATCCAGTGCCATTGCATTGTCTGTAGGTGACTGTTACTGTATATTGTCTGTGTTCCTTTCTGATCTATGCTGCTTTTAGGCTCTCTCTTTGCTTAGAGGACCCCTTTCAATATTTCTTGGAGGGTTGGTTTCATGTTTGCAAATTCCTTTAGTTTTTGTTTGTCCTGGAAGCTTTTTATCTCTCCTCCTATTTTCAATGACAGCCTAGCTGGATATAGTAATCTTGGCTGCATATTTTTCTCGCCTAGTGCTCTGAAGATCTCATGCCAGTCCTTTCTAGCCTGCCAGGTCTCTGTGGATAGGTCTGTTGCCAATCTAATATTTCTACCATTATAGGTATATATATATATCTCTTCTCCCGAGCTGCTTTCAGGATTTTCTCTTTGTCTCTGAGACTCGTAAGTTTTACTATTAGATGTCAGGGTGTTGACCTATTTTTATTGATTTTGAGAGGGGTTCTCTGTGCCTCCTGGATTTTGATGCCTGTTTCCTTCCTCACATTAGGGAAATTCTCTGATATAATTTGCTCCAATATACCTTCTGCCCCTCTCTCTCTTCTTCTGGGATCCCAATTATTCTAATGTTGTTTCATCTTATCGTATCGCTTATCTCTCGAATTCTGCTCTCATGATCCTGTAGTTGTTTCTCTCTCTTTTTCTCAGCCTCTTTATTTTCATCATTGGGTCTTCTGTATCGCTGATTCTCTCTTCTGCCTCATTTATCCTAGCAGTTAGTGCCCCCATTTTTGATTGCACCTCATTTATAGCCTTTTTTATTTTGACTTGGTTAGATTTTAGTTCTTTTATTTCTCCAGGAAGGGTTTCTCTAATAACTTCCACGCTTTTTTCAAGCCCAGCTAGTATCTTTAAAGTCATGATTCTGAACTCTAGGTCCGACATCGTACTAATGTCCGTATTGAGTAGGTCCCTGGCTGATGGTACTACCTCTTGTTCTTCTTGCTGAGGTGATTTTTTTGTCTTGTCATTTTGTCCAGAGGAGAACAGATGAATGAGAGAACAAAATGCTAACAGGTTAACAATGTCCCCAGCAAATATACTCTATACAAATCAGAAAAGACCTGAAACCAGGGGAAAAGAAAGGGAAAGAAAGAAAAAAGAATGAGAAAGAAAAAAAAACAAAAACAGAACAATACAAAAAAAAAAAGCAGAATATGATCAAATATGATCAGGCTTGTGCATAGATCAGTGCCACACACTAGATTTTGGGCGTATTTTGGTCTGTTAGAAAAAAGTGCCTCCTAAAATTTTAAAGGAAGAAGAGTTATATATGTACAAAACAAGGGTTGATACAATGAAGGGATGGAAGATGACTGTAAAGATGAAAATTATAAAAGATTTTATAAAAGGAATTGATAAGAAGTTGTTTGAAAAAAGAAAGAAGATTTAAAAAAAAAGAAAAAAAAAGGGAGAGAATGTGATCAGGCAGGAGAGTAGAACAAAGCCATACACTAATGAGTTAGGGTATATTTTGATCTGTTAGAAGAAACTGTATCTTAAAATTTTAAAGAGAGAACAACTTATATATATATGCCAAAAATAAGGGTAACTACTATGAAGGGATAAAATATGACTCTAAAAATGAAAAATAAAAAATGTTTTTTAAAAAAGGGATTGATAAGATTTTGGTTGAAAAGGGAAAAAGGAAATTCAAAAAAAAAAAACAGTTAAAAAATTAACTTTGAAAAACGAATGAATTATGGTAAAAAAGCCATGAATTCTATGTGCAGTATTCCCCTAGCCCTGGAGTTCTCCCGTTCTCCTTGATCGGTAAACTTGGTCTTGGCTTGCTGGCCGTTCGTGCTGATCTTCTGGGGGAGGGGCCTGTTGCCGTGGTTCCCAAATGTCTTTGCCGGAGGCAGAATTGCCCCGCCCTTGTCGGTCCGGGCTAAGCAAGCTGCTCGGGTGTGCTCTCAGGAGCTTTTGTTCCCTGCAAGCTCTGGTACAGCTTTGGAGGACCAGGGTGAAAATGGTGGCCTCCCAATCTCCACCTGGAGGAGCTGAGAATTTGGGGCCCCGCTCCTCAGTGCGCCCCCAGAGAAAAGCAGTCACTCCTGTCTCCCCGGTCTCCGGCCGCACTCCGTGCTCACCCGGCCTGTGACCCGAGCATTTCTATCTCTGGCACCCGACCCCGTGTGGAGTCTCCAAACCCAGCAGATCCCTGCGGTGCGCTCCCGCGCCGCTCCTCCCAGGGGAGGAAGGGGAGTCTCCCCGACTCTGCTGCTTGTTGGGTGGGTCCCTGCTGGAGGAGCAGTGGCCCAACTGTGTCGCCAATCACAGTTTATGTCAACCCCGAGCTGAGAGCCCATGCCTCGGCTCCGTCTCTGCAGCCGGCTTCCCCTCTCCGATACCTGGGAGCTCTGCTGCACTCAGGCACCCCCCGTCTTTCTGTGACCCCGAGGGTCCTGAGATCACACTGTCCCGTGAGGGTTCCACCCCCCGCTTAGCCACTGGAGCGACGTCCCTCAGCGGAGCCAACTTCTAAAAGTTCCGATTCTGTGCTCCGCGGCTCTATCACTTGCCAGAAGCGGCTGACGGAGGCTTCCTCCCCCGCCGTCTATCCTCCCAAATATCGCCTCAGATTCACTTCTCCGCACGTCCTACCTTCCAGTAAGTGGTCGCTTCTCTGTTCAGAGAGTTGTTGCTATTCTTTTCTTCGATCTCCTGTTGAGTTTGTAGGTGTTCAGAATCGTTTGATCCCTATTCAGCTGAATTCCTGAGACCAGACGAAATCCAGGTCTCCTACTCCTTCGCCATCTTGCTCCGCCCCCCCCGTCTTGAATTTCTTAATTTTATTTGCATCGTCCCTCCTTTTTTTTTTTTTAAAGATTTATTTTTTTAGAGACAGCATAAGTAGGAGGGGCAGAGGGGGAGAGAGAGAGAGAATCTCAGTCAGCCTCCACACTCAGCGTGGGCTCAACTGGGCTCAATCCCAGGATCCTTAGATCATGACCTGAGCTGAAACCGAGTCGGCCACTTAATGGACTGTGCCACCCAGGTGCCCCTCCTTCTCTCTTTATTTCCTTTCTTTGCTCCTTCCTTTGTTCTTTTGTTCCTTTCTTCTTTAACTTCTTCCTTTACTCCTTCTACCACTTATAATCAGAAAGTGTTGAAATAAGTTTATGAAGATACATGAAACATACAAAACAACATATATAGAAAGCAGAGATGAAAGAAGAAAATAAAGCAAGGGAGGGGTCATTAAATAGAACACATCTGTTGTTTTGGAACAGTAAAATAAGGCATTGGGGGGTAAAGTTGACATTGAAGGTGTTCCAAGAAATAAAAGTAGGGGCATGATTTTATGTCCACATGGATTGTTGATAACCTAGTAATTGTGAACACAACTGGCACCTGGGTCTGTTCTTAGCACGAAAATCAGGACTGGAAGCCACAATCTCCTGATTGTTAAATACTAACATCCTGCTCTGGACCACATAGAGTTGACAAAACTGTCACATCCAAATCCCTTGCCTAAGGGAAAAGAAAAGCTTGCAAGCTTAAGTGGTACCACCCAATGAGGGAATAAAGGAGACCAGGGCGGGTGGGATGAGTGGGGATGGAATGTACCCAGGAAAGGTGGGGCTCCCCAAGTGTCAGGGAAGGCCAGGAGGAGCATGAAATATGTTGATTGCAAGAATTTCAAGTTGTTCTTGGCAGCCCTAAGTGTCAAGAGGTCCCATGACAAGCCTGGGTTAAAGAGGCAAGGAATCATCTAGAATGCAGTCCTTTTTGGGACAGAATGGAATTTTTAGCAGGCTATGCAGGCCTAGGGTGTGTGAAGATTAGGAGGTGTGGCTTAAAGTGAGGGGGGAAAAGAATCTAACACATTAGTCAAATAACATTCAGCTTGGGAGCAGAGGTCTTCTATCAAGAAGTATTTACTGTCAGCAAGTTGTTGCATCAGAAGGCAAAACAGCATGAGTTGCAGAATTCTGGGGTATGTGGAATGCATGTTGCCAGAGTGAATGGTATGTGACAAGTATGCATTTGGGGCTGTGGCATACCATGAAGTGCACTGTGTCCTTGCTATTTTGTGGTATGCCACAGGGCAACGAGCAGGTGGGTGAGAGCCGTGATTGCCTGCGTCCCTTGTCTGAAGCTTGTTGCATACCATATCCCCTCAACGTTTTTGGATGGGCAGCAACTTTTTGGTTGTCCTCTTTCATCACAGAATTTGTAAATTGACCCAAGATGTTGGTTTATGTGGATAAGGCACTGTCACTTGTTTCTTAAGACGAGAACCAAAGGTTGATGAATAGGCAGCACCGCTGATGCTGCGACATGCTTCCCACCCTGTGTGGGCCTTCCTCCTCGGCATGCAAATGATTTGGGTCTGAATTACTAGGGAGGGAACACAGAACTTCTTAAGGTTTGTAGAACCTGGAGCTACAAAATTCTACTTTGAAAAGGAATAATGTGGCAAAATGTATGGACTCTGAAGTTGGCTGCTTGGGTTTAAATCCCTTTGTGATTTCAAGCTTCATATCCCTCACTTGAAGGATGGAGAAAAGAATAGAACTTTCTTTTTCATGCGGCTATGAGTATTTTGGGAGCTAATACATGGAAAGTGTATTTGAAAAGTCCCTGGCCCGCGTCAAATACTCCATAAATGATAGTTGGCATTGTTATACTTATGATCAAGATGCTCACACCAAGGGAAGGCCTGGTCCAAATGGTGAACTCCTAGAGCTCAGGCTGCATCTGGTCCTGTGCCAACTCTCCTGTGGCAGGCTCCTGTTCCAGCCTTGTTCACTTCAGGCCTGCACTCTCTGCCCTTGCACAGTTCTGTGTTACTCCTGGGAAAATAGGAATGGACACAGAGTTGTCCCTTGGGCCTGGAAAGAGTGAATGGCTGGTGCTGGCAAAGGTCCCTGGGGCCAGAGGCCCAGCTCATCTGTCTGAGGTGCTGAGTCATGAGCTGTGGTTGCAGGCCCGGCTGCACCACTGCACTTGGCATGGCATCTGGGGAGGATTAGGAGATTATGATCAGAACAAGACACAAAGGAATTGCAGCTGATGTTGATAAGTGTTTTGGAAGGTACTCAGAGGAAGGAAAAACACGAAGGCAGTCTGCAGAATCAAAGTGAGCGTGGGCAGAGAGAGCTGAATAGCTGAGAGTGGGGGTGGGGGGTGGCATAAACCATGCAACTCAAACAGGACAAGGGCTTCCCTTTCTATTATTGCTTCTTTGGGTGCTTAAAGGAAACTGCCGGAAAGACTTTGATTTTGACATTAGTCAAATAAAAACATTTAAAATGTAGAGCAAGGAATCATTCATACATTGCTGGTGGGCACCAGAATCAAGTTTCTTTAGGAATGTCTTGAAAGAAATGGCTTAGTGTTTCACCCTTTTATGGTTGCATTTCACAGATTCCTTCAATGACTTAAAGAAAGGTGTTATGGTAGGGCTTTCAGAGACCATGAGATGTAAGTAGGTGTATAGATGCATAGAAGACTTTTCCAGAGTTCTTCCAATCACATTCCCTCTGTCAAAATTAGTGCTTTTCCTGGCCAGGACTCAGGCTTTCTAGGAGATGAGAGGTCAGATTAGAGCAAAATCCACTGTCCCTTAAGCCTGAGTGGAGCTGAGAGATGGCAGTAAGCTCTACCCCCGGCCATGTTTTACCTGCAAACAACCTATGGGTGATTATTCTTGGCTCACACTGCTTGTGACCTCCAGGAGCTGTCCTGTTGGTGGTGTTTCTGCTCGTAATGAGGAGAGGGTCTAAAAACGGGGAAGGGTCATTATCCAATTCACTGATTTGTCCTCTTAAGCTCACATTTACCAGAAATCCAGTCTTTCTTCATAATGGCTATCACTTAGCCATCTCTGTATTCAGGCTTTCCTATTTGGGGAGCAACTGAGTTTGGTCTTGCCCTATGAAAGGGAGAATAACTCTGCATAGCTCTCCCTTGCAAAGCAGGAGTGCTCAGATAGATTAGATGTGAAACTGTGGTCAAAAGGCAGGCTGGAGGGGCACCTAGGTGTCTTTGGCTCAGGTCATGATCCCAGGGTCCTGGGATCGAGCCCCGCATCACACTCCCTGCTCAGCGGGGAGCTTTCTTCTCCCTCTCCCACTCCCCCTGCTTGTGTTCCCTCTCTTGCTGTCTCTCTCTCTCTGTCAAATAAATAAATAAAATCTTTAAAAAAAAAAAGGCAGGCTGGGACCAGCATGTAGAGTGGGTCCAGGGTCCTAGTATTCAGAAAACTTTGCCTTATTTTTTATCATTGGTAGGAAGACTTCTCATATTTCTTATTGACTCAAGATGTATTTGATATGGTTGCTTGGCCCCAAAGCCTATCTGCCCCGACAACTGCAGAAGATCCAGAGATACACAGCCATCCATCAAATCTGATGGGACTGCCTCCTACAGCAGCTGTATTGTTTATGAAATGAATCACTTTCATAGCAAATCCAAAAGCAAACTTGTGCCGGATTTGACAGACACATCCCCCTTCATTCTTCTCATTCCCTCCCTCCACATGCTTGCCCAGCTCCTGAGTAGCAGCCTAATTTTGCTAAGGTGGAAATGAGAAACACAAAGCAGGGTTATTTTTCTCAAAGAAAATCATTACATCTGACTTCTAGGTTTAGAGTAGTTCAGCAAGCATGTGTCTTCTCTTTGCTCAGCAGGAGTGTGTGGGGGAGGAAAAATGAGTGGGCAGGAGTGGTGGTTGCCACATGTGTACCTGAGAAATAGGATCCCATTATTCTGTTCTATTTAGTGGCCACACTGAAAGGTGTCTAAAATTTTCTACAGCATCCATTTCTCAGTAGCGATCAAACTTCCCACCTGTAGGAACAGTAACAGCAAAATGGAGGCCACTAAAGATGGGGTATTTGTTGGCTGTTTGACTCAGAATGAACCATTGACAAAGATTAATTTAAGAAGTGGCCAAGGTGTTGGGTGACAAAGTCACTCAATCTGGTTCAGCCTCATACATAGAAAAAATAGGCTTACAGATAGAATTTAAGAGACTCCAAAGGGTTCAGTCCTTAGCTCCTTTTTGCTAATAAAACTATTTTTGGAGTGGAGTCACACTTGATCATCTTAATACCATGTGACCAGTAGGCTGATGAGGTTATCAGATGCTGAGCTCTGAATAATCTGAGAGAACTTAGTATATGAGATATTGGAAGGATGAGGGGTACCCAAAGGACAGGAAAGGCCCAGGTGATGATATTCAAGAGGATAGTTATTGAACACCTCATTTATTGCCAGCCACTGTGTTAAGCCCCAGGCTACAACACTGAACAAGACATAGTCCCTACCTTTAGTGGAGGTTGGTCTGATGAGAGACATAGACATCTACTCAGACAATTACATAAAATATGATAAACTCAATGAATAGAAGTGCTGTTTGGTAATATTAAGGGATATTGCAAAGCCACCCTGAGAAAATAAAACCTATCACTTAAGGAGCCTGTGCAGTTCCTCAGGGCTCCTAAAGAAGTCAGACATGAACAACTCCTGGTACAGGAGGCAAGGGGACAGAAGATGCCACTAGGGGATCAGCGCAGCTCCTAAGAGGAAAACACATGTGAACAGTAAAAGATAAACAGGAAAAGACTTATTACTTGACTACATAAGTATTTAAATATTTCGCAGGGAAGAAATCATAAATAAAGTTGAAACCTGGAAACTTGGGGGGTGGGAAAAAAACACATTAAGTCCTACCTTATTGATGTAGCTGCTGAGGATGGAGGTTCCTCAAAACATTAAAAATAGAAATACCATGTGATCCACTAATTCCACTACTGGGTATTTACCCAAAGGAAATGAAAACAGTAATTTGAAAAGATATATACATCCCTTTTTTTACTGCAGCAGTATTTACAATAGGCAAGCTATGGAAGCAACCCAAGTGTCCATCAATAGATAAATGGACAAAGAAGACGTAGTGCGTGCACACACACACACACACACACACACACACAAACACACTGGAATATTACCCATCAAAAAGGATGAGATCTTGCCATTTGTAACAACATGGATGGATTAGAGGGTATTATGCTCAATGAACTAAGTCAGACAGAGATAAACAATTATTGTACAATTTCACTTACATGTGGGATCTAAAAAACAAATCAAATGAATAAACAACAGAAATAAACAAAAAGAATCAGAGCTATAAATACAGAGAACAAACTGATGGTTGCCAGGTTGGGGAGATGGGCAAAATGGGTGAAGGGGAGAGGGAGATACAGGCTTCCAGTTATGGAATGAATAGATCATAGGAATAAAAGATACAGCATAGGGAATATAGTGGAATGGTATTATAAGAGCACTGTATGGTGAGAGATGGTAGTTACCCTTGTGGAGATCATAGCATAATATTTAAAGCTGTCAAATCACTGTTATACACCCAAAACTAATGTAACATTATGTGTTAACTATACTCAACACACACACACACACAGTGATGTGTAAAGAGCACTAACAAAAGAAGAAATAGGAGTGCCTCATAAACATTTAGATAGATGCTCAATATCACTCACAACGCAAATGCGGATGGAAACCAACGGTAGCAGGAGGGAGGCTGCTTTAGCAGTCTGCTGGATTATGGCCTTGCTGGGAAGGGGACCTAGAGAAGAAATGCTGAATCAGCAAAAAGAGGCCTATGTAGCTCTAAGAGACCTTAGCTGAATACTCACTAGTTTATGGCTCAAATTCTAATTTCAAAGTTATTCTGGGAATAGTAGTGTGAGTTTAGAGCAAGGAATGGAAACCCCATGACTGTTTGGAAAACTCAGTTTCCCTTTGTTTCTTGTCATTGTCACAGGAATGATCGTGAGGGGATAGGGGTACGGTTCTTTGACTGTGACAGGTGATCCAGGGCGTTCTTTAGCACCGTGTTTCTACAACATCTGTGTTGTGATTGAACACTACAGTGGAGGGTCTTGAAGATTGGAATGCGCGAATTTAGAGAAGATTATATCCCTAGAATATTCTACCCAGCCTGGCTTTCCAAGCCCTACAAAAAAGTGACCATATCCAGTCTGCAGAGAAAGTTGAAGTATTTTTATTTTATTGTGATTTTTAGGCTTTTAAGAGGCCTGCTATAGTTGCAGTCACTTCCACTATCACTGTTATCCCCCCAAATCCGTATGTTGAAGTCCTAATCTCCAGTACCTCAGAATGTGGCCCTTTTTGGAGATGTGGTCTTTACAGACATAATCAAGTTAAAAATGAATTCATTAGGGTGGGCCCTAATCCAATGGCTGGTGTCCTTATAAAAAGGGGAAATTTGGAGACAGACATATGGGAAGAATGCCATGTGAACATGAAGACAGGCATCTGCAAGCCCAAGAGGGAGGCCAGGAACATGTCCTTCTTTCATAACCCACAGTAGGAACCAACTCTGCTGATACCTTGATTTTGGCCTTCTAGCCTCCAGAACTGTGAGACAATAAATTTCTGTTGTTTAAGCTACCTAGTCTTTTGTTATTTTGTTAGGTCAGCCCTGGGAGACTAATCCAATCCCCATATTCAGTCATATTCTTCCATATGCCTGCATCTAGAGTACAATAATTTTTTAATTTTAAATGAAAAAAGTATATTCTATGAAGCTGTTTTCAGATATGAAAGGCAATGGAGAAATGGTGAGGAGGAAGAGCGACTTTTGGCGATTTAACAAGCGTTTGTTGTATAAGCAACCCTCTATGTGCCAGGCACCATCTTGTATGTCAGAGATGATAGTGAATGAGACAACATGGCTCCTGCCTTCCTGGAGCCTGTAGTGTAGCAGGAACCACCCTGAACCTAGACAATTCTGAGAGTGTGACAAATGTTTTCTATGACCACGGTATGAAGACCCTCCTGTGGGAACAGATCCTACTCTTAGGATCCAGAAATACTTCGCTGATTTGGAAGTGACTTCTGACCTGAAACCTGAATAATAGGTAGGAATTAGCTGGTGCAAGGGGTGGAAGATAAAGGGAAGACAGCAAGGGCAATGAGAGCAATGTTTCTAGGTGGAGGCAAAAGCCTCTGTGCTTCACATATAAAGAGGGAAGAAAACTTGTCTTCCATTTTGGTGCTGAGGAAATGGCCCCAGAGTCATGAGGAGAGAGGGTAGAGATGTGTGAGTGGGGAAAAGTTCTCAGCTGCAGTCCCTGTGTGGGCAGTATGCAGGTGTGGAGGTGACCTTGATTTGGGTAGGTCACCTAGAATGCTAAATGCGGGAGGAATAAATTGGCTGCCTTCAGTGGCCCCTCCGGCGCGCTGTGTAGTCTTCCTGACCCATTGGCCTAGTGTTCTCATGCAAACTTCCACAGCCTGATCTGGAAGCTTCTAAAAATGTGTGTTTTTTTTTTTTTTTTTTTTTTTTTTTACAGAGCTTGACTTTGTGAGAGGACCAACCAACAAAGAAAGCCCCACTTAGCTGATGGGAGAATTGTTGGGGCTTGTCCTCTGATGGGAGAGGCCACTCCCTTCTCTTCCAATCCCTTCCAAGAACCATAAAACTGAAAGGGCCTTTTATGTTTCTGATAAATGGTTTGGCAAACATTTTGAGTTTTGGAATTATATCCTACCTGACTTTCCTTCCACTAATCCCCCACCCCTACACCCCCATCAGAATAAGTTGTGTCTCCGGGCAACACAGCCTGAGGAATGAATGGTGTCTCAGGAAAGTTAATGTTCTCGTGGTGGCTTCTGGATCTTCATCCTGGTTTTGCCATTTAGCAGTTCTGTGACTGAAAAAAGTCACCTCTAATCCCTGAATCTCAGTTTCTGAGATAATAAACCAGTTGGATGAGAAAGGCTGCTAATAGGATCCCTCCCGACCTGAATGTTAGGGTTCTATTATTCTTTCTATATCCAAAGGCAATTTAATTCATCCCCACTCAACCTAACTGTGGCCCAGTCATTGTCAGAGGTCAGGGGAAGCCGCCTTTGGCAGTGTTGGGCAGTCCTACAGGTCCCGTGTTGTCTTTAGTAAGTGTAGTGAAGAGTGGGTAAACATGAACCAGCAGAAACCCCATTTCCCGCTCGGCTCTCTCACCTGCCATCATCAACGATGTCGACCTTCCCCCTCCACCTCCCTCCCACCCTCTTCCACCCACAGATTCATCCAAAAACTTTTGCCTAGAGGGGAATTCAAGACTTATTTCTTTAATGGTCAGAATTGTGCTAGGTCAAGACTTTTAACTGTGTATTTAATTAGTCATCTGTATGCATGTAACTTAAAGGCGTTCAGCTGTGCCTTTTTTATAGGATTAATAAAGCAGGTTGTAAATCACCTATGCAGCCTATAAAAGTATTTATAGCAGCTTTTCTCTCCCTTTGCCATTACAGAAGCTCTGTTTGAACTAGCTGAGGTTTGCATGGGGAGAGTTCTACCCAGTTCTAGGAGGAAAGTGTTAACAGTCCCTTCCTGGCAAACCACAACTCCATCATTAGGCAATGCGAAATGTGCTGAAATGTTAAGCTCCAGCAAGGACGTTCCAAGGCGTTATTGCCAACAGCAAGCCTTCTGTGTTAATGAAAATCAAAATACAAAAAGCCAGTCAACTGCAAGCGCAGAACTTAAGCCGAACTTGAGAAATAGGACCAGAGCTGGAATGCCATGGCTTCTTGACTTCTATAAACCTTAACAGGATTTGGCAAGCCCTTCTCCAAGCTCATACATTTGCACTGGCCAAACACCTTTTGGAACCACCTCAGCCAATTCCACAGTATCACTGAGTCTGTAAAGGAACAAACCACCTTTTGTCTGATAGACATGCAGAGCTTTTGTGGGTAAAATAAACAGTTACCAGAACTGCTTCTTTGTGTCAGGAAGAGTTTCATTTCTCACACCCTTCTCTCCAGCCTACCAAAACAAAGTTCCCAGGTCTTAAAAGAGAATTAGATCCATGTCTTATTCCCAGTATCATTGCTCTTCAAGTCCTGCCCCACTGGAATTCTTCCTCTAGCTGAATGTGATGGGACTTAAGCATTGATTGGGACCCTGTCACAGAAGTTGACAATTAGTTAAACATAGACATACCTTGGTTATCATTTCAGGGCTAACCCTGGAAAGAAGAGGCCATAGATTTGCTTTTGCAGACACGTGTTCTGAAACCTCA
The DNA here is from genome assembly GCF_009762305.2 of Zalophus californianus. Lineage (NCBI taxonomy): Eukaryota > Metazoa > Chordata > Mammalia > Carnivora > Otariidae > Zalophus > Zalophus californianus. Next base: position 52,158,200 of record NC_045599.1, on the reverse strand, counting down.
CAAGACATATTTCTTCTTTAGAAGAATCCTGACTGTCTAATGATCAGCACCCTCTCCAAAGGAAAAAAAAGAAGAACCGAATTGTTGCTGTCACAGCAGCTTATGAAGAATCATCTGGCTTCGGGTTTGGGCACTAAAGGCAAAGGACAGGCTACCTTCTCAGGACTGGGGTCTTCCATAAATGGGTGGTAGTTTTCATATTTCCTTGGCCATCAGAGGGTAGGGTGCTTGATCACTTTGATGGCTCCTAGGGCTAATCAACCTGGGGTGGGGGTGGCAGCTGAACCTTTGCTTGCAATCCTACAGAATAACTTGTGTGTTTGTATTCATTCAGGAATAGAGTGTAAGGGAGCATGTGTGCTAAGGGAGTAGAGTGGCAGTGGGTTCTTCTTCCTGAAAATTGGCCCTAAGAGTTGCAACTATGGCAATTTGGTTCACCAACTCTGTGAAATTTGTCCAGCCTTGGAGTTTGGCTTGAGGTTCTTCAAATCTCAAAATCTTTGTCTCTTCTAGTTTGTTAGCTTTTTTTTTTTATTCCCTCCCTTCCTTCTCTTTTCCCCACTTCCTTCCTTCCTTCCTTCCTTCCTTCCTTCCTTCCTTCCTTCCTTCCTTCCTTCCTTCTTTTCCTTCTGTTTGGAAAAGGTCTTTGGGGAAAATATGGGTGATTGCTCTAATATGTAACTTAAGAATAGGAGATTTGGCACTGATTCTTATTGAGGTGGGATATCTTCTACAAAGAAAAAGTATAGAAGATAACTAGCATTCTCTTTGACTATGGCTAGGATAGTTTGAACTTGCTTCTAGTTAAAGGATCATTGTATGCTTCCAGAAAAGACATCCTCCTTTTTATTTATTTATTTTTTAAAAAGCTGTTCTCTCTCTGAGTTGATAAGGATTAGAAAATATTTGAAGTTGAGGGCGCCTGGGTGGCTCAGTTGGTTAAGCGACTGCCTTTGGCTCAGGTCATGATCCTGGAGTCCCAGGATCGAGTCCCACATCGGGCTCCCTGCTCGGCAGGGAGTCTGCTTCTCCCTCTGACCCTATCCCCCCTGATGTGCTCTCTCTCTCTCATTCTCTCTCTCAAATAAATACATAAAATATTTAAAAAAAAAAAAAGAAAATATTTGAAGTTGAGATTGAGTTTCGCTTTACAATTTTCTTTCATTGTATTTACTTTGATGTGAGTGACTTAACTTTATTGAGGTTTACATATCATGAAATTCACTCATTTTAAGTATATCATTCAGTGATATATTTTTGTAGATTTACTAAATGGCATAACAGCACGATAATCATTTTTAAAACATCTTCATTGCTACAATGAGATCTCTCGTATCCATTTACCATTAATCCTATTTCTAAACCTAGCTACCAGCACCATTAATCTACTTTCTCTTTCTGTAGATTTGCCTTTTCTGCACATTTCATATACATAGAATTATTCAGTATGTAATCTTTTGTGTCTGGCTTCTTTTACTCAAAATAATATTTTTGAGATTTATTAATGTTGTAGCATGTTTCAATATTTCATTCCTTTTTATTGCTGAGACTATTCCATTGTTGTAAAACCACCTTTTGTTTACTCACCAATTTATGGACATTTGGGTTGTGTTCACTTTTAGGTGATTATGAAAAATGTTTACCGTGAACGTTTGAGTACAGATCTTTGTGTGGACATATGTTGTCCTTTCTCTTGGTTACATATATAGGTCTGGAATTGCTGGGTCATATGGTAAATTTATGTTTAACTTTTAAGAAACTGTCAAACATTTTTCCGAAGCATCTATACCATTTTATATTCCCACCAGCACTGTGTGAGGGTTTCTATTTCTTCATAGCCTGGACAACATTTTCTATTATCTGTCTTTTTTGACAGCCATTCTAGTGGGTATAATATGATACCTCAGTGTGGTTTTGATTTGCATTTTCCTAGTGACTAATGATGTGGACCATCTTCTTTTGTGCTTATTAGCCATTCAATATCTTTTCTGGTGAAATGTTTATTTATATCTCTGGTCCATTTTTAATTGAGTTCTTTGTATTTTTATTATTGAATTTTAAGAGGTTTTTTTTTTTTGGTATATTCTGGATACAAGCACTTTACCAGTTATGTAATTTGCAAAAATATTTTCTCCCATTCTGAGGCTGAGTTTCATTGTCTTGATGTCTTTTTTGAGGCACAGAAGTATTGCATTTTGATGAAATCCAATTTATCATTTTTTTCTTTTTTTTAAATTATGCTTTTAGTGTTGTATCTAAGAAGTCTTTGCTAATCCAGGTTCCTGAAGATTTTCTCCTGTTTTCTTCTAAATGTTTGATATTTCAGCTTTTGCATTTAGGTCTCTGATCCATCTTAAGTTAACTTTTGTGTATAATGTGAGGTCTGAGTTCACCCTTTTATGTGGATATACAATTTTCCTAGCATCGTGTATTTTTTTTTAAAGATTTTATTTATTTCTTTGACAGAGAGAGACACAGCGAGAGAGGGAACACAAGCAGGGGGAGTGGGTGAGGGAGAAGCAGGCTTCCTGCGGAGGAGGGAGCCTGATGAGGGGCTCGATTCCAGGACCCTGGGATCATGACCCGAGCCAAAGGCAGACGCTTAACAACTGAGCCACCCAAGTGCCCTGTCCTAGCATTGTGTATTAAAAAGACAATTCTTTCCCCACTGATTTTCCTTGATACCAGCGTCAAAAATCAGTTGACTATAAATATAAGGATTTATTTCTCTCAATTCATTTGTGTCTTTATATGTATCCTTATGCCAGTGGTTAGTACTGATTTAGATTATTCTGAAATTCTGATTGTCTAAAGAGAATCACTGTAATTGGGCATAAGACATTGAACTGAAATTTTTTTAAAACAACTCCTCCCACAGACAGAAATGGGATATATGAGGTGCTCTAAGAAATGGTTTGTGTGAAAGGAGAACCCAGAACCAGAGCTATCTGTGTGACTGAAATGATTCTCATGCAGAGAAGATCCACTGTATCAAATGAAAGCCCAAAGCAAATACAAGACTTGAATTAAGTAAGGAAGCTTTCCAGACAGGGGGACAGGGGATGAGACAGCTGAGCCAGGTGGTCAGTTAGGGAAAATACTTCTCTCTCCCTTTTGCCCAAACTCTTCAAAGAATGGAGACGTGGAGCAATTTAGTAGGAACCTCTGTTAATTTTTTAATGGAGATATCTCTACAAGACTATGATTTATGAGAAAAGGAACACCTCCTCATTTTCCTAAGAAAAAGAAAACGGGCAAAAACAAAGCCACCTTGGTAGAGAAGAGCTGCAGGGGGCGACTATAGCTTCTAGTTTTCCTTTCTTCTCACTGTTTCCATCCTTTTCCCGGCTTCTCATATGTCAGGGATCTGCCACTGTTCTAGGCACAGACAGAACCAGCTTCTGTGCTCTTTCTTAAAATGGCTATATCATCACAAATACTGTTGAAAGTGGCAACAATATAGCAAGTCTGGTTTGTTATTATTATGCTTATAACTTAGAACAACATGCAAGGGACAAGGAAGGCATTTGTACATGATTGAAGTCCATTGAGAGGAGATGTTTCTGAGAAGTCTCCTCTACTGAATCATGAGTTACTGAAATTGCTTCCTGAAAGGGCTCACTGTTTCCTAGGCTCCTCATAGACCAATGGGAGAAATTCACTGAAGGAACAGAAGCTGACAATATACAATAAAAGGGCTTTTCCTAGAATCATGTTGGGAAGATGTGGCCATAGCTCTTCATGTGCATTGTCTAGAGCAACCTAGGATCCTTGAGACTTAGAGGGTAGGCCTGAGCTAGAATTAGTTTGGAGGCCTTCTGTATCTATAGGTGAAATGAGTTCCACATCACCTGATACTATGGTCCAAGTTTCTTCCTTGACCCACTAGGTTAGGTGAAAATAGGACCTCCATGATCAAGAACACATTACAATGTATGTGGGCCAATACATTATAGGCACCTAGAGATATTCAATAATGTTGATTCTCTGTCATGCCAATCACTCTCCACCCTCCACTCCCTGAAGAAGGAGGCTTTCAGAGAGCTAGGTATTGGACAGGTAAGTTTTGATGAGTGACAAAGGAGACAGAAAGGCCTTAAGCACGGCATAGGTGAGCACTTGTCACTGAAGCAAACGCTTTGGATCTAAACGTGTGAAAATGAATTGACCCTTCAAAATGTTAAACCCATATGGATGTTATATTAAATTTCTTTCTAAATAATCAAGCTTGTAATCACTGTTACCTAAAATGCAGAACAAGAATTGGATGGAACTCAGCTGCATAGCACTACCCTGAGCCCAACCCAAAATAAGCCCCTATTTTCCTGTGTACCACCCCACTAAGGCAAGCACTGAGGACAGGCAGAAACCCCAAACCCAGGGCTGGCCTAGGACAAAAAGTCAGGAAAACGATGTCTCCAAACCTCTTTACCCTGCTTTAGGCACCCCCCCTTTTGTTTTTCCCTGTTCCCTGTTGGCCCCAGAGCCCTGCGGTGGCCCCTCATCAGGCATGGTCTCCTCCTAGATCTGTACACTTAGGAAATGCCTTCACCATCCCATTCCTTCCTCAGAACACACCTGCCCATGTGCCCTCCACAGAGAAGGCAGCAAATCCATTCCCAGGGATTGCTATGGAATGACTGTGTTAAGGCATCTAGAAATGATCTTAGTTGACAGAAGCTAGTTGGAGAGAGACTTACTTAGAGGCTCACAGAAGCCTCCAAAATAGACTGCTTTGTAGCCGGGAACCCACTCTACCTGCTCTACTTAACTGTTCGTGTCTTCTCCCTCTTTTCTCAGAAGTCCAGAGAAGCCAGGCCCATCCAGGCCATGTGCACGGGGTGGGGGTGGGGGGACAGTGGCAATGCCTTCTGAGTTTTGTTCTGGATAATTCACCTCAATTATTGCGGGAAGACTTGTCTGATTGTGAACAAATCATCCCAGGCTGGCCTCAGATGCTCTGGTTAGTCCCTGCCGTTCCATGGGGGCTCTGTTGTCAGCCCTGGACACACACATAGACACTGACAGCAGTGGCCACAGGCTGCACTCAGCTCTGTAGCTCGGACACTTTGTTCTAACCATGCTGGGCTCTCGGCTTGGCTTCCTTTCCACAGAAGCTGTGAAGTTCCCATTGTGTTGGGGCTGGCTGAGGCTCCAGAGAGTCATGCAGGGATGAGAGTCTGTTGGAGCATAGGCCGCCTAGGGGTCTAGGGCAGAAGACGAGCTGCTGTCAAAGCCCAAAGCCTGATGCAGCTTCCCAGCCCTGTCTTTATCCTAGGAACCCAGGAAAGGGCTCACAGAAGGAGCTGTTTGTGTGCAAAGTGTACAGAGGAGTACTCTGGGGATGCAGGGCATGGGAGGAGGGGTAGATGGGCAGTGATGGGAGAGGAGAAGGAAACCTGAGTAGACCTGGCTTTGGCTGTGAGCCAAGCTCATTACCAGCAATCTTGGGGAAAAAACATTTAGTAACTGTCATGAAAGGGCTCAAACCATTTTTTTTTAAATAGCGGATTTTCTTTTCTTATTTCTAAAAATATGCATGCTCACTATAACAAACATGGATAAGACAAAAATCACCACTAGAAAAACAAAAACCATTCAAATAGGGATAACTGTTGTTAATGTGTTAACATTTTGGTATAAATTCATCTGTTTTTTTCTTATATGTAAAGAAATTATATATTATGTATGTATTCATATTTTTAACCAAAGGAGGAATCACATTCTATTATACCCTGTGTTTTTTTTCACTCAGTGTTACATATTTTTTTCACTCAGTGTTACATATTTTTCTGCAAAATGATTTCAATAGCTGAATATTATTCCATTTTTTTCATGTACTGTAATTTACTCAATCAAACCCCTATAGTTAGACATTTAGGTTGTCTCTAAATTTTTTCTTTTTTTAAAAAAAGATTTTATTTATCTATTGGGGGGAGGGGAGAGCACAGAGGGAGAGTGAGAGGGAGAAACAGACTCCTCACCGAGCAGAGAGCTCTAGTGGGGCTCGATCCAAGGACCCTGAGACCAGGATCTGGCTTAACCGACTGAGTCACCTAGGCACTCTAATTTTTTTCTTTTTTAAGTAGGTCTTGAGCTCATAACCCTGAGATCAAGACCTGAGCTGAGATCAAGAGTTGGATGCTTAACTGACTGAGCCACCCAGGCGCCCCTAGGTTCTCTCTAAGTTTAACATAAGTCTTTGCTTACTTTCATAATTATATCTTTAAAATATATTTCTAGAAGTGGAATATGCATGTTAAATTTTTTATACATACTGCAATATTTCCCTCCAGTAAGATTGTTCTAAATTATATTTGCATCAGTAGTATATGAAATGTATTTTTTACAGTCTAACACTGGATAGACTATATCTTTGTTAATCTTCATCAAATTGAAAAGCATGAAGTTCTATCTCATGACTTTAATTTGAATCTTTTGGCCTATTAGTGTGATCTGATGGGGGGAGGGAGGGGAGAGCACAGTATTTTTTTCATGTATTTAGTGATGAAATATGTAGATACATATCACCAATAAATGGGGTCTTCCTGTTTTTAATTGCTCTATTAGAGCTATTTATATATTGGGATATCTTCTGTTTATTTTAAATGATGCAAATACTTTGCTAATTGGTCATTTCTCTTTAATTTTAGTTTATAATTACTTAAATGTCATATAATCAAATGTATTAATTTTTTTCCTTTAGAGTGTCTTGACGCTATTATGTATACCTGATGCTACTTAGGAAGATTGTTTCCACTGCAGGATTTAATACTCATCTTTCCCCCCACTGGTATTGAGAAATAATTTTTTAATTTCACAAGTAACTCTTTAATCTATTTGTAATTTAAGGCTCCATGGTATAAGGTAGGAAATCTAATTTCCTTTCCCAAACTATTTTCCCAACTCCATTTATTGAATAATAGAGTCATCCTTCATTTATACAAAATGCCATCTTGTTGGGATAGGAAATATTTATACATGAACTCTGTTGCTGGGTACTTTATATTATTTCCCTGGTCTGTCTGTATAATTCTGAAGCAGTACCACTCTACTTTAGTGATCATAGATTTATGCAGCCCTTCTATTTATTTGTCAAGTTTTCTTTTTTCTTCCAATATCAGTTTATTAGTTTTTCCTGCTTCTTTAATGAGTCCTTTTCCTCTTTATTTTGGTATTTTGGCTTTCTTTATAATGTCTTCAATAAATTTTTAGTACACTTGTTTTACTCTTTCTTTAAAAATGCATTTAATGTTACAAATATGCTTCTGATTACATTGATCTCGTATTTCAGATTGTAAAATATGATGTTCTAATTATTACTATTTTCTAAGTATTCTTTAATCATAGTTTTGGTTTTTCTCTGTCCCAAGAGTAATTTTTATTTTTATTTATTTATTTTTTAAAAGATTTTATTTATTTATTTATTTGAGAGAGAGAGAGAAACAGCATGAGAGGGGAGAGGGTCAGAGGGAGAAGCAGGGTCCCCGCTGAACCAGGAGCCTGATGTGGGACTCAATCCCAGGACTCCGGGATCATGACCTGAGCCGAAGGCAGTTGCTTAACCAACTGAGCCATCCAGGAGCCCCAAGAGTAATTTTTAAAAGCATGTTTGAATAATCAAGTAATGACTTAAAGGTTTTATACTTTTTTAAAAAATTGTATTTATTTATTTGCCGGGGGGTGGGAGAGCACAAGCAGGGGGAGCGCCAGGCAGAGGGAGAAGCAGGCTCCCCACTGAGCAAGGAGTCCAATGTGGGGCTTGATCCCAGGACCCTGAGATCATGATCTGAGCCGAAGGCAGCCGCTTAACCATCTGAGCCACCCAGGTGCCCTGGTTTTACACTTTTATTATTAAAATAAAGTATAAAATATCTTATTTGGGAAACTAGTGCTATTTTCTCTGTGACCCAAAGTATGTCAATTATGGGGAAAAATATAGGGAAAATAGTATCAGTTTATATGGTCGAGAAGTCAATATATAGAAAATGAGACAGTCATACCAATTCTATTTCTCCAATTCTCTTTCTCCTTCTTTACTTTTTTTGCCGCTTGATGTATCAGAAACAAAGAGGATTTTATTAAAGTCTTTCCCTATTATTGTGCATATGTAAATTCTTTCAGAAGTTCTAGGTTCTTAAGTGTTACGTATTTTGATGTTGTGTTATTGTTAGTAAGATGTTAATGTTAATTAGACAAATTGATGAACCACCTGATAAGATACAATGAGAGCATCAATTCTGTGTTACTTCTGCCCAAAACATCTAATTTAATCTAATCGTGAGGAAATAGCAGACAAACCCAAATTGAGGAATTTTCTATACATAATTGCCCTATAATATTTTCAAAGGGGTTAAAGTTACAAAAGTCAAGGAAAGACTATAGAATTGCTCTGAATTGTTGGGGACTAAAAGATGTGACAACTAAATCTCAGTATGATTCTGGATTGGATGCTTTTGTCATAAAGAATATTTTGGGGACAATTGGTAAAACTTGAATGGGGTCTCTGATTTAGATACTAGTAATGTATCAGTGTGAATGTCTGGATTTTGATGCTTGTATTGTAGTTATGTAGGGAAATATCTTCTTTAGTAAGAGTTACACACTAGAGTATTTGGGGGTTATGGTGCATCATGTCAGCCACTTACTCTCAAAAAGTTCAAGGAAAAAGTTTTTGAGAAGCTTTTCTTTAAGTTTGAAATTGTTTAAAAAGAAAAAGATTAACGCAAGTGTATTCTGAGACATCTGGACCTCCTCCTACTAAGTCCTGTTGTACAGTTTGTCTTCATGGTCATTGATACCAATTAATATCACTACAACATGATAGTTTTTAACTCTGAATGTGTTAGTAAGCACATCTGAGTGCTCCGTGTCCAGAGGGGTCCCAGCTAGTGACCTGAGCAGGGAAGTGCAGAAGTGGGGAGAAGGGGGAGAAAGTGAACAGCAAGGACTCATGACAGAACTTGCTGGAGACGCTCAGAGCAAGGTGGTATTGATTGCCATAAAAATGTAGTTGGAGGCAAGAGTCTGATTCATGGTGGAATGAAATGAACTCTGCTGAAAGTGGTGGCCCTTTTGCCTAAATTGCTTTTTAGGAAGACTAAATGATGCCCTTGGTGATCTCCAGCCATCTCTGTCTCTGACAATCTTTGAGGGGGAGGTGGTAAGGCAGATCGTTGTCAGGAGACTCGAATTCTTCTCTTGCCCTGCCACAAACTAGCTGTGACACAGGGAAAGTCACTTAGGCTCACAGTGACTCAGTTTTCTATTTTGTAAATGGAGAGAGTTAGACTTTATGGCTCTTCCCAAGTTCAAAATTATAATTTTGCACATCAGTGAGAATGAACATTTTAATAATTCAAAGAAAAGTGAGATCCATTTGGGCTGGAGCAGATAGAAAAGCCTCATGAAGTGGGTTGGAGTGGTGTGGGGCCTTCATTGTGGGGCAGGATATAAATCTTTGGGCAAGAGGAGAGGAGAGCACTGGAGAAAACCCGTGCCTTGGAGGCAGACTTTCAGAAAAGCAGAGAGGTGGGGGGAGAGGTACAGCACACGGAGAAGAGCAAGGAGGGAGCAGGACTGGCTTCGGGCATGGTTACTCCTCTTTCATCCACATGAACTCTGGCTGCGAAGATCCTGGCACAAGTTTCTGCTTTTAAGGTTGTTGTGTGGATGAAATACATGAATGTTTTCAGTACCATTACGAAACGATCAGCTGTTAAAAGTAGACCAAATCTACCTTCTTACACAGTAATAATTAATCTAGTGTTTTAAGGGGGGGTATTATCTTCTCCCCGACCCCTTAAACTAGTGGGCAGAATTGAGGAGAGCAAAGGCAACTGGAAAGAAAGACCTATAAAAATTAATTTAGTGTTTTCTTAGGAAATTTAATATGCCGTAGTTGGGCCCTGTGGGTGCTTTATTACTTTTTCCCCTCTCTCCAAGAAAGGGTCTGGGTCAGGTCCATGCAGAAGAACAGAAGGCAAAAGAAATGCGTCTTCCAAACTGTGGAATGACCCACGGGACCTCTGTAGACCACATACTTCTCACTTCAGTGACCCCAATACCAAAGAACCTCAGTCAGCCACGCTCACACCCTCTCTTTAGAGACAACCATTTGTCAGTAGTAGATGGGAAACTGCCAAGGGGTAACCAGATCCGGCTGGGATGGCAAGGCCACAGGTTGGGGACAATGGACCCAGCAGGTTCCTGACTCTCTCTCTCGGTGATGGTGGGGTGAGAGACATCTCGGTCCTCTGCCCTTGAGTGACCACGCAGGAGGAATCTATCCCGCGGGGCAAATGTTAGGCTTGGTTGGGTGCCGTGCCTAGGAAATTCTTCATTTGTCTAAAGGAAATCACGGTGTGGGCGGACTGTTTTGTGAAAAGCAGACACATGCAGCTGGAGGAGAGAAGATCCTGTACCCAATGGCTAAGTGGAGCGTGGAGCCCTGGCAAGGAAGAGAAGAAAAGCAGGCCTGGGCTGAGGGCCACGGCGGCCTGCCTGGTGGGAGCCCCATTAGTCCACCCCCCTCCTGCTCTCTGTGGCTGGGAACACAAAGAGAAACAGGGTGGGGTGGGAGGGCTTGGCCCCTCTCCCTGCAGAGGTCGGTCCACTGGCCTCAAATGATTATTGCCCTTAATGAATTGCAGCTTGTAAAAGGCTTTGAAGCTAGAAGGCAGAGCCTGAGCGCTGAGGATTCTTTTTCTTAAATCATTTTATTCTATGGCTCAAAAAACAAAATCGTTCTTGAGCGGAGAGCAACAGTCAAGCCTGCCAACCTCCACTCGTGCTAACTTTTTTTTCCCTTCAAACTGCAGTTAAAAGGTGAAGACTACAAAATGTGGAAAAACCAAAGCACAAGACGACAATGGGTTTGACATTTAGGCAGGAGGCAGGGGACCGTGTAAAAGGGGCTGCCACTGAAGCAATAACAATTAGCCCCATTAGCTTGTGCATAACCCATACATGTAAGGAGCACAGGAACGGTGAGAGTGAATCACTGTGGTGCCCCTGGGAGAAGATCTCGGTGCTGGAACCATCTCACAAAACGGACATAAAAAGATCATACGGTGTGTGTCTTTCAGTGGCAATTAACCTCAATTACTATCCTATAGTCCATAAAAACAGCTGCATCAGATAGGTTCCATGTGGGATCTGTGTCTGAGTTCGGGCTGTCCACACCAGTTATCCCATAGACGGTGATTGCATTTGGGGCCTTTTCAGACATGATATAAATCCTCCCCTGCATTGTTGGCTCCTAACTATAAAAGAAAGAGTAGCAGGTGTGTCTTCCCAACCAACCCTTTATAGCCTGGGCATTGTGACAGCATCTTGCTGGCTTGCACCCCAGTAATGAGCTAGAGAAAAGCAAAGAAGGGAAGGCAATTGAATTCGCCAGGGTTCTTTCAGGCACCTTGAAGAAAAAAGTTCAGCCCAGCTTTTCAATTCATGTAGTTCCTTTCTCTGAAGAATGCTTTGCTGATATTATCACTTTAAGCTGTCTGTGTAGCTTTATTTTGAAATTATTACAGGTATTTCATATTGGTATTTTCCCTCATTAACAGCAAATCAATATTTCTATAAACATCAGAATAATTGCATGCCTCTTCCTTGGGAACATTTTTAAAATTCTTTCTCTTCTCCTGTGTCTCATTCCTCTGCTCCCCCTTCCCCTTCTCTTCTCTTCTCTTCTCCTCCTCCCCCTCCTTGCTTTGCTTTAGGCAATGTTTTAATTCTTTTACACATTTCTAGGGTTTACTGTTTATATAACATGCTTATTTCTATTTCCTTTTCCACTTCCTTTTTAACAAAACTGAAGAAATACTTTATTTTAGCTGGCTTTGTCCACATTCCCACATTCTTCATAATAGTGGTCATGTTTCCCCATGTCTTTGTTATGGTATATTCATATATTCACGGGCTAGCATTTGTTGCTCATTCCCCTTTTCTACATCTTCCCTGAAACTTTCTGTTAGTATCTCTTAATACTTCTTTTTTTAAAAGATTTTATTTATTTGACGGAGAGAGAGCACACAAGCCGGGGGAACAGCAGAGGGAGAGGGAGAAGCAGGCTCCCCACTGAGCAGGGAGCCCGATGTGGGGCTGGATCTGAGGACACTGGGACCATGACCTGAGCCGAAGGCAGATGCTTAACGACTGAGCCACCCAGGCGCCCCAGTATCTCTTAATACTTCTCAAATCTGTCTTTATTTTAAAATTTTTCTTGTTGTTAATGGTTTTTAAATGTTGTGATATAATGATTTAGAGTAAGAAATACATGTTTGGTTTTTCCTCCCCATTCCTGGCCCAGAGCTCCAAAATCACTTGGAATTTTCTGAGAAGCTATCAATTGATCAAGGTGTCTTTTATTATGTTAATGAGAGAACCTTAGGAAAGCTCCAGGTAACCCAAGTGTCGGGGCCTGGTTGCCAGGGGAACCAACCCCGACTAGAGGGTTGGAAGTTCAGCCCCACCCTCTGGCCTTGGGTGGAAGGACTGGAGATTGAATTCAGTTACCAATGGCCGGTGATTTAACCAGTCCCGCCTGGGTAATGAAGCCTCCACAAAAACCCGAAAAGAACGGGATTTCAGAGAGCTTCTGGGTTGATGAACCAGAATGCATCCCTGTGCCAGGCTCAAACTCCGTGAAGACAAATCTCCTGCCTTGGAACCTCACCCTTCTGTATCTTCATCTGGCTGTTGATTCATATCCTGTGATTGCCTTTGTAATAGACTGACAATCTAGTAAGGAAACTGATTTCCTGAGTTCTGTGAGCAGCTCTAGCAAATTAATTGAGCCCAAGAAGGGGGTTGTGGGAACATCTCATTTGTAGCCAGTCTGTCAGAAGCAGAGGTAACAACCTTGACTTGTATTTGGCATCTGAAGTGGGGAGAAGGGGGGCGGTGCAGTCTCGTGGGACTGGGCCCTTAACCTGTGGAATCTAATGCTGGCTCTAGGCAGATAATATCAGAGTTGAGTTAAATTTGTGGGACATCTGGTCAGCGTCCACAGAGAATTGAGTTAGTTGCTTGGTGGTATGTCGAAGATAAAACACATTGGAAATGGTGTCAGAATTGGAAGTGTCTTGGTTCTGTGATCCATGTAAATGGCTTTGATATTTTTCCACATTATGCTCTTCATTATTTTCCTTGCTAGGTTGCTTATCTTTGTCTTTCACTTGGCTATCCTTTACGGTATCCTTTTTCAAGAAAGCCGTATAATATAGAAGAAAGGCAAGTCTAAGTTCCAGCCTTGGCTCAATTTGATCTTGGGCAAATTACACACCTTCTTAGCCTCAGCCTTCTTGGCTATGAAATGGGAATAATAAAGCCAAGCTCTCAGAGCTATTATGAGGACTAAATTGAATAGCATAGGCGGAACCGCTGTATTGTAGGTATCCACGAATGTTGGTTCTCCTTGCCATTTCAGGCAAATGGTGTCCATTTTATAAACTCTTAGTGAGGAAATAACTTCTGACAAGTCTTTCAGTATAGACAGGTGAAACTTCAAGTGTTGTCTCCCAGTATTACCGTGTGGCTTTTTGGTATTAAAACATAAAACCTTAGTCCATCGGTAAAGTAGGCTTTTGTCATATCAAGCTTCCTTTTTGAGGAGCACACCTGCTTCACAATAGCTCCATGAGCTATGGACGTATGATAACCACTGTTTTATAGAGGTTCAGGAGTGTTACAGAAGTCCCCTTCATCACTGGAGGGAATTATATAATTGTTCATCCTGAAAGTCTTCACTTCCCCAAGTGAATGCGAGAGAGGAAAAGGGTGGCTGTTTCAGGTCCAGGGCACGTATATTGTTGGGGAAAGAGAAGTGTGGGAAGAGGGTCACGTTAGATCCTTGCCCGGTGTGTCCAAAGTATTCACTGTGATGTTAGGTATTTCCTTTTATGGCACCGCATCAAATTCGCTATTGAAGCAACCAATGGTTAGCTAATACATGAGAAAACAGTGAGCAATAATAATGCAAGAAAGAACAATACTAATGCAAGAGAAAGAATGTGAGACAGCGGGACACACCCTCATACAGAAAAGCTCCAACTCACAGATAATATGGTAGTGAAGTTGCTGTTGTGGTGCATTGGTAGCTCAGTTCACTGTGGCTTCAGAATGGTAGGGCCTGGTTAGCTTAAGTCATAGAATATGCGGGGCGCCTGCGTGGCTCACGTCATGATCTCATGGGTGGTGGGATCGAGGCCTGCGTGGGTCTCCATGCTCAGCAGGGAGTCTGCTGTAGATTCTGCCCCCCACCCACGTGCTTTTGCTCTCTGTCTCAAATAAATCTTAAAAAAAAAAAAAGACAAAGAAAATGGAAAGTACTTGAAATCATGAGAACTTGAGAACTAATGCCAAGAGCTGGGATGGTAGAGAAGAGAGTGTCATTCCCATAGAATCAATTCCTGCCCATGTGAAAGAGGCAGTCACTTCAAAGGGGTAGCTACAGTCTTGAGGATGGGCATCTTGGGCCACTCTAGAGAGTTTTATTTGAACTGAGAAATTGTTAGAAGAGAAGCAGGGGTCTCTGATTTCCTACTTTTTCCTATTTCTCTGCCGGGCCTTGGGTACACCAGCCATTGTTCTCAGATTCTCTCTTAGGAAGTAGAGAAGAGAACAGAAGTCCTAGAATGACATTCTGTAGTTGAGGTTCTTCCTTGAATAGAGCTTTTAGAATAAGACTGTTGATCATCAGAGTGAGATATTAGAGTAGTGGTTCTCAAAGTGTGAACCCCCCCAGTCTACTGAAACAGAAATTCTTGGGTTAGGCTCAGCATTCTGGTTTGACAAGCCCACAGGATGATTTGTGCCGATGTTTGGGAACTGCTGGATGACAGCACAGGGTTTAAGAACGCAGATTATGTTACCTGGGTTCTAATCTCAGTTCTACATTTTACTACTTGTGGGATGTCTAAGGGCTCTTACAAGGATTAGATAAGACAGTGTCTGTTGACACGGTTTTAACAGGATCAGAATCCTAGCTGGCACTCAGTTGGTACCCGTAGCCTTGGGTGGAGTGAGGAGGGGGTTGTGAGTTTGCTTGTTGAGAGGCTTGCCAAGGGAACTAGTTATTTTTGCATATTAAGCCTCTTCACCTTGTTGAGTGTTGTAGGTTCTGAATGACTTTGCCATCCTTGTGTCCCACTATTATCTAAGAAGTGTGGAGAATGTTTCTTTTTTGAGTGCATTGCTAGTGAGTCGAATGGCTGCACCAGTAGTGAAAACACAGGCTGGCTGAGGCCAGAGCTGCATCTTACTTTGTTTTTTGGAAGCTGGGTGGAGGGAGCAGGAGTTACCCAGTTTTTTTCCCCCTTTGGCAACACTGTTCTTCCTGAACCCTGAGGAATAATGAAGAGAGAAAAATGAACATTTTTGTGGTTCAGCTGACATTAAAACGGGAAAAAGCACATCACTGGAATTAGAATGTCCTGTTCATTCGTCACTTTTTCTTCAATTAAAATGTCTCTGCAAGCAGGAAAAAGAACAAGCCCCCGATGACCTCATAATTCATTATTTCTAAGGAATATACTTAATTCCCAGTGGAGATAAATCTGAAATCGATTTTCCATTTCTGTCGGCCATTGACTGGTGGCCTCTCAGGTCCTTGTGAAGGAGAGTATGTACTTTTTGTGGGGTTGGCAGGGGCTGCTGGGGAGAGGGGATTGGTAACCTTGAAGGCAGCTGCTGAAGATCCATTTTCCTTCGTGAGCCATTCTGAGCCCTTTAGAGACTGAAGAGGAGGAACTTGGGCAGGCATTTTCATTGCAAGGCTTTGCTAACTGTAGTCAGGGCCACTCTTAGAACAGATCCCCTTTCCAGACCATTAGAAAAGAATGTGAAAGGCACAAAGTGCTGATAAGGGGCAGGAGGGAAGGACAATAGAGCCTTCATTGATAGGACCACGGTTGTTAGAAAGAGGGTATGGTCTGATGCTTTCTTTTTTTTTTTTTTTTTTTACATGAAGAGCATTTTATTTTATTTTATTTTTTAATTTTTATTGTTATGTTAATCACCATATATTACATCATTAGTTTTTGGTGCAGTGTTCCATGATTCATTGTTTGTTCATAACACCCAGTGCTCCATGCAGAACGTGCCCTCCTCAATACCCATCACCAGGCTAGCCCATCCCCCTACCCCCCTCCCCTCTAGAACCCTCAGTTTCTTTTTCAGAGTCCATCATCTCTCATGGTTCGTCTCCCCCTCTGACATACTCCCCTTTTCTTCCTCTTCTGTTATCTTCTTCTTTTTCTTTTTTCTTAAAATATGTTGCGTTATTTGTTTCAGAAGTACAGATCTGTGATTCAACAGTCTTGCACAATTCACAGCGCTCACCGTAGCACATACCCTCCCCAATATCTATCACCCAGCCACCCCATCCCTCCCACCCCCGACCACTCCAGTAACACTCAGTTTGTTTCCTGAGATTAAGAATTCCTCATATCAGTGAGGTCATGTGATACATGTCTTTCTCTGATTGACTTATTTCACTCAGCATAACACCCTCCAGTTCCATCCACGTCGTTGCAAATGGCAAGATCTCATTCCTTTTGATGGCTGCATAATATTCCATTGTGTATATATACCACATCTTCTTTATCCATTCATCTGTCGATGGGCATCTTGGCTCTTTCCACAGTTTGGCTATGGTGGACATTGCTGCTATAAACATTGGGGTACACGTACCCCTTCGGGTCCCTACATTTGTATCTTTGTGGTAAATACCCAGTAGTGCTATTGCTGGATCGAACGGTAGCTCTAATTTCAACTGTTTGAGGAACCTCCATACTGTTTTCCAGAGGGGTTGCACCAGCTTGCATTCCCACCAACAGTGTAGGAGGGTTCCCCTTTCTCCACATCCCCGCCAACATCTGTCGTTCCCTGACTTGTTAATTTTAGCCATTCTGACGGGTGTGAGGTGGTATCTCATGGAGGTTTTGATTTGGATTTCCCTGATGCCAAGCGATGTTGAGCACTTTTTCATGTGCCTGTTGGCCATTTGGATGTCTTCTTTGGAGAAATGTCTGTTCATGTCTTCTGCCCATTTCTTGATTGGATTATTTGTTCTTTGGGTGTTGAGTTTGATAAGTTCTTTATAGATTTTGGATACTAGCCCTTTATCTGATATGTCATTTGCAAATATTTTCTCCCATTCTGTCGGTTGTCTTTTGGTTTTGTGGACTGTTTCTTTTGCTGTGCAGAAGCTTTTTATCTTGATGAAATCCCAATAGTTCATTTTTGCCCTGGCTTCCCGTGCCTTTGGCGATGTTTCTAGGAAGAAGTTGCTGCGGCTAAGGTCGAAAAGGTTGCTACCTGTGTTCTCCTTTAGGATTTGGATGGACTCCTGTCTCACGTTTAGGTCTTTCAACCATTTGGAGTCTATTTTTGTGTGTGGTGTAAGGAAATGGTCCAGTTTCATTCTTCTGCATGTGGCTGTCCAATTTTCCCAACACCATTTGTTGAAGAGACTGTCTTTTTGCCATTGGACATTCTTTCCTGCTTTGTCAAAAATAAGTTGACCATAGAGTTGAGGGTCCATTTCTGGGCTCTCAATTCTGTTCCATTGATCTATGTGTCTGTTTTTGTGCCAGTACCATACTGTCTTGATGATGACAGCTTTGTAATAGAGCTGGAAGTCCGGAATTGTGATGCCGCCAGCTTTGCTTTTCTTTTTCAGTATTCCTCTGGCTATTCTGGGTCTCTTCTGGTTCCATACAAATTTTAGGATTATTTGTTCCATTTCTTTGAAAAAAGTGGATGGTATTTTGATGGGGATTGCATTGAATGTGTAGATTGCTCTAGGTAGCATTGACATCTTCACAATGTTGATTCTCCCAATCCATGAGCATGGAACGTGTTTCCATTTCTTTGTGTCTTCTTCAATTTCTTTCCTGAGTATTTTATAGTTTTCTGAGTACAGATCCTTTGCCTCTTTGGTTAGATTTATTCCTAGGTATCTAATGGTTTTGGGTGCAATTGTAAATGGGATCGACTCCTTGATTTGTCTCTCTTCTGTCTTGTTGTTGGTGTATAGGAATGCCACTGATTTCTGTGCATTGATTTTATATCCTGCTACTTTACTGAATTCCTGTATGAGTTCTAGCAGTTTTGGGGTGGAGTCTTTTGGGTTTTCCACATACAGTATCATATCATCTGCAAAGAGTGAGAGTTTGACTTCCTCTTTGCCGATTTGGATGCCTTTGATTTCTTTTTGTTGTCTGATTGCTGTGGCTAGGACTTCTAATACTATGTTGAATAGCAGTGGTGAGAGTGGACATCCCTGCCGCGTTCCTGACCTTAGGGGAAAAGCTCTCAGCCTTTCCCCATTGAGAATGATATTCGCTGTAGGTTTTTCGTAGATGGCTTTTATGATATTGAGGTATGTACCCTCTATCCCTATACTCTGAAGAGTTTTGATCAAGAAAGGATGTTGTACTTTGTCAAATGCTTTTTCTGCATCTATTGAGAGGATCATATGATTCTTGTTCTTTCTTTTGTTAATGTATTGTATCACGTTGATTGATTTGCGGATGTTGAACCAGCCTTGCAGCCCAGGGATAAATCCCACTTGGTCGTGGTGAATAATCCTTTTAATGTACTGTTGGATCCTATTGGCTAGTATTTTGGTGAGAATTTTTGCATCCATGTTCATCAAGGATATTGGTCTGTAATTCTCTTTTTTGATGGGGTCTTTGTCTGGTTTTGGGATCAAGGTAATGCTGGCCTCATAAAATGAGTTTGGAAGTTTCCCTTCCATTTCTATTTTTTGGAACAGTTTCAGGAGAATAGGTATTAATTCTTCTTGAAATGTCTGATAGAATTCCCCTGGGAAGCCATCTGGCCCTGGGCTTTTGTTTCTTGGGAGATTTTTTATGACTGTTTCAATTTCCTTAGTGGTTATAGGTCTGTTCAGGTTTTCTATTTCTTCCTGGTTCAATTTTGGTAGTTGATACTTCTCTAGGAATGCACCCATTTCTTCCAGGTTATCTAATTTGCTGGCATAGAGTTGCTCATAATATGTTCTTATAATTGTTTGTATTTCTTTGGTGTTGCTTGTGATCTCTCCTCTTTCATTCATGATTTTGTTGATTTGGGTCATTTCTCTTTTCTTTTTGATCAGTCTGGCCAGGGGTTTATCAATCTTGTTAATTCTTTCAAAGAACCAGCTCCTAGTTTCGTTGATCTGTTCTACTGTTCTTTTGGTTTCTAGTTCATTGATTTCTGCTCTGATCTTTATGATTTCTCTTCTCCTGCTGGGTTTAGGCTTTCTTTGTTGTTCTTTCTCCAGCTCCTTTAGGTGTAGGGTTAGGTTGTGTATTTGAGACCTTTCTTGTTTCTTGAGAAAGGCTTGTATTGCTACATACTTTCCTCTCAGGACTGCCTTTGCTGTATCCCAAAGATTTTGAACGGTTGTGTTTTCATTTTCATTGGTTTCCATGAATTTTTTTAATTCTTCTTTAATTTCTTGGTTGACCCATTCATTCTTTAGTAGGATGCTCTTTAGCCTCCATGTATTTGAGTTCTTTCCGACTTTCCTCTTGTGGTTGAGTTCTAGTTTCAAAGCATTGTGGTCTGAAAATATGCAGGGAATGATCCCAATCTTTTGGTACCGGTTGAGACCTGATTTGTGACCTAGGATGTGATCAATTCTGGAGAATGTTCCCTGGGCACTAGAGAAGAATGTGTATTCCGTTGCTTTGGGATGGAATGTTCTGAATATGTCTGTGAAGTCCATTTGGTCCAGTGTGTCATTTAAAGTCTTTATTTCCTTGTTGATCTTTTGCTTAGATGATCTGTCCATTTCAGTCAGGGGGGTGTTAAAGTCCCCCACTATTATTGTATTGTTGTCAATGTGTTTCTTTGCTTTTGTTATTAATTGCCTTATATAATTGGCTGCTCCCATGTTAGGGGCATAGATATTTACAATTGTTAGATCTTCTTGTTGGATAGACCCTTTAAGTAGGATATAGTGTCCTTCCTCATCTCTTATTACAGTCTTTGTTTTAAAATCTAGTTTGTCTGATATAAGGATTGCCACCCCAGCTTTCTTTTGGTGTCCATTAGCATGGTAAATGGTTTTCCACCCCCTCACTTTCAATCTGGGGGTGTCTTTGGGTGTAAAATGAGTCTCTTGCAGACAGCATATGGATGGGTCTTGTTTTTTAATCCAATCTGATAGCCTGTGTCTTTTGATTGGGGCATTGAGCCCATTTACATTCAGGGTAACTATTGAAAGGTATGAATTTAGTGCCATTGTATTACCTGTAAGGTGACTGTTAACTGTCTGTTGTCTGTGTTCGTTTCTGCTCTTTGCTGCTTTTAGGTTCTCTCTTTGCTTAGAGGACCCCTCTCAATATTTCTTGGAGGGCTGGTTTCGTGTTTGCAAATTCCTTTAGTTTTTGTTTGTTCTGGAAGCTTTTTATCTCTCCTTCTATTTTCAATGATAGCCTAGCTGGATATAATATTCTTGGCTGCATATTTTTCTCGTTTAGTGCTCTGAAGATATCTTGCCAGTCCTTTCTGGCCTGCCAGGTCTCTGTGGATAGGTCTGTTGCCAATCTAATGTTTCTACCATTGTAGGTTACATATCTCTTCTCCCGAGCTGCTTTCAGGATTTTCTCTTTGTCTCTGAGACTCGTAAGTTTTACTATTAGATGTCGGGGTGTTGACCTATTTTTATTGATTTTGAGAGGGGTTCTCTGTGCCTCCTGGATTTTGATGCCTGTTTCCTTCCTCACATTAGGGAAGTTCTCTGCTATAATTTGCTCCAATATACCTTCTGCCCCTCTCTCTCTCTCTTCTTCTTCTGGGATCCCAATTATTCTAATGTTGTTTCGTCTTATCGTATCACTTATCTCTCGAATTCTGCCCTCGTGATCCTGTAGTTGTTTCTCTCTCTTTTTCTCAGCCTCTTTATTTTCCATCATTTGGTCTTCTATATCGCTGATTCTCTCTTCTGCCTCATTTATCCTAGCATTCAGTGCCCCCATTTTTGATTGCACCTCATCAATAGCCTTTTTGATTTCGATTTGGTTAGATTTTAGTTCTTTTATTTCTCCAGAAAGGGTTTCTCTAATAACTTCCACGCTTTTTTCAAGCCCAGCTAGTATCTTTAAAGTCATGATTCTGAACTCTAGGTCTGACATCGTACTAATGTCCGTATTGAGTAGGTCCCTGGGAGACGGTACTACCTCTTGTTCTTTTTGCTGAGGTGATTTCTTTCGTCTTGTCATTTTGTCCAGAGGAGAATAGATGAATGAGAGAACAAAAGGCTAACAGGTTTACAACGTCCCCAGCAAATATACTGTATACAAATCAGAAAAGACCTGAAACCAGGGGAAAGGAAAGGGAAAGAAAGAAAAAAGAAAGAGAAAAAGAAAAAAAAAGAAAAAAAGATAAAAACAAAAACAAAACAATTCAAAAAAGGCAGAATATGATCAAATATGATCAGGCTAGTGCATAGATCAGTGCCACACACTAGATTTTGGGCGTATTTTGGTCTGTTAGAAAAAAGTGCCTCCTAAAATTTTAAAGGAAGAAAGACATATATGTACAAAATAAGGGTTGATACAATGAAGGGATGGAAGATGACTGTAAAGATGAAAATTATAAAAGATTTTATAAAAGGACTTGGTAAGATAAGTTGTTTGAAAAAAGAAAGAAGATTTAAGGAAAAAAAAAAAAAGGAAAAAGGGAGAGAATGTGATCAGGCAGGAGACTAGAACAAAGCCATACACTAGTGGTTTAGGGTATATTTTGATCTGTTAGAAGAAACTGTACCTCAAAATTTTAAAGAGAGAACAACTTATATATATATGCCAAAAACAAGGATAACTACTATGAAGGGATAAAATATGACTCTAAAAATGAAAAAAAAATAAAAAATGTTTTTTTTTTTTTAAAAAAAGGGATTTATAAGATGTTGGTTGAAAAAGGGAAAAAGAAAAATAAAAAAAGTCAACAAAAATTAACTTTGATGAAATAATGAATCATGGTAAAAAAAAAAAAAAAAAAGAAGCCATGAACCTATGTGCAGTATTCCCCTAGCGCTGGAGTTCTCCTATTCTCCTTGATCGATCAACTTGGTCTTGGCTTGCTGGCTGTTTGTGCTGATCTTCTGGGGGAGGGGCCTGTTGCTGTGGTTTCCAAATGTCTTTGCCGGAGGCGGAATTGCCCCGCCCTTGTCGGTCCGGGCTAAGGAAGCTGCTCCAGTTTGCTCTCAGGAGCTTTTGTTCCCTGCAAGCTCTCGGTACAGCTTTGGAGGACCAGGGCGAAAATGGCGGCCTCCCAGTCTCCGCCCGGAGGAGCCGAGAACTCGGGGCCCCACTCCTCAGTGCGCCCCCAGAGAAAAGCAGTCACTCCCGTGTCCCCGGTCTCTGGCCGCACTCCGTGCTCACCCGGCCTGTGATCAAGCGTTGCTATCTCTGGCACCCGACCCCGCTCGGAGTCTCCAAACCCAGCAGATCCCTGCAGTGCGTTCCCGCACCGCTCCTCCCCGGGAAGGAAGGGGAGTCTCCCCGGATCTGCTGCTTGTTGGGTCCCTGCTGGGGGAGCCGTGCCCCGACTGGGCCGCAGATCACAGTTTATGGCAACCCAGAGCTGAGAGCCCGCGACTCTGCTCCGTCTCTGCAGCCGGCTTCCCCGCTCCGATACCTGGGAGCTCTACCGCACTCAGGCACCCCCGGTCTCTCTGTGACCCCAAGGGTCCTGAGACCACACTGTCCCGGGAGGATTCCACCCCCCGCTTAGCCACTGCAGCGACGTCCCTCCGCCGAGCCAACTTTTAAAAGGTCCGATTTTGTGCTCCGCGGCTCTAGCACTTGCCAGAAGCGGCCGGCGGAGGCCCCTCCCCCCGCCGTCTATCCTCCCGAATATCGCCTCGGATTCACTTCTCCGCACGCCCTACCTTCCAGTAAGTGGTCGCTTCTCTGTTCAGAGAGTTGTTGCTACTCTCCTGTTCGATCTCCTGTTGAGTTCGTAGATGTTCAGAATGGTTTGATCCCTATTCAGCTGAATTCCTGAGACCAGACAAAATCTAGGTCTCCTACTCCTCCGCCATCTTGCCGCAAAGTCATCTGGTCTGATGCTTTCTATAACATTCTTTGCCTCCACATCCCCAAGACCTCTGAGCTGGAGGTTAACTAGAGCTGTAATTGAACTTTGAACTCTCTGAGCCACACCCCCCTTCCCCAATGCCAGGATTATACCTTTCCTTACACAAAGGGGATGGCTCAGCATTCATCTCTGTGGTTGGACAAGGAAACATTTCTGGGCATGGTTCACATATCTTGTGCTATGACAAGCTGGGCCAACATTGGACCCCCCTATGTGGGTAACACCATAGCCTTTACCTCCCTGCAAAGTCAATAGACTAGAGTATAGATCATCACAGAATTCAGCAGTGACAAATTCACCTCCAAGGTCAGTGAAATGTCTGCTGGTTTTTCAAATGGTGTTTTCATGTTGAATTTACACTTACCAGCTGTGCAAACACAAGACGATAGGAATGGAAGTCACAAATGAGCCACACCTCAGAAAATGTATACTAAATTTAACACTTTGTAACTTGATTCCACATTAATACACTCACATTCCTTTTTACAGCATTAATTGATTGAAATAATGCTCCAGGCAAAAACCAAATAATTCTGGGATTGACATGATGGAAAGTAGCTGAATGAGAAGCAAATCTATATTTCCTTAGCTATCATAAAAGCCTTAACAAATTGCATTTAAATAGCAGATTTACATATAACACTGTAACTAGAGCCATTGTTCAGCAGCACTTCTTCATTAGAATGATAGAATAATTTCTGGAGACCTGGCCAAGAGAGTGTTCCCCACAGACTCTAGGGTCAGGCTCATGTTCCGGTAGTAGGCTGAATAATAGTACCCAAAGATATTAGGTCTTAATCCCTGGAGCACGTGAACATTAATTTATATGGCAAAATCTTTGCAGCTGTGATTTAGTTCAAGGCTCTTGAGATGGGGAGATTGACCGGATTAGCAGAGCGGGATCCCAGTGTAATCACATGCAGCCTAGTAAGAGTGATGCAGAGGAGAAGGCTGTGTGAAGCCAGAGCAGAGAGAGGTTTGAGGATGCTGACCTTCAAGAGTGAAGTCATGTGGCCACAGGCCAAGGAGTGCTGTAGCCCCAGAAGCTGGAAGAAGCAGGGAGCAGATTTTCTCTGAGAGCCTCCCTCATTGCCCTGCCAACACCTTGATTTCAGCCCAGCGATAGTGACTTTGGACTTGTGGACTGCAGAGCTGTAAGAGAAAGTGTGTTCTCAGCCCCTGGTTTGTGGTAATTTGTTATAGCCCAGCCACAGGAAACTAGTACAGTACCTACAGTCTCTTCCTGAGGGTAAATCTGAGCAGAGGACTGGGGTGCTAGGGCAGACTTCACTGCAACAGTTGAAGCTTTTCACAGTCTCACTGCATTCAATCCCTCCTGTAGGACACCTGGGGTCCTTATGCAAACGAACCATGTCTCATCTCCTTTCTACTAACACCCAGATGCACAGCTCAGACCCTCATTCGGGATCCTGTTACACACACAAGCCGTTGTATTTAGGACACAGAGGTAAGGATAAGAGAATGTAACCCATCCCCTTCCCCACCCTCCAGAAGCCACTCAGTGTGGTTCTTTCATTTATTCGTTCAGTCACTTAGCAATTATTCTTACAAGCCTGCTCTGTGCCATGAACTGTGCACTTTCAGAAATTCAGCAATAATTTATTTTCAGCTCTTTACATCTAAGCCAAAACTCAGCTGAATCTCATTTAATGCAAAGTTTACATGGAAAGGAGAAGTACTTTTCTTGCTTAAATTAAGGCCCTTCCTAAAATCTAATCTCATTTAAAAATTGTTTCTGGTCATGTGGATGAATAGTGATTTGTTTCTTCTCCCACCCGCTACATCAGGTGAGCCAATCCAACACAAACCTAGGATGTTGCCTGTGATGACAATATACACAGGCTTATCAGGTTTGCTTTTGTCACTAACTGATTTCAGAGGATGTTATTATCTGTATTTGTACTTTGAAAATGTCCATTGCATTTTAGAATAGGGACTTTAGAGATCTAAGGTGACATTAATTTGTGTTGTATGACTGCTCACAGTGTCAAGTCTAGGAGCATGTGTATGACTAAATTATAACAGAGGAATATGGTGAATTCAACAGACTGATTCTACTGAGATTTATCTATTAAGGTATAATTCAGATCTTAAAGGTTAAAATCCATTGAGTCACTTTTGCAATATGTGCTCATTTTTGTACCTCCGTGGATCTCTATACTTGCTGAAAAGTCTGAGTATCTCTGGATCTTGACACTTTTACAGAGGGTGTCTTAGCGCCTGAAATAGTAGTTCAGAAGCCAGATACTGGAGGCAGAATATGGGAGTTCAAATCTCACCTCTGACCACTTATAAGATATGTAACTTTGGGCCTGACCTCACTTGGTTTTAGTATCCTTATATGAAAATATAAGAATTACAATAGTTCTTATCTCACAGGGACTTTGCAAGGTTTTTCCGAGATATGCATGTAAAGTATATAGCATAATGTCTCTCACTAAGACAAGAAACAAGGTAACAATTTCCCCATTCATCACTGTTATTGACAAACCAGATTATAGAGCGTGTACCAATAAAAGTGGCAGTGGCTGAGAAAAATAAAGAAATGGAGAAAAATAAAAAAATGTAAAAAATTTTTTTGACCTTATTGGCAATAGATGAGAATTGAGTATGCAATACTTGACCTGAGGGCTTTAGGCTTTTTTGTGGGGGAAGCAGTGTCTGTGAAGTTACCTAGGAAATAGAAAGAAGGAGCCATCCTATTTTTTTTCTTTTTTCCTTTTCCTTCCTTTTTTTTTTTTTTTTCTTTTTGTTAAAAGGACAGAAACCTCCATGATATGGGAAGCTGATGGCACAGGTCAATCCCTGCTCTATCCTTTGCTCTTAGTGGAGTGCCTCTCTAGGATGAACCTACATCAATTAGGATTAGTATTGGCTGCCAGTAACTAAGACCCAAATTACAGTAGCTCAAATAAGATAGACATTTATTTCTCTCTTGTGAACATGTAGGAGGTGGGCAGTTCAGGACTGACTGGCACCTCTGCTTCACAAAGTCCTGAGGGACTTGGACTCTTCCAACTCACTTCTCTGCTGTCTCTAGAGTGAGATTTTTGTCCTCAGGGTCCAACATGGTGGTTAGAATTCAAACCATCATACACAAGTTCCAAGAAAGGAAGAAGGGATGGAGAAGAAAGGGACAAAGGGTATCTTAAGCTTTCTTTGAAAAAATTTATGGAAATGGCAGGACAGTTCCATCTATTTCCCATTGGTCAGCAACTAGAGACATGGTTACATCAAGCTGTGAAGGAAACCAAGACGTGGTCATAAGTCTAGTTAAAAATTGGGGGTTCTGTTATTATGGAGAAAGGAAAGTGCCATGGTAATTTCCTAAATCCCAGTTCTCAGTAAGTCATTATTTTACCCAGTACATGTTGGTCTAGCCTTCTTTGTATCAACATAAAGCTACCATTATGCAATGTAGAAGATGTGGCTACCTACAATTTCAAATTGGTAATAAGAGAATCTAGTTTCCTTCCTTGATTCTGATAAGTCTTGAACTGCTCTTCTGAATTAGAGCTGAAGAACTGCTCTAATATTTGAGTTCTCACTACAAGTGAGGATTAGGAATCAGATATAACTGGATTTAAATCCTAGCTCTTCCACTTAGTACCTGTATGACTTGGAGCAGATTACTTAAGCTCTCAGAATTTCAGTTTCGTTATCCTGTTACAGTCATAGCACCCATACCTAACAATTTTGTCAGGGTTGGATATCAATAGAGATGTTAAATACCTGGCATATAGGTATAGTTGGTAGAATAAATGAGAACTTTCGTACTCTCCTCTTTGAGTAGTCTTCTGGAAGCTGCTCTTCTGCTCTCTGACCATTTCTCGACTCCCAGCCTCCCAAGACGTCTTTTCTTCCTGGTTTGGATGTTTTCCAACCAGTTCACCTAAAAGGGTAGTCCCAGCATATTCAGGGTCCATTGTCAACTGCAGGAATTGCTGTGCTGTCATTGAAAGCAGGAAATGGACTACAGCCAGGAGCACATTCCATGGCATGATGCTCACCCAGAAACATGCAGAACATACACTGCTGTACCAAAGACTTCCATAAATATAAATGTTAATGTGCACAGGGATAAGCATTTATCTTTTTATGAGCAGTAGGTCATCATGGCTGAATCAAATTCCCTGGACTAGCTGGAACAATTTTGGTCCCTAAAGTAGTAAGGGATTCTAGACTGACCAAGGACCAGTGCTCTAGACTGAATATTTGTGTTCCCCAACATTCATGTTAAATCCATATATATTTGGAGGTGAGCCTTTGAGAGGTGCTTAGGTCATGAGAGTGCTTAGGTGGAGCCCTCATAATTTATAAAAAAAAAAGAAAAAAAAAGACTTCAGAGAGCTTCCTTCCCTGTCCTGCCATATGAGGTGTAGGGCCATCTATGAACGGGGAAGTGGGTCCTCACCAGACCTTGAATCTACTGGTGCCTTGATCTTGAACTTCCCAGCCTCCAGAACTACAAGAATTAAGTGTGTGTTATTTATAAGCCACCCAGTTGAGGGGATTCTGCTACAGCAGCCAAAGGTGATTAAGACAACCAGTCTCCTACCCAGCCTGGCTCCTGTGTTCTCTCCTCATCCTGCCTTTGCTAACAACATGCCATTTTGTCTCCTTAGTCATGAGGCTCATTCCAGGTAATTTATTTTAATACTTACTGTATTTGTTTCCTAGGGCTGCCATAACAAGGTGCTATAAATTGGGTGGCTTAAAAGGCATTTATTTTCTCACAGTTCTGGAGTTGAGAAGTCTAAAATCAAGGTATCAGTTGGACAATGCTCTCTCTGACAGTGGAAAGTCATTCCTCGCTGCTGCCTGGTTTCTGATGGTAGCTGGTAGCTGCAACACTCCAATCTCTACCTTTGTTGTTTCATGGTGCTCTCCCTGTGTGTCTCTGAACTTTTCCTCTTATGAGGATTAGGTGCTAGCCTAGAGATCTCAATTGGTTACATTTGCAAAAACCCTGTTTTCAAATGTGGTCACATTCACAGGTACTGAGAGTTAGGACTTTAACATATCTTTTTGGGGGACACAATTCAATCTGGAACACTTAATGTAAAATTTTGAGAAATTAAAAATAAATTAGAACAGATTCAAGGTTAACCCTATGCAAATTTCACTGACCTCTAATTGCTTTCTGGTAGTCTTGATTAGCAGAAAAGAATAGGCTAGAGTCACATGCTATTGGCAGTGGAGAAGTTGAGGACCCTGGGAGAGCTTTGGAAGTGAGTCTTAAATGTGAATATTGCTATTACCAGGTTGATCCCAAAAAGTGGAAGGTTTTCCTCCTGCTTATGGGTGGAGATGGGATGTTCAAGGGCCAAGTAGTTGCATTGGTGGTCAAAGTCAGGAGCTGGCTTGTGCTAAGCTTGTGTGTGCATGTGCACGCATGTGCACGCATGTGCATGTGCACATAACTTGTGAATGACCAGGTGCATGTGAATGACCATGACTGTGAAAGTTCATGTATGTGAGTGAATGTATACATATGGAGTGAATGATTGTGTGTGTGTGTGTGTGTGTGTGTGTGTGTGTGTGTGTGTGTGTGTGTGAAATTTCTAGAAGGCAATAATGGGAACCCTGGGATGTTAACAGCAGTTAGGTGGGTGGGGAGAAAGGACCGTCACAGGGGCAGAGCATCTAACTATAGGAAGTTAGAATGTGACTTTCTAATGAAAGGGAACACAGAAGATTATGTAAAATTAGAAACCTGAAAGTCTATGCCAGGTCTATATCCAGTTGCCTTATGTTTCTCTTCCTCCATTATTTAGGATGAATGGCTATAGGCCAGATCCAATTGTAGTTTTTGCCTCTGATTTTTTTTTTTTTAATGAGAAACAAACACTAGTATTTTTTATCCTGTCATATTTAGAAAACTATATCCCTTCCTCCCTCTTTCTTGATTCTACTCTAATATAAGAACCACCAAACAGATTGAGATCAGCCTTGCCAAGAAAGTTTTATTATAAAGA
Source organism: Zalophus californianus (assembly GCF_009762305.2). Taxonomy (NCBI): domain Eukaryota; kingdom Metazoa; phylum Chordata; class Mammalia; order Carnivora; family Otariidae; genus Zalophus; species Zalophus californianus. The sequence continues at coordinate 52,129,077 of NC_045599.1, read as the reverse complement.
TGAAAATGCACAGAGAAAAGTTTTAGTCTGAAAATACAAGGTAGTTAGATAGCTTAAAAAAAAAGGAAATCTAAATTTTAATGTATGGGCACATTTTGCTGTAATTATTTTATTTGCCATTAGCATTAAGTCTCAATAAATCTTAAGCTGTAGAGCAACCAAAAACCTATTTGGGAACTTAGTACCAGTGAATGAGCCATTATCTCTACCTATCCCACTTATTTTCAATCCCTTTGATGTCACATTCAAAGAGTTTGACTGTAATGAAATAATGCAAAAGAACAAGACAGAATGGAAAGTGAAACTAGCTTTGAAACTATTTTTCCTGGAAAAAAAAATGAAAGAATTCCCAAGAACAAGATACACCAACGGGAGATGAATATTTTCTATAAAATAAATATGAATCAGAATATGGTGCCCTCCACATGGAAGACACTAAATAAGAACTTGTTTATGATGATGGTGGTGGGCGTGGTGATTTGAGATCTGGAGTAACTTGAACCAAAAAGCATATTCATGTGGCTGATTGGGTTTCTCACAGATGGCCATAATAAGATGGCCTCAATTAGATGGCCATCGCTTCCCACAGTATGTTCTTACAATGTGACTCTGACATACCTATATTATGTCATAGTATGACCTTGACGTACATTGGTGTTATGTTTCCTCTCTCTCATCCTGGGCAGACCTTTGTAACTACTGTGCCCAACAGAATGTGACAGCAGTGGTGCTGGATGACTTCCAAAGCTAGGACATAATATGTAATAGGGCTTCTATTTGGTGTTCTCTCTCTGATTGTTCTTGAAGCCCAGCCACCATTTTCTGAGAAGTACAGCCTACATGGAAAAGCTATGTGTGGGTGTTCCAGCTGACAGTGCTAACCAGGCCCCCAACTGATAGCCAGCTTCACTGCTAGACCATGGTTGAAGGAGCCTTCAGATGATTGCAGCCTCCCAGCCTACAAGCCTTCCAGCTGAGGCTCCAGATCCAGTGACCTGTCTGAATTTCTGACTCACAGGAAATGGGAAAGATAATAAATAATTATTGTTTTAAATCATTATTTCTGGGAAGTAATTTGTTAGGCAGCAGTCACATTCTTCTAAGAGAATTCACAGCTACTACCAGATCACCGACACAGGGAGCTGGGAGATTCTGCTTTTTGTGGCATTGTCTTGCTTGGGTGGTACAAGGGCTTTCTCTCTGTCCTGGGTGTTACTTCTTGACCTAAGTTCCCGTCATTGCTGGCCTCAGCCACGAGGCTCTCCTAGGCTCTTCAAATTGATGCCTCAAAGTTATAGTTAGGGTTCCATAGTCCACTATTCAAATTTTTATTGTGTGGTCACATAAAATACTTGTTTTGAATTTTGGCTGTATGGATTAATGCTTTCCAACCTTTAATGTGCATACAAATCACCTGGGGATCTTGTTAAAATGTAAGTTCTGATTCAGTAACTACGGGGTGGGATCCAAGAGTCCGTTTTTCTAACAAGCTTCCAGGTACTTCTGCTGCTGCTGATCTGTGAACCACACTGTGAATCAAGAGTGTAGAAGGCTGTATGGACAAAACAGACTTTGGTATGATTGGTCCCCAAGGAAAGAACCAGGGATAATATTATCATTGATCATCTGTGTGATAAGACCCTACCTAGCTGTTCTATATACATCAATTTTAGTCCTCATAACGCTCATGCAATGTGTAAGTATTATCTCCACATTGACTATGTAGAAACTAAGGTTCAAAGAGGTTAGGTAAGCAAGCAGAGCCAGGACTCAACAAAAACTTTGTTTTTGCCATTGTGTGGTCCATCTTTCATGCTTCCTAAGCCTATGATTCGTTTGCTGGTTATCATTTTATTTTGAATAAAGATACTTTTGTAATGGGTCTGTGCAACAGAACTTTCTGCAATGACAAAAATGTTCTATATCTGTTATGTCAAATATGGTAACCACATGTGGCTATTGAGAATTAAAATGTGGCTAGTGTAACGGAAGAACTAAAATTTTCATTAAATTTGATTTTAATTAAAAATGTGAATATATATAGCTGTTGTCTAAGAAAAGTGACTAATTGCTGTATAGGACAGCACAGCTTTATAGAAAGGGTCCTAGGGTCATTGAAAGGTGACTTGGATTTGCACTGTAAGTATATGTGCCATGACCACCCCTGCTTGTGAGACATTTTAAGCACTTAATACAGTGCTCATAACTTTCATCCATAATCTTTACTTCTATCTTCTTCCCTTTCATAAATCACATTGCATCAAACGACTTCTTCCTTTTGGACTCACATCATTTAAACAGAAGTTTTAAACATGGTACAAATACTGGAGGCTACAAAGAGGAGGAAATGCCTATTCAGGAAGGGGGAGGATTTGATGCTGGTAGTCCCTATGAGGCTGCAATAGCAAGTGGAAACCACTATTGCATTCTTTGAGGATTTGGGAAAAGAATGGAAAAGATGTGTTCAGATTCTTTATTTTTCTTCTGGGACATACCAATTAGAATGCTTTCAGGTACAAGGAAAAGAAACCTCGATTCAGATTGCTCTAAACAAAGAAGTGTATAATTTCACATAGTTGGAAGTCCAGGGCGGAGTAGACTTCAGAGTCTATTGACATGGTTGCTCCCCAGTGTCTTAAAAGACCTGTGTTCTCACCGTCGCTCTTCCCTTTCACCTTTAATGCTGGCTTCCTTATCATTCAGGCAGCAAGGTGGCCACAGCTGTTCTGGGCAGTATATCCAGGCGTGGAGATTTGCAGAGGAAGGGGGAAACTTTCTCTTCCTGCAGCTCTCTTGGAAGATTGAAAAATTTCTCCAGAAGTGCTCAGATTTCCCCTCATGTTTCTTTGGCTGGGATTTGGTCACATAACCACTTCTGACCTCTTCCTTATACCAATCAGATCCACTCCTGGGACTGGGAGTGAGGTCAGCTTTTTCTAAATACACGGATCCCTAAACAAAATTGGGTTTCTATTAGAAGGAAAGAAGGGGGAGGCAACCCCATTGTCCACTACAAGACCAAACCTCCAAGGGAGGTTGGGATAGGGAGCTAGTGAAGGATCTAGTTTGGTAAAGGCAAACCAGAGAATATCAGGCAGGGTTAGTGGCCTATTTCTCTGATCATGACCATGGGTGGCTCCACATTTGTCTCAGTGCCACATCCCCTGCTTTTTTGGACTGAAAGCATCTGTGCAGTCTAGGCCGATGGACCTGTTCTGGGGCTGCTGATTCCCCGAGGCCTAGGCAGGGCACACAGGGACCCAGGGTTCCCTGTGTGCCCTGGTGAAGGCCAAAGAAGGGCCAGAGAGGTACTGAGAGATCCTGTGGCCTAGCGCAGGCCCAACGAATATCAGCAGCAAGTGTAATGTACCCTGCACAGAGTTCAAAAAGGGATGTCCTTTTCATACATAGGACTCTTCTTGTCTCTAAGTATATTTCCAAGTTTTGTGTCTCACCCTACCATCCTGGGGCTGATGTTTGCCAGTCTCTAAGATAACTTCATGGTGTCAGGGGACTGCTTTTGCCTATGCCTGGGTTCTTGATTCTTATTACATTTAGAGAACACCAGTGTGGCTCAACCTATGCCTTTAGGGATTCATTCCCAGACCTCTATGTGGAGGCAGAGGCCTGGGAACAATGTGATTTGCTTATCCTTTTCTCCACTTAAAAACCTAAAAAACGTTTCCTGAAATACTGGCAAGTAACATCAGCATCGTATATGTTCCACTTAAAGAAATCATTTCCTTGAGTCACATTCTCTGATTTTACTGTTCTTCAAATTTACTTGGATTATTCTAGAGCTCTCAGAGTAAGACATCCAAGATGGCTGACACCGGCCCTGTGCCGCTTCACTTCTTTATCTCCTAGGTGGGTGGCATTCACAACTTTACATTTTGGAACAAGAAAGGACCCTAGCCTTGAGCCGATCTCTGTGCATTCAGGCTGGAACCACTTACTGCTGTGGCTCTGAAATCTCTCCTGTCTTGTGCACTGGAAATCCCCAGAGCTGAACCTCTCTACAGCTTTTCCTGAATTGCTGCATGGCTTCCTTAGGCTTCCTTCCTTCCTTGCTCCTTAAAAATTCTGTTTGTGGAGTTATCTTATTATTATTATTTTTAAAGATTTTATTTATTTATATGACAGAGAGACAGTGAGAGAGGAACACAAGCAGGGGGAGTGGGAGAGGGAGAAGCAGGCTTCCCGCTGAGCAGGGAGCCCGATGCGGGGCTCGATCCCAGGACCCTGGGATCATGACCTGAGCCAAAGGCAGACGCTTAACCGACTGAGCCACCCAGGCGCCCCACCTTATTTATTTATTTGTTTTAATATTAATTCATGTCCTGTCCTGAATTCCTCCTTGGCTTCCTGAATTCAGCATTTGGTTTATGCTCTCACATTCCATGCCATTGTACCCACGTATCTCTGCCAAATATATCTCTCCACCTGACAGATCCTGCTGGCTGAGAACACTGCCACACCACTCCCTGCGTGTCCTTCCCTTTTCCTTGGTTCTACATCCCTTTGTAACACAGTGGACCATCGGGTTTAGAAAAGTCTTAACTGAACCCTGATGGATGACCCAAGTCTATTTCCAAAGGTGATTCCCCTCACTAGAACCAGATGGCTGTATCGGGACTGCCTGTGGAGTTTTTGGAAAATGCATCTTTCTAGGTCCATGTCCTGACTACTGAATAAAACATCTGGGGTGGGAGTAGGGAAAGGGGACAGGAGAATGAGTCTATTTTTGACATACACTTCCCAGGTGATACTGCCGACCTAGGCGTGGGAAGCACTCTGATTCCCATGTTGAAATCGCTCTTGCAATGGTCGTAAGTTAGGAACTGAAGGGCCTACATGGTGCCTTGGGGATAATAGGGGTGAGAGAGAGGATTCACCTACAGGCCAGACCATGAGTCCAGGCACTCTGAACAGCCATTCACAGGGGTCAGCAATAAGGCTGCAGACATTCTGTTTGTTTGAGGGATAGGTATTCAGGACTTTGGCTTAATGATAATGCCTAGGATTTTGTCATGGTTTGAACAGTTCTTAGGTAACGTTAACTCAATTATCCTTATTGTCAACAAACATCCATTGAGTGTCAGTCAACCATGTACGGGACACTGGGGTTTGGTGCTGGACACTCAAAAAATAATCAAACACCTTCACCTAGAGTTGGGAAAGAGCACACAGGCTTCAGAAGATGTGCTGAAATTTACTTTCCAAGGAAAATTGGAATCTACTTGTTTCAGGTCTGTTTTCTTCTTAACTCACTCATTTAAGGATTCCTAGGGGTTGTGATATACCAGGAGCCGTGCTAAGCCAGGGGTGGTGTAGAGTGGTAAAGGATACAGAGATAGGAAGAGATGGTCCCAGTGTAACAGGGAGCAGTATAACTCCCACACAGTGTAGTCAGAGCTAAACAGAAATCATACTAATCTTTGTGGGGGCCCAGAGAAGCAGCTCTTTTACTGTGGTGTTTAGAGCACTGTTGCTTATATCTGCCTAAGAATGAACTATGTACCCGGGAGTGCTCCAGGCACTTGAAATGATCTCATTTAATATAATTTATCATTTTCTGGGATCCTTTTAGGTAAATATTCTTACCCCAATTTTATGATCACATGGATTCTCCCTGGATGGTAACTGAAGCTTCTTTGAAAGGAGATAAAATACTATCCCTGTAACATTCCCGGTATTCATTTGAATGTGCTGATTTGCATAAGAGGGTCCGAGGTTTAAGAAGGACTTGAACTCTTAGGTGGGAACAGTAGGAGAACCTTTGGGAGAGAAGTCCTACAGGGGTGGAGGTGGCCCACTGAGTTGGTCCAATTAAGGATTTGTTCAAGTTTTAAGGTTTGGAGATTTTTGGATACAAGTGTGTCCTATATTTCCAATCCATCAGTATCTGGGGAAGAAGAGCTATCAAACTTTGGATCTAAAGTATTGTTGCATTATATTGGGAAATCCTTGACTGACCAAAACATGTATGATGAGAACTTCCTCTCTTGCTCCAAAAAGAACTGTTAAGACATGGTAGTGGTGGTGCCCAAAGGCTTGAGCAAGGAGGATCAGGATGGTGGCAGGGATGGTGGTGAATTTTCCTCCTGACTGGCAGCGAATCTGCCCCAACTGGCAAGGAAAGTCAGTTACCTTTAGGTGACTGATACGACTGTGGCATTAACAATAAGGACAAAATTCCAGCCTCCACATGCACTTCGTGCATCAGCTGGGTCTGGATTTAAAATCTGTATTCAACAATCTTCCTTAACAGTTCCCAAAAATACTTGGGGTGAGGGGATCTTTTAAAACAAAACAAAACAAAACAAAACAGAACAAAACAAAAAACACCATGAAACTAGAACTGAATTTGCCTTTAAGCTGGCTGGGGGAGGGACAGGGTGGTCAAGCCAGTGAGAGTCAGGGATTGGTAAGTGCCTAGATTTTTATTCCTAGTGTAGTGGAGCTCTTTGAGCTACCTACAGATGAGAAAACTGAAGATTATTCATTTCTTGTGGTCATGGAACCAGGACACAGCAGAGCCAGGATTCAAACCCAGACTCTTTGGACTACAGATGTATTCCTCTTGTGAGGTGACCTTTGAATAGAGGCTTTATAAGTGGAAAGGGAGGCTTTAGGTCATTCCAGAGACCATTGCAGCCAAGAATGCAAAGACCTAAAGGTTGAAACAACCAGGGTGTTTGGGAGGCTAGGCCACATAATTTGTAATTCAGCGAGACTGACGATAGACTTCGTAGAGGAAGTGATAATAGGTGAGCCTGAAAAGACACGTCGGGGTGGATTGTGCAGACTCTCTGTGCCTTGCTAAGGTGCAACATCTAGACCTCTCTCGAGGTCTAAACCCACCCTCCCGATTTTTGATAAACACAAAAATCTAGTTTCCTCCTTTCTAGTTACATCAAATATCAACTACAATAAGTATGTTGACAAAAAATCACAGCAGTGGAAATTTTTACAATGCAGATTTCTAAATGACTATGTTCTTGAGTTCATTTACTATTTTCTATCTCTGTTGCCTAGAGGTAGACCTTTAGAGTTAGGGAGATCAGGATGAGGTCATTATAACTCCACAAAAGCAGTGCAGAAGGAGAAAGAACAGATTCAAGAACCATTTCAGAGAAAGAATTGAGAAGAGCTCTCACAGAACTACTGGATTTTTAAGCTGCCTTAATCACTGAGGACTTTTGCTTTGAACGAGGAAGCTGCCATATTCCAACTCTGCATAGACATTGGAATTTGATTCTAAGTTCAGGGGTGACTCAAAGAAGTGAATTTTAGACTCCGCTTTTCACAACATCAATGTCAATGGGTGTTTTGTGTCAAAATGAAAGAATCTATGACTTCAATGATTTCTCCCTCAGAGCAACCATTTACTTTGCCTCATGCATATCAATTATTATCCTCATTTTATAGAGAAGGGAATGGGGGCTCTGAAACAAGACCATAGAGCTGGTTTAACTGGTGGAGTTGGAATTGGAACTCAGTCCTATTTCATGTCAGAGTCATTCTGAGTGTGTGTGTGGACTGGATGCAGGGAGAGCTCAGGAGCTTACACAGTGAGCTGGAGTGCAGTCGTATCCTCACTCACCCCTAGGCAGAGATAAGGGCAGTGCCGGGCAGCAAGTGCCTCCTGGAGTCAGGTCGTATCATGCCTGTAAGGAGACCTTTATTCTGTGCCAGAGGAGGCCCCTGTAGTCCTTTGACTTGAAAAAGAGAAGGCAAACATTCTCTGAAGCTTGTTCTCAGTGCTGCCCAACTCAGCTCCAGATGGAATATAGAATGGGTCCAGGTGCACACAGAGCCAGGAATAGAGTCTCAGAGAAAAGGAGAGAGATTCATCTAACACCTCTGGATCAGGGGCCCCAGCCTTTAAATGACCTTGACTCTTCCCTACCTGGGTTTATATTAAATCCCTAGTATTTAATTTGTTGCACTTTTATGTCTTATAGTTATCATTTAAATAATTCTGAAAAATATTTTTCATTTTTGCTTTAAGAATTCAGACATCATAAAATCCTGGGGCAGCTTTTAAACGTTTAACAACAGGCTGCAACTGTGAAAGAAACAAGTTGTAAATGGCATTTAATGGCATTTAAACACAAATTGAATTCTTTTCTCCCAACCGCTAAGGACTTCTGCCTGCTAACCACAGGATACAGTTCACCTTATCATCTATGGAAGCCTTTTTACTTGTCATGGATTCTGGGGGAAGAAAATATAACATGTGTTCTTATCTAACGTAGTTGTTTTAAACTTAATAAATGGCCTTCTAAAAGCCACTTTTGGATTGTTTCTCATTGGCCTACAACTTAAATTACTAAGGTTTAAAAGTGCACGAAGATAGTACAAAGGCCCTTGGCTACTGTCAAACTCTATTCTCCATGTATTTGGCACCTAAGTCTAGGTCAGACAAGTCCCAGCTGTAATTTGATAATGGCCAACCTCGGCATTGTGATATATGGCCCTAGAAATGAGGAAGAGAAAAGTCATCTCAGAAAGAGTTGAAATTTGTAACCGCTTAACTGGCAAAAGCTGAATAGAGTAATGGTAGAACAACGAATCCACATTTCTTTGTTCCATTCTTACTTAGTTTCCTCTTCCAATCTGTAAATGTGGGAGGGGAGTAGGTAGTGAGTCTCCCAAGGTTAACCGCAATGCCAGTACTTGTTTTCCCAAGTTGGAAAAAAACAAAGTTCTGCACCACCCAAAATGAAGTCAGACCAAGCCCATCATGTTTTAAATATGTGGTGATGCTTTCTTTAGAAAGGGCCCCTGGAGAAGACATAAGAAAGAACAGTTATGCCCGCAGGCCCGGTCGAACGCTGGCTTTGACAGCTCCTGTGAGCTTTTATGTGGCTATTTACTCTGAATAAATAATGGAACCACATTCTCACACAAGGACTGCTAATTCTGCAGCCTCCTGAGATCCAGAAGTTACCACAAAACCAAACCGTGTACTTACATGTGCAAGAGGGTCTGGAACGCCATCAAGAAGCTTGTGTCCCTCTCAGGCTAGCTAACATCACGTGTCTGTTCCATTTGCATTTAGAGTGTTCTGTTGTTCATTGGCTGGTAGGTTGTGTCTTCCTCAGTTACATTTGAAGGTGGTGATGGGGGAATGGAGTATTCGGGTAGGTTTGTAGGAAAAAGGTTGATGGCGACCTCTGTCTTTCACATGAATCTAGTTGCACCATTGAGTTTCCAAAGAGATTGTCTTGTCAATGATTTAGGGGGTGGAGGGAATTAGCAATTGACTTTTCCTTCTCACTGGATGATGCTATGGGAATAAGTGCTAAATAGCCAAGGGGAAGGGCCAACTACTCTCCTCTTCAAGTAGGACTGTAAAATTTCTCACCTTGTGGCTACCCAAGGCGTTGAGGTGGTTCACTGTCATGAGGGAGGGAAGTGAAATTAAATGCATATCCCTTTTTTTGCTGACCTCTCAAGACTGCATTTATCTCTCATTTCCAAACTCCCTAGGCCCACAGGGAACCCTCTCTTACTACTAAGCCCTTTGGGAATTGAACTCCAGGCCAATGATAATTAATGGAAGAAAAGAATAGAAAGGAAGAAAAACAAGTGGGTCTTCACTTTAACGGTGGTCAGTCTTCCACTTGAAAATATAGACTGTGGCTACTATATAGAAGGCATAAAATTTCATTCATTAAATTGGGTGCACATTTTTACCTTGACCTATTTGTAGCCTTTCAAGTGGTTCTTTTTGCTTAGATGCTATGGAACAGAAGATTTTTAAAAGTTTCTTTATTTGTGACTGTTGTCTGCAGAACCACAAATACGAAAAATGTGGACCAGTAGTTTCCTAAGTACCTGCCTGCTGATGACTTCTTATCCTCATTGTAGCTCCGTGAGGGAGGCCCTAGGTCTTTTGTCACTGTTGTATGCCCAGGGCTTTGTGCACGGGAGGCACTCAACAAATAGCAAATGAATGAATGAACGACAAAGACACTAAAGAGTTAGAAACTGAGTGCTATAGCAACATGCTCTAAATAAGCATAATTACCATGTGCATCCATAATAGTGACATTAGGGTGAAAAATACTTTTTACTGTTTACATGAAGATTCAGTTTTAGGAATGTGACGGCAAGAAGAGGTAAAAGGGTCAAAGTATCCGGTGAAGCTACAACATCCAAGGACTGACACACAAAAGTAATAAGTAGTCAGTGGCAGGGTTAATTTTTAAAGTCTCTAATTAGTCATTTGCAAGGAGAGTTAAAAAAAAAAAAGAGCTGGGAAGCATCAGCTGGTTTTTTTGCACCATCTCTTTATGACCCATTTGCTTTAGGTAAATCAGTCCTTTAGTGTGACACTGACCTTTTAAAGCCACTAAATTGGCAAGATATTTCCCCTTCCCAGACTAATCAGTTATTCTTTGATTCATTACATATTTTTAAAATGCATATTATAGATCACTGTGTTAGCACTGCAGAATAGAAAAAAGATTGTACCCACAGTCCTTACTTCTGTTACTTACAACCTGTGTCAGTCTGTTCAGGCTACTAGAGCAAGATCCCATAGACTGGGTGGCTTGGTAACAATAGAAATTTATGTCTCACAGTTTTGGAGGCTGGAAGTCCTAGATTAGGGTTCCAGCATAGTCAGGTGAGGGCCCTCTTCTGGGTTTCAGGTTGCTGACTTTTCACTGTGTCCTCACATGGCAGAAGGGGCCGGGGAGTAGCCTAGAGATACCTCGGCAAGGGCACTAATTCCTTTGGTGAGAACTTAGGCATCGATCTTATCACCTTCCAAAGACCCTATCTCCTAATACCATCACCTTGGGGGTTAGGTTTTAACATATGAATTTTGGGGGTACACATTCATATCATCGTATAACCTAATTGGGGAGAATGAATATAAGCCCGTGAAAAACTAAGGTGATCAACAATGGAAATGGCAATACAAAAAATATGTTGGAAGTCAGTATGTGATCAGAAACCTGAAGGAAAGTCATCCTTCTTTAGGGAGCCACCACTTCCGCATCCTGATCCACGGGATTACTACAGAAGTCGTGTTCCCATAGTGTGAACCCACTTGCCTGGCCAAAGTTGAATGGACCAAGGGTGGCACCTGACCATGCTGGACAAATCAGATCCTCTTCTAGCGTTTTGGAATTGGGCATAAGATGCCAATATAGTTTGGTTATCCGCCTTTGTAGAAGAGATGTAAACATTGGTAGTGGCTATTTTCCATCATGACAAAGCAAAGAAAGTCATTTGCACTATGGAACAAGAATGAAGTAAACATGAGGAGAGAAGCAAAGATAAGGGAAGATGAGAAGGGCCTCTGGTTCTGTCATGTGTTCTAGTCCTTATTTGGAAATTCAGTTTTCTCCCTGTCTTGCCACCCATGAGACATTTCTATATCCATTTAAGGGTACACTTCTACTTGCTCCTGCAGAAAACAATTTCATCTTTAACAAGGTGACTGGTTGATCTGACATCTGGCTGTCTTGTTTCATTGGAAATCCAGGAAATTCCTGGTCCAAATTGAGGACACTTTCCTAATCCCCCCCTTCTTCCTGCCATGTGTGTCCACTAGCACCTCTCATTTCATACCGTCTCAGAGGTTGGGTTCTTCAACTACCCGTGGGTCTGTTGCTACCCTTTCTTTCAGCCTCCAAAGTGGACAAGTGCTTCAAATATTTCATCTTATTTAATTCTTACAGTAACCATTTTTGAGGTAAATACTGTTAACTCCATTTTGCAGATAACTCTGATGCACAAAGAAATTGACCAATTTACCTACCATCACAGAACTGATACATGATAGAGCCATGATGTGAACAGAAGCAGCGTGACTTCTGAGCACCTGCTCCCAGCGCTAAGCTCCTCCCCTTTTTGCTGTTACAGCAGAGGGAGCATCACGTAGATCTTTTCTTCAGTGCTTTAAATTGTCAGGATGGTTCTATTCCCCCCATTCTATATATTAGTGTCAGAAAACATAAACCTCATTGCAAACACGAGGTTGGTGCTTACTGATCCTTCTCCTCTTGCCAGGCACACTGGAAGTCTAAATTCACTACTCCCACTTGAAGTTAAGTTGGAGACAGTGCTGCATACTGGCCAATGGTATGGGGCAAAAGATGACATATGTTCATTCCAAGCCTGGACATAAACTTCTCTAGACAGTTCTCTTTGCTCTTTTTTCTCCTTTGATGTTTATAAGGAGTCCATATTCTATGGATGACGGTGGCACAAGCTATCAGGAGACTAGATCTTTGAGTCATTCCATGGAGGTGAACTATCTAGGAGAACCATCCAACCCTTACAGACTGACATGAGCGGTAAATAAATGGTTGTGGTGCTGGACTACCACAGTTTAGGGTGGTTTGTTACCGAAGCTGCTGGCTTTCCCTTATTGATCCACCTCCTGAATTTCAACAGTTAGGTGAGCATGCTGGCAGCCAAGAAGGTAGGCACTTGGGTAGACACACCAAGATTGTTTTTATAGAAGCTTCATCCTTTAAGAAATCTGATTTATGGTGTTAATGAAAGAAAGTATTGGGAATATTCTCAAAAAGCACTCAGCCCAGTGCTTCTGTGGTCGTTAAGAGGGAAGTGCCACGGGAGTCTTTGCCATAGCTGATGGAGTCATTCTTGCTGTGGCTCAAGCAGAACATTCCCTGGGCGGTGGGATCAGCTCCTTGCTTACGCAGGGACAGGGACTTCAGTCAGAATCGGGGAGTTATATTTCAGTATGGGATGCTCAGGGGCTCAGGTCCAACTTACATAGAGGCTGCATTTAGTTGCTTTTTAACAGCAGTGGAGCATGATAGAAGGTTTTTTTGTTTTTTGTTTTTTGTTTTCCGACTTACATACAGTGTGACCATTCAGTCTCCTTGAACCCACCCCTGTAAGGACTTTCTCCATTCCTTCCGATTAGAAAGGGGAGTCACTGTTGTCCACATGGAAAACTTCTGGGGCTTGGGTGAATAAAGGAAGGTGTGACCAAGTGGAGTTGATTAAAAATTAACCCTTGGTGTTTGCACGTTACCTATTGGAACTGTAGAATAAAAACTGTTGCCTTATGTTAGGAAGTCCACGTTGGAAGCTGACAGAGTCTTTTGGGGGAAGCAGTTGAAAATGTGTTAAGAGTTGCTAAGTTTAATGTTAATCTCATCAAGTCAAAGGTCAAGGTTTTATTTCAAATTAAGTTTATCATGAAATTAGGAAAATGGGCTTGCCACATTTCTCAATGATCTCCACAATCCCTGTATGGTTTTATCATCTGGCAAATGAACCTTCCAGTGCACAAGGCTCTCTGCCTGACCACATAAAGGTAAAGAGAGACACAAGGGCTAAAATCTCTGCTTTTGTTCTATTCTTACAGTTTAAATTAAATGACCTAAGAATATCCACCATTTCTTCAAAATACAGTGGGCTGCCAGGAGATGGCTGCATTAAGATTCAAGGACATGAGCTTTGGAGATGTCATGCTTAAAATAATCTGTGGCTATTGTTTTTCTAGATTATTATTTATTCAACTAATAATTTCCGAGTGCCTCAGTGTTCTGTGCACTAAGTGCAACAGAACTGCTACCTACCATCTGGTGGGGTAGGTATTTACAATCTGTTGCCACCTCTGCTAGAGCAAAGCCAATTTTAATAAACTAGGAGATAGAATTCAGAGGCTGGCACATACTGGGTGCTCAGAATGTTTGTTGAATGGACACATGAGCCCATTATGGAATCTGAGAAATTCTAAGTGAGCAGCAACATAGCATCACCTCTGCTTTACCTCAATCCGTGTCCCTGTGACAAGGATTGGCTTTCCCACCTCGAAAAGGAAGATCCTTGTTTCTATACTGTATTTGTGCAACAAACATTTATTGAGTGGCTATTTTGTGGTGGATGCTGCGCTGGGCTAGGAGACACCGACGCTCTGACCTCTCCTTCCAGCAGCAGCATACTGGTTGACCCACCCTTTATTGACTTGCGATTTAGGTAATTCTCAGTTAAGCGCTGCTGCCTTTGAAAATGGCTCCTTTCTTTCACCCTCAATTATGCCAGGAGAGGAGAGAGGGAGGCAGCTGATTGATATGAATGTCAGGGCCATAATAAACCCTGATTTACTTAAGAGTACGTGGAATGAAACCAATAGAGTGTTAACCAACATTTTCTTTGAAATGAGGTTGGGAAGGATTAGCTTAGGGGAGGGCACCGTTAGAAAGAGAAGAGCCATTAATCACTGTCCTGAAATAATCCAAGTTGAATATCTTATTGTTTAATTATTTTTAATCTTTTGGAAATACAGAGCCGCCCTAGGGTGTTTTCTTTTCTCTGTCCCTCCTACAGAGCAGCCTGCTCTGGGAGCTGAAGTCCTCCTGTGTATTCCTTGAACTGGATCCAAATTCATTACAGATAGACTGTGTCTTGGATGGAGATGATGAAGCTGGTGAAGAGGAGGGGGCAAGAGGGCGAGCAAGCAAGCCACGGTAAGTAGCTAGGGCTAGTTGTAAAAGTTGAAAGGTGATCTTTGACCTTCTCATGACTCATAAAGCACTTTATGCCTCCCACCCCTTGGTCAAGAATTTTCCAGCTCAACAAAAGGGCTTTTAGCTCAAATGCCACTTTAACCTAGCTTCACAAGGATGACTTATTTTAGTTTCTGTGTTGACCAAGTAAAGTTCTTCACTTTGACTACCTAATAGCCCACCACCTTGGTTGATCCTGTGTCTGTTTGCCAGGTCATGCACTTTGTCCAGGCATGGAACAAGGTGGGAGAGGTTTTATTTCTTAGTTGTGGGAAATGGATCATAAAATGTCTGATTAGGTACGTGGATGGATTAGAGACGCCAATATGCAAAATAGAGGAGAATTTCCAGTCAAGAGTCATTCCAAGTTGTCAACCCTCACAAGTCAAGCTAAAGGAATCCCCAGAGGAGGATTTCTGGGGTCAGTATCCTAGGCCCATCCCCAAGACTTTGTAATACTTTTGCAGCTTTCATCTCTGATGCTGCCCTACCCCTGATAAAGAGTACCAATTATTGCATTCACCACCATTGAAATGTCCAGTTTCCTTCTGGGAAAGAGAACTATTAGAGACTATAGCGGGATTCAAATGTAGTTTAGTCAGTAAGCTATGGAGTGCCACAGGCGCTAGAAGATTTGGATTTTTCTGTTCAGTCTTATACATTTTCCCATCTCTTTTGAACTCTTTTCCCAAGCCTGAAAACATGATTAAAGAATTATAGCCAGTCTTCTTTGAACAGGCCTGGCAAGTGCCATTGTGGTAGATTAAAGATGGCTACAAATTCTTTAACATTCCTTCAGTGACAGCTGGGGATTTCAGCTTGAATCTGGACATCCTCTCTGATTGCTTGACCAGTAGAATTCTTTGGAGGGAACACCGTGTTTCTGGGGCACTTTGTTTTGTGGCAATTGATGTTCAGAATATGTTGGTTGGGGTCAAGATAAGGCATCTGAATATGGTGATACATAGGGACCTCTCACAGTTGTGGGAGAAGAATATACTATTTTCTGGGACTTGCGCCAGCTTTGTGAAACAAGGGTATTCATATACGGCTCCTGTGTTTAAGAAGTTCACAGTCTGATGGAGATGATAGATGTACATGGGCTAGCATGATTTGAACCAGTGGTAGTACTGATGGGATGCAGGCTTAACAAGATGCACAGGTTACCCCGAAGGGCGTGAGCGAGAACCCCATTGTAAACAGTACTAGCTGCAAGAATGTGGAATTGGGAGTGACTCTCGGGGACTGTGCAGGGAGTCCTCTAAAAAGCCTCCACTGAAAAGGTGACAGTTCAGCCAGGTTTTTTAAAAGAGTGGGAGTTGGCGCTCCTACATCCAGAGTTCTAGCAGCCCTACATGTTGTGAGAGGTATAATTCAACAAATGCTAAAATGCTTCCCTAACCAAAAATACCTTCCTTGCTAGCCCTGCCACAGTGTTTAAAACTTCTACAATATTCAATCTTCGAATAGGCTTTGAAGGTTTGCGAAATTTGAAATATTATTTGGGAAAGGTAACTACAATAGGTCATTTTTTTAGTCACTCACACATTAACACACACTTCCTTATTTTTATGTTAAAAATTATTGTTTTTCATTGACTCTCTAGGCTAGTATATTATAGATGTTAAAAATAGTGGTTCTGATTAAATAAATATTTGTCTGGCGCTCAGTATGGATGCTTAAAGGCATAGACTATTTTAGAGAGAGACAACCTTGGTGAGTTGTGGGGAATCCCTCCTTTCAAAGCACGAGTTGTTTCCTGCATAAAGAGTGAGCGTAGGCTCTTGAAAAAACAAATACCTGCTTATGTTCGGAGCGTATTTAGCACTGGGGGTGGTGGTGAGGGACACACAGCAGGATTTGGCATGGTGCGTTCAAGGGGGTTGCGGTCTACTTAATCAAAAGTAACAACTAACTGCGAAAGTTATGATCTATACATATTTCAGCATGAAGTAATGGGGCAGCCGTTTACAGTGGTGTAGGAAAGCAGCAAAAAAAAGTCAGCCAAAGGGGGCTTCCCGTGCCAAGGAAGGCTCTTTACGAGCTTCCTATGACACAAAAGGACCCGGCCCTTCTGTGTGATATATTCAGTGTTGTTCTAGATACAAAGAATGTCCATAGATTCTGTGGAAGGAAACATCGAACTTAGAGGAAGGTTATCTTTTGGAAAGGTAATTAAGCATGATGATTGTTTGGGTTATGCAGGGAGATGGTTGTACTGACTCCTCAGCTGTTACCTGAACCAAGTTCTCTGGGGCTGTCATGGTCAGAAGAAATTCTTTTATTTATTTTGATTATCTAATCTCTTTGCTCTACTTCTTTCCAGAAAAGGGTTTGAAGCTCAGCAGTGTCATTAATCCCATTTCTGTCAGCTAGCAGCCTTTCTAAACTATGGGTCTGATGATAACACTTCACTGCTGAAAGTCCATAAAAATACCCCACCGCCGGAGCACCTGGGTGGCTCAGTCGGTTAAGCATCTGACTCTTGATTTTGGCTGAAGTCATGATCTCAGGGTTGTGGGATCGAGCCCCACGTAGGGCTCGGTGCTCAGCGTGGAGTCTCCTTGGGATTCCCTCCCTGTGCCCCACCCGCCACTCACACTTGCTCTTGTGAGTGCGCATGTGCATCTCTCTCTAGAAAAAAGAAAAAAAGTCCCCCTGCCTCCACCCAGCGTAGCATTCTATAACCTGGCCCCTTTACCCCTCGGGGCTCTCATCTCGCCCCAGGCTCTGGCCGCACACCTTTGACATTCCTTTCCCCACAGTCCCTCTCAGGCCACAATGCCTTCCCCTTCCATCCAGATTGACTTCTACCTGTACTAGAACCAGCTCGGGCAGCGACTTCCTAATTACACATTAACTTTTAGCTCCCAGGAAAGAATGCTTTTATTGTGCTCTTTGTGTACTCCTTGAACTTAAAACTAGGTGGTATTCTTGATATTGTTACTTGCCCCTCTCACCCCACTCACTCTCCACGCTTCTCCATTCTTCTCTGTGCCCCAGGAGGCTGACCCATATGCACCCCATGCTCCCTACCCTCCAGCTCACCATTGGCCTTGGCTAATAGGGGACACCAGCTGGGGATCAGGAAGTAGGAGGAGAGGGAGGGAGTTGAGGTATTAATCCCCTGACTCCCTCCTGCCTGGTTGCTATGGTTTGTCCGGGTCTTTCTGCCAAAAGCTGCAGTCCCTTTCAGGCAACTCTGCCTCTCTGGCTGCCTTCTCCTGCTTCTGGTATCCTCTTCTCTTTCTTGTGTATTCGGGCTTCCAGTGGTAGCAGCAGTTCTTAGTTGCTACTAGCCATGCAGCACTGCCTTGTCCTGGTCTATTCCCTGAAACCTTGCCTATGCCTTTGTGAACAGTCTAATTCAATATGAGTGAACCATCTGTATCCTGCAGGACGCTCACTGATACAGCTAGTTTGCAGGGTAAGATCGGGAGCTTTCTGTAATGTTTATAATCCAATGTTTTGGTGTCTTTCTTCCAAGCTGTCATCCAAACTGCTTCTTTGAGCTGTAAAACAGGTAGACACACAGCCTGCCTGTAACACCAGAAAACCTTACTCCAAGCTCCCCATTCCTGTACTTCGAATGGGGAATTTGGATGTCATGTTTATTCACCACATCAATAGTGCGAACCTAATGAATTCAGATCAGGAAAACTCTAATAGTACGATTTATTATTAGCCATATGTACCCCACCCTCAATTAGCAGAGGATAAAATATTTATATAGAGGCTGGAGGCAAATATAAAGAGGTAATCTCGCTCTTCCAATCCCTCCACAAGATCTGGAGGTGGCAATTCCATTCAATAATAGGTGTTTGGATTAATTATGGCAGCTGAAATTACAAAGTAGATGCTCTTTAAAGGCTTGTAAACTAAAATTTAATTGGGTGATTGCTCACACCACAAGTAGTGTGCAGAGCTGAGTTGAAACCAGAATTGAATTCCCAGTTGAACTGGCCAGTTTCTGAAGGCACCCATGTCCTTCCTTGGATATTGGTGGCACAGCTGACCTTGTGGTCCGTCTGTGGAGTGCCCCGAGTGAGAAAGACCACCCATTAGTCTCTGAACTGCAAGCCAAGGAGAGTAACTTGCTGTAAAGTATTTATTTGCCAAATGATAATGTCAACTGCACATACCCCACGGTGGCTGGAAAATTACATGTCTGAGCCAGGGACAGTTGTACACTTAAAGGCTAAGATGACCAAGGAATCCCTCTTGGCTTTCCTCCCCGACGAAGGTGCAGGTCCGCATAGACAGATGCAGCTGAGCCTCTAGTCTGGGGGGTCTGCAGAGGCAGCCGCCACAGAGAGGGAGTTTTTCATGAGTGATGCGTGTGGATCAAAGTGAAACCCCTGACTCGTGTGCCCAGGGGCGAAGATCTGAACCCCTGGCCTGAAAGAGGGCTCTGTTGAAAGAACAGTAGTCCTCCCTATGCTGAAGTTGGCCAGTGGGAGTTTTTCAATTTGCACCTGGTGTTGGGCAGGAGTTCACGAAAATCCACAGAAAGGAATGTTTCCGAGTTGAATGATGGAAGAGGGGGAAAAAAAAGTTGAACGGGAGTCCTTTGGAATCATGAAAAGCACTGATTGAATTTGTGAAACAGAGACTTAAATCTTTCCCGAGGAGAACGCTTCTCGGAGGTCTGCCCTCCACGGACGCGAGCGGTGGTGTGTCTGCTGTCACCTCCGGCGGCGAGCCTTTGGAAGGCGAGCTGAGTCTCTCACAGCCACCCGGGGGAGCCAGAAGGGCTGTCCTTTTCTGACCAGGAGTCTTTTTCATCTTCTCTTTCCAGGGCGGAAGGCTTTTCCCAGCCCACTAAATATTTAAGATTCGTACTCAGTGACAGCCCTTTCTTCACTCAGCAGAAGATTTTTGGGATTTTCTAAACCCACTTCTTCTTTCCAAACGGGCCAGAGTCTTTTTGTAAAACACACATTTTATTTCATCTAGAAATGTATCTTTTAGTAGTACAAAAATAATAAATGCTTATTACACAAATTTCAAATGCCACTAACGAGACTAATAAAGAGACTTAAAGTCACCTGGAATGTTACCCCAGTGTTGATCACAATCAAAGGATCAGAGGATCTTCTTCCAGCCTTCATTTTCTAAGCATTTAGCAATATACAAGAAATACATTTTTTAAACTACAAAAGAAAACCCAAATGTATATTTTAGACCTTGAAACTACAATAACTGAGGTTAAAATTACTGAACACCACAGTGTTGGTTAGCTGAAAGGACACCTCTGTATTCCTATTTTATATGACTTTCCAGAGCATTTGAAATTGCTCACCCAATGTCTCTTTGAGCTCTTACATTTCTTGTCAATTTCCCCCTCATGCAGCCCTTTTACTGCTCAGCCTCTAAAACCCACTGCTCCTAAAGCTTTTCCCTTCTAGGACTTGAGGTCTCTATGCCCAAGATTTCCAAATTTATGTTCTATGTGATCACAAGGCAGGCATCTTAAACACAATATGGAAATGTGAAAATGGAGTTATGCTGTGAATTCTGAACGCTTAAAGGAATAAACTTCCTCTCTGAGAAGTAGAAATGATCCCGATGGTTTCATTCTTGGCACATTACTAGTTTTGAGAAGTTGAGGAAAATGTTTAAATGACTTGTCTGAAAAGTATTAGGCATTCCACATGTTAGGGCACTTTGGAGTAAAGTGATGGGAAGTAGGGTGAGGTAGATAGGGAGTGATTCACAGTACGATCTGGATTCTAGGGCTGTGTCCACACTAAGGAGGGGAAGGACGGCACTGTTGATCCAAGTAATTTGGAAAATCTTCGCCATGTTTCACTTAAATGCCCTGTAACTTTTTTACAGAAAGGGCTGTTCTGACACTGGGAGCTTCTGGTTTCCTCATCAGAGGAGCCTGCTGGCCCCATCCCTCATGATTTCACTTTGCATTAAGATGCTCATTTGCTCCCAGGTGGACTTACCTCAACTCTGTATTATTTCTTTGTGGTCCTGCTTAAATGTGCTTGAATTTGTCAATGTGCTAGGTCCAGGCTGTAGTCAGGGTTAAGATAATTTGTTAAGCTGACAGAAGCAAAAACTTCAGAAAGTCTTGGGCATTGGACTTTCCAGTACCTTTATGAAAAATTGAGAATCTTGGGCATGGATAATAACTATAATGAAAATGTTTGATCTCTGACTATGTGCCATCCACGGCACTACATTTCTTTTTTTTTTTTTTTTTTTAAAGATTTTATTTATTTATTTGAGAGAGAGAGAGAATGAGAGATAGAAAGCACGAGAGGGAAGAGGGTCAGAGGGAGAAGCAGACTCCCTGCTGAGCAGGAAGCCCGATGCGGGACTCGATCCCGGGACTCCAGGATCATGACCCGAGCCGAAGGCAGTCGCTTAACCAACTGAGCCACCCAGGCGCCCCACGGCACTACATTTCTTATTCCCAGCCCACAGAGGTGTACACAAGGCTCAGAGAGGTTAAGTCACGTGCCCAAGATCACCCAGCAGATAAGTTGCAGGGCCTCAGTTTAAACCTGGGTTATTCTACTCCAGAACTTACCTGTTACCTGTTGCTGCCTCCTCTTGTCCTGGAGAATTTCTCATCAGTTGAACCCAGTAATGGGGTTTCAGGCTGGCAGGGGCTCTCAACCCTGGATGCACATTGACTTGGGGTGGGGGGATCTTTTGAAGAATACTCATCCCAAACCCAGTCCCCAGAGATTCCGATTTAATTGGAGTTGAGGCCAACATTGGTATCTTCAGGTAGGTAGAGGCCAGCATTTTGTTTGTTTGTTTGTTTGTTTGTTTTAAAGTGATTCCAAAGCTCAGGCAAGCTCTGGGTTAGAGATATATTTTCTTCTGGGAAATGGATACATCAACTCCAGGAGTTTAATGCCTTCCCCTCAGTCTTTTCACCTCACTCTGAATGCCTGCCCTTCTCTCCCACAGATGCACCCATCTCAGGAATCATCTAATCACCCCCCGTCGCACTCCCTAAGTAATTCTGTATTTAGTTTGGCCCAGTATTGGTGTGGAGAGTGCCTTATAGTTAGATTTTGATCAATTTATGTGTGCTACATCTTCCCACCCGTTAATTTGTATAGTCCTTAAGGGCAAAACTGTGTCTTCTCCAACTTCTGTTTGCCTGAAGATACCTTGTGTAATGCTGTGTGTGCAGGTGTATGCAAAATGCTGGCTTAGTGGCAAAACTACTATGGGATTTCAGACCTGTGAGAGAGTGTGCAAGGAGCGAAGAAGAAAAATAAACCAAGTATTAGTAGTCTTTTTTAATAATTGTATCTCAATTTTTGTATTCAGTAAATAGTTATTGAGCATCTACTATGTGGCAATCATATTCTAGTGAGAGACAGAGAATTATCACATATATAAGCCCATGAATGAGTCATTTCAGATACTGATACTAATACTGCACAGTATTAGTATCCTGAGGGAAATAAAAGAAGTTAACATGGAAACGAGTGACTGGGTGGGAATGGGGCCTTCAGGACAACTGGGGAAGGTCTTACTGAGGGAGGGGACGATTGAACCTAAGTCTGAGGAGATATCCATGGAAATTCTGGGGAGTGCTTCAGACAGAAACCTTGGAAGCAGGCATAACTTTGTGTGCTTGAGGAACAGGAGCAAGGCCCATGTGGGGCAGACATACTGAACAGGAAAGCTAGTGGGGAGGTCAAAGATGCAGGCTGTGCCTGAGTCTGCAGGCCTTGAATGTCAGAGTAAGAAGTATGGATTTCTTTGTGGGTGTAATAAGATTTTTGAAAATTGCAATTCACAGTCAAATGATGATGCGTATGTAAATATACGTGGGCTGTCCTATTTCATCGATTTGGATTGGGGGCCTTAAGGAAATTCTACTAGTGACCTCTAGGGTGGGGAATGCTTCGGAGTATTGGGTTCTCTTTGTTCCAACAAAACATTTCCCTGACAGAGTATTCAAATGCCTGAGGGACCATTAGCATTCACTCTGGTTTTTTTTTTTCTAACGGTGCTGAGAGGTGAGGAAAGGCCTATCCCTGACAAAATGTTTATCTCATTTTACTCTGGTGTTAACTTGACAGTAGTGGACTTGTGGCTCGTTGTGCCATTTATAACATCAGTTGACTACAGAGCTCAGCTTGGTTTTTCATTGTTTTAATATGAAACCTCTGAGAAGTAGAAATGGCTGATAGACACTTGGTGTGTTAGTTATCTATTGCTGAACAACAAATTACTACCAACTTAGCACATTTATTACCTCAAAGATTCCATGAGTCAGGAGTCTGGACACAACGTAGCAGGGTACCCTGCTCAGGGTCTCAGAAGGCTGTCATCCGGGTATCCACTGGGCTACATTCTCATTTAGAGGCTTAAATGGGCAAGAATCTGTTTCTAAGCTCCCTCACATTTGGGGAGAATTCATTTCCTTGCAGTTGTGAGACTGGGGCCGGAAGCTGCCCTAGAGGCTGCCTTTAGCCCCTTGCCACGTGGGCCAATCTGCCAGCAAGATAGAGTCTTACATAACACAACATAATAATTGAAGTGATAGCCTATCACTTTTTCTATATTCTGTTGGGTTAGAAGCAAGTTCTAGGTCTTACCCATACACGAGAAAAAGAGATTACACAAGGGTGTGCACACCAAGAGTATAGAACTAAGAATCACGGGGCCATCTTAGAGTCTGTCCGCCATCCTTGGCTTTATTAAAAAAAATACTTGCCTTTGGGAGTTATAACTAATGTAATAACATTCAATGGTGGTTGAAGAGCAGACATCTTAAACATTTTCCTTTTACAAATGTAAACTTTGTTCTCCATGGGTCTATTCTGGGGTTAGAAGGGGAGGTACATCTTTGAAACATTACTTCAAAACTGGTTTGTAAACTGACAAATGTCTGCACAGTTACTGATTTTTGGGACAGTCTAAGGCTATCTCCCATCTTTTTGAGGTAAGACCACTTCATCCTGTTCTATATCATAAGCAGCCAAAATAAATCTGCTGAATTTTTTAACCTGCCTTTCTAGGAGACAAGCCTTTCCTGGAATATTTGCAGAGTGAACATCCTCTGTGCATACTCACATGATGCTCTGTCATCTTTGGGAGGAGAGCCAATATTATAAAAAGTTGCCAGGGAAAAAATGGATCACAGCAAAATAACCTGGGCATTTAACCAGGCTGAATTTGGCATGCTTGATGTCCATATACTTTTAGTAAAGATTTGCCTTTTATTGTCACTCTTGCTTAGCCAGTATTTTAGTGGTTCCTTCTGCTTCTGGAAATTGGAGCCCCCAAGATACTAGATCCCAAGTGTGGTGTTGTCAGTCAGACACAGTCCCAAAGAGCGGCTTGGAGGGGGTACCAAGAATCTCCATTACTGCCATGTTCACCACCCCCCCATCCTCCCTTCCTTGTTACCACTGCCTTTTCCTTGATATGGATGGTGAGTGTTTTCTCAGTCTTATGTAAAGTGCCATGCCAACCAAGCTCTGGGACAAGACTCCTGCATCTACCCTCTTCCAACCAGATTGCTGCCCCCAGACCTCTCTCACTGAGAGTGTCTACGACTTCTTCCATTTCATGTTGATATCAAAAGAGAGATTTGGAAACATTTATATTTTTTCTTGACCCTTCCTTTAGAATTCAGAGGGGAAAAAGCCACTTTAAATATTGTCTGAAAATGGGGCACGTGGGTGGCTCAGTCGGTTAAGCATCTGCCTTTAGCTCAGGTCATCCCAGGGTCCTGGGATCAGGCCCTGCATTGGGCTCCTTGCTCAGCGGAGAGCCTGCTTCTCCCTCGCCCCCTCTCCTACCCCTGCTCCTGTGCTTTCTCTCTCTCTCTCTTTCTCTCAAATGGATAAGTAAAATCTAAATAAATAACTAAGTAAATAAACAAACAAACAAATATTGTCTGAAAGACAGATGTGAGCTAGCTGTGTCCCAGGCCCAGACAACTGGTTTTCTTTCTTCTCTAGGAGGTGTTTGTTGCCAGTCTCTGTAGGTTTCCCGGGTCAAAGAAACAGAATTTAAAACCTGTATGTGTTGATCCAGACCGATGCCACAACTTTGATCAGTTAAGTATGAATAAATCAGAAATTTATGTTTAAATTCCCTTTGAAATACATACACACTTGGAGATTAAGGGGAAAAAGCGTTTGGCAGAATACATCTGAGAAGTTGCCAGCCATATAATGCTTGAAAAATAGCCAGATAGATTTTGCCAAACCTAAAAGCAGCCAGGTTTGCTCATCTCCACATTAAAGGAATATTAAGGTCTTTATCTATTGACCTGAACGTACGAAAGAAGGGGAATTCTAGAGCTGAGACTAATGTTTTTTTGGAAAAATCACCTTCTGCTGCCTAATTATTGTTGAGATCTCTGTGCAATGTTGCATATCTAGTGCATGATATTCAATAATACACAAGTGTGGAGTTGGCAAATAAATAAAGGATGTTACAAAGAGGGCAGAGACCAATTAGCCTCATTAGTTCGAGCAAGCATAAGAACAAGTGATGACCCATGACTGCAGAGAGGAAAAAGTAGATGAAGTGTTAGGAAAGATGGCATTATGTAATAAGCAAGGCCACAGCTGCATCAGGATATAAAATCACTTTCTAAAGAGCCCAGGATAGAAAGCATAGAATAGACACACTCTTGAAGTTCTAAGAAAAAAGAAGTATTCAAATAATATGATAATTACTATTTGTTATGATTATTATTGCTACAATTTATTAGATACCTAGCATGTGCTTACCTAGCATGTTGTATGCTAAGCCTTTGCACATACTGTTGAGAAACCTAACAGCCCTGCAGTACAAGTATTTAAACAGTTGGTGTGATTTCTCTTATAAAATTCCTTATTGGGATCTTGAAGTCATGTTATTGGTCATCTGAATCTTAGGTTTTATGGAGAGGTATCTCTGAGCAGCCAGAATGCCTGAGACTTAGAGGTTCTTGCGGATGTCCAACCATTTGACTATCCTGTCTTGCCCAGTCTGCCCCAAGGTGATTATTTGCAGCATATCATAGAGCCAGTTTAACAGCTATGAGGGATCTGTGGCCCAGTCCATGTTCAAATTTGCTGAGAAGGTGCAAATAGTATTTCTTAGAGTTAATGGACCAAGTGGTGTTTTTGGATATACCCAACTGGCCAGTTCCATATTGATTATGATATGTGAATTAATATTTACTGAGAGCTTAGCATGTATCAGATACTGTTGTGATAGTTTCTATAGATAGTAATTAATTTAATCTTTAATAATGACTTCATGCTGTAGTTTTTAGTCATGGGTGACTAATACTTTGAGGTAGTATTAGAGTTGACTAATTGCTATAACAAACACCCTCAAATCTTAGTGGCTTTGTACAATAAAAGATTGATTTCTTCCTTACCTTACTGTCAAGTACATGATTGGCAAGCAGATTTTCACACCATGGTTTGGGAGCAGCAACAGCTTTAGGGGGTCTCAGAATCTTCTCCTGGATCTTCTGCAACTGGCAAGCAGACCGTGAGAGGAGAGAAGGAGCCCAGAGGATCTTGTGGGAGGTTTTAGGGCCAGCCCAGGAGTGTCATTCCCACTTCTGCCCACATTCTAATAGTCAGACCTGGTCACCGGGCCCCACATAGATGAAGAAAGAGAATGGGAAATGTGGTTTTCCTGTGTTCTCAGGAGGGAGAAGAAACAGCATGGAAGATGCATAGGCATACATGTGCCCCAGAGAGGTGCTGCTATTATCCCTGCTTTATAGCTGAGGGAATTAAGGCATTGGAAGGTTTGATACCCAAGATCATGTAGTTCAATACCCAATGTCAGAGTCAATAAGTAGGCTGAGTATTCAAAACCAGGTAGTCTTATTTCTGAGCCCATGCTTATAACTACAACTCTCTACTGCCTCTCAATTATTGCCAGGTCAGAAATGTTATTCTCAAGTTATCACTATTTGGTTTGATGATTTTACCCCAGATCTAGCCCAGACTATTATTTAAACATTTTTGTGATTGGGTAGGTGTGCCGTTTACAGAGTCCCAGTCACAGATGATAATGAAAGGTGGTAAGACAAATAGTACAGAATTCTAAACTCTGTAGGAACATTTTACATCAACTTTTCACCCCTACCTCCATATTCTTTCCCTATCTCAGACCCACCCACCCACTTATTAACCACCAGTACTGCCACTACCCAGAAAAAAGGAGAAAGAAGTGAAAAAAAAAAAAGAAAGAAAGAAAGAAAAAAAGTCCTGATAAAGCTTTCACAGTATTGAGAAGGTCAAAGGGAGTTGAGTGAGTTAATATCTGCCCGCACCTGAAATTAACCAGACATTTGGCTCTTTTCCCAAAATGGATGGTTAAAAATATCAGACCGTGAGTTCTGAATGAGTTTAGCCCAACCTTCAGCCTTGTGCTCAATAGCAGGCTGCTCCATGATTTTGCTTACCCTCCACTGCTATTTCTCATGTGTCCAGAACCACCCGAAACCATCTCACTGAGCCTCCGCTGTGGTGCCTTGCCCTGAAGTCTTAGAGACAACCTCAGATTGGCCTGGTCAGACCCTTGGAAAGCTTCAGAATGTTGCCTGTCACATGTGTACATGTCAACACGCCACCTGTTCTGGCAGGAAACCAATTCTCTTTTCTATTTCTTCCTCCTTCGGGAAATGTGCCTGTTTCTGGCATCTGTCCCTATGTATCTTGCTCATACACTGAGACAAAGAAGTCATTTCATTTCTCAAGCCATCTTTCCACTTAAAAAAAAAAAAAGTTCTTGCATTCTCTCTTAACAACCCTGTTGACTCCTTCATCTTCCTCTACTTTATGTATTTAAAACTATTCTTGCTTCCCTGTATAATATTCTTGCTCCATTTTCGCTTAAAGTTCCCTTCTTTGTTTTTGTTTGGAACCTTCATCTTTTTAAAATCACCTTTGATTATATAAAAGAACCCCTCTTAAGTATTCTAAGGTGTTTTCATATGCATCAACCACTGATCTTAATGGTTTTCACTGCTGTTCTGGAACATTTTGTCATTTATCTTTAGACGAGTTTGACTATTTGCTTTTCTTTCTTCCTAATAGTGCACACTAAATTATAGAGAGTATGAGTGAGAAAACATGACAGTATTGACATATGGGTTTATGCTATTGATCTATACTTTAAGGAACACTATTTTTTAAAAGAACATTGGACTTACTCTTTTTTTTTTTTCCAAATCCCTGCCACCTCTGTTGTTTAAAATATGATTTCTTTGGGGGGTGAAAAGAAATGAGTTCCAGGGAGGTTGCTTCACTGCCGTGTAGGCAGGTCAGATGGATTCTCTTCTTCCTACAGAATCATCCTGTGATCTTGGTAAAGTGAAGCTGCAGGACAAAAGTGTATTTAAAGAAAGATATTATGGGACCGGAAGCTTAGAGAATTTAACTTTACTTCTGTGACTCAGATGCCTCCCATTTTAAGAAAGTCCTCTGAACGCTGTGTACTTTGGTTTTGCCTTTTCATAAAAAGGAACCAATAAAAATAAAACGTCTACGATGTAGGCCCCTAACAAATTCCAATAAGTGGCTCATTAAAATCCTTTTCAAAAATGGTGTGGGTGAAAAAGTAATGAACTTACCAGGAAAATGAGATTTGTTTCCCAGGAATTGGTATTTTGTGAACATTCTATGCCCTCTTCCTTCTGTCTTCTGCCACATTTTTGCCAGTTCTTCTCTTCCACTGAGCAATACTTAGATTTTCCAGATGAGTTTCAAAGGGCATGAGAATTGTAGTGAAAAATACGAGAAAGCAAGGTATAATGAGATATATGGTGTGTGCTCTTGGACGTGGTACGGATTTACTTGTCATCACCCATCTGTCCTTTCTGAGACACAGTGTCACCATCACTAATTCTGCAAATTGTCAAGGCAGAGCCCATGGGCTCAAATCCTGGCTCCATTCCTGATGAGCTCTGTGATTTCCAGGAAATTGATAACCTCTCTAAAGGTTAGTGTTGATTGGTAGGTAAGAGAGGTTAACCTAAGACCTTAGTGTCTTCATTAGTAAAGTCCTCTTTGGGAGCTGTAAAGATCACATGAAGAAAAGCAAGAGAAACACTTACCACAGTGCCTGGCATATTGTTAGTATGCAACAAGTGGCTCTCCCATAAGCTCAATGGAGAATATTCTTAAAATATTAAGCTAGTCTCTCTTCCTCCTCCCTTCAAATATTAATCCCTAGCAAATCATGTTTCCTTAAATTCCTTTGGCCTTTACAATTGATTGCCACAGGGAAAGAGAGGGTAGGCAGATACTTAAACTCAGAGGTTATCATTTTCCTCTGAGTTGAAAAGCTAATGTTTTGGTTTCATAGTATGACAATGACCTTGAAAGCCAAGCTTTTGGGAAAAAAAAAAGAGATTTCTACTTTGTAAAGCTTCCCTTTACTTATCTAGAGTGAAGTCTGATAAATTTGGACTCCAGAGCTTTATTTATAAGACCTAGAAAAAGGAAGAAGGAAGATATGATGTAAGAATAAATTTCATCTGACTGAAAGGAAAAATAAGAAAGCCCTTCAGGTTCCAGAGACAAGAATCCAGGAAGGGAGAAGGAAGAGAGGTAAGATATCAGAACTGAGGAACATGACGTCACCATCAAGATCAAAATTCCCAGGGGAAGAAGGTTTGAGAAACTCTCCCAGCAGGTTGACACATCCCAAACAACTCAAGATCAATGTTAGTTAATCCCCCTTTGGGGGGAGCTCCCTGTTTTCAGCCTAGCACTGCAGCAGCGTGGCACCACACACATGGGAGTTCAGAAAGGCAGGAGGTACCCTTCTTGGTCCACACGGAGTTCCAGAACCCTCATGTGTCCAAGTAGAAGAATCAGGAAGTGCTATAGGCCCCTGAACCCCAGAGGGATGGAGAATGAGGAGGTTATTTTATGGTGCTGGGTCTTCATGTCAGGAGGCTATGGCAGAAATCACAACTTCTACTTCAAGTGTGAGGTGCAAATGAGGTAAGCTGCATCACACTAGAGACAAGAGTGGGCAACAGAGATAAGATCCAAACAGTCACATCAGGTCAGGCCTGAACATCCAAGGAACAACAAAGACACAGTAACCCTGGAGTAGCAACATTAACTTTTCTCTCCTACCTGTGGAAATAAAGCACCCTCCAGTAAGATAAGACCTGAGAGAGAAAATAAAGAATCTGTGTTTACTTTCACACATCTGAATATAATTCATAAAATTCTGACCCTTCTACGAAAGTAATTGAGACCGGCCTCATATTGAAGCTGACTTTCAGTTTCTGTGTGTGGTGTGTGTGTGTGTGTGTGTGTGTGTGTGTGTGTGTCAGGAGTGGGTGGGGGGCAAGGTGGTTAGCATAGGACCTCTAACTACCTCACAGAGATGTGAACAGAGAAAGCTATCTTTTGGAAAATAAATTTTGAAGCTCCATGGAATAAAAAGGTAGTCTGTCACAGTAACATTATTTTTTCTTAGCAGAGTGGGTCACCTAAGGGCATCCACCAAAACACACAGGCCTGTAACCATTCCATGCCATGCCAGCCACTTGGCTATAGGAGTAGTCCTAAACAGTTTATGAGTACTAATCAGATATATCTCACTACTTACTGCCTGAAGCACTCCCTGTTTGGGGCTGAAGTAATTCGACTAAAAATACACCTACCAATCAACACCTCCCTGTTGTTTCTAGCTACATGGATGCTCAGGGCAGAAAAAGTCTCCAAATAGACTTCAAAGAGCCCACAGCTCTTCAGGACACTAATTCACACCAGTGTTGTGGAAAGCAGAATAGATGTGTAGCACAGTTACCAATAATGTCAACAAACTCAAGGTGTTAGCGTGTGAAATGAGGTTGTTATTTTGATGACACTGATTATATCAACTGTGTTCCTCCTTACAATCATAGGGTACTTTTAGATCACGGACACTAAAATTACCAACCAGTAATTTGGAGATCAAATTTACAGCAGCCCATTCAAAATAAATTGGTTCATTTTGGCTCCGTGGCATTAGGCAACAGGTGGAATGTGAAGTTCTCCAACTGGTTTGTACCACATCTTTGTAGCTCAAGCTTGATGAAGTTCTGGACAAATGGTTCTTTCAGGCATTGCTCAACCAGGAGATCATTTCTGTTGTTGTCAGAATGGAAATCCTAAAAACACATATTTGAGAGTCCACAGACTGTCTTCAGAGTATATTTAAGTAACTTCAAAAGCTTTGTTGGAAAATTATTTTGTAACCCAGGTCATCCTGCTTCATGAGGAAACCCTACGTGCCTGAATATCCATCAATCTTATTCGAAGTCACCATGTTGGATACAAGAAGTCCTGTTCCCTCCTCAAGTATTTCTAAGCATCCCTGGATGGCTTACATTCCTGGTGGTTGCTTATTGTATCAGTTAAGAATTAGGCCCGGTTGCATGTAACCAAAATCTAACTGCTGTGGTTTAACCAAGCAGGAAGAGGGGTGTTGTTCTCACACATTGGAAGCCTGGAGGTGAGCCATCCCAAGGGTTCTGGAAGGTCTTTAGTGTTCTAGGCCCCTTCAGTATTTCTTTCCTCTCTCTGTAATGAAGGGCTTTTGCCTCGAGCTTGTTGTCTGGTGGTCACAAGATGGCTGCCCCTTTTCCACACTCAGTGTCTTTGCTTTCGGCAAAAAGAAGGAAGGACTGAAGGGCTCAAAGGACTAAAAAAAGAGGACTAGGGGACAACACCTGAGGCAGCAAAACGAAGCTTCCCCCCAAATCCCCAGTGGACTTCTCATTATATCTCGCTGGCCAGAAACATTTGTCTACACCTTTGCTATAGTCTGGGAAAGCAAGGATTTTAGAGAGATATATTCCTACCTGAAACAAAATATGAATAGGGTTGGTAAGGAAAAGGGGGAGCATAAGCTCCCTGAGCGTACAGCAGTGCCTGACACTCTCCCCACCCCTCTTTCTGAGCCACTGCTCCTGGCTTCTCCACACTGGCCATGTCTGGCCATTTCCTAACTACTGGGGAGAACCGGAACGCTGTATACCAGAGGGACATGCCTTGGTAGTGGCCCTGCATCTTTCTGGGAGAGTAGCCTCCTGAGCATTTCTTTGTGATCGTCCAGCTTGACACCATCTTGCGAGACCACTTTATTTCCTTCTTCATTCAATTAACAGATACTTTGGTGGTACTTCTATGTGTCAGGTACTGTTGTAGACACAGAGAATATGGAAGGAACCAAAATCTCACAGCCCCTACCCTCATGGAACTTACATCGTGGGGGAAAACTGATTTTCAGCCCTCAGTTGCCCCCATCTCTGTGCACGTTTGTGCAGGGTACAACCTGCACCACAGTTTGTGACAACCCTGATAATTACCCAGGGATCCAGGCTTCTATCTATCCATCTCTATCAGAAGTCAGAAATAAGGACAGTCTGACAAGTCTTTTCCTCTCTCCCTGTTGACTCAGAATTCTATAGGTAAAGAGAATATACAATGCCAGGGTCCTCTGTAAGGTATTCAAAGTAGAACGGGATCCTTGAGGAATTTGAAGAGTCTGTGTGTAGGTGATCAAGGTTAATGTGGCTGAGTTTATGAGTTTATAAACTTCCCAACATACAGTCCTTTCCAGACTGTCTCTTCTCCAGCTATGTGCTCTGTTTTGTGTTCTGTGCTCCAACTAAGCATAGGATTTTCCTTCTCTCACCTTTACCCTTTCCCTAAAGAGCTTCTCCCTGCTCCCTCTCCAGCCGTATCCTTTAAACCACATTATTTCAAACCATTCTTCTTGAACTCACCACATACTACATTGCCTTACCAGTCCTCACTCTGTTCTGCCTGACTCTCCCTCAACACTTGTATTTAGCTATGACCAACTACCCATCACCACAGCATCTATACATGGGGCCGCTGCAGGTTTAAGATGCAAAATTTCTCTTCAGCATGCTCAATTTTCTAGGCAATTTATATTTGAGATTGCAGGTAAATGGGTGTGTCACTGGTTCCAGCCTTCCCTGGGTGGTGACAGAATCATGGGGAGGCAATCTGTATTTCCTCCACCTACTGAGACTTCTCTGTGCCGAAGCAGATACAATGCACCAACTCAGGCTTTGTTTTTCCAGCCTTTGACCGAATCACTCCTCTTTGGGAGTCCGCTGATTCCGGGTCCTCAGAGGAGTAGGTATAAAGAGAGGTACAATTCCATGCACATGCTAATGGAGAGTGCAGAACCGAGCTCCACTTTTCTTCACAATAAAACGAGCGATTAGATATTTATCATAATTTGATGTAAGGATTATATGAGAAAATGTATAATAAAATCATTTGTATATTGCAGGTGCTTAACGTATATTAATTCACTGCTCCATCCCTGTTACATTCTCATGTTGAGATATCCACTGTTCAGTTACATGAAGTCTCATTCCCTCCCAGCCTATTATTGTGAACCCCTCCAAGAGAAAAGTCATATCCTATTTGTTTTTACATAAGGAAGAATCAGGTGATAGAAAGAACATGAGGAATCATGAAACCATGATCTTGTTCATGGACCTGCCATTCATTATCTATGTGACTTTGGGCTAGTTTGCTTGTCAGTAAAATAAGGGGTTTGATTTGGAGGATTGCTAACATGTATGTGTCTAACCTAAATCCCCTAAAGAACTTAGTGATGGGTACCCGATAAGTATAATACTCAAGACTTTTTATAAAAAAAGCTTTTATTTAAATTCCATTTAGTTAACATACTCATATTAGTTTCGGGTGTACAATATAGTGATTCAACCCTTCTATACAACACCTGATGCTCATCACAAGTGTCCTCCTTAATCCCCATCACCTATTTACCCATCCCCCCACCCCCCTTCCTCTCTGATAACCATCAGTTTGTTCTCTATAGTTAAGAGTCTGTTTCTTGGTTTGTCTCTCTCTCTTTTTCCCCTTTGCTTGCTTATTTTGTTTCTTAAATTCCACATACTCAGAAGTTTGTAATAGGCAAATGGGTGAGTGTCCAATGTCTTGATGGCATTGTGATCATACCAGGTCTTCCTTCCCAATGGGCTCATTCAAGTCTGACAGACTAGAGAACTTAATCATGCTGTAGCTCCTCAGGACCACAGAGGAAACGTGTCCCTGCAATCAAGCCCAATCCCAGGCCAGATTCTATGAACTAGCCTTCCAAGTCACAAAATGTACACCCTCCCCTAAACATCATCCATCCATCCCAGCCAATGAGGATGATGTGGGGATGCTGGTGGGAATGATGGATTGAGAGATAGGAATTTAAATTCAGGTTCTGCAACTTCCCTTTTGTTTCACTCCCACACGAGCTGATGACGGAAGCTAAGGTACACAACTGGTGAGCAAATGTTTGGCATCTTCTCCACCCGCAGACAGTGTCATGAAGTTCAGTATTGATGTTGAACATGGCTTTGAGATTATCAGGTAAACAATGCTATATTGGTCAGATTATAAAATTTCCAATTCTCCTATCATATTTCTATATGCCAAGAAAGGTTTTTCCTTGCCTGAGGTCTTTTATTTAGAGTTCTACAAAACCCAGTGACTTGCATTACAACTCATCAATTTAAGTGGTATCTTTCGAGCCTATTTTAAACAAAGCTGGGATGAAGGTCCTGGTTCTTGATGTGTTCATGGTACCATTATAAGAATATGTACCATATTGATTTCTAATGAGTTAGTTTGGATTTTTCTTTAAGAATGCTAAGCCAAGGGGCAACTGGGTGGTTCAGTTGGTTAGGCATCTGATTTCGGCTCAGGTCATGATCCCGGGGTCCTGGGATCGAGCCCCATGGGGGCTCCCTACTCAGCGGGGAGCCTGTTTCTCCCTCTCCCTCTTCATGCTGCTCCCCCTGCTCGTGCTCCCTCTCTCTCTTTCTATCAAGTAAATAAAAATTAAAAAAAAAGAATACTAAGACAAGATCATTCTGATACAATTTTATTTCTGCCTCTGAAGGCCAGGAACCTCACACTGAATACAAGTTTTCATAATTTAAATTGGCCAAAGGTCAAACTGCAGAGAGGAAGGGATTGGAAATTAGCCACTAAAGGAGAATGAATTGTCCAGCTGAAAAGGTAAGTTTGCCTCCATTTTAGCACATTCCTCATTTGGAAATCTAGACGAGAAGGCAGTAAGGTAAAGAGATACAACTCTTCCTAAGATGTGAGCTAGCTCCTGGCTGTTTTCAATTTTCACACAATCTTTAGTTTAAGGATTTGCCGGAGGACTTAGAACAGATGTTGTGAAGGCTGTCAACTCAAATGTACCTAGGCATAACTAATATATCCTGCTTCATCGGTTTGGAATATGAAATAGCCTCACTTTTCTTTGAATGTTCAATTTATAATAATTCCAACTCCCTGTTTTCACTGAGAAGAGAAGTCTCTACTTTTCTGGCCTTTGCCCATGAGAAGTCTAAGAACCCAAGTCCACACAGGCCAACACAGTCACTCATGGAAGAAGATGCTAGCTCTTTCTGTGTCACTACTGAAAACACTGGTCCCTCAGTCTGGTGCAGGCAGAAGGGTTGCTGTCATCAACCGTCTAGGGACCAGGGGAGGTTGGCAGGGCAGAGTGCTTCTCCCTGGAATGCTATGTTCCACTCAGGCATGGGACTCCCGTGCCTTAGCAAGCTGGGTTCCAGCTTGGACCTGGTCTTTGTGACCAGTTTTCTTTTCTCACATACTTAGCCATTTGCCACTGAGCATGGTCATGGTGTGATGATGACTCAGTCTGGAAGGGACAATATCAGTCCCAGATCAGCTCTCCTCTTGGACAACCTTGACCCTGTTCTTAAGCTTAGGGTGCTCAAATGGGCCTGATGGTGAAGTTCCCCTCAGGCCCCACCCCAGTGACTTCTCCCGCTAAATTTGTTCAATTAAAAAGATTTCAGTGTTTCAGAGATGTTCTTTTTTTTTTTAATTTTTTTATTGTTATGTTAATCACCATATATTACATAATTTGTTTTGGTGTAGTGTTCCATGATTCATTGTTTGTTCATAACACCCAGTGCTCCATGCAGAATGTGCCCTCTTTAATACCCATCACCAGGCTAACCCATCCCCCTACCCTCCTCCCCTCTAGAAACCTCAGTTTGTTTTTCAGAGTCCATCATCTCTCCTGGTTCGTCTCCCCCTCTGACTTACTCCCCTTCATTCTTCCTCTCCTGCTATCTTCTTCTTTTTCTTTTTTCTTAAAATATGTTGCGTTATTTGTTTCAGAAGTACAGATCTGTGATTCGACAGTCTTACACAATTCACAGCACTCACCATAGCACATATCTTCCCCAATGTCTATCACCCAGCCACCCCATCCCTCCCACCCCCCACCACTCCAGCAACCCTCAGTTTGTTCCTGAGATTAAGAATTCCTCATATCAGTGAGGTCATATGATACATGTCTTTCTCTGATTGACTTATTTCACTCAGCATAACACCCTCCAGTTCCATCCACGTCGTTGCAAATGGCAACATCTCATTCCTTTTGATGGCTGCATAATATTCCACTTGTGTATATATACCACATCTTCTTTATCCATTCATCAGACATGTTCTAATAACTTGGCATATCTAAAGTAAGGACTCTGATTCCAGTTTCTTTTCGGCTCTCAAAGAATCACATTATAAACATGGGACTGGTACGTGAAGTAGTGACACTGTCTAATGCCATTGCCAAGAGCAGCCAAGCATCAAGACTTTGTCAAGTCAGAGAATACCCTGTTACAAGCCCCCTGTGAGAACAGTGGGTGAGCAGTAGCCTTACATCTGCTGAGCCTCTCATGTGGCTCAGCCCAGAACAAAAGTGTCTACATCAAAGTGATTTGGTAACTAGAATCAGAAACAGCAACTTCTAAATGGCCTTTTCCCAAGAGTAATAATAAAGATGATAATTTTAAGTTCGACATCGTTGGGCCACCAGTAATAGTTTGTGTGAACAGTAATGGTTTATGAGAATTGATTGAGTACTTTCTATATATATGTTAATACTCAGTGGAAAGGGAAGGGTGAAAGAGGAAGAGCCCTGAGCCCCCACACGTGCAGGTTTGTGCTAGTCCTGGCGTACTTGTCTCCCTACAAAGCTAAGGCTCAGCGAAGTTAAGGAACCTGTCCATTGTCACAGAGCCAGTGCGTGGCAGAGCTGGCATTCAGAATCATGTCCTCCTGACTGTAGTAGCATCTATGCTCTTAACCACTGTACCCTAGGTCCTCTCTGGGTGAGCAGTAAGGGAAGATGTTAATCAATCAAATAGGCAGAAATGTAGAAAACACAAGGTCTGGGGTCCCTCTAAAACTCTGTCTCCTCCTCTCCTCACATCTCTGCTCCATGCCAGGTGTGCCTTGGTGATTAATGCTTCTGACGCTCTGGGTGTGTCCAGATGATATGCTATCTACAGCACACAAATGGGAAATTTCAAGATGGTGTTCTTTAACAGGCTTGCCACCAAATGCTGTCAGAAAACTAAAATTGTCCAGGCTATTTTGAGACCAAACTCAAAGTTTTATCCAGCTTCTCCCCCAAGTAAATTGATGTTCTTGAATCTCGGAGCTGTTCTCTGCCTCATATTTTAGTCGGAGTCATATAGCTAGAATTTGTGCTCATTCAAATTCGTGTCCCTATGTGGACCCCAAGCCTTCTGAGAAGCCCAGTGGAATTATATGGTCTCAGATGGAATCAGGGGCCTGCATTCATTAGCTTCATAGTAAAGAGAGAGAAGGCAAGAGTTGACTCAGAACATGAACACAGTACCAAGAAGAAAATTAGAATTACCCATTTAATGTTTACACATCTCCTAGGCTGGGGGTGAGTGTAGCTTGTTTAGTTTTGAGTGTAAATTACCGAGTTTTCCCACCTTGAGATAGAAACCCAACCTGTGAGACAAAATTTTCTTTTCTTCCCTCCTTTTCTAACAAGTAGGGATGGCTTGGTGAAATGTGCATTGGTTTTCATTCCAGGTGAGAAAATAGAAGGAAGGCTGCAGTTTCTAAGTAATGCATCTAAGATGCATCTGAGACTAGAGACAGGACACTTATATAAATAGTAGCAAGGACTGGAAATTTCAAGTCCCCCCACTCCCCCACTCCAGTTATTGGCGCTTGACACTTGGCCTTGGGTCCTGGAGTCCACATGGTCACTGTGCAGCCTGGGAAGTGATGCAGGGTGACACACACAGAGAATCTTTTCCTGGAAGTGGGTTTGGAGGAGAGCTTATTATAAACAATAAGCCCTTGTGTATGGGATTGAAAATAAACTCAGACAGTGCATAAGGTTATGGTTATGTGTTGAAAGGCTAAAATCCACCATCTGTCACCTATCTCCATGCCCTGCCTGAAGCATTTGCTTCTGCCTGGAGCCCCATTCCAGGAACTCTGACTAAGTGGTCATGCACTTCTTTATACAGAGGCAGTGATTTACGGTAGATGGCCATGGACTTGAAACTTATTTTTAAAAACAGATAACGCTTCTGTCCTTTTTAAGAAAGGAGGTGATTTTGTATTAGATGATCACATGGTCTTTCATCTGTCCGCTCATGCCTGGTTACCCACCTGTGGTGGTCTCACGGACTCTTCTGGGTCAGTTTTCATGTATTTTCCTCCATAAGTGTATATGATATTATCCAGTCATAGGGTGCTGTTGGCTTCAAGATGTGTGAATGAAAAACGGTTACAAGCTCTCAGGCTCTGCCCGTCCGTACAAAGAAACATAATTTTCTATCATTGCTTTTGATGGCCTCCTAAAGTTATCATTAAGCAGGTAATATTTCTGGACCAGGACCTGTGTATATGGGTCAGTTCTGCCATGATGTACATCTCAGTTGAAATGCTTCCTTCCTGTCTTTCTTTCTCCTGTGGCACAGCTACAGTTCTGGAATTAACTATCATTTCAAGAGGATATTTTCTATCAATTCAAAGCCCTTAGGAGGGCTCAGGGAAGAGTATTTTGGCACTTACCTAGGCAGGATGATTGTGCTGGTTGTCATACCATTTTGGAAATTAAAAGTGCCTTGAGTCTTGTGATTACATAAAGTCCTGCTTGGCAAACAAGGATTGTTCTGGCGTTGGGGGCCTGGGATCTAACGTATCATCTTTTTTTTTTTACCTAAATCCTTTCTCTG
The DNA here is from genome assembly GCF_009762305.2 of Zalophus californianus. Classification (NCBI taxonomy): domain Eukaryota; kingdom Metazoa; phylum Chordata; class Mammalia; order Carnivora; family Otariidae; genus Zalophus; species Zalophus californianus. The sequence continues at coordinate 52,090,491 of NC_045599.1, read as the reverse complement.
TGAGTCTGCATTGTTGGTAAAAGGCACAACCCAGGACAGTGCGGGCTAAAATTCCAGTCTGGCAGGTAATGAACAAGGCAGGGGTCCGGGGGAGGGTGGGGGGCTCAAATCTCTTCAGTCATTTTAGAGGATGGAGAGGACAGGGTGGGAGTGTCTTGGCTTCTCATTCTGTTGGCTCATGTTCAGCTACAAGAACGAGCTCGAGGGCACACGGGGAAAGCATGACTCCTGTGTTCCCATAAGATGGTCCCTGAAATAGGAACATTTCATGTATTAAATGAGTCCCAGTGGCAGCTGAATGCTATAAAAAGTTAGAAATTTTACCCTAAGGACAGGTTCCCAGCCTGTGGGCTCCTGGCAGGCTGCAGTTTTGTAGAGGGTAGAAAATTCACAACTGCGGAGAAAGAGCCCGTGTGATGGGCATGCACGTGTGTCCAAGGTCATCTGGCAGAGTGCTTAAGGCTCTGGAGCCTGACAGCTTCAAACCCTGGTTGTGCCTTTTACTAGTTGTGTGGCCCCCAAATAAGGTATTTAGTCTCTTGAGTGCTTCTGGCTCTTCATCTGTCAAATGAGGGCACCCCCTTAGGGTGGTCATCTTAAGTGAGTTAATATATGTGAGCTCGTGTTGCTCATGCAGTTAAGACATTGGGGAGGGTATGTGCTACGGTGAGCGCTGTGAATTGTGCAAGACTGTTGAATCACAGTTCTGTACTTCTGAAACAAATAACGCAACATATTTTAAGAAAAAAGAAAAAGAAGAAGATAACAGGAGAGGAAGAAAAGGGGAGTATGTCAGAGGGGGAGACGAACCATGAGAGATGATGGACTCTGAAAAACAAACTGAGGGTTCTAGAGGGGAGGGGGGTAGGGGGATGGGTTAGCCTGGTGATGGGTATTGAGGAGGGCACGTTCTGCATGGAGCACTGGGTGTTATGAACAAACAATGAATCATGGAACACTGCACCAAAAACTAATGATGTAATATATGGTGATTAACATAACAATAAAAAAAGACACAAGACATTTTAGCTATGATTATTAGGCAGACGTATTTGTGGCTGCTCTCATGATAAATTAAAAATATATGCATTTAAAGGTGGTTTCATTGCAATTCTTTGTCAGTGTATGTGGTTTCAATGGATGGAAATCAAATGTAGAATTATCATCATAAGGGGATTCTTATTGTCAGAAAGAGATGGAAGGAATAAAGAGGTGGTGCTGAGTTATCCCAAAACAGAGAAGAAAATACAATTGGCACGCAGGGCCAGTGTCTCCCGGTGGGTGCAGGAGATGGAGAGGCGAGGGCCCATGATACTTTCAGGAGCTCATAAAAATGTTCTAAATTCTTTTTTTAAAAGAGATTTTATTTATTTATTTGACAGAGAGACACAGCGAGAGAGGGAACACAAGCAGGGGCAGAGGGAGAGGGAGAAGCAGCAGGCTTCCAGCCTGAGCAGGGAGCCCGATGTGGGGCTCGATCCCAGGACCCTGGGATCTTGACCTGAGCCGAAGGCAGCTGCCCAGTGACTGAGCCACCCAGGTGCCCCCAAAATGTTCTAAATTCTTTTAAAAGTAGAAGTAATCTTTTCATGTGTCATTGTTAATATTAAATATACCTTGATCTTTAGTGGATATACATTTAAAATATAACTTTTTATGTTTTTATGTGGGAAGTTGGCCAACGAAGGCAAAATATCCAGGCCAACGGATGTCTGAGTGCAAGTGCTTCTGTTACATTTGTTCACGTCCTTTTCTGTGTCCCCTCCTGAGTGGGGAGGTCTTAGGAGCAGAGACTGCATCTTATTTGCCTTTGTACACACAAAGCCTTTCATGGTGGCTGGCACCTAACAGGCAACAAATAAATATTTGATGAAAGAAATGATGAGCATTTTGGGTGACATGCAACAAGCCTGGGGCCTTGGAAAGAAGGGGGTTGTTTCGTCTCTAAGCGAGTTCATCTCAGTGCATCCTAGAAATGCATTTGAAAGTAGCATTCTATATGATGTGGATGAAAACCCAAAAGGAGGGACGCCTGGGTGGCTCAGTTGGTTAAGCGTCTGCCTTCGGCTCAGGTCATGATCCCCAGTCCTGGGATCGAGTTCCACATTGGGTTCCCTGCTCAGTGGGGCACCTGCTTCTGCCTCTTCCCTCTGCTCAAGCTCTCTCTCTCTCTCTCTCTTTTTCTCAAATAAATAAATAAATCTTAAAAAAAAGAAAAAGAAAACGCAAAAGGACGGAAAAGTCACTGAGCAGGGCGAAAGAGAGACACATACCGCTTTTTCTCTGGATTTGACTTGAAAGCAGTCTACACGAAAGACTGACCATTGAGCTCTAACTGGGGCCCAGCTTCTGGGAAGGGAGCCCTCACACATGGGCCCTAGCAGAGTGGGGTTGTTCGCAGCAGAAGGGTGAATGCAACTATGGAGACGTGAACACAAACAAGTAACACCCTCCCTTCCTCCCTTAGGGCTCTTCTGGGTCCTCCGCTGCCTGAGGCCAGGGAAGGAAGGGGTCCCTGGGAGGACAGCAGTGCCCCGGGAAGCCGAAGTCTTAGCGGCTAAGAACCAGATCCAGTGGGAAGGAAGTGGAATTGCCAAGGTTGTGCCCAGAGCTCACTCTGAGCTGCATCTGCTTCATGGAATACTGGGGACGTAGTGGGGGGCAGAACTGGGGAGAAGCATGAAGAAAATGAAGGCAACTGCCGTCTGTAGGAAAAAGGGAAATATTGTTAGTTTGGATTTTTAAGTGAATCAAAAATCTCCTTTTGCTTCATTTCTTGTATTCAAAAATATTTCAGATATACTGTGAACTATTCACAATAGGAAATACACAGAAATTAAAATAAGTAACAGCATGGATGAGTCTTAGCAATACAATATTTAGCACTTTTTCATATGGAAAATTTTAAACATATAGAAACAGAAAGAGTACTGGGATCTCCTCCATGTACGTACCACCCAGCTTCCATCTTAGCCAGTCTTGCTTCATTTGTATGTCTTACCTCCTTCCCCCTCCCTTATTATTTTGAAGAAAAGCTCAGACATCATGGAATACCATTTTTATAATCTTAAAAATAACGAAAATTTAAAAAACATTTTCATGAATACATGGATTCAGTAAAACCATCTAAAAAGAAGTTCAAGGAAATGAAAAGCACAACACTTGGGGGGTAGTTAGTGCATGTAGGTGGGGGTGGGTTACATGTAGATTAGTGTCTGGGATTTTGTTTTCAGTGGCCAGTTCTGGGTACTTAACTTGTTACCTTGTTAAAAAGAACTGATTAAAGGGGCACGTGGGTGGCTCAGTTGGTTAAGCGTCTGCCTCCAGCTCAGGTCATGATCCCAGGGTCCTGGCATCGAGCCCCACGTTGGGCTCCCTGCTCAGTGGGGAGTCTGCTTCTCCCTCTGCCCCTCCTCCTGCTCTCTCTCTCTCTCTCAAATAAATAAAATATTAAAAAATAACTGATTAAAGAACAAGATGTAGAAGGAGACTGTGCAGAACCAATATGCGAGGGTACGTGAACCAAGGATTCATGATCATCCCATGCTCTGCACGGAGGCCCCAGGGGTCCTCTTTGCTCCCTGAGCCAGCGGTGTCATCATCTTCCTTTTCAGAGGTGACTGGAGTGTGTGGTAGGAGAGGACTTGGAATTGAGCTTATTCGAAGGCCTGAGTGACATGCGTAGAGCTTTGTGTCTGCAAGCACGTCCATGTCCTATTTTGCTGTAACCCATTTCACTTTGTGTTGTTCCTGCCTGAGCTGTGGGACCCAGAACCACAGCTTGCTAGGAGAGGCTGCAGAATGATTGCATCCTACACAGGAGAGGCGCATCCATTGCAGCCAAATGTACTACTGTGGGGGCTCCAAGAAGATGCCTGTGAGGCAAGGTTTATTTCTGGCAGGCAGGAGAGGTTCCAGAGCAAGGGGGAAGACAGGGAGGAAGAAAGAAGTAAGAGAGAGGGGGGAAAGGTGAAAGAGAAAGACAGAAAAGGAATGAGTCGGGGGAGGGTTTGTTCATAGCTATTTATGGTGTATATTTTCTCAATCCAAGATGTATTTAAATTAATGAATTGGAAGAACTTTTCCACTTTCAGCCTATGTCCTCACTTGAGTTTTGAATTTTGAGCGCCTGGGTGGCTCAGTCGGTTAAACGTCTGCCTTCGGCTCAGGTCATGGTCCCAGGGTCCTGGGATCGAGTCCAGCGTCCGGCTCCCTGCTCAGCAGGGAGTCTGTTTCTCCCTCTGCCTCTGCCCCTCCCCCCTGCTCATGCTTGCTTTCTCTTGCTCTCAAATAAATAAATAAAATCTTTTAAAAAATAATGAATTTTAATACAATTGTGGTAGATGGAATCGCTTGATTTAATTAACTCCCATATATTGAGCAGAGGGGGTGTGGGCAGAGTGTAGTCCTTTGAAACACCTCTTTTTAATCCTGGCTCCGACCTATTGAGCAGGTCATTTAAGCTCTATGGGCCTCAGTTTCCACATCTGTAAAAACAAGGAGGTTGGACTAGAAGATGTCCAGGGTCAATTTCAGATGTAACATTTTACGATAAAAGAAATTTTTATATTTCTTTTTGTATGGTTAAGTGACTTGAACCAGACCATAAATTGCACAGAAATGAATATTTCACAGGGATTAAACAACAACAAAAAAAAACAGTAAATTTGGCCTCCGACTCCCCAGATTAATGTTAAATTTCTATACATGCAGTTGCTTAGGTTTTGAATTCTCATGTTTTTCTACATTTCCTCATGACCTGCACACCTTAGGAGAAAAATGAGGGCTGCAAAATCTTCTCCACACAAGCCCACAGTGAGTGGAGCAAAACTTTTCTTGAATAAGGAAGCGTTCTCTGAATGGGAACAGTGACTAAGGGAATAGCCTCAGATTCTAGATTCTGTATTCGGTAACAAAGTCACAGGTAGAAAATGGCTCTCTGATTTTGAGAACCACAGGATACGGAGCACCAGTCCTGAAACACACACACACACACACACACACACACACACACACACACTTAAAGGAAGCATCTTTTTGCAGTCTGTGCATTCTGATTTGGGGCCCAGAATCATGGCTTCTCTACTTAGATGGGAACAGGTGACAGGCTTGATCCTGATGCCAAGACCCTTTGTGCCCCAGGAGAGATGCTGAGGCAGGTGTGCAGGCTCAACCATCTGTGCTCCTGGCGGGGTAATGGGGTGGAAAGGGCGGGACTGGAATCACAATTAAAATATCACAGGAAGTAAATAAAAAGCCCCAGATCAGACCCAAATATAAATTCTTTTTAAAATAGGATGAAGATGAAATACGTGGGGGGAAAACATTATTTAATAAGTAATGCTGGGATAACTTTGTTCAGTTGAGAAACTCCAAGTTGAAACCTAAGCTCACATTATACACTTAAATACATTCCAAGTGGACTAAAAAGTTAAATATAAAAGTAAAACTACCATCTAGGTAGAAAAAAAAGAAATGAGTTTTAGATTGAGAAGCCTTTTCCAAGGCAGAAGCTATGAAGAAATAAGTGGATAAGTTTGACAACATGAAGATTTTATATTTCTGTACATGCTAAAAAATAAACATTAAAGGCAGAGGACATACTGGAAAGCATATTTGCAAAATAGGTGATAGATAAAGATTCAATATCTCCCTTACAGCAAGATTTCTTATTAGTCAATTGAGAAAAGATAAACCCTCAGAAACAGAAACTGACATGGGCAATAGGAAAGAAAAAACTACAAGAGAGCCTCAGGTATAATCAAAGTAGTATAAATTAAAACAACGAGATACTATTTTGCCCATAAAGTCAAAGAGTTAAAAGACTGATAATACCCTTGCTAGTGGTGTGGTGAAAGTAGCACTCTAAGATTAAATTTACTCTTGGCTCTGACTTTAGTATAAAATCTTAGGATAGACATTTAAGCTTTCTGAGATTCAGTTTTCTCATCTATAAAATGGAGCACATAATAGTCTCGCAGGTTTAGGGTGAAGATTAGATGAGATAGTGAATTTTAAAAGAACTTTGTAAATTCAAAAGTAGTATATACACAAGAATATACAAGTATAATTACTGGGTCTTATAAGCCAGGTGGATCTGTGCTATACCTCAAAGAACAAAAGGCAGATGAGGGGTTAAGTAGAGTTGCTTCTTGATGCCATCTTTAAGATCCTACAGTACTCAAATAAGTTCCTTGAAAGACCTGTGTGGGATTATAGATTCAGTAAACTACAATTTAGAGGTTGTGCTAACAAGGACTGAGATACTTGGGTGTTGCTATAGGAGCAGCAGTTACCCTAAAAAACGTGTTGGCAGGAATAGATTCCTGAAACCACCATTCGTTGCCGGCAGTCATGACAAGAGGTGGTGTTGGAAGCTGCTTCCAATGACAGAAACCTTCCCAGTGGAGCACGTGCTGAGAGTCCCTGAGATGGGACTGTGTCCAAGGGGAGCTATCACTAGGGACAACTTCAGTGAGCAGGAATTACCTGCAGAGCTGCCATTGAAAATCACAGGTCAGAGATGGCCCTGGGGAGATCCCGGCAGAGGTAGAGATCACTGTTTTTTGTGTATAGTGGTTAAAATGTGTGGGTTTTAGAACCAGACTTCTTGGGTTCAAATCCTGACTCCCAATTGTGTGACCATGTGGAAAGTCTCTGTGAATTAGTTTTCTCATTTGTTAAGTGTAGATAATAATTGCATTTAACTCCTATGCTTATCATGGGAATATATGAGTCAGTACACATAAAGCATTTAAAGATTCCTGAAGCATAATAAATACCTAATCATGTTAAGTGTTACTATTATTGTTGTGGTTATTGGGAACACCACTACTACTACCACCACAATCTTTCTTTAAAAAGAGAATAACAGTGGTGCCTGGGTGGCTCAGTTGGTCAAGCGACTGCCTTCGGCTCAGGTCATGATCCTGGAGTCCTGGGATCGAGTCCCGCATCGGGCTCCCTGCTCAGCAGGGAGTCTGCTTCTCCCTCTGACCCTCCCCCCTCTCATGCTCTCTCTCTCTCTATCTCATTCTCTCTCTCAAATAAATAAATAAAATCTTAAAAAAAAAAGATTAAAAAAAAATAACAGCTTCTCACTAGGAAACCTGGCATCATCTGAGCCTTAAAAATTCTGGTTAGCATCTCCAAGCAAGTCCTAGAGCCCCTCTAATTTCCAAAAAAAAAAAAAAAAAAAGAAGAAGAAGAAGAAAAAGTCTAATAGAGAGTTCCAATCATATAACAGTAGGTTATTCCCCTTGCTACATAAAGAAGTCTTCATTTATCATTTGGCTTTCCCCCTTTTTTCCATGCAAAGAAAGGAAGTACCCACTAGGGTAACTTACAGCATTCACAAAGATGCAGCTCCTTCTCACCCCCACCAGAGACCCTTCTGGGTTCACAGCCTCAAATTCATGCTCCAAATAAGTGTCCCCATTGGAAAGGCCATTACTGGGCTCTGGCGAGAGAGGCCAAGTATAACTTCTTGCTTTCTGTATTCAACAGGAAGTTCAAATATCTCAACCATGAAAATTTCCTAAAGAATTTCCCATGATATTTTTGGAATATCCAATGTGGAGGTGTTTGATTAAAAAATGAATAAGCTCAGGTCAGACACCACTTCCCAAATTACTCTGCCCTTCCCTTCTGGGCCAAAGTGTGCTTTGTGCCCCGGTGTTAGTGGTGCTAGAAGCAAAACATTTTCCCTGTGTAATTTGGAAAATAAAATGATTTGAGAAACTAATTTTTAAGTACAGCATTTGGGGGCAGAGGCTGTGACCAGTGACACGTGCAGAATGGGCGGGCAGTCAGGGGTGTCTGATCCCCAGCGACCCAAGATTGGGGTGTTTACCAGTCATCACTGCCATTCAAAAGAATGTCCTCTAGAAGATATCTCTCTTTAAGGCTTGTTATTGGAATAACACTTAATTATTCATATCATAAGAAAGAGAGTGTGTTTGTTTTGAGTAATGCTTCTTGTGGAGGGAGTAGAGGTTCAAGAAATACTTTGGGTCATGCCCCTGCCATCAGATACACAAGGTACCATCATCTCTATAAATGAAATGATCAGGTTTCAAGAGGCTAAGTGGCTTGCTCAAGATCACTCACCCAGATTATTACTCATGGGAGGGAACAAAAGAGAAAGGAAGGAAAGAACTTTTTGCCTTATATACATACCATCCATGCTGTCTTTTTCTCCAGAGAGAACAAGGGGCCTCAGCCATCAATGGCTATAGAATATACACCAAATACTCCAACTATGAACTGTAAAAGAGGCAGCCAGGGAGAAGGAGAGTAGAAAAGGAACAAAATGCCTGAGTACTCAAATTGGACAGAACAAATCAAATCCTAGATGTTGAAGAACAGGCATAGCCCCCAGAAGATGGCTGTTCTCCCTGTGTTGTCAGAGATGAGCTGATAGAAGAGAGTAATGAGAGGTGATAATGCAATCCAGCTTTGTTGACTTCTCTGAGGAGCAACTTGACTTTCCTGTCCTATTTAATTATACTACTAAACTGCTCTGTTTGAGCAAACGGAACTCTGTTCCTTCTTGATGCCGACACCATGTTCTTTTCCCTGTGTAGTAGAAGAACATCCTCTGGAGTAATATATGGTACTGGCTTGGCCAACTAACTGTGAAAACATATTTGCTCATCTATAAAATGGGAATGAAAATGGTAGTAGTGATTTTGGAGGGCTGTTTTAGAACTAAGTTGAATAATATTTGTGAAGTAGTCAGCATTGTGTCTAGCACATGTTTCTTCCCTAACAGGTGAATTCTCTATTCTTTTGTGGGAAGTAGAAATAGGGGCAAAAACTAGCTGGCATCATACTCTGTCAGGCTTTTCCCCCTTCCTTCTTCTCTGCCTTCAACTTGAAGTAGAGGGCTTGGGCTTAGTAATTTCCACTCCTCTGATATTTTTTTTCCCCTTGGCCCCTGAAGTGTGAAATATCAGAGCAACCAACAAAATACTTTTTTTTAATTCACCAGCCTTTTGAGCCTAGGCAAACCTATGTTTAGATAATACAGCCTCACCTAACCACTGGTTAGAGACCCTCAGTGTCATATATTTATAAGGAATGGAACACTATTGCTATAGATTTAGCCTGGATATTGTATCAAAATGTATTAGCAAGCCAAGAGTTCAAGTTGTGATGTTAATGTGACTAAATCCAAAGTAAAGACAACAGAGTAGCTTATTACAACACACTCTAGAGCAGGAATAAAATTGGAATGTCCCATTTAATGTCAACACCTTGGAGGGGCTGGGGCTGGAGGATAGCCGGTTGATATTGGCAGAGTATACCATGTGTCAGGAGGCACATCTCCCTCTGTAATATAACTTCAACCATTGGCTCCTAGTTGTTTCAGTTGAAGAAGTTCAACAGATCAGCCAGCTTTGAGGTGAGACACATCAGAAAACTGCACTTATATTACCTGATGGGAGGGACGAGTAGGTCTAGATTAGTTAGAAGCCCACCAATCACAGAGGAAGAACAGATTTGCCAATCCTATAAAACTTCGGTTGGGCCACGGAGCTCAGAAGTAGGATCTGTTTCAATGAGAGAGGTGGATAAAAGAACCCAGATTTATCTATCGAGGGAAAACTCTTCAGAACATGCTATTTGTATTAGTTGGGTTTCTTAGTTCGGAACAATAAGCTTTGGCTAACTTACTCAAAAAAATAATTTCTTGAAGAGATACTTAATCGCTTCAGAAAAGCCTTGAAGATGGAGAACTAGAACTAAGGAGGCTGGGGTGACAGCCAAAACCATGTCACATGAATTTTCTGGTGAGAATGGTGTATTTGTTTGCTAAGGCTGGTGTAACCAAGTGCCATAGACTGGCGGGAGGCTTAAACAACAGAATTTTATTGTCTCACAGTTCTGGAGGATAGAAGGCTTCGAGGTGTTGGTTCCTTCCAAGGTCTATGAGGGAAGTGTCTGTGCTAGGCCTCTCTCTTTGGCTTATAGATGACCATCTTCATATTCACAAGGCAGTCTCCCTGTATGCATTTTCATATTGTCTTACCTTCTATGCTTGTCTCTGTGTCCAAATTTCCCCTTTTGATAAGGATACCAGTCGTGTTGGATTAGTGCCCACCCTAATGGCCTCAACGTAACTTGATTACCTCTGTAAAGACCCTATCTCCAAACAAGGTCACATTCTGAGATACTTCAGGTTAAGTATTCAATTCAACATAAGAATTTGGAGGAACACAATTCAACCCATAACAGATAGCTCCACTGGATACTAGTTATAGGACACAGTTTGCTACTGGTGCTGTTACCTCTGCTTTGTTGGTAAATAAGAGAAGAATGTGGCACTGCCCCAGGCAGGAGCATCTTACTGGCTGGGCTTAGTCACATGCACATCCCACCCCTGCCACGGAGAAGAAGGAAAGCTAGAATATAGCCTTTTCAGTTTCTAGTTGGGAGGCAGGTTCTGCTTTCTACCAAGACTCATGCTGTGGGGATATCCCAATTTAGAAAGGAAGCTCAGTGGCTGAGCATTTCAAAACCTAACAAGTAGCCACATCAGTGCTTTTTAAACCAACCAGTGTCTTCAAGTAGGCATATTAGTTTTTGGAAAGAAGCTCTGAATAACATTTAAATAGAGGGTCTAGAAGCCAAGCCAGATGAAGAAAGAACTCTAATGATTATTGGCAAAACATGTAAATTATAGTCCAAGTCTACTCCTGATTCACGCTGAGAGAGGTGAGATAATGTGGAACCTTTCTGCTCAAAATCATTCATTTCCATTTTCATACTCCCCAATGGAAGTGGCAAGCACCCAGGCCCACATATCCCTTGTCGTCTCTGACTTTGCCACCACAGTTGACTGTGTTGAGATAGGCAAGTGCTGAGATGTGGAAAGCAATGCTTCCTCGGATTAGGAGAGAAGCAGAACTGGACAACTGCTGCCGGAGCTGTTGGTCAGAGTCACTACTGGGTGATAGACATCCGTGTCAGGAGGGTCAGGGAGAAAAGGCAGTCCCTGTGTCTTCCCAGGGGAATACATAAGTGTTGAAAGGAACGAGAGCCCAAGAATGAGTAGCTACTGCCATGGCAAAGTTCCTGGCTTCACACCCTTCATTACCATGTCTTCTGCTGGCCTCTTTAACCCACTTTCAGTTTCTTATTTATTGAGCACCTATGGGCCAGATAACTGTGCTAAGGAGTGGAGATGTCATGAAAATACTTGGTCCCTGCCCTAGGAAGATCCCAGCATAGAGGAAGAGACTGACATGCTTTAAATAGCTACAAAGCAGTATTCTTAAAGCACATACCAGTATGTGAAATTATGTATATTTTCATGCATTTACTTATTCACTCAGTCCTCTCCCACTGCAATGCAGTGGGCTTGGTCACATTTACTGTTGTGTGTGCAGCACTCTAGCGCATAGAGTCGAGAGAATGTTAGGGATTCAGTAAATATTCATGAATAATATTTATTTTTTTAAAGATTTTATTTATTTATTTATTTGACAGAGAGAGAGAGAGAGAGAGAGAGAGAGAGAGAGAGACAGCGAGAGAGGGAACACAAGCAGGAGGAGTGAGAGAGGGAGAAGCAGGCTTCCCATGGGGCAGGGAGCCCGACGCGGGCTCGATTCCAGGACCCTGAGATCATGACTTGAGCCGAAGGCAGACGACGCTTCATGACTGAGCCCAGGCACCCCTCTTGAATAATATTTATGATGGAAGCCTATTAAAGAGTGCTGAGGGAAATCAGGACAGGCTTCCCAGAGGAGGAGGCTACATGTCATCATGACTCATTCTCATTGTGGTGAATTGATTGCATTATTAGCAGTGGGTTTTTCATACTTCTATTATATTCATGCTCTTTGACAGTGGTCTTGGCCCTGTGACTTGTTTGGACAATGGGATACTAGCACACTTTATGTAAGCAGGTACTTGCAATGTGGCTTCTAATTTCTCTCTTGGAGCCCTGCCGCCGCCAGAAACACAAGCGTAGACTAGCCTAGAAGATAAGAGACCATAGGAAACAGAGATGAGTTACCCCAGCGGAAGGCCATCCTAGGCCAGCTAGGCCCAACTGAATGGACAGCTGATTGCAAATACACGCATGAGCCTTGGCCAGATCCGCAGAGCTGGCCAGCTGACCCAAAGAAGAATGAGAATAGTAAATGGCTGTTTTAAGCAATGGGCTTTGAGGTGGTTTGTTATGTGGCATTATTGTGGCAGTAGATAACTGATACACTTAACCATCTCACTCCACAACAACTTGTGAAATAGTAATTTTTATTGCCACTTCAATTATAAGAAAACTGAGGCTGAGAAATAGGAGTAGAGTTTCTCCCAAGTGTTTGGACTTCAACTCCTTTCTTTATACTATAGCTGCCTTTATGTTTGGAAATGTGACTCTGCTATATCATGGTAGCTGATGGGATACTTATGTAATGGAATGAAGGAAGAGAGAGAAGGAAGGAGAAAGGGAGGGAAAGAAGAGAGGAGGAATGAAGAGAAGGAAGGCGGAAGGGAGCAATATGTTTGACCGTCCCCCAAGACAATGTTTGTACCACTAATCTAGCCACACAAGTGGTGCTTGGCGAATTCTGCGTGATGTTTAATATAACCCAAAGCTAACTTAAAAAATGGACTAAACAGAACTTTTTAAGGGTGAAAAGGAAAGGAAGGGTAGACAAGAAAGGACAGGGTAAAGGATGTATATGTTTCTGTGAGACAGATGAAATCATTCGTCCCACTTTTGGCTGTGTCGTCAGGGGAGAACTCTCTGAGGAGGTGGCAATCTGAGATTTGAGTAACAAGAAAGAACCACACGAGGATCAGGAAGAACAACCTTCAGAGGCAAGAGAACAGCTGTGGCTAAGGACTCAAGGCTAAAACAAGCTGGGCAAGTTCAAGGACTCAGAGGAAGGCTAGGGTAGCTGGAGTGAAGTGGGGGTGGGTGACAGATCTTATTCTAGGTGACACATGACCTATGCTTTGGAAAAGAGAACTCTAGAAAATGGATTGTGGGAGAATAGATGATAGGCGGGCAAACGTGGCAACAGGGAAACCAGGTAAGCATTAATGTGGTTGTCCCTCTGAGAGATGATGGTTGCTGGGCTTTGGCGATCGTGGTCAAGACCTTGAAAGGTGGATTGTTCTTGGAAGTCGTGTCAACCAGACCCACCAGTGGATTGGATATCAGGGAAAGGCAGGAATCAAGAATGAATCCCAGGTTTTTGGCTTGAACAACTGGGTGAGTAGTGGTGCCATTTACTGCAATAGAGACAGTCATAGGAAGAAAAGCGTTTTGTTTTGTTTTTCCCACAGTAGGGGATTCATAGGGAAAAGAGAACAAAGAAAAGAGGAATGAAGGGTTAAAATGACAGTAGCTGCATTGGGGAGAGACTGGGTCACCTCTACACTATCACTCTGAAGCAGCAGTACTCCGGCCGCATGCCCTGATCTAATGTTTTAGTGTATCTGAACGGTCCAGGAAGGTTAGATTGTTATGGAATAAAAACAAACAATTGAAAAATAGAACCACAGCGATGCTGAAGAGCAGCTTGTTAGTAAATAGCAACAGCTGGAGGCAGAGTGTGCACAGTGTGTTTTTCCTCCCCAAACCCAAGCCTCGGACACATGCAAGGCCAGCACAACTCAGTGGTGAGTTCTTGGGTAACCGCCTTTCTTTCCACCCACCCCCTCTCCACCACAATGGAAAAAGGAGACATTTGAGTTTGTTTTCTAGTACAGCCCACGCTTTTAGAGCACTTTACATGATCGCTGACGACAGCTTGGTGAGGTAAGCAGAAAAGATACCATTATTCCCAATTTTTAAATCAGGAATCTGAACCAGAGGCAAGACCACATGGGTTAAATAAGTGGCGGAGTGGGCCCCTCCCGTTGCCTGAGTGCAAGGCTTTCTCTCTTTCCTGTGGCTGACTCTGTGTTGCCGATGGCCAGCCCTCTCTGTTTTCCACTTTTGGGATCCTCCTATTATACTCCTGTTTTTGGTGCCCTCTTCTCCTCACCTCCCTCTCGACCCAAATGGATTCCATGGTCCAGCCTTTCAATCATGGTCGTGTACACTCAGTAAAAGCCTATGAGAACACATCCTGTAGATGAGAATTCAGTAGACATCAGGCATCCATCCCCCATTGTCGTTTCACTAACCTAGGTGTAGCAAGGCTCTCCATTGCATGCAGCTGAATTTTGGGACCCTATGGATAGTGTTAGGGAGGTTTTGCTCAGCCATCAACTCCTTTTTACTGTATTCTTCCATCACATTTGCCGACCAGCTGTCCATCTCCTCGGGGTTGGCACTCAGGCTGCTGGGAGCTGCTGTAGGAAATCACCAGTTGGTCAGATGAATGCCAAAGTCAGCTTTTGCTGGGCCAGAGGCGCTGCTCTGAGATCCCGCTCCATCTCCAGTTTGTTTTTCTGACCCTGTTTCAGGTCTCCTCTCTCCAAACCTCAGATCCCTTCCTCATTAGAAGGAGGTAACTTCCTACCTCACAGAGACAACAGAAGCCATCGTGTGGAAATGACTTCATCTTTTGGCCATGAGATCTACACACATTCCTGAATTAGTATTCATCCTTTCCCCTTCTGTTTATAGTGAAGGACGTAGTCCTTCTCTCCTCTAAGGTCTTTCCATCCACTGTGCTCTGGATCCCATTTTCTTCTATCTTTTAGCATGTGTATTTCTGATGTTCCTCCTCAAAAAGTTCAAGTCTGTCAAAAAAAAAAAAAAAAAGACAAAACACAGACCCTTCCTTAGACCCTCATCTCGTGCCATAGCTATTATTTTGTCAGCCTTCACCTATTCATAGTAAACGTGTCCTCTTTGCCATCTTTTTAAATTCTTTTTCACTCTTCAGTCTCTTATCACATCTGGGTTCCTTCCCCATCTGTTTCTCCAAACTGGTCCACTGACTAAGCTCACCAATGATCTCCAGGTTGTTAGGTTCAATGGACACTTGCTCATTTTATCTGATCTCTCAAAGGTATAAGACACAGTTAGACGTTCCATAGTCACCTTCAAGAAACATCTTGGACTTGTCCAGCACCGTTGCTACTAGGTTTCCTTTTAACTAGCTGACCACACCTTTTGCATTCTGCTCTGCAGCTTCTCTTTCTTCTTCTACTCATCCATTAATTCTTTTCTTATTTGACACACTTCTCAGATGATCTTATCCATACCCTGTGTACTGATAACTCCCAAAACTATACCGCTGCCAAGAACTTTCTACTGAGCTTCAGACCCATGTATCCATCTGCCTACTTGACATCTGCATGTGTAAGTTTAATGGGCCTCAAAAGGAACATGTGCAGACTTGAACCTGTGGTCTTTCCTCTCAACACTTTACTCTTCCTCTAGCACATGACCCCACCATCCACTCAGTTGTGCCTGTGAAAGTCCTAGATGTTACCTGTAATAAGTACTGTCATTCTCATCTGCCTAGCGTCCATTCCCCACTGTGCTTGTAATAGTTCTTCAGATTTCTTCCCCCACCCTAGGTCTGTTTGCTTCAGGAGGAATGATATTTCCTGAAAATATTGAAATGTTCTATTCTGCTGGAGTTACTGCCCTCTGAGGATATGGACCTGGGACTGCCAGGTGCTATCTTGTCACCCTGAGGACAAAAGTGAGGCCAAAGCAGCAGATAGACAATCAGAAAGAGACCTGCTCCTAAAGACATCATCTGAACTCCTGGATCCAGCCATGTCTAAAGCATCTCATCTACTCCCAGAACTTTTCCCATCCCTGAATCAATCCATTTCCTTTCAGGCTTAAGCCAGTTTGAACTGCGGGCCGCAATCACTGTGTAGCACCTCCCCTTCCTGCACCTCTCCTTACCTCTCCCCATCCAATCAGTCCTCAGGTCTTTTTTACTCCATTCTCTAATTAACTAAATATCTGTGAAATCACTCTTCTGCAACCAGTTCTACCCATTAGTCTAGGCCAGAGCATTCTCTCTCAGCTGGACAACCACAACGGCATTCTAACGGGTTCCTTGTATCCAGTCCTGTCTCTTCAGTATACTGCCCTCACAATGGTCAGTGCGATCTCAGTAAAACCTAAGTCTGATTATGTGTCTTCTCTACTTAGACCTCTTCATTGCTCCCTCCTGCCTGTATGATTAAGTGCAAAAAATCATTCATGTGGTCTTTGGCCTCTGAATGGGCTAGCCCCTGCATAACTTTCCAGCTTGAGCTCAGTCCATTTTCCCCCTTAACCCCTCATCCCAGTGAGGCTGGACATGATCCCTAAATCTCAGCACTTTCAGAAGTGCTGTTCCCAGTACCTGGAACAGTCTTCCCCCCAACTCCGCTTAACTAACTGCAGTTTAAATGTTGTTCCTTGGGAGAAGACTTCCCTAATATATTACACCAGGCCCCTTTCTTCTCTGAGTCATCTCTCATGCCCCAACCCTTTGTATTTTATACTTCGCCTTCTCAGCATTTGTATGTGTCATCATTTAATTGAGCATTTAATGTTAATGGTCCACATGCAGTCTCACTCCCCCACTAGACTATAATAAGCTTCTTGAGGATAAGGGCCAGGCCCATTTTGTTTACGACTATAGTTTAGGAGTGGGGGGATGGGATGGGAGAAGAGGAAGAAATTAACGAAAAATAGAGATGTTTGATCAGGTTTACAGATTTCATTTGAAGTGAAAGGCTTCAGATTGAAGCAGTTGACCATCCATTATGCCATTATTCTTTCTTTCTTTTTTACAGTTTTTATTTATTTATTTAAGTAATCTCTATACCCAGTGCGGGGCTTGAACTCACCACCCTGAGATCAAGAGTCGCACGTTCCACTGACTGAGCCGGCCAGGGACCCCATCTGTTACACCAGGAAAGCAGTATCTCTTGCAGGGGAAGATAAGACAGAGAATGTCTTATCTTTCCTAAATATAATTATTATGATATACATATGATATATAATATATAAATTATTATAATTTCCTAAAACCCTGGTTTATGTAGAGAATAAAATCCGAGAGAGAAAAGGAAGGAAAAACACACAAAACCTCATCCTGCTCTGTTCTTTTCAACAAAGAGTTTAATGAAAAAAAAAAATAGAGGGATGAAATCATGCTAGATTAAAGGTTTTTAAGGGACGCAATAACTAGGTACAATGCAGAATCCCAGGTTTGAGTTCGGTTTGGATAACCCAACTGTAAAGGACATTTTGTGGACAAGCAGGGAAAATTTGAAGATAGGCTGAGCTTTAGATAAGATGAAGATGAATTGGCAAGGAACGATGGGTATCTTTAAAGAAAGCAGGCGACAAACTGTGTGGTCTCCTTTTTGTAAAAATAGGTATACATATATTTATATGTGTGTAGATTCTAGATTCTTTAACTGGCCTAATAAATTGACATAAGACAGATTCATAGGCAAACACACATATAACCTTGTATGTCCTGGAGCCTCACATAGACACGAGATGGTCAAAGGCAGTCAGGCCATCACGGTCTTTACACCATCATGAGCTAAGGAAAAGGGTGTAGGGATCTGGGGCTTCAAAAAGAAGGGAAATGATTCATAGAAAGATGGGAGGAGCATATGTTTGGTAAACAAATGTTTGTCATGTCACGCAGAGAAGTGTTTCTGATGTAAAAAAGAGTTATCTCCGGTAGTAGCTGTCTTCCTGGTATAGGCTCCCTATCTAAATTTTTTTAGGCAGTTAAGGGGGAGGTAAAAGGCTCTTCTTGAGTGTGTTAGGCCTTGATTGCTCTCAATTGAGATAAGCCACCTGTCAAAGTGGTACATTCTGGTCCAACCTCCCTGAACCCCAGCAACTCATAGAAAAAGATTTCGGGGTATATGCACAGGTGTGTAAACAGTGGTGATCAATGGGGGTAGGAATAGGGTGCTATCGTTTTCTTATTTTTCTTTATCTGAATTCATAACTTTCTTTTTTTTAAGATTTTATTTATTTATTTGAGAGAGAGAATGAGATAGAGAGAGAGAGCATGAGAGTGGGGAGTCAGAGGGAGGAGCAGACACCCTGCTGAGCAGGGAGCCCGATGTGGGACTCGATCCCGGGACTCCAGGATCATGACCTGAGCCGAAGGCAGTCGCTTAACCAACTGAGCCACCCAGGCTCCCTGAATTCATAACTTTCTATAAGGCGCAACTGCTGCTTGTGAAATAATAAAAATTGAAATGTTAATTAATTTAAGAAATTTAGGCTTAAACAGACTCAGATTTTTACTGAAGGCTGTCCAGGACACTTTTTTCTGTGTCCTCCACCTTAGCAATGAATAGTGTGTCCCAACTTCTGAGTAGGTCTCAGCATGAAGGGTTGAAATTTTTAGCAGTCCTTGAACTGAAAGTGAATCAATCAGATATTGAGCATGCATACATTTTCTGCTGGCAATGTCAGTAAACGACCTCCCCATCAGAAGCAGGAAAGGTTGCAAGAAAGCAGCCTTACAATGAGGTGCTCATATAATTACCAGGCAGTGTTGAAGTGGCCATTTCCTGCTCTAATGGAAAAATCCACAGTTCATCAATTCTTTATAGAGTAGTAAGTACATAGAAAAATTTAGAAAATGCCGAGAAAATGCTGAGTTCCAATGCTATCTGATAAGGGGAGGGAAGAGCATTTTGGAGACAACTGTGAAGGACTGGAAAGGTCACTACTGGACACCAGTGAACTGAGTATCATGAGACTTGTATTAAAGCTCCAGCCTTACTCCAAAGGGAGTGGAAAAGTTCACAGCCACGGTAGTCCTCGCATTTCTTATCTGTGGAATGAGATCTAGACAAAAGCTAGAATTTTAATTGCTTCACAACTGGGTTTATTGGATAACAAAATATAATTGTTGGACACTAAGTCACCACATTAGATATACCAAGAGAATTTTGCTGACATCCCCTTTAATGAATTCTCATGGCGTGGAGCAAGTTGCCTGTAGAGGGCACTAGTCTGTTAATAACATCTTTTTGAGTCAGTTTGACTCAGAAGCAGGAAGGGACCTGCTCCATATCATATATCCAATCCTTCTTTCTTACAGAGGAGGAAATTGAGGCCCAGAGATATCAGGTGATTTGCATAGAATCAGACAGCTAGCATTGGCCAGAGGTGAGGTTGAATAAAATCTGATTAATGCTAAAAAAAAAAAAGAAAAAAAAAAACAAAACCCCACAACCTACAGAGACCTAAAAATTGAATTGCATTAGTTGCCCATTTACTGAATCACCTTCCCTGAGAAGAATAATGTCACCATCACTGTAAAAAAAGGACACTATCCCAGAAAACATACTCTTGAACACACTTTTCTTGAAACTTTTCATTCCAGTGTCACTCCTCAATAACATTGTTATCCAGTAAAATTCCCCTAGCCTATTACCATTTTGTTGATAACCTTTGCTATTTTAACACTACTTTGCCAAATGTAATATAGCCCTCAAACTGCACTGGGAGGGACAGGTTGGGGTTGGTGTGTAGGGATTTTTTTCCCCCTCCCAGTCCCATCAGTAGCAATTACTGTCAACCAATGGGCTGCATCTATGTCATTCATTTGTTAAAATTGGACTTACAGCTGGACTGACATTGTGGTTTCCTCAGGTTGTTGTTCAGTTATTTCAGTCATCCTATGGTCAGATTAGATCTCACACTGCCAGATTGTCTATATTCCATGCCAACATTCCAGAAATCAATTCCTCTGGTCCAGTACTGTACATGGACCCAGGCTCTGTAAAAGCATGATTAGGATGTATTTGATATCTTTGGGTTTTTCTGTTTGTTGTTGTTGTGCGTTTTTTTTTTTTTTAACATTTTATTTATTTATTTTACAGGGAGAGACACAGCGAGAGAGGGAACACAAGCAGGGGAGACGGAGAGGGAGAAGCAGGCTCCCCACTGAGCTGGGAGCCCGATGTGGGGCTCGATCCCAGGACCCTGGGATCATGACCTGAGCCGAAGGCAGACGCTTAACAACTGAGCCACCCAGGCGCCCTGTTTGTTGTTGTTTTGAGAAAGAGATATATAGAGGCATCATGCTATAGTGGAGGAATGATCAACTTTGGAGCCCAGGAGACATAGGCTTAAATCCTGCCTCCATTCATTTATCAGTGGGTTCTCCTCAGCAAGTTATGTTGACTCTGTGAGTATCAGATTTCTCATCACAGTATTTATCTTATAGAGTGATGATTAAATGAGAAAATTCTATGAAGTGCCTACACCAGCACCTGGCACAGTACAAGTGAGTCTCCCACTTGTAGAATATGACTTGTTTTCAGAACTAGGAGAGAACAAAGAGTAGAATTCTACAGTGTAATGGATTCAAGTCATTGCTACTAAAGCAAGGTGATGTCTTTAAAACATACCATGGAGAATAGATGAGATGAATATTCTAGTGGATGAGTGTCAGAAAAGTAGCTTTGAACCCAGCCCAAGCTAGTGCCATGGTGCTCTTATTGTTCATCAACTTTCCCAGCAGTGACATTACTAAACGACAGCCTAAGGCACCCCACCAATATTCATGGTGACCAAAGAGCATGTTCAGTTAAGGGTATGGGTGGAGGAATTTAGAACACTTAGCCACTCTCACTTCGTCATATTTCCAGGGTGCAGAGAGAGCATTTCAGCTTCTTTGTTAAACTCAGTCTTTTCCTAGGGCTTATGGGAAAGATAATGATGGAGGTCCCCAAAGCATGATGGTTCATGCAGGGGTGCACAGTTGCTGTGGCTATTTTTTCACAGTTCTGCATAGTGGGTTGACACCTACCGAGTGTATATTATGTTCAGAGCACTAGACGTATATTATTTCATTCAAACTCCACCACAACCGGATGGAGAGATACTATTCTTAACTTCAGTATATTGATGGAGAAATTGATGTTTGATGAGAGTGGGTTGCTCACCCAGGTCAGGGAGCTAGTAGTGTAGTGAAACCAGGGTGAGGCCCTGACAGGGACTCCAGAGTCCATGCTCTTCACCTCTGCCTCTGTGGTCTCTTATGTATTGGCTCTTTCTCAATATGCTAATAGTAGGCAAAAAAGCAGGTAGCAGCCTGAAGGGGAAAAAAACAAGGAACTTAAAAACCCACCAAGAACCGAAACCATTTACATCCACACGGTCTACATTGACATGGCTTTACTATTCTAGGGTCTTCATCAGCATACGTTTACTGTTCCAGAAAGCTATCGCCCAGGAAGATAGTAGTTACAAATAACTTTGTTGCTCATTCCAAGAACTTCCCCAGAGATCCATCAACTCATTGATAGAAAACATCACGGGACAATTTTATATCAATTTGAGCATTTTCAAAACCCTCACCTGAAAATCTTCACCTTGCTGAGTTCACTAATTCTAAAGATTGGATTACCACCCTCACCCAAGCCTAACCAGACCAACCCCACCCCCTCACTGAAAGACACACATTGAAAAACCAGGCTTCACAGTCTCAAAATGTTCTCAGCCTTGACGTCCCCACTCTAAGCCTCTACTAACAATGTCAAGGTAGTGTTCTCAGTTACCTGTAAAGCAATGTTTCTCAACTGGGTCCAGTTTTCCCTTCCAGGGAACACTGGGCAATGTCATAAGACATTGTTGGTTGTCCTGACTTGGGGGTGCTACTGGCATGTAGAGGGTCTAGGTCAAGATTGCTGTGAAATATCCTACAATGTACAGGACAGCCCCCCTCCCCCAACAAAGCATTATCTGGCACCAGTAGGTTATTCTGATAATATTTTGGGGAGCCAGCATTTGAACCACGAATTAGCAATATCTAAATTAGTTCTGTAAAGAAGTTTCTCAAACTCTGAACCATTCAGTCTACATCCTTATCCTCCATTGCTACTGATTTCTTGTGTCCTGGCAGGTTAGTGAACCCTAAATACATGCTGCCCATCCTGAAGAAATTTCATCCTGAGAGTCTGTATTATAGACATAGACCAGCCTTTCTTTTTATGAGGTTTCCCGTCTTCTAAAAAAAGATCACCTGGTGGCTCATTTTTCTTTAATTTCTATGCTTTGTGTTCTGTGCAAGCAGTCTGATGAATTTGAGACCACGATTTTTTCCGGGGATGTCGTCCTTAGC
Source organism: Zalophus californianus (assembly GCF_009762305.2). NCBI lineage: Eukaryota > Metazoa > Chordata > Mammalia > Carnivora > Otariidae > Zalophus > Zalophus californianus. The sequence continues at coordinate 52,068,451 of NC_045599.1, read as the reverse complement.
CATCTTAATAACTGAAGAGTTCCTGAAGTTGTGAGCATGGTTTTCACAAACAGGAAGTACGGTCTCCTTGCAGCCAAATAGCACTAATTCAAAGTAATAGAGAATATGGAATACCACCTTTTGAAATTAGCACTTTGTACTTCACCTCTTCTTCTGGATATTTCCACTGATAACAATGTTTCCTTGGAAGTCTGCTTTTGAGCTTATAAGATCAATTTGTGACCCCAAAATATAGTCTACTTCTCCTGCTTGTGGTAGGTAAAAGGCAAAAGCAAAAAATATATATATAAACAGTTCAAAAACTGGTATTACTTAAGTCTTGAAATATTATGCAATAATTTTCTGAAGGCAAGTAATCGTCTTGGATCTTGGGGATTTAATGAAGTCAAATGCCAGCCCTCACTGTGGGCACAGAAGCTAGGGCTCGTGTTGTTGGAATGAGGCCCAGGATGATCTCAGCCTGCGTGGAGACTGTATCCATGACCCCACAGTGCCTTTGTATTAGGCAGCAAAGTCTCGGTCACCAGGAGCCTCAGTGAACCTGCCCAAAGCTCCCAAGCCCATCACAGAAATACTGCCTGTCTCAAAACTTGCCTCAGGAAGGACCCAGGCAGTTTTCCTTTTCTAAAAGTTCTTGTAATGATACAAGTCTTAAATCTTGTGGGGACCCACTCAGACCAGGGTTGGTATAAAGATCATGTCAAAGACAAAACGTGTTAGCTAAAGCAGATGCAAAAAGAAATCTTAATCTAAATTGCTGTTATCTGACTACAGCAGAGAGTCCAGAAAATACAACTACCGTTAATCCCCCCTCCCCGGGGAGTTTCCTGCAAATTCAGCTGCCCTGGGGACAGACTGCCCATTCCCAGTAGCATCAAAAAGCAGAGCAGAACCTTCCATTCCTTCCTATTAAAGCCCTAACCAACACCACTACCACCCCTTTGTGTGAGGTTTGGTACAGGAACCTTTTTATCTTTGGCAACTGAGTGGGTGCCTTGTCACTGAGTACTTCCACCTGTAGGCATAGATTATCTTTGTCTTTTCTCTTGATAAGCTATCTATTGTCAGTTAATTTGCAGGCCCCCAATGACTAGACAGGAGTTGGAAGAAGAAAGTTTATCTCCTAACAGTTTCGGTGATGATTACAGAGTGCTGCTCAGATCTGAGGACCTCGGACCCAGCTGACCTAGGTAGATCTCCTTACCGGTGCTCAGGGTCTGATGGAGCAAGGCAACAAGCACCTCACCTTTTCTTTTCTTGCCAAGAGTCAAATTAGCAGGAGAAAACAGTTACACAAACTAGCTGTTTGTGACTCTTGGTTTGAGTGCTCTTATTATAGATCCTTTCCTTCCCAGGAATAGCTACTGTGGCCTGATTGTCTCATTTTATGTCTTGAGAGCTTGGTTTGGATTTAGGGAGAGCATTCGCTCTCTGGTTTTCTGTCTGCCTGGGAGTGCACATTTTCGGATCTGTGCTCAGAAGAGGCTCTTAGGTTGGAGGCATGGGAATCTGTAGTCTGCAGGCAAAAATAAGTGTGGGCATCCCATTTGCTGCTGGTGTCCTGCAAACCATTGCCAGCTCTTAGGGGGCTTGTCTAAATCCAAATAAAGGGTCTCAGTCCATAATGCCTCCTCCTTCATTTCCTCATTGACTTGCTAGTGCTGGGAAGTACCATTCCAGCATCCTCTGCCTGGTGTGACAGGTAGGAAGGTCTGTGATTGAGGGGTCTCGCTTTTATGAGAATCTAGAGACACAAGTTTTCACAGACACCATTCTCATCACCTGTTGGAATGAGATTCTTGGCTTTCTTTCTCTTTGGCTATTATTGGGAGTGACTTAGTATCATGGGGCTTCATCTTCCCGCCTTTTGGGGGATGCCTCTTGTGTCCATGGGTAAGTCATAGAAAGACTTATTGGTTTTGAGTCACACTTTGAAACAGGTATCCCCTTGGAGATCTCAAATCATCATTGGCCGGACAATAGATCCTTTGGTTTAGAAAAGCTTTTGTATTTGTAAAGATTTTTTAAAGAGCTTTCACCTTAAACAAATATCCTATTACCAGTATGGCAAGATCATCTTGAAAGGAGGACACACACACACGCACACACACACACACACACACACACACACACACACACACACACAAAAGATCAGCTAGCTTAAAAGGCTCTTTTAAAAAAATTAAGAACAGAAATCAGATTTAGAGCAGAAACTAAAATCTACACCCACCACAAACCCCTCCACCACCTTCCCCCTGCAAATAGCCCACTTGGGGGCAGATAATCAGGGCCTGATAGAAGCTCTTCTAGAAGCCTTCCCTCTGTAGGTTAATTGGGCTCAAGTAGAATGATGTACTTAGAGGGAAAAAATATATCCTAAGCTTTTGTTGAATGATTTATAAAAAACATTCCAAAGACACAGAGGTCTAAACCCAGAAGCCTTGGAACATGGAAATCTTTTGGTTTCCACCTGATATAAATAAGAAAATTCAAAGTAATGTAGCTGGATGGACAGGCTTGCCCCTTACTATTATTACTGAGGCTGCCACTCCATTCTTTGAAGAATTAAAAATAACCATCCTCACCTTGTTGATCACGTCTTTACAAAACAGAAATGTGGCTCTAGGAGTAACCCAAAGCTCACCCATCTTCCTTCCCAATCCCCAGTCCTCCCCTGTTTGTCTCGCAGATATGCTTGCAGATACTTTAAAAAGCCAGGACATTGCACTCAAGAAGAAAAACTTAAATAGTAGTTGGCTAGGCCTCAGCCTCCTCAAACAGGTTCTCCTGAACCCTCTTCTTAACTAGGCCTCAACCTGGACCTGTTAAAAACTACAGACTCTCACACACATAATTGTATCCACCTGCCACACCCCTCCCCCTTTAAAATGCCTACTTGAGAAAGCTCAATGCTACCAGGAGAATTTACTGTTTGTCCCAGTCAAAACCCCTGAAAGCACTCTTGGAGCAGTTACTTTAAGAGGTTGCATCTTTCCTGTCCCTCTTTGAGATGTAAATCTTCTACTGCCCAGAACTGTCTTCTCAAAAACCTGAAAGCCATCTCCCTCGAATGCAAACATCCAAGGAAATAACTCTGGCTCTCAGCCAAGGGGTGCCTTGCTTCTACTTGCTTGCACTACTGCTTCCTGTCATAAAATGTGAGAAATTTATTTCTCCTCCTGATAAGCACCAGTGTTCCCCTTTAAGAAACCCACTATGCCCATTTCCTTAGCACACCCAGCCTCTAAAAAGTAACGTCTCAGTCCATTGACACAGTCACCTGAGCCCGAACTGCAGCCTCTATGGGATCAGACATGGGGGCAGAGAGAAAGAACTCGAAGATCTCCCCCACAAATACTGATAAAAAGCTTTAGCTCTTCTATTGAACAAACAACATTCCATCCAGAAGCATAGTTTGAATAAAAAGTGGGGCAAAGGTGAAAACTGACTCTTATATAAACTAGTGAGTTTTGTATTACTGTGAAAGCTGTAAGATCTCTGTGTGTACACGTATGTGTGTCTAGGTACGCATGTTATATAATGTATTTTCGTACCTTGGGATAGTATTGTCAAATTAATTGATAAAATTCCTTAAAGGAGCTCTATTTTATTTGGCAAAGAAGAATAAATGCTTAAATAAATTAAAAATTCCCCCAAACTGAGAAACCTAGAAACTAAAACAGATATTTTTCAAATTCACATCATTTGGGTAAGTCTTTGATAAATAAGACCAGTTTAATATTATTGGCTTAATAAGAACAACTGTGTCTTCTGAGTTAACAACATCATGATGCAAACATATATTTTCAGACTACTTAAGTTTATTAATCAAATAAGCTAATATTACATTTATTAGATGTTTAAGAGTGTAAAACTTTAGGATTTGATTTTAATCAAATTTAATCATTGCTCTTATAAACTTTAGTTCAGCAATAATTGTGTTTCATCATATATCTGCTTAGATGTAGTTTCCAAAATCTTTTTGGTAATTTGAAATCTTAAAGTTCTACTGAGTTAAGTATATTCATTGAATATAAGATCACTTTTAGATAAGGTAACACACTGAGCCATTAATTACTGAACATAACTTTACCTACTTTGGGCTTCTTATTTATACAGAGAGACTAACGATATTTGGATCTATTAATAAGCATGGGCTTTTTGTCACATTGAGAAATTGTACAATGAGGAAGCATATGCCTCTAGAAATTGTGAGATACTATGTTGATAAATTTGCTAATTTAACTACAGAATACTGGTATATGACAGTCAGTTCACAGCTGTCTACTTCTTAGTTTCCTCTGCAAAATAAAGGTTACTAAGGATTGAAGATTATAATCAATATATGTAAATGAAGCTATACGAAATAAGAGTGAAGAAACAAAAACTCTGAATGCAAAGTATTCAAGGAATATTGGATTGTATTTGTTAAGGGGGGAAAAAAGAGTAATTTTGTCCTAAAGTAATTGTTTAAAGATTGTTTCAGAATGAGAAAGAGAAAAGTGAGGGACGAAAACATGAATGGATTTAGAAAGTTGCAAAGGGTCGGGGATTGAGGGTTTGAGCCGGGCACAGAGAGAGAATCGTATCTCCTGTGGTCAAGCTGGCTAAGATTGAATGGATTCATTATAAGGTTTTAAATGAGTTTTAATATCAGTATGTACCAGTGCAAAGCCAGAATTTGATTTTCACTCTCTCTTAAAAAGGCAAAGTTTGTTGGACTATTAGTCTGTTCTTAATAAGAAATTGTGAACGATTTTCTTTACCTTTTAGTAAACACAGATTCTGTGTTTTATTGAAATAATTTCCAGTGCTTTATCATGTCTTTGATTATTTTAGAAAACCAAGTCTCTTTTTCTCCCCCCCCTCAAAAAACTGATCTGTGATCTTGTTTAATGGGATGTTCAAACCTTCGGCATTTTGGACAGCTACCTAAAATCAAATTCTGAATGAAGTCTCCTTGACCCCAAACTGACTTTGAGACTTTCCAGAGAGTCTCTGGAAAATCTCAAAGGATTATTCCTCTTACCTTGTAAAAAGAGAGATATAAATTAATTTCCTAGAAAGTTGTTAGTGCCCTCCCTATTCATGGTATGTCTTGATACAATGTTATCAGCCATAATTCCAGTTATTACCTTAAAATGTTGTGTGTCACATAAACAACCAAATTTCTTCATCAATTGCATAATTTTTTACAATGAACTCTCATCAAACTTTAACCATGGTCATTTTAATTTTTTTGTATTCTCTAGTAGTTACTGCTTTATCCTGGTGCTTTCCTAAAAACTCTTACAATCAGCTACAAGCCAGAACATTTTGTCCTCAACAAAAGGGATATCTCAGAGAACCAAAGAAAGGTCTATAACAAGTACTCTGGGTTGCAGGCTTCTGATGGCATTGCTTAAATAACTGAGAACATGCCACTGGACTGAGTGAGGATTTCCAGAACTCTAGTGGAGAAGCTTGTAAGTCCATCAAATTGCTAACCCAAGATCAGCTGAACAAGAATTAATTGCACGGGACTGAATGAACAGATGAAGAAATGGTTATAATTTTTATAGTTTTGATCATTTGTTTGGAACATTTCTGGTTCTTTAATGTTCTATTTTCTAGATATAATTTCTCTTTTCTCTTTTTTGTGTATTTTTTCTTATCTCTTAAGCTGTCTATAATTTACAAAAATTTAGTAGGTTATATCTTTGTAAATAAAAGTGAAACATTTATCTTTTTCTCCCTATCTGATCCCTCCAGAATTCAGAAACTCTTATTGCATATTCTTATTTTCATTGCAATATAATTGTTTGAAAGTTCAATAAGAATCTGTTCATTCTCCTTATAACAGCACATAATTGAGAAATATGGTTTTATCACCAAGGCTTTGATTAAAATGTCCTATTTGAGAATAGTATGCTTAGAATCAGATATGACCGGACAGTTATAAGGAATTAGGATTGACTTTATGGAGTCAATGTTTACAAAGCCCTTTGAAAAAACTGGCATGCTAACTAGTTGGTTTATAGGTTTCCCAGCCTTATAGGTGAGTACAGAAGGTCACTTTCTGACAGGCCCCAGGAACTTTAGAATATTTGGGGGAATCTCAAGAAAAGAGGAGATCACCCAAATCTATAGGAACTGCACAGCAACTCTGATGAGTTCTTGGCTTGGCTTATAAGCATCAAAAGGAATTTAAAAGTCTAATCTGAGATTCCTTGTAATAGAGTAGAGCAAACAGAAAAAGGCCTATGTGGTCATTTACCACTCTTGCTGCATTGATGTAAATGATCAGGCCAAATTTAGTGAGACTAGGCTTATTTTGTAAAGAAGAGTAATCTTCCTTTGATTATCTTTGATTAAGATGGGGGTGATTGCGGAGAAAAATTTGATGTTTCCATGAAAAATAATAACCTACCCTTCTGTGTTATCAGCATTGAGTCTTGTTCATTGTTTTTGAGGTGTTTTTCACCTCTTTGTAAACTGTACCCTGCTGTCTTACATATTTTTTGGTAATTAATGTTTCCAGTTTTTCTCCCATTCTGACTTGGTATCACTGAGAATCAAAACTGCCTTTTTTCCTGAAGCCCAGCAACCTGAAGCTGGACAACATGATGTAACTTGAAAGGATTTATCACCACAACAATGTGGGCTACTCATAAACACTAGAACACCTGCATCCTCCACATTCTGCTCCAGAAAGTAAGCATGACTGTGACATTAACACTACCATCCTCACTAAAGATGTTTTGAACCCCACATCTAGAAACCTTTTTTTTGAAAAGGGGAGGTAGAGGGGGGAGGGGCAAAGGAAAAGGGAGAGAGGGAATCTTAAGCAGGCTCCACACCCGGTGTGGAGTCTGACACAGGGCTCGGTCTCATGACCCTGAGATTGTGACTTGAGCTGAAATCAAGAGTTGGATGCTTAACCAACTAAGCCACCCAGGTATCCCCCAACATGTAGAAATCTTAACTGGCTTCCCTCTTGACTCAGAAACTGGGTTTGTAGTCTGCTCCAACCATTATTCTTTGTTTTTCTTTGCCTTTCTATATCTTTCCTTGAATCTTCTAATTGGAATCTTTCTCCACAGCAATCAAGCTTCTTTTTTTTTTTTTAAGATTTTATTTATTTATTTGACAGAGAGAGACAGTGAGAGAGGGAACACAAGCAGGGGGAGTGGGAGAGGGAGAAGCCGGCTTCCCACGGAGCAGGGAGCCCGATGTGGGGCTCGATCCCAGGACCCTGGGATCATGACCTGAGCCGAAGGCAGAGGCTTAACGATTGAGCCACCCAGGTGCCCCTCAAGCTTCTTCTTGGTTTTTGTTTTTTTTTTTGGTGAAACTTCTAGGGAAGTTTCCGATGGAGAGAATGGGGGGAGCCATTCAGACCTCCAGAGTTGATCTTAAAGTGAAAACATTTGAGCTAAAAAATGTACAGAAAGAAATCTTATTTTAACTCCTCTTATCTGACCAAAGCAGAGCCTCTGAAATATACAGGCTGCCATTAACCCCACTCTGATGGGAGTTTCCCATGAATTCAGCTGCCTTAGATACAGGCTGCCCATTCCCACTGCCATCAAAAAGCCCCATAGAAAGTCTCTTTTTATCCGTGGCTGTTGAAGTGACTTACCCATCACTGAGTAGGTCCATGTGTAGACATAAGTAAGCCTGTCTTTTTTCCTGTTTATCTATTGTCATTAATTTGCAGTTCCCAGTCCCTGGACCCAAGTTGAAAGAAAAAAAGATTTCCCCCCAGCAGTCTCCTCCCTGCTGTTTACAGTGGACCGCTCCCTGAGGAAAGCAGCTCCGCCACGGCTACAGAATTTTCTATTCCCGTGTGTGTGTGTGTGTGTGTGTGTGTGTGCGCGCTTATGGTCAGGTGTGTATTTACAGAGCTGGCGGCTCAGCAGGTTGTGACTGAACGTCTTTAGGAATTTCCTTTGAGAGTCAAAGCTTATTAAAGCAGAAACACTTCCCAGAAGATCAGAAATCTATCTTCAAACCAAGCTTATTCCCCTGCTTGTTGCATCATCAGGCCAGGCAGCTTAAAATAAATCATCTAATAAAAGTCAACCAATTACCAAACTCACCTTCCGACACTTCCAACATTAGTTTTGGGAAATGTACTGGAAGGACTCCTACAATGGTAACTTGACCATGCTCTCCCTGATGACATCGTCTTGGAATGTTGGTAAACTTCTTTTGGCATATGCTCCAGGGAGAAGACAGTTGTCTAAGTTAATGACAACCTTTAATTGGAGGCAGTTACGAGCTTTGGTGTCTGGTAGACTGGGCTCAACTCCCAACTCAACAACTTGTTAGTTGTGCAACCTTGAGCAATGCTTTAACTTCTCTGAGACTGCCTCAGTTTCCTTATTTGCAAAGTGGGGGAAATAACACTTAACTTGAAAGATTTGGGGAAAGATTAAAATGAAAGAAGTGTATATGCAAGTGCTTAATTTTCTCCCTGGCTTCTTTAAGATGCTTTCAAAATCACTTGGGACACAGGATTAGCACTCTGTAGGCAGCAATGACACAGCTCTTCTCTATATTATAACATGTACCCTACTTCATTTGCTTAATTTTCCACATCTATTTTCCTGTTTCCATTATTCCTGGAAAAAGATCACACCTGCTTTATATGAACAGAAAACATACTCAGTTTTTCCTATGAAAATCACATCAGAAGTTTTAAAGAGGAGAATATCTTTGATCATTTTCTAAATAATAATTTAAAAAACTTGAACTGTTTAATTTCATGAAGTTTTCTAGATTTTCCTCTAGCTTAGGTCTGGTGGGCACAAGTTGATAGGGAGTCTGGATCCCCTTCTCTTGTCCTTTCTTTGCGTGTATAAATCTCATTATAACTGGCTCTACCCACCATGACCTGGCTCTACTCGCCATGATGAGCCGCCCTGAGTCTGGACTGACTGTATCGGGCAAATGCAGGCCAAGATCTTTCTGGTCAGGGCTTGGCAGCATGAATTAAAGAGGATGCCAACATTGTTGCCAAATGGATGGCTCATATTTTCCATCTTGGTCTTTGTGGAAGGCAGCCGTGCTCCCCGTGGTGCCCAGTTGTGCAACAGATGCCAGAGGCACTGAGGGCCTGGGATGAGGTTAGGCCTTCCTGATAGGCATGGGCCTGGTTTGGGCTAGCAGACATGATTGTGTTCAGCTTAAATAATCCGCTACGGCAGGTTAAACTAAGGCTTGGTTGGGTAGATAAAATCAGAAACAGAGGCAGAGAGTGGCCGTAGGAATAGCAAGAAGGGGTGGGTCCAAAGGAGGAACTTGAGCTGGTGTCGATGTAGAGATGGGGTGTGGTCATCAGATCAGACTCAAATGAAGGGAGGGGAGGAGTCGGGTAAGGCCACAGCTGGGACACTACCGAAGACAGTAACCAAGATCATTTCAGATGCTTCCAAAAGGGCATGTGAAGCTGATGGTGGCTTCCATTTACCAAAGTGTGGCTTAGAATTTCTCTTGGCAGCTCCACTATGGGGCAGCCAATCTGTTTTTCTCTAAGAAGCAGTTCAAGGTGGGCCAGGAGAGTGAAAGGGGGATTCTGATTCCACTGGAACAAAAGCTGGATATTCTTTGGACCATAGCCACTGCATCTTTTTAGATAAGCAGTTCTGTTCCCTGAACTGAAATCTGAGGCAAAGACTAGGATTTTCTCTCTCCATTCACAGGGCGTGGAGAAAGGTACCTGCCATGGGGCATCTAACCAGAGAAAACTGGTGCTTTAGGCAAAGTGCTTTTCAACTTCTGTCTCCATGTGACTGATATCTTTGGTGAGTTTCAGGGACCATATCACGGGGCTGGATATACCGTCAAGGAAATCCATCTTTTGCACTGAATGCTTCTCTGTCTATAAGCATTTCTATCCGTGATGCCCCAGAAAGGATCAAAATTTTTGTTAACAATAAGTAGGTGTCAATGTCACCAGTTATAAATAATTGTAAAACCCTTTGAGGTCCCTTAAATAATTTATCAGTCCCAGACCTGGGGTTTTTATTGACCTGTGCTTGGTCCCTCAGCCCAGTCTATGGCTTATAAAACCCTAGGGACTGTCATAAGGTGGGGTAGGGATAGGAGAGGAGGTGAATGATGAGCAGCCACTCCCATGAGATCTCTGGCCTCTTTTGGTGGGGTACGTGTCTCTCAGGGCTTCCAGAACTCTTTCCAGAACTCCTGCAACTCTCATGAGTCTTCTAAGCATCCCTGGAAATGAAAAGATCCTTGGGCTAGGCAGCAGGTGAGGTCCTTCCTTGCTGTAGAAATATGAGTCAAGAAACTTCTATGACCTCTTTGGTAGTGATGTTCACACACAAAGTAGGGACACCTGGGTGGCTCAGTCAGTTAAGCATCTGCCTTTGGCTCAGGTCATGATCCCAGGGTCCTGGGATCGAGCCCTGTGTCAGGCTCCCTGCTCCGTGGGAAGCCTGCTTCTCCCTCTCCTTGCTCATGCGCTCTCTCACTATCTCTCCTGCTCTCAAATAAATAAATAAAATCTTCCAAAAAACACAAAAAAATGGAAAACAAAAAAATAAGTAGAGTGAGCATTGTGGATTGCAGGAATCAGGACTTCTATGTCCTGGAAGAGTGTCATATCCTTCCTGAGAGCTTCATTCCTTCCTAACAGAGCGGCAGCCATTACTGACCCAACACTCTGTGGCCCAGCCCCATCCCAACCAGGTGTCCTTCCAGAGGGAGGCAGCCTTCCCAAATGACCACAGGCCATCTGGGTTTTCCCTCATCAACTTTCACGAGACTCTAGAACACATTATATACACTAAGTACATAAATTAAAAGTCTACATATGACAGTTTCTTCATTGGCAAAGGAAGCCTCAGTCCTAGACATAGGAAATAAACTGACTTTACAGTACATCTGAAAGAAAAAAAAACCTAAGACTAAAATAAACAAAAATCCTTGGCTTCTTCAAGGTTCACATATAGAGACCTTGCAATTATCAGCAGAAATGTCTTTGTACACATCAAAGCAAGATACAAGTGCTTACAGCTTGTAACAGATCCTGGAATGTCTTCAGAATCTGAGGTAACATGCAGTGTATAGTGAGGGGAGATTTTCACATATCTCTTTGGCCCGTGCAAAAATGACCTCATCTACCTGGATCCTGTCCACCTACAAGGCATTTCTTAGATTGAATTATCCAGGTGATTGCTCTATCCCTCCAACATACTTTCCATGTATAAAAATATCTTAAATTAACACTAAACATGATGCCATTTTTAAAAATTGAACTTGAGCTTTTATAGTGTTTTGCAAATCTATAGTTTGACTTGTATTTCCTGGAATTTTTCATTTTTTGTAATACTGTTCAAACAAAAAAAAACACACACTCAAAAAAATCCTCAGTTGATTTGTGCGACTGAGCTCCCCCGGGGAATAGGCTGACCTCCAGCAACTCCTCACTCCACCCCCAGTAGGAGCTTGAATAATGACTGAGTGACAAAGTGTCCCATTCAGTTATTATTCAACTATATTAAATTGCTAAAGTTGGTAATTGGAGCATATCTTATTACAAAGGCAAAAGTTCAACATTTTTCCCCAGGCACAATAGGCTTGCACATTTAAAAACTTCTGGTCTGGTGAGGATTAGATGTCCGGGCACCGAGCATGCACAAATTCAACGGGGAAAGATATGTTAACCAACCCTGGGCAAAATTGCCAGGCGTTGCCTTGAAGATATTTAGCATTCATTCTCAAGCCTCATATAAAGGGGTGCAAGAGATGAAGTATAAGGGAATCTTGAGAATCCATCAGTATTCCCAAGCTCTATTAGGCTTACTCGACTGAAAAGCTATCATTTAAAATACTAGGGACTGATAGTTAGATAGAAAACACAAAATGTTTGTATTATATTTTTGGTCTACTTTTATTAGTTGATACCCACACAGTACTGATATTAAATATCTTGAAATCTCACCAGATTATATTGAAACCTATTTGAATCCACAGCTATAGACTATTTACTGGAAGTATCATCTGGGATAGGGCTGAGGCATCTAATCTGCTGTAAAATGGTATTCCAGTGAAGAAGCAGTTTTAGTAAAGACAGTAGGAGCTTTGGGTACCTGCTAGGATGTGGTTACCCCGAGTCACTGCTTTAAAGAACAGGAAGTAAGGGTTGGGGAAACTACAGAAACCATAGTCTATGGTATTATTCTTCAAAGGTACCTCATCAGAAGATTAATTTGGAGCACTTATTTAAGAATCTAGATCCCCAGATGCCTTCCCTGGAGATTGTGAATACTCGGGTAGGCCTAGGAATCAGTATTTTTAATAAGTATCCTGATAACTCTTATGGTAAGGCAAATGTGGGAAATGCTATTCAGATAGTGATACTCATTTATGATACACTCCTTCTTTTATTCAGTTATTTAGTACTCTGTTGTTTCTCAAAGTGTGATCCTGGATCCCCTACATCAAAATCATCTGGAGTGTTTGGTTAAAATCCAGACATTGGGCCCTATCCCAAACCTACTACATCAGAATCTCCAGGGATAGGACCCAGAAATCTGCATTTTAAATGAGCATTCCAACTAATTGTTCTGTAATACAATTTGAGAACATCTACCATGTGTCAGGCACATAGCCTGTCTCTTCAGGTTGTCCATTCCCAATTATTAGGTCTCAAACACTTGGTCAAAGATTTACTGAGGCAGGAATCAGTGAATGAGGTACATAGCCGTAATGTAAAGGGTGAAGGGAGACAGGCGGCTCTTCCTGCTTTAAGCTGGAAGTCTGCAAGGCTTGTAGGAGCAAGAAGGGAAGTTGCCCTGCAAATGGAGTGGCCAGGTTTTGGGGAACATGGGAAATCTAAGTGAGGTCCAGGCCCCTTCAGCCTCTGGAGCCTGTGGTTGGGCCAACCAATGCCTGGCTGCAGTTGGCTATGCAAAGGCTTCACAGTCCCAGGGTCAGGTGGTGGGGCACTGACGAGAATTCTCACTTGGAATTTCCTGCCACAGCTCCAGCCCTGCAGGACATAAATATACTTTACTTCTCTCCTTTCTTCTCCCATTTCCTTGGTTTTGTTTGTGCAACTGTAATGGAACTTGCCCAGGCATTGTTTCATGTTGACACCATATCAAGGTCTGCTCTGAATTCACTTTCTCCATCAGAAGTCTAGGGAGTGTTCATTGTTCCTATGGACTTTTACTGATGTACAATTGTTTTAAAAATAACTTGTCCAAAGCGTAGCTGGAAAATAATAAGTAAATTTATTTCAAGTAAATTTTGGCTGATGATTCCAATTCTGATTTCTCTGACGGCTCATGTGGATGAAAAGTTCAGGCAAATGCCCTTCTGGTTTTGAATGGTAAAGAAATGAAAATCACAATGGTAATGAAGTACTCAGGAATCTTGTATAATTGTAGCTCTAGCACAGAATATGAAGTCAGAAAATCTGAGTGATTCTCCTCCTTATCTGTAAAATGGGAATAATGAGAACTGCTTTAGCTACCTCACTTGGTAAACTATATAGTTTTATGCCAACAGTGATTGTTGTTTTTAATAATTTTTTTCTTGTCACTTTGTCCCCCTCTAGCTTCAGATGTCATTGAAACATTTTTAGTTAGCATGGGTCAGCCTAAAACAAAGCACTAGAAAGACAGGAGTTTGGGGAAAAGGTGCTTACCTTTGAAATTGTCTTTATTACAGAGACAATTATTTGGACGAAAGTATTATTTTTGCTCAGGTCTGAGAAGGAAGAAGTATGATACATATAGCAAAGGTCCCCGTGACAAATGAAAGGCGTTTGGAAACTATGGTGCATTGTTCTGTTCTTCTGGAAGGCAAAACACTGCTGGGATAAGAGCCCTTCCAAGTGGGTGATGGAATTTACTTTAATGACATTATCAATAAGGATGTATTTGTGGGAAACAAACACGAAGTATAGCTCACACTTAGAGGACTTGCCAGGTAAGCACAGGGAAGTGGGATGTCTGATTAGGAAGCTTAAACCTTTGGGCTCATTTGGCATTGGTTTCATGTCTGATTAGCTGTGTGATTTTTTGATAACTATCTTCTCTCATAGATCCTCAACTTTCTCATGCATAAAATGGGTATAAAACTTTCCATTACACATTATAAGAGCACAGGCCATGTTTTTCACTGGACGTAAAACATTGTATGTAGTTTATCATTACTAGGTAATGAACATTACGTCTTACATGTGGGTTAAAATCAAGAAAGATATACAATAGAGATAGCAAATCACAGCATAACACACAGGCCTCTGTTTAATATTTTGACTTGTGTAATATAAATACCTTACTTTTGGTTTTCTGTTTTTTTTTCTCTTTTAAATAAGTGCATATGTATCTACCCTCTTGTTAGATCATCAAAAGTTAAAAACATGCCCCTCTTCAGGACAGCAGATGGAAAAGGAGTTTCATCATTCCATATCATCTCTTTGTACTTCCTAGAATCTCGTGAGAAGAATGAAGAGTTTGGGTACATGAGATGCAAGTTCATAAAGTTAATGGTCCTGCCCTAAATTCATGTATATTACAAGTTGATGAATCATTGCTGGTTCCTGCAGAATTTTTTTTTTTTAAAGATTTTATTTTTTCGACAGAGAGAGACACAGCGAGAGAGGGAACACAAGCAGCGGGAGTGGGAGAGAGAGAAGCAGGGTCCCCGCAGAGTAGGGAGCCCAATGCGGGGCTCCATCCCAGGACCCTGGGATCATGACCCAAGCCAAAGGCAGACGCTTAATGACTGAGCTACCCAGGTGCCCCCTTGCAGAATTTTTTTAACTGGAAAAAAAGTTAGGGTATTGATTGTTAAAGTTGTCAAGTTGACAAATCCAGGTAACAAAGACCTCTTTTAGGATTAGTTAGGAGTCATAGTGTGTTTGAAGCCAGAAGGAACCTTCAAAACCATTAGTTTATAGAGGAGAAATCTGGTGCACAGAGGTAACTTGTAACAGTAATAATAGGAAACCTTTATTGAGTGTTTTATGTGCTAGATATGTACTAAATGATTTGCATGTATTATTTCATTTAATGTTCAAGACAATCCTCAGAAATAGGTGCTGTTATTAATGCCATAGCAGAGATAAGGAAACTGAGGTTTGAAGAAATTAAGCATGTGCTCAAGATTACACAGCTTCTTAATTCTCCCAAGCTGCCTTGGTGTCTTTGTCAGTTCCTGCTGCTATAACAGAACACCAGAGACTGGTGGCTTAAGCAACAGGAATTTATTTCTCACAGTTCTGGGGGCTGGGAAATCAGAAATCAAGGTGCTGGCCAATTTGGTATCCAGTGAGAGTCCTCTTCCTGGTTTGCAGATAGATGCCTTTTTGCTATATCGTCACATGGTGGAGAACGATCTTTCCTTATGCGATGCTAACCCCAATCCTGAAGGCTCCACCTTCCTGACCTAATCATCTCCCAAAGGCCTCACCTCCAAATACCATCACACTGGGGGATTAGGATTCAACATACAAATTTTGTGGGGGACACAAACATGCAGTCCATGGCACGTGATGAGAAGAATTATTGATTATTAACATTTATTGAGCACACAGTGTGTGTCAAACACTGTCCATGGCACTGGGAACACAAAGGTAAAATAATGAGTACGTTCCCATCTTTGTGGTATATACAGAGCAGTGGGGGACACAGATAGGACTTAACTACTACAAACTAGGAAAAATGGTTTTAAAGAGAAAGTAGGAGTTGTGAAAGTAGAAGACTTTGTCTAGTCTGGGGAGTCAGAGTGGCTTCTCAGGGGCTAAAACCACTGGGTTGCCATCTGAAGGGTGAGAAAGAATTAATTAGTACAGTCGGGGGAGCAGAAGAGTGTTTCAGAGTTGGGAAACACAAGTGCAAAGACCCTTGGCTGAAGCACAAAGAGCTGGGGTGAGGGTGGGAGGTAGTGCAGAGAGGTGAAGGCTTGGCAGGGGCCAGATTATCCAGGGCCCTGAGATGTTTGGTCTTCATCATGAGAAGAGTGGCTTCTGGAATTGTCCTCAATAAAAGTCACCAGTGACACGGTAGTTACCCCACTTTACAGCCTTTCCCCAGGTTCTGTCCTCCCCACATGTGTGGAACACCTAGGGGCAGGGGCCTTGGGTTCCCTGGTCCTCTAGTGTCAGGTCCTCCAAGAACCTCAAGAGATCTTTCTCTGCTCCAGCCCCTCAATGTAAGTCAGTATAGTAAACTCTTTAAAAGTGTGTGTGGAGGGGGGCGGGGGAGGGTTTATTCTTGCTAATTTTTCCAAATGCTCAAATCTTATGTGTTGCATTGACTACATTTAGTGAGACCACTTATATTTTTGGAACACAACTATTTTTGAAATAGTGTACTTGTCCAATATTTTGTTTTATCCCATGTTCATTAATAGCTCTAAACGTCTATGCTGGGGCACCCGGGTGGCTCAGTCAGTTAAGCTTCTGCCTTCGGCTCAGATCATGATCTCAGGGTCCTGGGATCAAGCCTGTGTCAGACTCCCTGCTCAGTGGGGAGTCTGCTTCTCCCTCTCCCTCTGCCCCTTGCCCCACTTGTGTTTTCCCTCTATCTCAAATAAATAAAATCTTTAAAAACAAAATAGGATGTCGATGCTATTAAGATCTCCCATGGGTTGAGAAGTCATTCCCCCATTGCCACCATGCTTACTGGCAAAAATCATTTTTCACCCATGGTCTGGCTGCTAAATTTCCCATTAGAGCGTCTTTCTTTAGACTGAAACATTATGTAGTATGTTAAAATAAATGAATAATCTGAAAACATGTAACACTTAGGTTATCATTTACACCATAATGAAAATGACTTTCAGATCTTTTCCATTGGGCAAGTTTCAATAGAAATGGAGGGGAAGTGCAGAAGGTCATTGAGCTCCTGATTAAGGTGGAAAGGGGAGCTGAGAGGTGTGTGGAGGAGGCGGGAGCTGTGGAGAAGAGATTCTACTCTTCGAAGTTGGCAACTTTGAACATTGTCAACTCTTCTTTCTTTCCTGTTCATAAATGCTATTTATTTATTCTTTGGTAATTATCCATTACAGTGAGTAAATTTCTGGTTAAAATTTTTACTGTGGTTTCATTTAGGCTGTAATTATTTGAAAACTCTTGATTAAAAATAGTAGCTTGAAATACAAACATTTAACCCTGGCTATATAACCAATTGTCCAAATAAACTTAACATTTTTTCACATTTAAATTATTTTCTACTCCAATACCGTACAACATTTTTAAGGACTACTGTGCCTGAAGGCATCATTTGGCTTAATGGGAGATGCTACTTTGAAGAAAAAAAAGACATTAGCTAAATTCGACAGCAGCATGATTCAAGATGATTGACACTTGAGAGTGAGCATCCAAGTTTGTTTCATGAACAGTAGGGGGAATTTGGCTTCACTTGAACATTTACTTATCAGTGTTTGTGCTGCTGGTTTCCAGGCAATGTATAAATTACTGCTTGCTTGCATGTGGTACAGAGAATCAAGGCAAATCCATCTTTTAGGAGGCAGCCAGGCCCTACCTGATTTATTAGTTATGGTACCATTGGGCCCACTAATGGGAGGACTTAAGCGGAGACACGACAAGATGGCAGCTTTGTGCTAAGTCGGGAAGACTCTGGAACTCTGCTGGTACACTGGGCTTATTGCCTGGCTGGAAGGAAATATGCTGCGGCGGTCAGAGGGACATGGTCTTTCTGCTCGAAACTTGTATCTCCATGGGCTTTGAAGTAGTTTGTGAAGTTCTATTTCAGGCTGTGCAGGCTCATACCAGGTCTTGAGCCAGAGGTAGCTGCTTTGTTAAGTTTCCTTCAAAGCCTGTTCAAGGACCTGACTTCAACACTAAAAAGTGTCTGATGTTTGGGGATGGCTTGCATTGTTACGGATATAAAGTGATTCATCCTCCCCCCCACCGCCTCCTACAACAGCTACTTCTGAACGGAAAGAGGTAAAATGGGTCACTATGTCACAGATAACCTAGGAACAGAGAAAAACTCAGGGCAGAACTGTCCAGATGGAGGGCAGCTGAAACCCAGTGATGGTCAGAAACTCACTTGAGCTCCACTCGGCAGGTGCACGGGGCGTCTCGTGGAAAGTGGATGCGAGTCATGGCACACGAAGTAGGACACACAGAAACCTGCCACACGGACGCTTCTTTCTTAAAGGGGAATGTTAGCTAAAAGGGAAACACCTGTCCTTCCTTTATATGGAAAACTGCCTGGTTGTCAGCGTCTTGTCAAATGCCGAAGGGCAGCAGCTAGCACGTCTGGGGCAGAGTGAGGCAGAGGGAGGAATTGAGACTTGCTTCATCAGACAGTTACGCTTGGAAAGAAAGGTTACTTCGTTTATTTGATCAGATTGTAATCGTGCCATTTTCAAAGCATTTTGCCATTTCCCCCCACTTATCAGCCTCCTTTTTCTCACCTCAAAGCATATGATTCAACCAGCAATTCTGCTCCACAAGCATTTGAAGAGGCCAGAGGTGAATGGCAGGGGAAGGGTCTGAGGGCCCGAGCTCCACCCCTGCCCCCCCTTTTGCACTTTACAAAGCAGGGAAATCAGACTCCCATAAATCAGCAATAGCTTTTCTGAATTTGTTACCCATACTGCTCTTGTTCTTGTACTGGGCCCACAGCAGGTGGCATTTGCAGTGAGGGGAAGTAGTGGAGCATTGGGGGTGGGGGGCTCGGGGGGAGCCCACTGGGCTGCATGCTGCAGTCACAGGAGGCAAGACAACTTCCTGCCCCGCTTGTTAAGTACGGGGCTCAGCCATCCCTGGGCAGCATGCTTTCCCTCCTGTGTCTCAGTATCATGGCTTTCCTGTGCTGACTTTTCCCTCTCTCCAGGAGGAAGAAAAAGGAGATAAAATTTGGGGAAGAAGGAGAAGTGAGCTTTAAGTAGAGAGAGGCTCACAGAAGCTTAGTGAAGCCCCTCGGTGAAGAGAGAGGCACAGGGTCTACACCAGGAGGGTCTTCCTGACCCCCTCCCCCCATGACCCCTAATGCTCTTGCTCTGTGTGCTTCAGCCTCCAAAGCTCCTTCTTCCTTCCTTTCTCATTCCCCCCAGAGAGCTCCCATTGGCAGTATCGAACTGTTAGAATTTACCCTGTTCTCATCATTTAAGGAGCCTGAATTCCTGCTTGGAACGAGACAGCTGAAGTTCAACCTGCCCTTCCTACTGTTGGGGAATTCAAAGTCTAGCCAAAAATACAGAGCTGTCTTCACATCAGTGTGGAAAGAAAGGCAACTGCTTTATTACTTGAATGTACACAACGGAGCACATGCAGATAGGTAGCTAAATAGACACCACAGAGTCAGGATGAAATTTCACACAATTTATACAGCAAAGCAGAAGAAATAGCAATAGAATATCTCTCACCTCAAGAGGCAAATATGTATATCTTGAGATAGGTTCCCAGGTTGACTCCGGGGGCATGTGGTTACGCGTGAGGGGCCATCAAGGCCCATGACCTTGAAGACATCTCTGCGTGGTAAAGCTGGGGACGGGGCTTATCTAGTCCCTTGAGAGACCCATTTATCATCTCAAAGGCTAGAGCAAGGGTTCAGGTCCATTCCCTTTTCAAGGAGACCCTTACTACTAATTGTCATAGCAAAAGCGCTCTTCTGCAAAGAGTCAACCTCTCGGAATTAAAGAGCATGCTGTTCTTTTTGTACCTTTTTGTACCTCCGTCCCTTCATGGCTTGTCCCCTTCACCAACCCCCTTTCCCTGAGTGCTCCCACGTAGCAGTTCCTGTGGTGAGGAGTCAGGCCGCAGTGTACGGTTTTCCCCGGGCAGCACCCTGTGGCAGAGACAGGTCCTGTGGAGATAAAGATGCCCATTCCCCAAGGGCCAGGGGCAGAGAAGCAATCCCACACTCAACTGTGACGGATGGCAGCCCTTGAACCTGCTCACTAGAGCTTCTGACATGAAGAGGTAGGGAAAGATTCCCTTGTCCCTTCGACCTACTGTTAAATCAGCTCCACAAGCTTGGAGATTGAAAGCAAGGAGTATGTGAGGCCTCTTTATTACTGCCAGCTTATATTTAGCTTCTAACACCTACTTAAGTGCATCTCCAACTTGAGTTGATACTTGCAATGCCTATTTAAACTGCACACTCCTGGGGCGCCTGGGTGGCTCAGTCGGTTAAGCATCTGCCTTCGGTTCAGGTCGTGATCCTGGGGTCTTGGGATGGAGACAAGTGGGTCTCCCTGCTCAGTGGGGAGCCTGCTTCTCCCTCTCCCTCTGCCCCTCTGCCCTACTCATGCTTTCTCTCAAATAAATAAATAATAAAAAAGTGCACACTTCTGATGCATTTGTCTAACTCAGCTTTGGGATGGATCCAAGGAAGCTACATTTTTATAAAGCACCCTAGATGAATTTGGTGCTTGTGGTACTGAAAAAACACTGACTTACATTGTGTTGCTACCCAATAGGTATGCACGAGCCTGTCTGCCCAGCATGAGCCTATGTGCCCAGCTGGGGGCTCCTCGAAGGAAGGCTAACACATGCCAACAGTGACCTAGGCTCTCTTAATTGTGCCCTTTGGAAATATTTACTAAGGTAAATGGCTCTAAGGACCAGGTCTCAGGGACATTAGTAAGTATTAGGGGATATAACATGTCAGAAAACTGGGTTAAACCAAGTTAAACAAGTATTTCTGCTGCAGGACTTCTTAAATCCTTTAAGATGTCAAGGAGGAGCCGATAACAAATACACTGTTCCAAATTTCTATGTCTATAGAGTCCTCTGCTTGAACTTGGAACACAACACATATTGGGAAGATAGGATTGAGGAGTCTTTAGGGATGCATCAGGACAGTTTCCTTCTCTGCGTGAATGGCTACTAAAATGCTCGTTTGGCTTTCTGAAATAATGCGAGACATGTCAGTGTATGTGGGCCGCACCACGTACACAGCAAATAAATCACACACTGGGTGATACACAATCCCAGGTGCCGTAGTCACATCTACTATATCATAGAGTCACATACACTGTTTTACTTAATCTCCACATAATCCTGTGAGGTGGGTATTATTATTCATTCTTACTTGACAATGAAGAAACTGGGGTCAAGAGAACTTAAGTAACTTGTCCAAGATGACACCATCACTAGATGACATAGCTGAGATTCAAATCCAGGATTCAAACCCAAATCAATCTGACTTCAGACCCACATCCCTTTCCTTAAACTTCTCTGCACCCCTAGCCCCATAATACTTTCAGTGGGACCTCACCTTCTGTGGGTTAGGTTTTAAAGTCAGGTGCAATCAAAGGTAAATGAGAAAAACATTTAAGTCTCCCATAAATTACAGTCATACAAGGTTCTGAGCATATAACCCTGTCCAATATTGTGTTGGTATAATAGATGATGCTTATGTGTATGCAGAATATAATTTTACAGCATTTTTATTTTCAAGTATATAAAAGAGAAAACTTGTATAATTGAATTAATGCAAATTAAACACCTATGATGCCTCTCTATATAGGCACCCATCGAAATGTGTGCCACATTAACAGTGGTGACATCTTACGGAATCATACAACTTTAGCGCCTGAAAGGAATCAATGATCAACGAATTTGTTTTACATTTGAGGGAACTGAGAACCCAAGAGGCTGTCGTTTGCCCAACCTCACTGTCTCCCTTGTCTTCCAACATGCTTTGTGACCCTGAGTGTCTGCTCCCGAGTAGCAGCTAGGAGGAGAGTAGCGGCCACCTGCCTTTCTGACTTCTGCCCATCTCGGCCCCGCTGACTTGATGAATGAAGTGCAGGGAACAGGCAGGTGGTATGAGGTGGCTGACGTCCGGCCTTTGAATCTTCCCGGAAGGCAGGTGCTTTCACGGGGCCACTGAAGGCAGCTTCAGCTCCACCTGGGAGTTGTCGTCCCCTAGGAGACAGGTTCCCAGCCTCTGCCTCTTGTCTGTGCAGGTCCTAGGATGGTCCAAACTGGTGGACCCATGGAAGGACCCAAGGGGTGTATAAAGGGAAGGAAATCTGTAGCTTTGGAACTCAGTACACCTCCTAAACACACAAACACACACACACACACACACACACACACACACACACACACACCCTGCACACTTGCTCCATTTCTTTGAAAAAGGAAGAAGCCAGACTATGTGATATGGTCATCTGTTTGGACTTGTAATTAGTGTACTGAATCTAAGGAATGGGGTAAGCTGAGGAGAGGGTGCTTGTGGTTTTTTGCGGGGGAGGACAGGGATAGTTCCATCTCTAAATCTAAGGGTGAAGGAAGTGAGCAGAACTGGGCTTTGTCATGGGAGAGCACACCCCCCCCCCATTAGGTGGCCTTCCTGATCTCATTGATAGCCCTCTCCCATCCCGTTGTCCATGTGATGCCTCCTTAGCTGCCTTCATTCTGTCAACTAGCTGCCCGGGTGTGTGAGCAATCCCCACCAAGGTGGCAGATGACAAGGGATTAATTTACCTCTCAGGCACTTTCACGTGGGTAGTCCTACAGTTCCCAATGCCTCCAGAGGCAACACCATATATGGATACAGTGTCAGACCGGTTGGAGAGAAATTTCTGGGCTACACGCCTCCATGATGCTTTTCATATCACAACCCAGGTCAAGCCTGCTACTTTGGTAAGCAGGAGAGAGGTTGGTTGGGAAATTCCCTCTACCCTGAAAAACCCTCCATGTCTGGACTTGGAGGTAGAAGCCACCCTCTGACACACAAATGCTTACCTGCCTTCATTTTCCAGGCAATTGCTTTTATACCTGAAAATCTTCCATTTTATAGCACCATTGGGAAACAGACCCCCCTGAAATGCAGCCCGGGCCATTCATACTTACATCATCTTGTCCTGTGATTTTCATCAAGGCAGCTGAGGGCCTCACAGGGGGTTGCCCCACCGCCTCCCCCCTCTAAGAACATTCACCTGTGCTGGTTGTGAGCAAACTGTTTCTCGTTCTTTTTCAAGAACAAAAAGATCCTGGAGAGATATGGTGGTTAGCCCAGACACCCAGGTTGTTGGCTCTCCTCTGACAAGGAAACTTTCGGTGTCCGCTTCCCTTGTTTTATTTAACTGGGAAGATGACCCACATCCTGTGGCATGTAAGGCCCGGAGTGATGTTCCACAAAGACCAGTGTTAAGAACTACTTACCTCAAAACGACCTGGGACACTCGTTAGCATGCCGGTTCCTGGGCTGGGAATTTGATTTTAAGGGCACTGATGCTTGAGAACTCTGGGACTAAAGGTTGCTGTCTCTCCTGAGAGTGACAACTCCACCCGAGTGGCAGGTTATCCTGTCTGTCACTTCCTGAAGAGTTCTGTATGAATGCCCTGCATAGCAGGAGGGTCCCGCACACGCAGGGCCTGGAGGGAACGGGGCAGGAGCAAGTCTATGTTCATCAAGAAGGCCCCTTGCCCTGTGCTCGGGGACTTCCGCCCAGACCTGCCACTCAGCCAGGGACACTGAAGCCTCATCCTACCTGTAGGTGGGCCTTGGGACAGCCTCGCCCTAGAGTGATGGAGTCAGTGTCTCCAAGAATTTCTCAACAGTCCACAATTCCCTGTTCACCCCACAGGTACAGTAGGCTCACTGAGACACCCCTGAGAACACAGCCTAAAAAAAGGCACCCCAACTACCCAAGACTTAAATCACCAGCCTCTTCCTCGAGACTAAACAAAATCCTAGTGGGAGGGAGCATGGCCAGTGTTCCAATTCCAAATGTGACACAAATAGCTCTAGGTGGTAAGCTGATTGTCCTGCCCCTTGGTGCTCCCGGGTCCTCATCCGTAACACAGAGTTACTAAAAGAATCTGCCTCTCGGGATTGTTTAATGAAATGTGACCCTGCGTACCAAATTCTTAACACAGTTTGCCTTAGAGTGAGTGCTCAGCGAACAGACCACAGCTAGCACGTAGAACGGCTTTGTGTTAAAAAAAAAAAAAAAAAAAGCTGTCTTCCTCTAGGTAGACACATTAGAACATAGGCTTCTTCCTCTGGCCTGGCTCAGGCTGGTGCCTGGGTTCTTATCTCGGGGAGCAGAGTCTGTCCCCCAGCCAGCCACGCTTTGGCTGCTCGCAGCCCAGGAAACTGCTTTGGGGAAGCTGTCACTAGTGATCACGCAGGAGGGCGGGACCGAGGTGGGTTGGCGGTGGGAGCTCCCCAGAGCCGGGATTCTCCCTCCCACTGTCCCTCCTCCGTGGGCCTTGCAGATAGATGACTGTGGGGGCCCATGTGCAGGGGGCGGGGGCTGCGTCTCGCTTCTCAGAATCGCCCCGGCTGTGCTCAGCAGATGCTCATCTTGATCAACTTCCGCGAGGACAAAGGCCTTGAAGACACATTGAACGTTCCTTTTCTGAGCTGGGTGCCAGCTGATCATGCTTCCGGTTTCTCTAAGAGCTTCCTTGACATAGGCGACATGCTTCTTTCAAATTTGGTCATTGCTCTCTTGCTTTCTTTTGTGACTCAGCATGGCTGCGCTGGTGCACGAGTCTGTCCTCCTGGCCCGGGTCCCCGACCTCCCCAGGTAATCCCCCCGCTGCCCAGGGTGAGCGTCCCCGCCCACGCGGCGCTGCCTCGGAGATGTGCACTGGGGACATGAGTCACGGCCCCGCCCTGTCCTCCCGGCTGTAACTATTCCTGGAATGCCTCTGCACGCAGTGCACGCCTGCTTCCTGGATTGCACAGCCCTCTGCGCAGGGATCCGCGAACCACACGCTTCAGCCAGAGGTTCCACTCGGGTGATCTCAAGGTGGTTGCCTGAAGTCAGGAAGTTTCTAAGGAAGTTCTCTGTAGGCCAGGCGTCATGCACCTTTCGCGCAGCCTCAACTGCGCACGCGCACCTCCAGCATGTGCCTGGCAAGGTGTGTGCCTTTATGGTGGCTCAAAAGAAATCGCTCTGGAGTTCTGTGTTAAATTTAGAGGAGTCTACAGCAAAATGAGAAGCCAGAATGAGCATTACAAACAAGAGATAGGGCAGGACAGATGTCTTTGGGCAGATGCACCTGGGGAGTTATACCTGCGAGGAAAGAGGCAACAGACTGGGAGAAGAGCCGGGGAGAGGTACAGTCCCTGTGTCCTTCCTCCAGATGAGGACACCGAGCAGGAGGAAGGTGAAGTCCTGAGCTCAGGGTCTGCAGCCAGCAGGCAGCGAAGTACATACCCAAGCCGTCTGCCTCATAAGCATTAGCTTCTGTGGCTCAGGGTGAGAAGAGATTCTTTTTCCAGGAGGATATTAGAAGGAAGGGGAGATGAGTTTAGCTCACTGATCCTTCTATGACATCCTGATGTGGGTCTCTCCTCTCCTATGCTAGATCTTGACTTATGCCCAAGTGGCAGGGATCTCAGGGAAGTTTTGGTGCTGGATGCACGTGGGGTAATCTCGCACGGGTCTTGAGTTCAGGAGTCCTAATTCCATGATAGTGTGGCACTGACTGAGCTGCTGAGAGAAACAGGAGAGAGCAGTTAACTTCCTGATTTTCCTTATTTGATGAAAACAAGAGGACTTGAGCATGACAAAATTAAAAAACTCTTGGCTAGAGAATTTTCACATTCTAAGAAATAAAACCAAAAAGGAACAAAGCAGCTCCTCAGACAACATGGCAGAGGATCCTGGAGGAGGTTGCAGGTGGGCTGTGTCAGAGGTGCCTTGACAGTAGGCGTACAAAAGAGAACAAGAGAGAGGCAAGAAGTCCCTCTTCAAGTTGCAAACACACACAGCCTCCCAGGATGCCTGGGGGATTCCTCTGTCACTTCCTTCCCCCGATGACAAGGGACAGGGAAGGGGTCCTGTGACTCACTTTACCTGGCAAGATGGTGCTGGTACAGGTCACTTCCATAAATAAAAGCCAATTTGATTTTATTCTATTTCTAGGTGCAAATCTTATTCTGAGTCTCTGATCTTCCCCAAGCGTGGCCACCTTATAAAAGCAAAATGCCTGTTTTTTTGTGTGCTCCTGTTATGTAGCTATTTGAATTAACATTCAGGAAGAGGCTTGAGTTGTCCCTTCACAGTGTGGGCCAGTATGGAGCTTGAGATTGGCAGAGGAGAAGTAGAGCACCTTTTTATTCCTTGATCTGAAAGGGAAAACTTACACTTTGGACATTAGGACAAACTCAGGGGATGGGAAGACCCCCCGAAGGTTGGCTAACCATAAACTGGGTTACTGAATTCTCTGCCCATCTCCTCTCAGAGTTGTCCAAGGATGCACATCTCAGCATTGCCACGTACCCTCAACCTTAGTCCAGCAAGACCTTGGTCCAAAGAACAAAAGATGCCTGAATTTAGAATTGTCACATCAGATCGTTATCGAATACCTAATGAGGACTTTCATGGAATCTCCTTGTTCCAATTCTCTCAGCCACCTTTGAGAGAGTTCTTATCACTATCCGCATTTTTTCAGACGAGGAAACTGAAGCATAGAAAAGCCTTTGAAATCCATTCGATTTAAAAGCTGCTGCTTTAACAGACTTCTCCTGTAGAGCCATCTTCATTGATTACATGACATGATGTTTAACAAAAATGGAGCAATTCAGTCTGTGATAATATCCATACAACCAGCTCTGGTGGGGTGAAGACTAAAAGGAATGGGAAGTTTCCCACTAGGAGTGTGTGTGTGTGTGTGTGTGTGTGTGTAAAATGAGGAAAGGCAAGAACCAAAGAGAAGTGTTCATTTTCTAAGACATGAGGTTGAAATCTTTTGTGGCTAAAACATGTTGCATTAGAAATACTGAGCTGGGGGGAGAAAAGCACTTAAAACTAAAATGACTCAAAACCACCATACTGTTTTTGCCAAAGTCACGCCAGATAACTGCTAAAAATTGACCATTTGGTCAAAGGTAGGGTTCCCTGGAAACAGAATCCCCTGTTTGCACATCTGCCCTTCAGGTTCTATGTCTCCAAGTTACAGAAGAAGTTCTGCTCACACATACTTGGGTATTTCAGACTTTTCGACGTGATCTCCCTGAAATACTCCCTCACCAATCCCTCCAAAATACAGAATCGGAAACTGCTTCTGCTGTGTCAGTTCGAAGTTCACATGAGGTCAGAGGTCTTCAGAGAATGAAATGCTATCCTTTGGGCATGAAAAACCATTGTAAAGGAAATGATTTAGAAAACAAAAAATGAAGCATCTGCAATTTTTCAATCCAAAGTGGACTGATAAACATTTCAGTTCATCTTGTTTAAATAATGAATATGAGAAGCCTATTGTTTAGTATTTTTCATAAAAAAATCTAGCATTCTTGAGGGTTTTTTTCTTCTTTTTTTCCTTTGTCTTGTTTTTAAAGACTTCTTTGATACTCTGAATATTCATGGACCTTTCCAGGGCCTCAATAAAAAAGAACCATGAAAAAAAATCCTTGACATGAACCCCAAATAAAGCCAGGCAGCAATATCTTTAACTGAATTTTGAAACAAATCAAGATGGGTCTCTCCTCATAAAACTACCAGTGAATTGTGCACAGTTAGAGCTGAAACTATATTTTTTCTAAAGTGTTGAATTAGAATAAGGGAGTATATCAGTGTATTCTCTAAATTCGTATTCTGATTACTGCAAGTTTCTAAGTTTCTCTCCGTTTCACATTAAACATGAAAAGTTTCCATTAGTTAGTAACAAGAGTTCTAACATTAACCCATCTCTTAAAGGACACAAAGCAAAGGAAGATGATGAAATTGTGGAGGGGTGTCCCAGCCAATGTCATATCCCATTTGTAGCTCTATCATTGTGGACAACGGAAAGGTCCTTGCACCGGACTCTGCCCACACACTTCTGTGCAGTTACACGTGAGAAAAGGAGCGATAGTTTTTGTAATTATGGGTCTCTGGGCAAATCCTGCGAGAAGAAGAAGAAGGAGTATTTGAGTGTAGCAGGGCAGGGGTCAAATTGTTTTGAGAAGAGTTTTAACCCTGAGCTGACCTCTTTTCCACCTCCGCTGACTTTCACCCTTTTAGTCCAGGAACAGGTGAGCAGAGAGGGTAAAGCTGTTTCCTCCAGAAAGATCACCCATATTTTAAACAGTGCTGTGGATGGGAAATGAAGAATCAGAAGAGTTGGAAGTCTTCATCCACCCTTTAAATAGTCTTGACAGTTGGGGCAACCCGATCTCACTAAGTCAGTATTCCCATCTGTAAAATGGGGGATAATAACACCTAGCCTACCCTCACAGAGCTATGCAGAGAAACAAAATGAGAGACTGCACAATGAGAGATCATGATCATTGGCACACCGCGGTCACCCCCCCCCCCCAATCCAGCACCACCTACTTCAGGGCTCTGGAAGATCATATTAAATTTTATTTACTCTTTTGTGAATTAATTTCTCATTCAGCTATGTAAAATAAATTCGTCTTTTTCCTGCCTTCATTATTGTCATTAAGCCTTTAAACTCTAAACAAATCATAATGCATCTATTTGGGAGCTCGATTTGGCTGTGCCATGGGGTATGAATATTAATAGAAAGTCCATATGTTTCCAGTCTCTCTGTAAAATATGAAGAAAAGTGCTCTTAGCATTCTGTGTAAAACTCTATTGTTAAATACTTGTGGCAGTCATTAAAATAACGGGTGTGGAGATGAAGGGCAGAGAGAGCTTTTAAACCAAGCATCACTCCCTCTCCCGCTAACTAAATGAGAAAGAACCAGGTGGGGAAGAGGAGGGCCACCAGCTAAAGTTTACGCGCTCAGTTATATTCCTTTGGAAAGATGAGCAGAGCTTCAGGATTTCAGGGGGCAGGATGGAGAAACGGGGAAACCACCAGAGTCAGATTTTTTTTTAAAGATTTTATTTATTTATCTATTTATTGGACAGAGAGAGAGAGACAGTGAGAGAAGGAACACAAGCAGGGGCAGTGGGAGAGGGAGAACCAGGCTTCCTGCGGAGCAGGGAGCCCGATGCAGGGCTCGATCCCAGGACCCCCGGATCATGATCTGAGCCGAAGGCAGATGCTTAACGACTGAGCCACCCAGGCGCCCCAGAGTCAGATCTTTGTGTGTGGCTCCGTGATTTTGCATGTGTGCATTCCAATTCAAGAAATGATATTCTAAGGTGAAAACATTTAGATCATGGGGTTTTTCCATTCTATTGGATTTTCCAGGTCTCCGCTGGTCTCCAGCATCCTTGATAATTACGAGGTCGTGGGATCAGGGGAGGTCAGAGCCGCAAGGGGCGTTGGAGACCCTCCAGCCCAACCTTTTCGTTTCACATAGGATGCGCTGAGGCCCAGAGACTGGAGAGCAAGGCCCGGCTTAGGGAACAGAGACTCTGGAAAATCTAAAAGCAATGTCTTCCCTGTAAGTGATGACAGGCAGCCTTGAAACTTGTCACTCTCCTGGTTTTATTTTTTCCCTCAAGTCTCAGTAAGGGGAACCCTTCTGTGCCTTACGGCAGAACCCCCAGAAGCTGCTGCCTCGGAGCAGACATTCCCTTCCCCCGGCCCGCAGGCTGGAAGGGAGCCTGGAGGTGACCTGGCAGCACCTTTGGAGGGGGGCTGGCCTGCTGCTTCCCCACCATAGCAAGTCCACACTTGGTTTGTTTAATGGGCCAGAGACTGACGACGGGCCCCCTGCGGCTCTAGCTTTTGCATTTGGGCAAGAAAAATGTCTTGGTAAAAAGATTAAGAACAGCAGCTTGATAATGAAAGGAACAAACGGGATCCGGTCAGTGGCAGGTGCCCTTCCAGCCCCCAACCCACACACACACCCCTGCACACATTTCTTGCTTCTCAGCACTTGCCTGACAGGCTGCCTGCAGTGCTGATTTCGAAATACCAACTGGGAAAGTTCCACAGGACTCTGTCATGTAGGCAAGCCCTCCAGTCCCCCTTTTGAAGCTGAGGGGAGCCAGAAAGAAACCGTGTTAAATTAGACAAGACCAGAGAGGAAGAGGCCCCCCTGGGCCTGCGCTCCGGTCCCTGAGGTATGCGTTGCATCTGGCAGCCAGAGCACAGGAACTGCCCCGAGAGAGGCCCTGGGCAGCCCGCGGGCTTCCCGCCCCTTCACAGTTTCTCCGCTGCTCCTGCCCAAGCCATCAGAGTCTTCTGCAGCCTGGACGTGGGGGTTGTGCGGCCGCGGCTTCCTGTACGATTGAAGCGGAAGCTGGCCTCCTTCTCTACTTTTCTACACAGGCCTGCTTGGAGGTAATCCTGTCCGGAAACGTGCCACGGAACACGACGGATCACTTTGACTCCTTCCACCCTTGCTCGTTGCCTTAAGGCACACCCCCTTCTGTTTCCACACCCCCACACACTTTTTTGGGAAAGATTGGAAGGAAATTCATGTGTACTCATAACTAAGAAGAGAGAGCACTTAAAAGTGTGATGTCCCGTCTCTTTTTTCTGCTTTACCTTCTATCTGATACTTTATGGGATAATTTGAGTTTTGTCTTCGTATTATAAAAAGCACATATTTGTGTGTCTCGGAATCTCTTGATAAGTACTTGTGAAGCAAATTGTACATTTCCACTTGGATAGTTAGAAGTAAGGGGCCAGCATTTAGTATAACAAACATTTATTCGGCACCTACTATTTGCTAGCACCTGTGCTAGAACTCTGAGGCCACAGAGCTGAAAAGCCTACACCTGCTGATAGGCTTAGATCATTCTATCTTCCACTCTCTGTGAGAGAACACAAAGAATTCTAATCAGCGTTTAATTCCCAAACGGCTTTTTTTTTTTTTTTAAGGAGGGATGAGAGTACCTGAGTACCTGTATAAATCTATACAAGTATTAAGGATCTGAACATGGAGAAAAGAAGAGCAAATCTACTTTACCCAACTATAAACCTTAAGCTTTGGCAATGCTCAGGTTTGAGAACTTGAAATATATATATATATATATATATACACACACATATAGTTATAGATATCCATATCCATATCTACTGTCTATCTATCTATAGCTTAGAAATCTACTGTGACGTGTGGGACCAAGCTCTATTAGATATTTGATATATCCCAGGAAGGGAAGGGGATAAAAAAGAGAAACCAGATCTCCAAGTCATTTTGCGGGTAGGAAGAGAAGGCTTGGATAGGGAATTAATGAGAAAACTCAAGAAAGCTGTCATGAGACCAAAATGGAAGGATAGATCGGTGACCTTCACAGTGGAGTGTAAAAAAAATAGTATAAGATCTTCTGCTTATATTTATGCTTGTTAAAACATAAAAAAGATATTAAATTCAAATATTGTTTAACAAATGGATTGGCAGTAGTACATTTGTGTACTATATTTGCATATATATGTATATATATCTAAATTACTTGCTCAAACATTATTAATAGGCTACGTAAGCAAAAAATGTTAAGAGGCTACTGATGGATAAGAGGAAATAGGGTAAAAGTTAAGGTCCAAAACAGCATGCTCCAGGGTGCCTGGGTGGCTCAGTCGGTTAAGCATCTGCCTTCGGCTCCGGTCGTGATCTCAGGGTCCTGGGATTGAGCACCGCTTTGAGTTGGGCTCCCTGCTAAGGGTGGGGAGTCTGCTTCTCCCTCTGCTGCTCCCCCCACTCATTCTCTCTATCCCTCTCACCCTCTCTCTCAAATAAATAAATAAAAATATTAAAAAACAAAAAACAAAAACCCAGCATGCTCCAAATTGAGAAGTGAGGATTGTCTAAGAGAGGAAGTATCAAAGTTAGTAGCTGGGAGAACAGAATCCAGTCACTGCACAAAGGTGGTCACCGATCAATTCCTTCCCTCTCTGTATACACAAGGTGTTCTACCGTTCAAGGGGTACTAGCCCATTTTTCCTCCTCTTGAATCAGGGCTTTGCGACTTTCCTTGACTAATAGAATAGAGCACAGGTGACATTCTGGGATTTGTTTCCTGGCAGGTTCCACTTTATCCCTCTGCGAAAGCTGCCACAGTGTGTGGAGTCTGACCACCTGAGACAGAGCTGTGGGGCAGAGCAGGTTAGCCACATGGCAGGGAGAAGCCACATGGAGAGGCACCGAG
Organism: Zalophus californianus; assembly: GCF_009762305.2. Taxonomy (NCBI): domain Eukaryota; kingdom Metazoa; phylum Chordata; class Mammalia; order Carnivora; family Otariidae; genus Zalophus; species Zalophus californianus. The sequence goes on along the minus strand of NC_045599.1, from coordinate 52,036,546 downwards.
GTACCAGACCTACGTGGAGTCCCTTGGATCTTCTAACCCTGCTGGCCGCTAACTGAATGTAGTCCAAGAGAGCCCAAGAGCCCAGCTCTTCCCTGAATTCCAAGCCCACAGAACTATGAAAAAAAGGTAATTATTGTTTAAGCCTCTACTTTTTTTTTTTTTAAGATTTTATCTATTTATTTGAGAGAGAGAAAGAGAGAGAAGGAGCATGAGCAGGTCGAGGGTCAGAGGGAGAAGCAGACTCCTCGCTGAGCAGGGAGCCCAATGAGGGGCTCATCCTGGAACTCCAGGATCATGGCCTGAGCTGAAGGCAGACGCTTAACCAACAGAGTCACCCAGGTGCCCCCACTAAGTTTTAGAGTATACTTTGTTCCCCAGCAACAGATAATAAAAGTCAGGAATTAGTTCCGGGAACAAACACATATTTACCAACATTCCTCTTTTTATATGTTGCCACCTCAGATGGGAAAAGCAAAATTCTGATGGCAAGAGTATGCAGTCAGTGAAATCCTAGCGGTAGAACAATCCAGAAGACAATGGGACAGCCACAGCAAATGAACAAAGTATTTTTTTTAAGATTTTATTTATTTATTTGAGAGAGAGAGAGCACACGGGAGAGGGGAGGTCGGGGGGTGCGGGGCAGAGGGAGAGGGAGAAGTAGATTCCCAGCTTAGCATGGAGCTTAACTAGGGGCTCGGTCCCAGAACCGGAGATCATGACCTGAGCAGAAGGCAGAGGCTTAACCGACTGAGCCACCCAGGCGCCCCAACAAAATATTGTTTTAAAAGAAAAAGTTGCCGCTGGGTACTTTAGGATTTGGACATTTTACAATAGTAAAATAAATAATTATTTTGCCTTTTCCTTTGGCAAAAGCTTTCTGCTTTCAATTTTTGGGGGTTCTTTGTTTCTTTAGCTATATACGCCAGCTTATCTGTTATGCACTTCCTTCTTATTGTTATGGCTGGAAGCCTGGGGACTACATTTCCCAGCATCCCTTGCCAGTAGTTTCGAGACTTCCACTGACGACCAGAGGTACAGGCATGAGATTTTGAAGGGAGAAGAGACGTAGAAGCCATATTATTGCTCTTCTGTCAGAAGTGGACAGGTGTGTGGGTGTCAGCAGATATCAGAGTTTGCATGGAATCCCAGACATTCCCCTGTGAATCATCCAGTTCAGAGCTGGAAGCAGATGACATCACTACTAGCAGTTTCCTTTAGTCCCTGAAACTTCCTGTCTCTTAAAGCTAGCAGCATATTTGGAAAGCTTGTGGCTTTCCCTAACTCCTTCAGCCCTCCTGGGAGTTTTGTATGCATCCAGTTCCCTGTATTAAATTTTTTTTCCTGCCTGAAATACCTAGAATGGTTTCTGTTTTTCTTTAGTAAATCCTATTATGTAAATCAAAATCTCATTTTTTAATGAAAATCAAAATAAAGTAGAATTTCTCTTTATATAATTTTCTATTTTTTCCCTAAATAGCTACAGATTTCTTTCATAAATTTTGAACTCAAACCCATTTACATAACAGCATGAAGTGAAACAAATAATGGAAGATTGTCAAATGGCAAGAAGTAATAGAAGGTATAGTTGGGGTTCTGGGGGGGGAAGTAAGCAATTTTTTTTTCCCAATTAAAGTTTTAGAGGTAGGGTCATGGTCACCAGATTTAGCAAATGACAGAACATCTAGTTAATTAGAATTTTAGATAAATAGTGTGGTAGGCAGAATAATGTCCACCCCCAAATAGGTTCATCTCCTAATCCTTGGAACCCATGAATGTGTTACATGGCAAAAGGACTTTCAGATGTGATTAAGCGTAGGAGCCTGGAAAGAGGAGTTGTCTCCATCAGGCAGCTGGGCGCAATTAATCAGAGTCCTTAAAAGTGGAGAACCTCTGCCAACTGCACTCAGAGGGCGGTATGACTCAGGAATAATGGAGAGGTGCGATGTTGCTGCCTTTCAAGATGGAGGAAGAAGGCGGCGTGCCAAGGAATGTGGGTGGGCCTCAGGAGCTGGAAAAGGTAAGAAAGTGGATTGTTCCCTAGAGCCTCTGGCAGGAATGCAGTCCTGCTGATACAGATTTTATCCCAGTGCTGACCTCTGTAACTGTAAGATAATAAATTTGTGTTGTTTTAATCCACTCACTGTGATGATTTGCTACAGCAGCAATAGAAAACATACCAACAACAGGTCGTTTTTTAGTGTAAGTATGGCCTTGAAATGATTAAGACATGCTTATATAAAAACGGGGAGGGTTTTTTTGAAATTAAAATTTAACTGTGAGTCTTTGTATCTTACCTGGCAACCGTATTTATAAGAAGGTGGGGTTCCAGAGCCTGTTCACAATATCAATCTTTGGCACATATGTCAATTTTTGGCACTTACTATGTGCCAGACACTTAAAATAAGCGAGTTACCTCCTCTGTTTTCATCTGATCATTGCAAGTCTTTGGTGTAGGTATCACTGGCTATTTTTAAATGAGGGAACTGAGTCTACACGGAATTAAACAATCTGCTTAATGCAAGTTTTAGGTCATGAAGGAGCTGGGGTGGGGTTTGGCGGGTCTACGTGACTCCAGAACCCTTGAGGCTAAGCTACCTCCATCTTCTTTGCTAGGCTGTGACTCCATTTTTCATCCTGCTGTCATCGCTAGAGCTCCAAAAATCAGCCTCTGCTATCTCTTCCGCACCCTCCCACCTGCTCCTTCCTGCGGCCTGGGAATCGGACGTCTGCTGCCACCTCTTCTGTACCATCGAAACTGCCTTCTCAGAGGTCACTGCAACCTTTAATCAGCCACCACTTTGTCGCCCTCCTTCTCTTTGCCATCTGCGCACCATGTGACCTCGTGGTGTCCCCCTCCATCTCCCAAGCATGCCTCCTCTACCCCCGCCAAGCTTTTATGTTACAATATTGTAGCGCCTTCTGCCACTCCGGTTTTACTTTCTAGTGATGGCTACTGTTATGTGTCAGCTTGACTGGACTAAAGGATGCCCAGATATGTGGTAAGCCATGGTTTCTAGGTGTGTCTGGGAGGATATTTCTGGAAGAGAGGAGCATTTGAATCTGTAGACCGAGGAAAGAAGATAGCCCTCACTAATGCTGGGGGGCATCGTCCAATCTGTTGGGGGCCTGAGTAGAACAAAAAGATAGAGGAGGGGTGAGTTTGCTCTCCATTTGGGCCAGGATGTCTGTCATCTTCTGCTCGTGGATGTTGGCTCTTCTGGTGCTCAGGCCTTTGGGCTTGGACTGGAACTATACCACCAGCTTTCCAGAACCTCCAGCTTGCAGTCAGCAGGTCATGGACTTCTCAGGCTCTATAATTGTGTGAGCCAATCCTTCATAATAAATCTATATACCTGTATATATCCTATTGGTTCGATTTGTCTAGAGAACCTGACGAATATACTTCCGTTTCCTTACTCTTCTCTCCCTTTACGATGGTATGGGAGAGGCTTGGTTCTCTTCTCCCTCCCTTCCATTTTCTTTTCTATTCGAAACTCCCTTGGAAATTTCACTCTCACGGCTCAACCTCCACCTCTAATGATCATTCCTAAATCCTGTCTCCAGCCCTGCTTTCTCTCCAGTTCTCACTGCACACTTGTAGAAGTACCCGCTGCCCAAGCCCACCCCCCTCACGGTCCGCCTGTGCTCCTTCCCCAGTCTGTGAAAGGCATGGGTACTCTGCGCCCATGGGTTCTAAAGCTGATGCATTTTTGATTCTTGCCTCTTTCCCTCAATGAGGTAGCTGAATAGTCAATATATCGCAGGTGTTTTGTTCTTCACGGCATCTTCAGCATTCCTTTCTTCCTCTCTGTAGCCTGGTTCCTGCTCCAGGTCTTGGATACTGCCTACTCTTGCCTCAGAGGCCCTCAACTTTGCAGCCCTATCTGGGCCCCACCCTTGATTTCAGGGGTTCTGGGACAAGACCCAGAGACAAACTTGGGTAAATCTTGCCCAGGTATTTTCGTTTTCTATGGCTGCGGTAACAAACCACCACAAACTTGGTGGTTTAAAAGAACACAAGTATAGTCTCCTATAATTCTGGATGCCGGAAGTCTAAAATGAGTTCCACTGGGCCAAATTTAAGTTGTCTCTCCCTCTGGAAGCACTAGGGGAGAATCTGTATCCTTGGCTTTTCCATCTTCTAGAAGCCGTCCCATTCCTTCGTAAGTGGTCACATCATGTGGCCTTTTCTTGCCCCGCCTCAGTTGTCACATTGCCTTTTTCTTTTGTAAGTCCCATTGCCCTCCCCTCTCTCCCACAGGGTGACTGGTGATTACAGTTAGGGTCCACCTAACTAATATTAACTAATTATTAACTTATTATTAACTAATAAGCCAGGATAATCTCCCCATGTCTAGACCCTAAAGTAAGTCAGCAGAGTCTTTTTGCCTTGCGAAGTAACGTCACAGGTTTCAAGGATGAAGCTGTGGATATCCTTGGGGTGGGTCGGTGGGTCGGTCCATCTGTCCGTTTGTCTGTCAGTCAATACGTCAATCACACCAGGTGATTCTAGTTTGCAGTCAAGCTTAAGAACCACTTTTAGAACTGACCAACTTTCTTCCAGACTTCTTTTTCTAATCAGTCTTGTTCACCGTTCTCCTAATACACCACCCCTATTATCACATGGCCCCTGATGAAATGCCACCAAACTCCTCCTCTGCCTTTAGAATACACCCCAAATTCCTTAGTGGAGAATGCAGCCCAGTACGCACAGACCTGAAGACTCCTCACCTGAGCAGGCTGTTCTACCGTTCCTCTACACAAACGTTTTGCTTTAGGTAAACTGCTTTTCTCAGACGACGCCTGGCATTCTGATTGGCTTATTTTGTTTTTACCATTTCACTCGCATGTAAGGCTCGCCTCATCCTCCTGTGCTTACTCCAATCTTGCCCATGTGGCAAGCTGTGTGTTCTTTTCCACAGTCTTCCATAAGAGAGGACTATAGCCTGGGTGGCTTAAAAAGTGATCTAGAAATGCATCGTCTCACTTTTCTGGAAGTTAGAAGTCCAAAATCAATGTGTGAGCAGGGTTTTGTCCTTCTGAAGGCTGTGAGGGGCACGTCTGTTTGAGGCCTCTCTCTCTGACTCGTAGAGGGGCATCTTTTTGTGTCTCTCCATGTTGTCTTCTCTCTCTGGGTGCATCTCTGCAAATTCCTCCTTAAAAGAATACTAGTCCTGGTAAATTCGGACCCGTACTAATGACCTCGTTTTAATTTAATTACCTCTATAAAGACCCTCTCTCCAAATAAGAGCACATTCTGAGGCACTGGGGGTTAGGATTTTAACATAGGAATTTTTGGAGAGGGACACAATTCAGCCTACAACATAGGGTATCACAGTCCTGTTCGGTTCCTGATGTCTTTAGCCTCCTTTGTGACTTAGGCAAAAGGTCCCTCCTCCATCTCAGTAATACAAAAGTTTTTGTCCATGCATTTGGAAAAATAACAACTAAACCTTGAATGTGTCTTCTCAGTTGTCTTTAAATACTGTGTGTGTGTGTGTGTATGTGTGTGTGTCCGTCCTTTCCAAACAGAACCATGAGCTCTTCAAAGACAGCCATTGTGTCTTATTGATCTCATTATTACACTCAGGACACCTATGATAGGTACTCAATAAATATTTGGTGATTTCATTTCAGAAAATTTAAGAGTGTTTAGTTTGGGGTGGGGAGTGAGCAGAGATTATTTCAGTAATGGGAAATGATCTAATATTGTTGTATCCTTGAATGAAGGGTCTCATCAATACATTGGTTGGAGAGAATCTAAGAGCATGCTTTCAGGTGGTGTGGTGTTTAAAAGCCAGGAGCTGACCAAAGGGAAAGAGGGGGAGAGAGACAGAAGAAAAGCAAGTCTCTTGATACTCAAACTAATTAATCTAAAAAGTGGGTGAGTCAAGGTTAACAGCATTTTGCATCATCAGCATCATCCGTACCGCTCCCCCCCACCAGTCCTCAGGCTGCAGTGATAGGATGGTGCTTTGGAGGACTTACCAAGCTGACGCAGGCAGCCTGATTCGGGCGTCTGGCCAGTTCTTCTCTGGGTGCCCTTGCACTTCTGTCTACTTGTTCTAGTTACTATTCTGCCCACCAGGCAGAGAATCTCTGGTCACTTTCACCAAAGCGCTGTCCAAATGACTGAGTGGGAGACTGTCAGGTTGAGAAATGCAGAGGGCTGTCTATGTAGGAGGTGTTTATCTTCTCAGCCCGAGTGTCTACAGAACTGCAACAGGGGAAGCCGCCACATCAAAAGGAGTCACCAGAGCACAGGAGTGTGTCATCCCTTCTGAGAGGAATATGTCTGAGCCCTATTAAGAAAATGAGGAAGCAGAGACCCGAACCAACTGTTAAAAATAAACCCCTTTCCCTTGAAATAGTGTGGCACTGAAAAACCTGCATCTTTGCTGGACCATCCAGGCAGTTTCCTGGTCTCTGCTGCCCCCGCCCCGTTCTCCAGAGGGGCTCCGTGCCTTTGCACATCTCTCGGACATTGCTGGGCTCCGGTTCCTGCAGCTCCAGTCCCGGCTGGTTTTCGTGTAATCCCGCCCGGGTCACACCAGCTGTCCCCTCCGGGTGTTGATGCTGGGGCAGATGGGAGCCTGTTCGCTTTCACCCTGACTGCCGCCTCGGTGGGGGCTTTCCATGGACTTGTTTTTTTTTTTTTTTTTTTAACTCTATACCCCTGTACTTTTCAGTCCCTCTCGAGGGGAGCCTGGGCACCCAGCAATGGCTGCCTCTTCTGCTGCAATTCCTGGGCGCTTCCCAAGTACATGGGACCGTGAGCACTATCTGGGTCTCCTTCCTTCTCGCTGCAGCTGCCACACTTGGAGAAGGAAGGGGACTCTTGAGGCATCCGATGCTTGCTTGAGTGGGCTGCTCTTCCCTCTCAGAACTCCGAGCATGGAGTGTAGGGCCGGGCTGGTCCCCATGGCCTCCAGTGCGACTGGAGCAGCTGGGGATTATTTTTGCAGTGGGGGCGTTAGAGAACAAGAGTGCAGTTGCGCAGGGCTGTCCTCCATGTGGGACTGTGCGGGTGGTGGTGGGGTCACAGGTTAGAGCAGACTGCATCAGCTTCACGGAGCAGAAGCTGAGCTGGTGTCAGCCTAGCCCACATACCTTCTCAAAGTCCCTTACGTCTAGTCTTCCTTTCCAACCTCTGAGCTTAGGACCAAGAGGCCACGGGTCTGGATTACCTCATTTTAGCCCACCAAGCTGTTCAAACAGCTCTTGACATTTGACTCACCCTCACCCTATCCTGTGTGGACTTGGGACTGATCCTCTATTTTGTATGGAAATGGTCACCCTCACTTTAATAGACATCTGTTCAAATTTCTTTATTGTTCTTGGTAGATTTAATGCCTTTTCCTGTATTCTCCTGTATCTTTGTGCTCTCTCAGTGCCGTCAGATGGGGACTTAGCAGTTTGCTTCATACCAAATCGCATCCTGTAACTTGAGGTTTGTGTACAAGCAACAGAAAAATCCCAAATTATAGAAACTCAAAGGAGCTCCAGAAACGTGCATGGATTTCTCTCAGGTGAAAGAGTAGAATAAAATTGTGTAGGGCTGGTAGTGTGGCTCTGCTCCAGGAAATCCTTAGAAAACAGTCCACTGGGCTTTTTCCTGGGCAGTGTGACCTCCTGTTCATGGTCCAAGGTGGTATCTGTTCCCAGACAGCAGGAGGAAGTGATGAAAGAGAGAGGCAAAGGGCATGTGTCAGCCAACTCTCCCACAAGGTTCCCAGGAGCTGCCCTCTGACATTTTGGATTACTTCCCATTGACCAGACCTTCCTCACAGGACCATGCTCAGCTGCAAGGGAGGCTGGGTAACATGGCGTCTATTTAGAGCAGCCACATGCATGTTAAAAATTGAATTACTAGAAAAGAAGGTGAGAATGGGTAGTAGAGAATAACTAGCAGCCTCAGCTGTAAGAATCTATTCTAAAAATAGATTGTGGGGGGCAGTGTTCTTGGTAAAAAGAAAAAGTACACATTTCTACAAAGTAAACCAAATGATTTGTTCCTTGGAGGGCACATCATTACCTACCCTGGTATATGTACAAACACACCGATTTATATAGGTCAGGACTTACATACATAATAGTTACATTTTAAGTAGACAGAGTTATACATTGGGAACATTTTTAAGCTATTACTGCAAATAGTGATGACCTGTTCTGGAATGTTTTCCCCAGTATTGCAATAATTCTCTGAGCTATTATGTTGGTCTGTGATCTTAAGCAACTCAGCCAGCCACTCAGATGGTGAAATCTCTGAAAGCTCTCTGGGGTCCCAGTTGCCAGAATTATTTCAATGTAGTGCCAGGAAACAGTATCCCATGGCTGTCACGTCTACATATTTTGTTATAGAGAAGCAGGATGCTGGGGGAGACAGTGACACTTGAGTTAAAGCAAGGTGTGGGGAAGGTGTATATATGTTTATGGGGGGGACGTATGTAGGCTGGACATTTGTGAGGAAATGCATGGAATGCCAGGTGAAATAAGGTGCTTAATTAAGAATTTTGAGTGCCCTGGTGGACAAACCTATCCCTTGCATGACCGTGGCCCTCTAACAGAACTTAAAATAATCTCTTGGGTTTTTAGGTGAACTTTTTAAAGAGGACAGAAAATATTTTTGCTTAATTTTATTGTTATTGTCTCATTTCTCTATGACACGAAGGACTCCCCCCTCCCCAAGAGACAGTAAAATTCCATGAAGGAGCAGCCTTTACCTTGATAAACTTGAAAATAGTCTTTGAATGTTGGGTCTGCAGATACAAAGTTTTTAAGTTATTGTTTCTTAAAGGAACTACATTTTTAACTTTCTAGTTTGTGTTCTCTAAGGGAGAAAGGTAAATCTAAATCAAGAGCCCTTTTGAACAAAAAAATCTTTTTACCTTCAGTTAGCAGCTGCCTGAGTATAACTCCTTCCCCAGTCCCACTGTACAAGTGAGTTCTCTGCACTCACTCTCTGCCCTCTGAGGTATAGGATTTCTGTGATGGTTTTTGTTTTGTGTGTTGACACATGTTGCTATAAACCATTCTGGACATTGAACAGTCACCCTGCAATTGCTTGCTGCTACTCAGTTGCTCTGAGCAAGCATGGTGGTGGGTGCCCTTCTTTATAGTCATGCAAGTGGAGCAGTTCATCAGAGGCAGAATGGGGAGTTATAAAAATGCAGGTGAAACTTTTTATTAAATGAAAAATTTTTAAAGATTTCATTTATTTATTTGACAGAGGGAGGGAGAGAGAGGGAGAGAGCATGAGCGAGGGGGAGCAGCAGAGGGAGGGGAGAAACAGACTCCCTGCTGAGCAGGGAGCCCAACGTGGGGCTGGATCCCAGGACCCTGGGATCATGACCTGAGCTTAAGGCAGACGCTTAACCTACTGAGCCACCCCGGCTCCCCTTATTAAATGAAATTTAATGTTTTTTCCCCAGTATTGCATTTGTATACACAGTTTTATTTTTTTATTTTTTTTTAGAAGGATTTTATTTATTTGAGAGAGAGAGAGTGACAGAGAGAGAGAATGAGCATGAAGAGCAGCAGAGGCAGAGGGAGAAGCAGGCTCCCCACTGAGCAGAGAGCAGGATGAGGGGCTGAATCCCAGGAGCCCAGGATCATGACCTGAGCCGCAGGCAGACGCTTAACCTACTGAGCCACCCAGGCGCCCCGTGGGTAGAGTTTTGAATGGCTCATCAGCCTAATAAATTGATGACTAATAATTTAATTGTTTAACAAACAAAAATTAAAAATAATGACTCAACAGCTTTCAAAAGTAAAAGATCCAAGTTAAAAAAAAAGTCATTAAGCGTGCACATGCATCTTTGTATTATTGGATCCAGTAGGGATGATTTCATTTGAGCCAAACCAAAATCTTCCATTTCATTAAATTATAAAAATGTATAAATTTATATTTGTAAAAATGATTTACATTTCTTTGGATTTTAGGATAATATTACAGCTATATACATCTGTTTAGCATTTCTATAATTAAGTATAATTATAAAATATTTATTAGTGCTAACAATTTTGAGAAGTTTTTTTCCTTTAACAAGAGGCAGAAAGTTTGCAGAAAAACCAGGAAGCTAATTTGTAGTGTCTACCCTTGTCCACATCTCTGCACCATCTCTCGCCTGAATTTCCAGGCTCACTTGCCCTTTCCCCATCAGTCAGGAGCACCACAGGTGGACCCTCAGCTGAAGCACTCAGTTACCCTGTCTGCCTAGGAGGGTGACACACTTTTACCCTAATGAGTATTGGTGAAATGTCAGAAGGTTAGTCTAATAAGCAAGGTACAACAAGTGAAGAATAGAAATTTGTATTAGATACGATAAAGCAGAGATGATAGGGAGCATTAGCTGGCTGAGGGCCAGTCCTGCAGAGCTATTAATGAATTGACTTAGAACTGTCATTGGCGAGGTATAAGGAGGGTCCTTCTGAAAATTTGTGACAATCAAATTTAACATGGCCCATTATAACCAAGTCCTTCCTAAGGCTTGTAAATTGAATTTGTTATCCAGTTGGATATATCAGATGGCTTTTACTTTTCTTGGGCTTTTATGAGTCCATCAGCCTCATTCTCATTTTCTGGGTCCATCCATCCCCACCTCCATTGTCCACAAAGCCCATCGCCCCTATGTGTGTGCACTCAGATACACACACACACACACGGAACCCTTGGGGGAAGGAAGGGATTGATAAAGTAGATAAAATACAAGAAACGATAACAAGAAACAAAGTGAACACTAGAGGCAGAATGAGTGTAAGAAAAATGGAATGCATCAAGTAGAAATATTTAAATATTGCTGATTTTAGTTTATGAATTTGTATTTGCCCTTCTGAGCACAGATGTGATTATTGAGCAACATTTTGTTCTTTCTCACCTTATTTCATCCTCCCATAATATAACCTTCAGCCAACCACTGGAATGCCTAACCTGTCTCTTTTATTGGAGGAGATCTTGAGTCTTACAGGTTATACACTGCAGAGCCAACATGAAAGGACACTGTTTCCCCCCCGCCCCCAATCTCATGAAGTTGTTAGACCCTTACACTGGGAGGCTGATTTATGTCTGTTCATTGGGGAGGGTTGCTTAGTGGACAAAGACAAGGAGAATAAACAGAATTTGGCCTGTGATTTGGTACTGTTTGAGTTTTGTAGTCAGGAAAACAGAATGTTCATTTGTGTACCTTCAAAGACATTCTCAAGGCATATCATCCCATAAATTTCCACGTGAGTAATTTGTATTCTCAAAAGCCCTCTGAGGAGTGATCTACAGAGTAACCTTCAGGGATGTTCAGGCAACCAAGAACAGGCTGGGTTCTTCAGAGGGCACATGGCTTCCTCCGTACTAAAACAGTCTGTCAGGAGATGGGCAAAATCTCCCCTGTTAAGTTGACTCTTCTGTGTAACTTGACTTTGTCTCTCCCTTTCAATGTTCTAAGGTTACCTTTGAAGCAAAAATAAGAATTATTTGTAAAAGTTTTTCAGGCTTCATATATGTTTTCTTTGGAGGCCAAATGGGAAGGTATATAAGTGAGATACTAGAAAATCGAAACCTAAGGAGCTCCAACTAACTTTTGCTGTAGTTGTAATTCAATAAGTTGATCTACTTTACCATAGAGAAGAAGAAAGGTGACTCACTAGACCTCTGTAAGGATCAGCTGTAAGATGAAGCTATATTAACCTCAAAAAGCCTGAGATTATGTAAGCAAATGACTTACTATGTATTAGCACATTCGTGCTAATGGCTGTTATGAATATAGTTTTATCAGGTAGTATGGCTTCTTTCATTCTTTAAGAAAACAACAATTTAGCTTAGTTGGGCTGGGCTCAGCTGGATAGTTGTTCTAGGTTTAGCTGGGCACCCTTATGAACCTGGTGTAAGTGACAAATCATCTAGGTGTTTCTGCTTCTGGGATGTGGCTGGCTGTTGATTGGGACAGTGGCACCAATGGTCCGTATGTTTCCCATCCTCAAAAAAGCCAGCCTGGGCTTATTCATGTGGTGATCTCAAAGATCCAAGAAGAAGAAACGCTTTCAAGGCCTCAAGGCTTGAGTTCAGAGCTGGCCTAATATCGTTTTTGCCGCATTCTCTTGGCTAAAGTAAGTCACAAAAGTCGCTCAGATTTAAGGGATGGGAAAACAAGATTCCACCTCCTTCTGGGAGGAGTGAAGGCATATGGCAAAGGCCATGGATAAAAGGAAGCTGAAAATGGACGTTTTTGTAGTCTGCCACAGTAAGTATATATGGTAGAATTTATTCTTAGCTTAATTTCACAATGATTTTGAGGTGGCTTGTTTAAAAAATTGATATAGTGATACAGTAACATGTACATAAAAATTTAAAAATAAGAGCTGGTCTTAATATACATGAAAACAGGAGGTCAAATCCAAGATTTTTACATTAAAGAACACACTATTGTGAACAGTGAGTTGTCTTTATAGAGCATTCAAACCATTGAGGAAACAGGTTTTGGTTGAAAACCTATTAAATAAAATGGTGATATAAGTTACTAATAATGGAACCCTTGAACTTGTATAGTGTATATTAGAGCTGATTCAAGAGCTAAGGGATCTGTGGTATAATTATCTGTGTCCTTCTCTTGAAACATTAATTGCTGCTATCGAAGGACCTCATGAGAGGCTTTGTGAGGCAAAAGAGAGGGCTTCCGAGTTTTGAAGACCATCCTGATTGACAAACTGAGGGTTTAATCCAGTTCTCTGTGGGCTTTCTTAACTTAACAGTTTTCTCAAATTGGGGCTAATGATGCTTATGGGACAGAATCTGTTAAGTCATGTGAAAAAGATGTTAGAGATGTAAGAAATGTCATTTTTCTCTGATTCTTTATTTTATCTTGTCTCCCGGAAAACATGCATAACCGCTTTTTAAGAGAGGGACGGTTTTTTCTTGGTCTCATTCACAGGTACACCAAAAAATAGAGAATATTCATGAAACGTAAAGGAATTGGTGAACATTCTGCATCTTGACCCCATATAAGATTTCCAAAAATAGTTTCTGGAACCAAAGCAATGGCCTACCCAGTATAGTGAGGAGAATTTTCCATGCCTTGAAGACTCCAATCTGCTCAGCTCTCCAGTTTCCAAACCCTGAGGGCATTGAGAACATTTTATAGCATAGCAGTTCTCTTGAGAGTGTTGTGGGGGTTCCTTTCGCTCAGGCAAATTTGTGGCCTCCTGAAGCTACATCATTTGCTTCTTTCTCCGTGAACAGAGGAGGGGATCACGTGGCTAGAAAGACCTCTGTGACTTGACTGAGACATTCGTTTGTATTTCTTATGCTCCTCCTATGTGTTTTCTTGGCTCAGGGTAATGTGAATAAGATAGACAAAGTTCCTGCTCTTATCCCTGGTTTCCATCTTACGGAAACCAAGGGACAAAGAGCTAATAATGTACAAGATGAGTTCAGAAGATGATAAGTGGTATTTTTTAAAAAGCGTGATGTTGTGATAGAGCAAGTAGTGGGGACAGAGGAAGGCACTGTTTCCATCTGGTGCTGTGGAAGACCTTACTGGCAAACAGGACTTGTCTGAACTCAACTCAAAAGGAGTCCTCCAGGTAGATCTTTCCAGTTGGAGGGTCAATAAGTACGAAGACTCTGAACAAGAATAAGCTTGATGTATTTAAGGAACAGCAAAAGGCAGTATGACTGGAAGTCTTGGGAGAGAGAATGAATGGAAGGAAATAAAGCCAGAAAGACAGGCAGGAGTCACACCATGGCAGTCTATGGAGACCCTCATAGATTTAGTAAGAAGCTGTGGTTTTCTTACCGAGGGGAAAATTACATATATATATGTAATATATATATATATATATATATATATATATATATAAATGTATGTAATATACTAACATTTTCAAATATATAAATATAGTTTCAAATCTAAAGGTAGCTTTTTGGATGTCACTTCCATTGGTGACATACTCCTTGGTTCAAAGCCACAGATGATATGAAAGTTAGGTCTGCTTGAATTAAATTTCTAGTATGTATAGCCAACTCATATATGCTAGAAACGTTTTAAGTAAAATATTCCTTGAAATATACTGAGACAGAGGACCAGAGGACCTAAGTGGTCATAGTGAGTGTCTTTGCCATGGAGTGAATACAGCATTAGTGGTGAAATCTGAGGGTCCATGTGTACTTGGATGTGATCAGAGACTTCAGAAATGGTCCCTTTGCTCTCAGCCTCCTTTCCCTTCCATGATTTATTAGAAAATAAATACTTGGTAGTTTAAGAATCCTGAGTGGGTGATTTGTGTTAGTGAGATTGTGTGCACATATCTGTGTCTTCTATTAGACATTAGCTTGTAAATTTCTGAACTATTCAGGATTTATTTGCTAATTTTATACTCACACCAGTAAGCTCTTCTATAGAAAAACTGCTCTTCTATAAAAATGTGTCCATGTAGGAATTATGGGGAAAAAAACTATAAAGTAATTTATCAGTTTCTAATGAGCATCTACTATGGGCATTGCACTAAGTGTTAGGGATACAACAAGGAACAAAAAATGCATAACCTATTAATAGGGACCAGAAGGTGAACTGGCTTCTTTCTTTCTTTTTATTATGAAAAAAATGACAGTAAAATATAGCATATAATGAAAACTAAAACTCCTTCCTCAGAGATGACCCCTTGCAATTGTTTTCTGGAATTTCTTCTACATATTTCCAAATGTATCTCTTTGTATAAGTATTACTAAAGACACATTACATATTTCTTTTGTATTTTTTCACTTAATAGATCTTGAATATCTTTTTGTGGGAATACTGAGATGTAAACTCTTTTTAATTGGTCGTAACTGACAGAAATAAATTATTTTCTTACAGGTCCAAGGAGGCTACAATGGGAACACATAGAAAGGCACATCCTCCCTGATTCTGGAGATCAGGAAAGAGTTCTCAACTGATGTATGGACAGAGATCTGTGAGGTAAAAATATTGGGCTGGGTGGGAGGCTGGGGAAGGGGGAAGCCAGCATGTTGGAGGAGACAGCACTCCAGATAGAAGAGACCTGGGCAAAGTTAGTGAACAGGGGTGAGGTTAGGGATGGAGAACAAGGAACTGAATGCAGTTCAAGTCTCTGAAAATTATATATGTAATTTTAATTTTTTATCATTTATTTATTTATATTTATTTTAAGTAATCATTACATCCAGCATGGGGCTGGAACATACAACCCTGAGGTGAAGAGTCATGTGCTCTACCATCTGAGCCAGCCAGGTGCCCCTAATTTTTAAATGTGGGACAAAATTTATATTTGAAATTTTTTTTTAACTTTGATACAAATTGAAGAAATTTATAATGTTATGTCATACAAGGTGATTGAAACTGAGGTAATAACACACTTCTTAGTGAGCCCATGGTGTCCTATAGGGATCACCACTTTATTTTCCTTGCACTCTTGGAGAAGAAATGAGTGATGGCCAGAAGCATCAAGGACTTGTTATTGGGGTGGAGCCAAACACTGCAGAGATCAAAGGCATTATCAAGTAGTTCAAGAGGCAAATATTATTACTAATTTTTGTAGTACTTTATGGCTTAACTAATATTTCCACTTACTCTTCACAGCATTTGTGAGAATCGGAAAAAAATTTAAAGTCCTAATTTGTAACTTTTGCCAATTTTCATGGTGTAAATACTCCTACTGTGGCCAATTTCAAGCTAATAACTTTTTTTTAAAGATTTTATTTATTTATTTGAGAGAGAGAATGAGAGAGAGAGAGAGAGAGCACATGAGAAGGGGGAGGGTCAGAGGGAGAAGCAGACTCCCTGCTGAGCAGGGAGCCCGATGTGGGACTCGATCCCGGGACTCCAGATCATGACCTGAGCCGGAGGCAGTCGCTTAACCAACTGAGCCACCCAGGCGCCCTCAAGCTAATAACGTTTTAACAGCTGGCTTACCAATTCCCGAATATTTAACAATCGGGTCTCCAGCACACATCTATAAACAGTAGGTGGTATGCAGCTTCATTTTCCCTCATTCCAAGTTTTACCTCCGAAGATACCTCTATCTTTGAGCCCTTGAATTCAGTTTGGTCACAAGGTGAAGTCTGCCTGTGGGTTCTGTTTGTTGATGAGGCCATTTCTTCAGCAAAGAAATTGAAAGATAGTCTGTATCTCTTTTATCCTATAATTATTTAACACTTATTTATGAAGCACATGGTCACAGTTATAAATGAAATCTCAAAAAACTTACAAGGCAGCTATTATTATTATCTGGTTGTACAGATGGCAACAAAAAAGAGTGATTTGTCCAGTGTCACCCAGTTGCTAAATGCAGGAAATGGGATTCGAACTCAGGCATTTGGCTTGAGTCTGTTCTCTTAACCAGTTCCTACTGCTTCTCCCATGTTCGTGTCAAGTACACCTGCAGCACATTAATATCTCAGCCCACCTCACCTAAGCATGAGGCCTGAGTCAAAAACTTGCACGTTTAGTAACAGTTCATTTCGAAGTGAAATCGTAAGGGAGCAGCAGTGATGGGAAAAGAGGGGAAATCAGGACAGGGAATGCTGCCCACAGCCCCTGGGAAAGCTATTATGTGGTCTCAGAGGATGTCTTCAGAGAAGCCACACAAAGCTTCTGTGTCTCCCGACAGTCTGTTCCACGGATGGAAAGAAAAATTCATCCCAAGGGATGTTAACTCACCTGTACTTTTTTGGGTTGTCCATAACGGGGATGCCAATTGCATCCTAGGACGTCTCCTGTCTTAGCAGCCACAGAAAATCCTGTGCACGAGGTTGGAGGGCTGTGGGGGAGGCTGTGGCAAGGTGCCATTGGGCTATGCCTGTGAGTGGTTTGAAGGTCAGAGTAAGCGGCCACCGAAGCAGGCTCTTCAGTCAGTGGTGGTGACCAAGGCAGCGGTGACCTGGCTGTATTAGCACAGGTGTTGATCCCGTATCGCCCAAACTGATGGAATTGGTCTGACTTGGGAGAGTGCCTAAACTAGAGGGGGGCACTTACTTTCCAAACTTCTGATGACCTTGAGTGGAAGGGTGTCAGCCTATCCTATGCTTACGTATTACGGCATGGGGTAGACCAGTTGTGGACTCCTTCCACAATTCATCTTCGTGCTGCTGGTGACATAGGAGGGCTCACTGAGGGCATTATCCCTTCGACAAAATCACCCAGACCCTTGTGACTGGTCAGGGAATAGCGGTAAACTGAAACTTGAGACCCAGGCCTAAGCCTTCCAAAGAAGTCAGAAATCAATTCAGGTTGTAAACATTTAAGTTATCCCCTAAAGCTACTTGTGACAATCCTAGGAGGTCATAAATAAAAGGATTAATTCAATCTCCCTCTATTATACTCTCATAATACTTCTGTTGTTCTTTATATGACACTTATATTTTACCACAGATGAACACTATTTGACCCAGAATCCTAGAATGTAAGTTCCTTGAAGGTGCATCTCTTTTTTTGTCTTCATTAATCCTCTTATTGGTGCATGTAATCAACAACTCAGTATACGTCTGTTGACTTGAGTGCAGTACTGTATCCAGAGCCAATTACATGTAATATGCAGGGCTTGGTGCAAAATGAAAATGTAGAGTCCATGTTCAAAAAAATTCTCACAAAATGATCGACTGAATGGGTCTCACGCCCAAGAAGTCAACCCTGGTTTTATCTTAATTTTAGCAAGACATCTGTCGACTGTGGAAAAATAAGGCCTAGGTCAGTGGCACGGAAATGTTTTTGATCCCAAACATCATAAGAAGGACATTTACATTGTGACTCAGATTACACACATACCTATATATATCTGAGACAGAAGTTTTGTGCAATAATACTTAAAACTAATAGGAGAGCCCTCTGATAACTTCTGTTGAACTTTTTTTATCCCTTTAAATTTTTTTATTGTTATGTTAATCACCATACATTACATCATTAGTTTTTGATGTAGTGTTCCATGATTCATTGTTTGTGCATAACACGCAGTGCTCCACGCAGAACGTGCCCTCTTTAATACCCATCACCAGGCTAACCCATCCCCCCATCCCCCTCCCCTCTAGAACCCTCAGTTTGTTTTTCAGAGTCCATCGTCTCTCATGGTTCGTCTCCCCCTCCGATTCCCCCCTTCATTCTTCCCCTCCTGCTATCATCTTCTTCTTTTTTTTTTCTTAACATATATTGCATTATTTGTTTCAGAAGTACAGATCTGTGATTCAACAGTCTTGCACAATTCACAGCGCTCACCGTAGCACATACCCTACCCAATGTCTGTCACCCAGCCACCCCATCCCTCCCACCCCACCCCCACTCCAGAAACCCTCAGTTTGTTTACTGAGATTAAGAATTCCTCATATCAGTGAGGTCATATGAAAAATGTCTTTCTCTGATTGACTTATTTCACTCAGCATAACACCCTCCAGTTCCATCTACGTTGTTGCAAATGGCAAGATCTCATTCCTTTTGATGGCAGCATAATATTCCATTGTGTATATATACCACCTCTTCTTTATCCATTCATATGTCGATGGACATCTTGACTCTTTCCACAGTTTGGCTATTGTGGACATTGCTGCTATAAACATTGGGGTGCACGTACCCCTTCGGATCCCTACATTTGTATCTTTGTGGTAAATACGCAGCAGTGCAATTCCTGGATCATATGGTAGCTCTATTCTCAACTGTTTGAGGAACCTCCATACTGTTTTCCAGAGGGGTTGCACCAGCTTGCATTCCCACCAACAGTGTAGGAGGGTTCCCCTTTCTCCGCATCCCCGCCAACATCTGTCGTTTCCTGACTTGTTAATTTTAGCCATTCTGACTGGTGTGAGGTGGTATCTCATGGAGGTTTTGATTTGGATTTCCCTGATGCCGAGCGATGTTGAGCACTTTTTCATGTGTCTGTTGGCCATTTGGATGTCTTCTTTGGAAAAATGTCTGTTCATGTCTTCTGCCCATTTCTTGATTGGATTATTGTTCTTTGGGTGTTGAGTTTGATAAGTTCTTTACAGATTTTGGATACCAGCCCTTTATCTGATATGTCATTTGCAAATATCTTCTCCCATTCTGTCAGTTGTCTTTTGGTTTTGTGGACTGTTTCTTTTGCTGTGCAAAAGCTTTTTATCTTGATGAAATCCCAATAGTTCATTTTTGCCCTTGCTTCCCTTGCCTTTGGCGATGTTTCTAGGAAGAAGTTGCTGCGGCTGAGGTCGAAGAGGTTGCTGCCTGTGTTCTCCTTTAGGATTTTGATGGACTCCTGTCTCACATTTAGGTCTTTCAACCATTTGGAGTCTATTTTTGTGTGTGGTGTAAGGAAATGGTCCATTCTTCTGCATGTGGCTGTCCAATTTTCCCAACACCATTTGTTGAAGAGACTGTCTTTTTTCCATTGGACATTCTTTCCTGCTTTGTCAAAGATTAGTAGACCATAGAGTTGAGCGTCCATTTCTGGGCTCTCTATTCTGTTCCATGGATCTATTTGTCTGTTTTTGTGCCAGGACCATACTGTCTTGATGATGACAGCTTTGTAATAGAGCTGGAAGTCCGGAATTGTGATGCTGCCAGCTTTGCTTTTCTTTTTCAATATTCCTCTGGCTATTCGGGGTCTTTTCTGGTTCCATACAAATTTTAGGATTATTTGTTCCATTTCTTTGAAAAAAGTGGATGGTACTTGATGGGGATTGCATTGAATGTGTAGATTGCTCAGGTAGCATCGACATCTTCACAATATTTGCTCTTCTAATCCATGAGCATGGAAAATTTTTCCATGTCTTTGTGTCTTCCTCAATTTCTTTCATGAGTATTTTATAGTTTTCTGAGTACAGATCCTTTGCCTCTTTGGTTAGATTTATTCCTAGGTATCTTATGGTTTTGGGTGCAATTGTAAATGGGATGATTCCTTAATTTCTCTCTCTTCTGTCTTCTTGTTGGTGTATAGGAATGCCACTGATTTCTGTGCATTGCTTTTATATCCTGCCACTTTACTGAATTCCTGTATGAGTTCTAGCAGTTTTGGGGTGGAGCCTTTTGGGTTTTCCGCATAAAGTATCATATCATCTGCAAAGAGTGAGAGTTTGACTTCCTCTTTGCCGATTTGGATGCTTTGATTTCTTTTTGTTGTCTGATTGCTGTGGCCAGGACTTCTAATACTGTGTTGAATAGCCGTGGTGATAGTGGACATCCCTGCCATGTTCCTGACCTTAGGGGGAAAGCTCTCAGTTTTTCCCCATTGAGAATGATATTCGCTGTAGGTTTTTCATAGATGGCTTTTATGATATTGAGGTATGTACTCTCTATCCCTATACTCTGAAGAGTTTTGATCAAGAAAGGATGCTGTACTTTGTCAAATGCTTTTTCTGCATCTATTGAGGGAATCATATGATTCTTGTTCTTTCTTTTGTTAATGTATTGTATCACATTGATTGATTTGCAGATGTTGAACCAACCTTGCAGCCCAGGGATAAATCCCACTTCGTCGTGGTGAATAATCCTTTTAAGGTACTGTTGGATCCTATTGGCTAGTATTTTGGTGAGAATTTTTGCATCCATGTTCATCAAGGATATCGGTCTGTAATGCTCCTTTTTGATGGGGTCTTTGTCTGGTTTAGGAATCAAGGTAATGCTGGCCTCATAAAATGAGTTTGGAAGTTTTCCTTCCATTTCTATTTTTTGGAACAGTTTCGGAAGAATAGGTATAATTCTTCTTTAAATGCTTGGTAGAATTCCCCTGGGAAGCCATCTGGCCCTGGGCTCCTGTTTGTTGGGAGATTTTTGATGACTGCTTCAATTTCCTTAGTGGTTATAGGTCTGTTCAGTTTTTCTATTTCTTCCTGGTTCAGTTTTGGTAGTTGATACATCTCTAGGAATGCATCCATTTCTTCCAGGTTATCTGATTTGCCGGCATAAAGTTTCTCATAATATGTTCTTATAATTGTTTGTATTTCCTTGGTTTGGTTGTGATCTCTCCTCTTTCTTTCATGATTTTGTTGATTTGGGTCATTTCTCTTTTCTATTTGATAAGTCTGGGCAGGGGTTTATCAATCTTGTTAATTCTTTCCAAGAACCAGCTCCTAGTTTCATTGATCTGTTCTACTGTTCTTTTGTTTTTTATTTCATTGATTTCTGCTCTGATCTTTATTATTTCTCTTCTCCTGCTGGGTTTAGGCTTTATCTGCTGTTTTTTCTCTAGCTCCTTTAGGTGTAGGGTTAGGTTGTGTGTTTGAGACCTTTCTTGTTTCTTGAGGAAGGCTTGTATTGCTATATGCTTTCCTCTCAGGACTGCCTTTGCTGCATCCCAAAGATTTTGAACAGTTGTGTTTTCATTTTCATTTGTTTCCATGAGTTTTTAAAATTCTTCTATAATTTCCTGGTTGACCCATTCATTCTTTAGTAGGATGCTCTTTAGCCTCCATGTATTTGAGTTCTTTCCCACTTTCCTCTTGCGATTGAGTTCTAGTTTCAAAGCATTATGGTCTGAAAATATGCAGAGAATAATCCCAATCTTTTGGTACCAGTTGAGACCTGATTTGTGACCTAGGATGTGATCTATTCTGGAGAATGTTCCATGGGCACTAGAGAAGAATGTGTATTCTGTTGCTTTGGGATGGAATGTTCTGAATATGTCTGTGAAGTCCATTTGGTCCAGTGTGTCATTTAAAGCCTTTATTTCCTTGTTGATCTTTTGCTCGGAGATGATTGTCCATTTCAGTCAGGGGTGTTAAAGTCCCCCACTATTATTGTATTGTTGTCAATGTGTTCCTTTGCTTTTGTTATTAATTGCCTTATATAATGGGCTGCTCCCATGTTAGGGGCATAGATATTTACAATTGTTAGATCTTCTTGTTGGATAGACCCTTTAAATAGGATATAGTGTCCTTCCTCATCTCTTATTACAGTCTTTGGTTTAAAATCTAATTTGTCTGATACAAGGATTGCCACCCCAGCTTTCTTTTGGTGTCCATTAGCATGGTAAATTGTTTTCCACCCCCTCACTTTCAATGTGGGGGTGTCTTTGGGTCTAAAATGAGTCCAGCATATTGATGGGTCTTATTTTTTAATTCAATCTGATAGCCTATGTCTTTTGATTGGGGCATTTAGCCCATTTACATTCAGGGTAACTATTGAAAGGTATGAATTTAGTGCCATTGTATTGCCTGTAAGGTGACTGTGACTGTATATTGTCTGTGTTCCTTTCTGATCTATGCTGCTTGTAGGCTCTCTCTTTGCTTGGAGGACCCCTTTCAATATTTCTTGGAGGGCTGGTTTCGTGTTTGCAAATTCCTTTAGTGTTTGTTTGTCCTGGAAGCTTTTGATCTCTCCTTCTATTTTCAATGACAGCCTAGCTGGATATAGTATTCTTGGCTGCATATTTTTCTCGTTTAGTGCTCTGAAGATATCATGCCAGTCCTTTCTGGCCTGCCAGGTCTCTGTGGATAGGTCTGTTGCCAATCTAATTGTTTCTGCCATTGTAGGTTACAGATCTCTTGTCCCGAGCTGCTTTCAGGATTTTCTCTTTGTCTCTGAGACTTGTAAGTTTTACTATTAGATATCGGGGTGTTGACCTATTTTTATTGATTTTGAGAGGGGTTCTCTGTGCCTCCTGGATTTTGATGCCTGTTTCCTTCCCCACATTAGGGAAATTCTCTGTTATAATTTGCTCCAATATACCTTCTGCCCCTCTCTTTCTTCTTCTTCTGGGATACAAATTATTCTAATGTTTTGTCTTATGGTATCGTTTATCTCTCGAATTCTGCCCTCGTGATCCAGTAGTTGTTTATCTCTCTTTTTCTCAGCTTCTTTATTTTCCATCATTTGGTCTTCTATATCGCTGATTCTCTCTTCTGCCTCATTTATCCTAGCAGTTAGTGCCCCCATTTTTGATTGCACCTCATTAATAGCCTTTTTGATTTCGACTTGGTTAGATTTTAGTTCTTTTATTTCTCCAGGAAGGGTTTCTCTAATAACTTCCATGCTTTTTTCAAGCCCAGCTAGTATCTTTAAAATCATGATTCTGAACTCTAGGTCCGACATCGTACTAATGTCCGTGTTGAGTAGGTCCTGGCAGACGGTACTACCTCTTGTTCTTTTCGTTGAGGTGATTTTTTCTGTCTTGTCATTTTGTCCAGAGGAGAATAGATGAATGAGAGAACAAAATGCTAACAGGTTAACAATGTCCCCAGAAAATATACTCTAAACAAATCAGAAAAGACCTGAAACCAGGGGAATATAAAGGGAAAGAAGGAAAACAGAAAAAGATAAAAACAAACAAAAACAGATCAAAACAAAAAAAAAACAGAATATGATCAAATATGATCACGCTGGTGCATAGATCAGTGCCACATACTAGATTTTGGGTGTATTTTGGTCTGTTAGAAGAAATTGCCTCCCCAAATTTAAAAGAAATACTTATATATGTACAAAATAAGGGTTGATACGATGAAGGGATGGAATATGAGTGTAAAGATGAAAATTATAAAAAAATTTATAAAAGGAATTGATAAGTTGTTTGAAAAAAGAAAGAAGAGGATTAAAAAAAAAAGAAGAAAAAAGGGGGAGAGAATGTTATCAGGCAGGAGACTAGAACAAAGCCATACACTATAGATTTAGGGTATATTTTGATCTGTTAGAAGAAATTGTATCTCAAAAATTTTTTTTTAAAGATTTTATTTATTTATTTGAGAGAGAGAGAATGAGAGATAGGGAGTACGAGAGGGAAGAGGGTCAGAGGGAGAAGCAGACTCCCTGCCGAGCAGGGAGCCCGATGCGGGACTCGATCCCGGGACTCCAGGATCATGACCTGAGCCGAAGGCAGTCGCTCAACCAACTGAGCCACCCAGGCGCCCCTTGTATCTCAAAATTTTAAAGAGAGAACAACTTATATATATATATATGCCAAAAATAAGGGTAACTACTATGAAGGGATAGAATATGACTTTAAAAATGAAAAATAAAAATGTTTAAAAAAGGGATTGATAAGATGTTGGTTGAAAAAGGGAAAAAGAAAAATTAAAAGAAAAAGACAGTTAAAAAAAATTAACTTTGAATGACTAAAGAATCATGGTAAAAAAAGCCCTGAATTCTATGTGCAGTATTCCCCTAGTGCTGGAGTTCTCCCGTTCTCCTTGATCGGTAAACTTGGTCTTGGCTGACTGTTCTTGCTGATCTTCTGGGGGCGGGGCCTGTTGCCGTGGTTCCCAAATGTCTTTGCCGGAGGCAGAATTGCCCTGCCCTTGCTGGGCCGGGCTAAGCAATCTGCTTGGGTTTGCTCTCAGGAGCTTTTGTTCCCTGCAAGCTCTCGGTACAGCTTTGGAGGAGGAGAGTGAAAATGGCAGCCTCCCAATCTCTGCCCCAGAGGAGCTGAGAACTCGGGGCACCACTCCTCAGTGTGCCCCCAGAGAAAAGCAGTTAGTCACTCCCGTCTCCCTGGTCTCCAGCCGTACTCTGTGCTCACCCGGCCTGTGACTGATCATTTCTATCTCTGGCACCCGACTCGGTGTAGAGTCTCCAAACCCAGCAGATCCCTGTGGTGTGCTCCCACGCCGCTCCCCCCGGGGGAGGAAGGGGAGTCTCCCTGGATCTGCCGCTTGTTGGGTCCCTGCTGGAGGAGCAGGGGCCCAACTGTGCCGTGGATCACGGTTTATGGCAACCCCGTGCTGATAGCCCGCGCCTCAGCTCTGTCTCTGCAGCTGGCTTCCCCGCTCCGATCCCTGGGAGCTCTGCCGCACTCAGGCACCCCCGGTCTTTCTGTGACCCCGAGGGTCCTGAGACCACACTGTCCTGCGAGGGTTCTATCCCCGCTTAGCCACTGGAGCGACGTCCCTCAGCAGAGCTGACTTCTAAAAGTTCCAATTTTGTGCTCTGCGGCTCTATCACTTGCCAGAGGCGGCTGACGGAGGTCCCCTCCCCCACCGTCTATCCTCCCGAATATCACCTTGGATTCTCTTCTCTGCACGTCCTACCTTCCAGAAAGTGGTCGCTTTTCTGTTCAGAGAGTTGTTGCTATTCTTTTCTTCGATCTCCTGTTGAGTTCGTAGGTGTTCAGAGTGGTTTGATCCCTATCCAGCTGAATTCCTGAGACCTGACGAAATCCAGGTCTCCTACTCCTCCACCATCTTGCTCCCTTCTGTTGAACTTTTAAGCACGAACAGCCCACTCAGTTGATTTCACAACTGGTATCAGTTGTGACCCTGCAGTTTGAGAAACACTGGGCTGGAGTGGGTTGACTACAAGTCATTAGTCTGACAGTGATGACAGTTTGCAATTCTACATCTTAAAACTTTGCAGTAAAGTAGATTATCCAGCTGGAGAATCTTGCTCAAAGACACTTCATTAAAGGAATGGTTGTAAAGTGGAGGCAAGTGTTTGGCGATGAACTGCAAGGTTCGGTACTCAGCCCTGCCTGGTTGAACGTCTTCATCCGTGGCTTGGTTGAAACAGATTATAGTCCCATTCAACGCAGGGAGTGCAACTTTGGGGCTCTGCCCTGTGCTCTGGCTGGGGTTGCGTGCGGTCCGCACAGGACCCACACATGTGAATCAGCACAAGAAGATGAAGCGCTATGACAGATGCCACCACCCAGGGATATAGGAGCACACGGACAGGAAGGAGTCCAGTCCTAGAGTGTGGGCCAGTCAGGCATAGTCTTGGGATCTTTGAGTACCATCCTCCAACATGTGAATTACAAATAAAAAAAATGGGGGGAAAGTAGATTTCACATGCTTTTACTCATCCCCAACACATGAAGACCAAAATGCCCAGTAAGTAAAATAATGTTCTAAAACAAGGGACACCTAACTTTTTGACAAATGATTTAAGAGGCTCAGAAAAGACTAAACTCTGAATCTCTCTTGATTTCTCTTTTTGCAACTGGGATTTACATAGAATTTTTTTTTTCCTGTTATGGCTCATTTTACGTGTCAATTTGACTGGGCCATAGGGGTGCCCGGGTATTTGGTGAAACACTGTGGGCTGTGAGCGTGTTTCTGGATGAGTTTAACATGTGACTCTGCAGACTGAGTTAAACTGATTGCCCTTCTTAACACCACTGGGCTACATCCAGTCATTTGAAGACCCAAATAGAACAAAAAGGCTGCCGCCTTCTAAGTGAGGGAGAATTTCTCCTGCCTGACTGCTTTCCAGGTGGGACATCAGATTTTTCCTGCCTTCTGACTCGAACTGAAACATCTACTTCTCAAGCAAACAAGCCTTTGGACCAAACCCATACCATTGGTCCTTCTGACTCTCACATCTTCAGACTTGGATTGGAGCAACAATACTGGCTCTCCTGGTCTCCAGCTTAACCACTCATCCTGCAGGTCTGGGGACATGTCATCTTCCATAATCCATGAGCCAGTTCTTTAAATCTCTTCACCCACACACATGTCCTGTTGGTTCATTGTATTGGTTCCGTTTCTCTGGAGAACCCTAATAGATAGTTGTAAAAAAATTTTTCAAGTTACTTTAATGTTCTTTTTATTATAAAAGCAATGTAACTTTAAGTGAAAAAGATATGCAAAAAAGAAGAGCCAGAGAAGGAGGGGAGGGAAAGAGAAGGGAAGGAAGGAAGTAACAAAATCCATAATCCTGCTAGTTTTAGTTAATCCCTGTTAGAACCTGGGTATATATACTTTCAGATCTGTGAATGTTTATACACATATTTAGTATAGTAAGAGTGGAATTATATACTTTTTTGAACAATTTTTTTTATTTTTTCAGATAATGATGTATTTCAACCTGTTTCTGTGACAGTAGATCTCCATCCTCCACATCTTTTGTAGCCAAATAATATTCTAGAACTTACTACCCAATGCTATATTGATATTTAGATTGTGTTCAATATTTTAACATAAACAATGTAAACATCTCTGCACCTATTCTTAGCATATATCCATTATCATTTCCTCAAGATAAATTCCTGTTGTGGAATTTCTGGGACATAGAAATGTACATTTTTAAAAAACTTTTGCCCCCTTTTTTGGGGGGGGAGGGGGGTGTAGGTATGAATTGTCTTCCAGGATGTGGGTCCCAATCTGTACTTCTGCCAACAAAGTCTGAGTGCCTAACATGCTTTCTAAATGTGCACTGTTTGCAGAAAACACAAACTGAGAGAAGTCATATATTAATTAAATAACAGTAAAAATTTACAAAAATCTCAATGGTTTCACCTTTAAACAGCATGAGCATTGACAGAAATAATTCAGATCTTCATTTAAGGGGCACCTGGATGGCTCAGATGGTTAAGTGTCTGCCTTCGGCTCAGGTCATGATCCCAGGGTCCTGGGATCGAGCCCCACACTGGGCTCCTGGCTCAGTGGGGAACATACTTACCCTCTTCCTCTGCTTCTCCCCCTGCTCATGCTCTCTCTTCCTCTCTCTGTATCTCTGTTTCTCAAATGAATAAATAAAAAAATCTTAAGAAAAGATCTTTCATTTAAGTTCATAAAATTTTTTTGTGTGTGTATGTATAACTGGCTGCAAAAAACCTGCATTGTCCTGATCATCTTCTGTTGCGTAACAAACCACCTCAAACTTCGAGGCTTAGAACAGTGACCTCATTTATTTTGTTCACAAATCTGGATCTGCAGTTTGGGCAGGCCTTGGTGCGGTCCCTTCATCTGTGATCTACTTAGCATCAGCTAGTGTTGATGCTGGCTGTTGGTGGGTGGGACTCCAGGTGAGGCTGTCACCCAGAACACACACACGTGCCCTTCCCCTGGTTGACTGGTTTCCTCATGGCACGTTGGCTGGCTTCTAAGGGCAAAGGTCCTCACGTGGTCCAGGTGGGAGGTCTATTGCTGTTATGACTGAGCCTTAGAAATCATCTCGTGTCGCTTCCTCCAGTCACAGGCCCACCTGGATTCAAGGGAATGTAACCTCCCCACCAATTCTCTATAGAGGGGAGTCAATATCCCATCCTAAGAAGAAGTAGAATGGGATATACTGGTGCAGCCATCTCTGGAACATACAACCCACTAATGTATGTTCTGTGAAGATGGTGTTTTAGCTTTAAGAACAGTGCCAATCAATTACAGATACTGCATGCCAAATACAGTCTGAAGTTCTATACGGTATGTGCCTGAGCACAAGAAGCATTTTTCCCTATAATTATCCTGCAGGAAATAGGGGCTGGCCTCATATCTGAGTATCATCTATAATGGGGTATTTTATTTTGCACAACTAAGTACTGTTTGTGTAAGGCAGATAACCTGAAACAAATTCAGTGTTTGCTTGTTTGGAGATGGTTTTAAAGGTCATGTGCTAAGATCTGTGAGAGAGAAGTGAAGAAATTTTGAGATGTTTTAGTCATTCTGGGTATCTGACTTCACAGGCAAGGATTCTAGGTCATTGAAAATAGGTATTTTATACATCACTTTAAAAAGTGAGACAGTAAGTTGTAGTTATACCCACAGAATAACGGGGGGGGGGGGGCGGGGAGAACTACTCTGTTCAGAAATGGGCACCTGTGGCTTGAGATAAAATTTCCTGTGTCAGCATTATACGTTTGTCTCAACTTGGACAGAATTAAAAGTGATATTTTCCAGAAACTGTGTAACATCATCAGAATTGGATTAAATGATGATAAAGTCGGTGGTGTTAAAGGTGGATATATAAAGTTGGAGTAAAATAATTTCATGAAATATGAGTAAGGAAAAATACTTCTTCTAAATTAAGATTATTTTATACAATTTGTAGTTGAAAAAGCTGTTAAAAATTCATAAAGTCATAAACAGCTGACTATCTCATCTCCATTGTTCTATAAATATTTGCTTCCTGTTTCCATATAGAGTTTATATTTTCAAATTATTTTTAGAACAGTATTAAAATAAATGAATTTCTGAAGTATTCTCATTTTTAGTTTGTTAGGGTTATTTTTCTCTTCTTGACTGTGTTCAGTTAGCCAAGTGATTTAAAATAATCCAAATAGATTAAGATCAACCAAATCTGTGTTTAAACTAATATCATGATCTCTTTGTTCCAGTGCCTGGGATGTACTGGGCCCCTTGGTGAACGTTCCTTGAAGTGAATGGATCTCTTAGGTCCTCTCTGCCATTTTGTAATTAGTCTGTAAGGCCAGGGGAGGAAGGGAAATAAGACCCAGCAATCCCTTCTGAGTGCTTGCTCCAAAGGGATCCCCTGCCCACTACCCCCACCATGCTCACACATGCAAAAATTTAACCTGCAGGAGGAGGGATGCCAAAGAAAGTCACTCTTAACATTTTGAATATGACCTGCCATAGGAAAAAGAGGACATAGAGCATAAATATTATGACAACCGTTTGGGGCTTGGCCAAACTCTGCGCCAGGTCATCCCTTGCCTGGAGGAATACTCTGAGGGACGAGGTTACACAGGCCAATCCAAGGAACACATTATGCTACTTCTTGATTGGGCTTTTTGAGTGACGGAATCTCAGGGCCACGGATAGCCCAGCTCTTGAGGG
This sequence comes from Zalophus californianus, assembly GCF_009762305.2. Classification (NCBI taxonomy): domain Eukaryota; kingdom Metazoa; phylum Chordata; class Mammalia; order Carnivora; family Otariidae; genus Zalophus; species Zalophus californianus. Next base: position 52,007,145 of record NC_045599.1, on the reverse strand, counting down.
CAGTATGCTGTAGGATTAAGCTTGTGTTTGAATTACCCAACTGACAAGAGTCTCATTTCTTGGACTTGGGGGGGCCAAGGCTGTGGGACCAGGGTTGCCCGTGGCATGCTGCTGCTGTAGGGGTGATTGGTCAGCACTGAACTGGAGACCCGTCTAACAAATGATACCGATGCTGAATGTGGAGGACACCCCAGAGTCGGAAATGTTAGAAACCTTCCAGAATTTTCTTTTAATCCATGCATGGAACCTCTTGATTTCTCTTTAGTATTCACTCCATGATGGCTCCTCCTCCTGTATCTTTTTCCTGCAAATTGCAGCTTTAAAAAAATCTCTTTATTGTCTGCATATCTGATGGGTTTGAGGACATGCGAGCTTAGGAAAATGAAAGCTCTTTTTCTGAATGGCAGAATAGATACTGATTTCTACTGCAGATTGGTCAACTGTATAGGCATGGTAATGTAATGTACACGTTAAGAAATAGTGTTTCATAGAGCATTTTTTGAGATATTCCTTTTAGTTAGAAAAAAGGACCTGGTAAAAGTAGAGTAAGTCTTAAACAAGGTTTTTGGTGGAGAGAGAGGTCTTTGATGTGGTTGCTGATGCTTTGGCAATGGTATAACCACTGGGGTAGCTCCTGAAGGTGTTGATTAGCAACTTATTCTTGGGATGATCTATGTCTTGATATTTTTAAAGATATAAAGCATATACAACAAAATGATATGTGCAAGGAGAAAGTTAGCAATCCTATTGGTGATACCTCCATACTGCTTCACAAAGTGTGAAATAAAATATTAAGAATATAGTGTGAATAATTCCATATATGTCTGTATGTCAATTGACTTTCTTAACAAGTTTTACCAAAAAAGCACTTTTAACTTGGTTGGTCTCATTTAGCAATATACCGTGGTTATGGTCAATATCCTATGTCAATACGTACAGCTTCAACTCATTCTTTTTAATACCCATATCCACAGTACGCCTATACTGGCTTTGAGACTGTTGTGTTCTCCTTTTTTTTTCCCCCTACTCTTTGAGCAATGCTTCTGTAAGTGTTTTTGGAGCTACATCCTTATGTATGGATACTCAAAGGGTAAAAAACCTTCTAAAGGAGAACCCTTTTGTACTTTTGGCAGGAATGCAAACTGGTGCAGCCACTGTGGAAAACAGTATGGGTGTTCCTCAAAAATTTAAAAAATAGACTTACCATATGATCCAACAATCACACTACTAGGTATTTACCCAAAGAAGAGAAAATACTCATTTAGAGGGATACATGCACCTCGATGTTCATAACAGCATTATCCACAATAGCCAAATTATGGAAACAGCCCAAGTGTCCACTGACAGATGAATGGATAAAGAAGATGTGGCATATACAATGGAATAGTACCCAGCCACAAAAAAGAATGAAATCTTGCCATTTGCAACAACATGTACGGACTAGAGAGTATTCTGCTAAGTGAAATAAGCCAGAAAAAGACAAATACCATATGATTTCACTCATATGTGGAATCTAAGAGAACAAATGAGCAACAGGGAGAAAAAAGAGGCAAACCAATTAACAGACTCTTAATTATAGAGAACAAACTGATGGTTACTAGAAGGGAGGTGGGTGGGGGGTGGGTGAAGTAGGTGATGGGGATTAAGGAGGGTGCTTCTTATTATGAGCACCAGGTGATATATGGAAGGGTTGAATCACTATATTGTACCCCTGAAACTAATATTATACTGTGTTAACTAACCAGAATTTAAATAAAAAAAAAAAAACCTACTCCTCACCCCTATTGAATTTTATAGATCCACATCCAACACAGTAGCCATTAGCTACAGGTGATGATTGAGCACTGGAAACATGGCTGGTCTGAGTGAAGATGTGCTATAAATTTTTTTTTTTTTAAGAGGGAGGAAGGGAAGGAGAGAGGTAGGGAGGGGCAGAGGGAGAGGGAGAGACTCTTAAGCAGGCTCCACACCCAGTGTGGAGCCCGATGGGCATGGAGCCCAACACAGGGCTCTATCTCTTGATCCTGAGATCATGACCTGAGCCAAAATCAAGGGTTGGATGTTTAACCAACTGAACCACCCAGGCAGCCCAAGATGTGCTATAATTTTAAAATATACACCAGATTTCAAAGACTTAGTGTGAGAAAAAAAAAATCTCTAATAATTTTTTATTGCTTCCATGTGGAAATAATACTATCTATTGGCTCTAATAGGCTAAACAAAACTTACTACTAAAATTAACTAAACGTGTTTGTTCTTCCTTTTTTGTGGCTACCAAAAAAATTTTTTAATTCCATATGTGGCTCACATTTGCGGATTGTATTATATTTCTCCAGAGAAGAATGTTACAGATAATTATATTTTTTCCCCAGATGTCTCCAGTCATTGTCCTGAAGAGGTTTTTTGCTTTGTCTTGATATAAATTTTGAATAGGTAATATGTGTATACAGCATAAAATTCAAAAGGGAGAAAGGGTGTAAGAAGTGCTTATAATGGTCTTCTATCACTGCTATAACAAATTACCCCAAATTTAGTGGCTTAAAACAACACAAATTTGTTTTCTTGCAGTTACGGAATTCAGGAATCTGAACCGGGTCTCACCGGCCTAAAATCAGGTTGTCCTTTTGGCAGGCTTGCCTTTGCCCACCTTTAGAAGTTGCCTGCATTCCTTGGTTCATGGTCCTCTACCATCTTCGTGGCCAACTTCATGGGTCATATTTCCTGATCTGACTCTGTCTCCCTTTTTATTTCCCCTTTCCACTGTTCTCAGCTTTGTTGAGATAAAAATCACATAGCATACAATTTACCCTTTTAAATGTATAACTCAGTGGCTTTTAGTGTATTCATAGAGTTGTGTATCCTTGATGACAATTTTAGAACATTTTCATCACCCCCAAAAGAAACCCTGTACCCTGTAGCCTTCAAGTCCCCTCTAATCCCTCATCCTCCCAAGCTCCTGGAAACCACTAATGGATTTTCCATCTCTTTAGATTTGCCTATTCTGGACTTTTCATATAAATAGAAACACAACATATGGTCCTTGGTGACTGGCTACTTTCACTTAGCATGATGCTTTCTAGATTCATCCATGTTGTAGAGTGTATTGGCACTTTATTTGTTTTTGTTGCCAGATTATGTAGCATTGCATCCCTTTTCCACTTTTGAAGACCCTTGTGATTCCTGGTCCTCTCGGACAATCTAGGATAATCTTCCTATCTAAATTCAACTGTTCAGCAATCTTTGTCCCATCTGCAATCTTAATTTCCTCTTGCTATGTAACATACTTACTCACAGGCTCCAGGGATTAGAATATGGGGCGGGGGGAGTACATTATTCTGTCTCTCCAAGCGCCCAGCTTCAGGAGGTACCATTTACAGCAGAACACAAGAACCCTCTCCCCAGAGGCAGCACTGTTACTAGCGTCTTATATATTCCTAAGCCATATTCTACGCATATACATTTTTTTTTTTTTTTTAATTTCACTAATACCGTATACACTATGCTACAAACTGTATATACTGTCTTTGGTGTTTTTTGGTTTTGGTTTTCTAGTCTTAAATCTCTCTTGGAGTTTGTATGCATGTCCTAGGACTGCTGTAACAAATCACCACCAACTAGGTGACTTAAAACAGAAATTTTTTCTCTCACCGCTCTGGAGGGCAGAAGTGTACAATCAAGGTGTGGGCAGAGTGGGAGGCCCTTTCGAGGCTCTAAGGAAGAAGCTATTCTTTGCTTCTTCCAGCTTCACATACAGCTAGACATTCCTTGGCTGATGGCTACATCATTCCAATCTCTGCCTCTGCCTTCACATAGCTTTCTGGCCTTCTCTTCTCCCCGTGTGTCTTCATCTATCTCTTAGAAAGATACTTGTCATTAGATAGAGGGACCACCCAGATAATCCAGACTGATCTCACTTTGGATCCTAATTTAATGGATCCTCTATAAAGACCTTTTCCCAAATAATTTCCCATTCACAGATCCTGGGGCTGAGGACATGGACACACCTTTTGGGACATCAACTTTCAACCTACCACAGAGATCATTCCATATCACATGTGTAGCATTGCGTTATTCTTGAAGCAACTGCATAGTATTTCATGGTAAGATTATGCTTAAACAAGTGTCCTCTTGATGGGCGACTATATTGTTCTATTTATGGCTTTCCTTTTAAATTGTCAGAATATTTTGAAATGGCCTGTAAATTTTCGTAAAGGTATAAACTTTAAGAGACAGAAGAGCTGATTTAGACTGTCTTGTGGGATTGTGCTGGGAGCAAAATTTAGCAAAGGAACTTATCATCTGTGCCCATCACTGCTGAACTTGGAGGTTATTTCACATGAAGGAGGTGCTGGAATCCAGCTGAAATATTTCAGGCTTGTGAAGGGACTTGAGGTCACTGTGACCAGGGAGTATGATAGAGCCCTTGCCGGTGCTCTTCCAGGGCGCCGTGAGCTTGCTTCAACAATGAGCGTGTGTTTACAGACTGCTTGAGGATCCTTGGAGAGAGGTGTGCAAGCAGCCAGGTATGCCAGCGTTCAGGAGCAGCCTTTTCTCCTCTGGGGAGAATGAATGTCCTGGAACCTGTTTACTGTTTAACCAAGTGCTTGCCGGTATGACAGATGTCCTGCCCACACATCGCGGGCTCTGTGACTGGGTGGCAGCATCTGGGTAATCGCCCTCCCTGTGGGATTTCAGATGCTGCATTCTGTGCCCCCGTCCATCTTCATTTCCCACAAATTGTGCAAGTGAGAATTTCACGTGTGAGTGCGAGTTGCAGTTTGGTTTGTCTACCCACTTTCCTTCCCCCTCAACACACACACACTGCCCCCTTCAAAAGAAATCCTGTCTAGTAAACTTGGGCTATTGTGTTTCTTAGGTAAGGCTTTTAGATAGAGCCTGAGGTGAGGCGCCGCCTGCTTCCAGTGGCCTCCAGCCCAGAGGCAGTTTGCACAGATTGCGTTACACAAAGGCACGATTCAGGGAGGGCTCCAAACAAGGGCATATTGTATCCCTGTCGCTTTGTTGGGAGTCCTGTTAATGGTTGACATGCACCGTGTCCTCCAGTTTAAACATATATGCCCTATTTGGCAGGAGCAACCTGAGGACTAATACTTGACCCAAAAACCTGGGGTGCAAACGGCCTTCCTTCCCTCCCCTCTCCTTTCCGCCAGCTTCCCTCATTATTGCACTCTCTGCTCCACCCCCCACCCCCGGAGCCACTGCTCACGTCCCATGTGACTCCAAGCCCTCAGGGCCCTCTCTGGGACTCGGTGCTCGCCAGTATCACGAGGCCTGAAGGAGGGGGGGCAGTAGGCACCCCAAACCTGACAGGACAGAGCAGCACCCTCTCCCACCCCCAAAGGAAGTAACTGCTTCAGTGTTCCTAGGTGTGACCCTCTAGCTCTTTGTGAGCCAGGATGGATGGCTGTACATTCTCCATAGATTGCTCAATCAGACAGATAATAACACAATGTCCAATTCTCCATGCTGCCCTCAGGAGGAGACAAGCAATCTGTCTTCCGAGGCAGAGGGAGAAGAAACCCTCTTACGTCTCTGCCACAGACAGCATGGAACTCGAATAGAGCTAATACTAATACGATGCCGGCTAACACTCACTGAGTGCTCACCATGATAACCAAAACTGGCTTCGGACTCTGCCAGAACACCCCTGGGTAAGAACCAGTCATCTAGTCTGTTCCACTCGACAGAAAAGATTGCTCACCATATGGATGGCCCTTTTCAGGATGATTCCTATCAGTCTTCACAAGAACCCTGGGAGGTGGGCATTATGACTGACACCATTTATGCGGATGGGGAGACTTAAAGCACAGAAAGATAAGCGGCCAAGGGCACGTCTTAATAAGGAGCAGCTTCAGGGCTAGTGCTCACTGGGAAGACGACCCTACCACAAGTAGGGCCCTCACTGGCTCAGCCTAGTCCTGTTTGGGGCACACTGACAAGGGCCAGGAGGGGGGGCAAAGAAAGTGGCTGTGCGTTGCGGGGGAGGGGCCATGAGATTCGATAACCAGGCAAGTTCTGCAAAAGGTAGGAGTGATTGTTCTGTTCTTTTTATAAACGTGCCATATATTAAGGATGGCCTTTTCTTTATCATCATCCCCCCCAGGAGTAGTGATGAAAAGACAGTAAATGCCCTGTGTTGGTTTTAAGGAGGATCCAAGACCACCTCTTTTCGGAGCCATGTTCGCTCAAGTCAGTACAATCAAAAGCATCTTCTGGTTCTATGTTTGAAGACATATGGTCCTGTTCAGTTACTATTTGCACCAGGCCTCCTGGGGCACTCCCCAGTGTCCTTCCTGTCATCATTTGTCTCCTGGGAATTTTATCCACTGCTTGTGGCATTATTAGTCAGCCAAGTGCTTACCTAATCAATTCCTTGGATCAGACCTAGGGCAGCTCCATATGTGCAGAAGAGCCTAGATCATGTGAGGGAGGCGAGGGGCGGGGGGGACCTCCCCCGTGCCTAAAAGACTTCCTCACTCCTTAGGAGTGCCAAGGCTCTGGCATCTCACCATTAGATTCCACGCTTGCCTTAGACATTTCCAGCCCCAGGCCTCTGTGCCAGTCCAGACTGAGTTGGGTTGCATGTAACGGGAACCCAACTTCTGCTGTTTGACCAAATCATTTGTTTTTCTCACGTAAGAAGTCTGGAATCACTCATGCAGAATGGTGCACCCCGGAGGAGGCCACCCAGAGCTCTGGCCCCTGCACCGTGGCCTCCCGCTCCAGCACCTTCTGTGTGTGGCTTTTGTCCTCAGGGTGGTAAGATGGCAGCTGCACCTCGGCTACCCATCCCATCCGCATTCCAGGTGAGAAGAGGAAGAAGAACAAAAGGAACAAAGCTCAGTGCCAGCTAAGTCTGCCTACTTTTACTAGGCAAGCGGTCTCCTTCCCAAACCTCCACCCTCTAGACTTCCTTTTCCATCTCAGATCCACCTCTGTCCGAGCAGATGTTTGGGGTAGAAGAGGGTGGTCATTGGTTTTCACCAGGCCCTTGCTTCTTTGGACAAGGTTGGGAGTTCCCTCAGTCGGGCAAAAGGGGAGCTTGTCTCTGAAATAGGGGACAGGCGAAGGCCGCCACACCATCTCTCGAACAGGATTATGTTTGGAAACGTTAGCATATGAAGTCATTAATACTATAATAAAAATTGGGGTACAGTAGCCTGAGACTGTCTTCCCTCCGCTAAAAGGACCAAGGGCCACTTAGGGACACCGGACTCTGTGGCATGGGGGTTGTTGAAAGGAAAAAGATCAGGACCCGAGGACAACAACTTTGTCCTCAGCGCACATCTGCTGAGGGTCGCCTTGCTCCTGGGATGTGGTTAAGTTTCCTCTGATCCAGGGTGTCTGAACCTTGGCATGACTGACGCTTTGGCCTGGATCATTCTTGAATGTGAGAGTTGTGCCCTGCCTTGTAGGGTGTTTATCCTGGCCTCTGCCCACTAGATGCCGGTAATGCTGGCCCTCGCCCCCAGCCGTGATAACCAAAACTGGCTTCAGACTCTGCCAGAACGCCCCTGGGTAAGAACCAGTCGTCTAGTCTGAAAAGATTGCTGACAAAACTCCTCTTTTTCCTGGTTTTTGAAATGAGAAGGGTGGAATTGTCCTGCTCCCCAACAGTGGACCTTGGCCAAGTAGGGCAGCAGGAGGAGTGCTTCCTGGCAAGAGGTGTCCCGCACATCTGCCCCGCAGCTGGAGCGGGCTTCTTCTGGCCTGGCCCGGATGGCACCTGCGGGGTGGCCCCCTCCGCCCCCTGTATTCGAAGCCTGGCAGGCACCCCAGGGGCAAAAGTGAGGACGGGCAGATTTTAAATAAAAATAAAAACATGGGACGCCCAGTGAAATTTGACTTTCAGATAAACAACAAGTAGTTTTATAGTGTAAAGAGGCCTCACGCAACCCTAAATGGGAAGCACGGGTCTGCATTGTCAGTCTGGATAATTCCTGGGATCGCCTTTTGCTGCCACGTTTCATGACGTTTGGCACAGCCACTTCCTGGTGCTGCCACGGAGCATGCTGGCAGCCAAAAGCTCTGACAGAAAGATGTCACACACAGTCTGTGCCCTTACCCTGACCTTGAACCCCAAGTGGTGCCAAGCAAAGTCACCAGGCACTCAAATTGCAGTTCTTATTTCTGCACCCTCATATCTTGAATGCATCAGGCCCGTTCATTTTCACCGACTAAGCGATCCTCTGGCTGGGGTCCCCTTGTTCTCCATCTCTGGGGGGGGGCACAGAGAGTGTTCCCCAGGCGAGGGGCAGGATTGTGTTACCAGAGAAAATCCAGGTCAGCCCCAGACTCTCCAGGGCGGAGCTGCCGGCCCTGGAAAAGTAGGACGCTTGCCTTCTTCAGAGATGAGCACTGACATTCCTCCTGAAACACTCAGAAAAGTGGTTCCCGAAGTGTGTCCCCAGATTGGGCTCCCGGGCCTGCCACCAAAGTGCCCCCGACACACCAGCGAGCGGGCTTCGGGAGCCACAGGATACCTGAGCATGTTCGAATCCAGAGGGATTCTGCATTAAGGAAGCCTGTCTGATGTGGTTTAGACCAGGGTTCCTTCACGTTATCTGACAGTGTTTTCCTTGCACAGTACCTATTACCAGAATGTACTTGGGCATTTACCGCCAAAGCAGATAACCTGTAGAATAGCAGACAATGGACAAATATTTATTATGCATATATATAGTGCTGGGCCAGGTGCTCGGGATATAGAGGTTTGTCCTTTGTAGTTCTTAAATCAGTTGTAAATATTTAATTAAATAGTTATTTGTTTAGTGTCTGACTCCCCCAATAAAAGTTTCATGAGGGCAAGGATGTTACCCCTCTTACTCACTATCATGTGGCCAGCCCCTAACGGTTCCTGGCCCATTGTAGACACTCAATTATTACTTGAATACATAGGGGAAAAAAAAAAAAAGACCTTTGTCCTTTGAGAACTTCCTGTCTAATACAATGGTTCTCATGGGACTGCAGAGCAGAATCACAGGAGGAAGTTTTTTAAGATATAGGTGTGTGGTCCCCATGGCTGGAAATGGTATAAAAAGATGGGGAGATAGTGTTCTATAGACAAAGCTGAGGTTTGAGACAATGCCCCCTGACTCTTCAGGAAGCACACACATACCACACTTGGAATTAGACCACTTCGTTGAGTTCTCTCTTTTGTCTGTCAGGGCTGGCAAGTCTGGGCCTAACTTGTACCCCTAAGAGGCCCCAGGAGAAAAGCCACTTGGAAGCTAAGGGCTCACCAGAGGGCAATAAACTCTTCTTTTAAAGGGACCAGAATAAAGCTTATTTAAAATAAAAACAAGACTCCTAGAACATGTCGGCGGGCTGAAAATGGAGTAGACTGCTTACTCATTTCCAGACGGCATTTTTACCTTTCCTTTTTAAGCCATAGCCTGGGCTCTGAATTTCAAACCTGGTCCTAACCTCCCTCTTCCTCCTGCGAGCTCCTTACTGCTCACACATTATCCTCTCGTGAGGCTCTGAGGTAATTTGTCAGAGCTCACTTTTAGTCCCTGGTTTTCCCTGAGAACAAAGTCCCTGTTCTAGCCCCGGGTAGGTGTTTGGCTTCTCCGTGTCTCACTTCCCATCATTGCCCCCCAGTTTAGTTGGGGGCAAACCAACTGCCTAAGGAAGCCTTTCTAGGGAAGACTTTATCCATACACATACCCTGCAGAACTCCCATTTATATGGGGTTATTATAAAAGCTGACTTTTTGATTTCTGCACAATGCTTTGAGCATTGATAGAAGTCTAAATATAACTGTGTCTCCTCAAGAATCTTGGATATACAGAAATTTGAACTCATTTAGTGTATCAGGATCTGGTTTGCTACATATATACACACACATATATTTGTATATAGTGTCTAACAACATACTTTTCAGGGGTTTTAAGTGTCTTTTTGTGTTGAATTTTAGTGGAGGTGCATAACTTCTTTGTTTACTAATGTGTGTATTATGCAAGTTTCCATTCATCATTCTACTGAAACATGAATTATCACCTTAATTTGGCTTCTGAGTCCTCATTCTCACTAGTCCCCTTCCGTAGAAATGGTTAATTCTTGTTACTTATTTGTATCTGCCTCTTTCTTACACGATTACCGAAAAAAAAAAAAAAAGAATAGAATTAAAGAGATTTGAATCAGCTGCCAAAAAAGCCAGGATTCACAAAATTCTAAAGCATAGGACTCTAGCAGTAGCTTCAGCGAATAATGCAATATTTGACTTAGAGAATTTGGAGCAGAACTTTGATATAAACGAAGAGCTTTTTCAGTTTGGCATGTTTTGTTCCAGTAAACTGCCCTTCCTGTGTTAAACATGAGAATAACCCCTGTTGTTCTGTGTGGATCCTTCTTCTTTTTCATGCTGATGCCTTGTCAATCTCAGAATTTGACTGCACTGTCTCCAGTCCAACTGAGATGCTCCCTCAGGGCTCACAGTCTGTGTTGATGTCCATCATAGCCCATGGTCCTGTCATCATGGCATTGTCTGTCTCCTGTGGTTGACTGGCAGCCCCCCGAGGATGGGGGGGGGCGTTATTTAGGGTTGTTGAGGGAGTCCTCTTCAGCTGTCCTGGCTAAGACCTGCATTGTTGAATCACAGAGAGCAGTGCCAACCCCAGACACTGACCTCCAAATTCTTCTTTCCTGGCTGACTTCTAGAGAAGATCAGTCTACTACGAACCTATTGGCCACTCCGAGGAAATGTTGGCTTTGAATTCTTCATGGTATTTTAGAATGATAGGATCTCCACAGCACAGTAAGTGCAAAGATGGAGGAGATACTCGCCTGTTGTTTTTCTATTTCAAATTTCATTGATTGCTACTCCTTGTTATTTCCTGCCATCTTATTGCTTTGGATTTAATTTGCTCTTCCTTCTCTGATTTCTTCAGGTAGAAGTTTTGATAACCAATTCGAAAACTTTCTCCTTTTCTAGTAAAAGCGTTTAGTGCCATAAATTTCCCTCTAAGTACTACTTTAACTGTATCCCATACGTTTTGGTATGTTTTGTTTTAATTTCCATTCTGCTAAAATATTTTTAATTGCCCTTGAGAATTTCTCGTGGAGCCCTGGGTAGTGTAGAAGGGCATTGCTTAATTTGCAAATATTTGTGGATTTTCCAGATAGCTTTCTGTTATTCATTTCCGGTTTAATTCTGATTATGGCCAGAGAACATACTTTGCATGATTTCCTAGTCTTTTTAATTTGTTAAGGTTTATTCTGTGGGCTGGAATATGACCATGTCTTGGTGAATGGTCCATGCACACTTAGAAACAATGTGTACTTTGCTTGTTAATTGGAATATTCTATAGACGTCAGTTAGGACAAGTTGGTTGATAATGTTTTTCAGGTCTTCTTTATTCTTTGTATTAATAACTGAGAGGAGAGTGCTGAAGTTTCAATGTATAATGCTCATTTTTTCCCTTTCATTTCTGTCTCTTTCTGATTCAAGTATTTTAATGCTCTACTGTCAGGTGCGTCCAAATTTTGGATCATTGTCTTTCTGGATAACTAACCCCATTATCATTATACAGTGTTCCTCTTTATCCCAGAGGTAGAGGGTTTTTTCCTCACCCCAGCTGCACTGGGCTGTCAGTGTTGGCTGCCTCCCCCTTCTCCCCCCACAGCAGTTTACAGCTTTTGTTCTGTAGAGGAGATGCAGGGGAAGAATCCAGGCAAAATTTCAAGCCTTTCTGGCAGTGGCCTGCCTTCCCCTCCCCCTAGCCTGCCCGCCCCCCCGCCCGGCCCCGGAATGCCTGCCCGTGCCTCTCACCAATCCTTCCATGAGTGCCCTCTAGGTCAGTGCAGAAGGGCCTTCGTGACTTCTGGGGCTCCCAGGATTCTCCTGTCTCCCTTGCCTGCACGCGGCCCCTGCCGGTGAATTCTCTAGTGGTTTCAGCTGACTCCTCTCTAGAGCACGTCCAGCCTCATCAGCCTTCCCCGCATCAGCCCGGGGAAGGAAATGCTCACATCCCATCTCACTTGTAGTCATCTTGTCTTTCTTCAGTTTACTTAGTTTTAGTTGGTTAGTTGGCTAGTTGGTTAGTTAGCTGGTTGCCCTGCGACCTCAGCTCTCTGATGAATTTACAAAAAGTTGTGAATACGCAAGTCTGGCATTTTATTGTTTGAAGAGTAAGAATGCAGCTCTTTTTAGTTTTCTACATCTCGTGTAAACAGAAAGTATGGATTATTATTTTATTGAATACCCCCGTCCTTTCTCAAAAGGAATTTGAAATGGCAATCTTGAGAATATCTTTTTGGAACCCAGCCTAACATGAGATCCATTTCCTTGCCCTTAATAGTGGAGCCAGACTTTCTGAAGGGAGGGAAGGAAGAAAGGATAAAATGGCTAGGAGCAGAATTCCCTGCTTAGCCTTTTCTTTTCTCACTGATGGAGGTTGAGTGAGATAGCATCAGTATTGCTCTCCCATCCCAAAACAATGGGTTTGAGCTTGGAAAACTAGGCAATATCTGGAGGCCAAAGGGAAAAAATAGAGCAAGTTTTTAGCCACTTCTAAATGAACTGAAATGAGGGGTGCTTGAGTGGCTCAGTCAGTTAAGCATCTGCCTTTGGCTCAGGCCATGATCTCAGGGTCCTGGGATCGAGCCCCACGTCAGGTTCTCTGCTTAGCAGGGAGTCTGCTTCTCCCTCTCCCTCTGCCCCTCCCCTTGCTCATTCTCTTTCTCTCCCTTCTCCCCCGTCATGCTCTCTCTTTCAAATGTATAAATAAAAACTTAAAAAAAAAATAAATGAAGTGAAAATGCTGTCAAGGAATTAAACCCTTTAGGAGAGTAACTAATAGTATACATTTTGTCTTCCTTCTACATCTCCCCTGATCCCCCCTTTTCTCCCCGCCCAGTGCAGTTGGAGCCTCAGTCTGCTACCCCTTTGGGAAAGGGCCGAGAGACTGGGCAAGAGTGGAAGATGAAACACTGTTTGCTCCTGCCATTCATGTCTGTTAAATGGTGGCATCCACCCCCTCGGTCATGTTTGCATCACAACACACATCATCAGCTTGCTTTGACCCTGACACCATTTTATAGGCTTAATAATAATAAATTTATGTCCTGAAATAGTTTCGCAGATTATAGCAATCAATCAAAATTCAGGGAGCCCAAGACCATTAATGTCATCAGCAGTGATGCAGCACTCCGGGAATCCATCTAAATCAGCCATTATGACGGACAATACACCTTAAGAGCCTGAAGATAGAGTAGACAGAGGCATAAATTGCAATTCTATTTTTGTCAGCCATCAAGTGATGATTTTCTTGGGAGGTTTTGTTCCTGGTAGGAGACGAAACTAGGGCTTGCTGTCTGTTGCTGATTCCCACTCCAAAGTATGAACTGGGAAGATTTTCCTGGTCTCGGGACTAAGAGCACCAAAATGCAGTCTGTAGCCACCTTCGAGCCTAAGCACTGGGCATTTTTCTTTTGAAACTCCCCGGTGAGATCAGTCAAGGCCTTGTACTTTGCCTTTCCTGGTGGATGGCTTCAATTGCTCACATGTTCCCCTTGTCAAGACAAATCCTAAAGGAACATTCAGCTGGGAAAGGCTTGAGATGCTGCCACAAGAAGGTCCCAGGCTGTCCATAAAGATGGCTTGTGGCTAATCATGAACTGAGGATGAGGGGTAGGGGGGAATGAAAAGTTTCCTTCTCAGGCCTTCTGTAGTCTGAATCTTCCTATAACCTCTCTAAGACTTATTTCCTGTAAGACAATATGGTATGGTAAAAGTAATTGAGATTTAAGAGTCAGGAAAACTGAGTCCTGGCTGTTTAGCTAATTATAATAATCTCACCTGTATTCATCTTATTTCTCCATCTATAAAATGAGCAGATGGCTCTAAATCAGATATTCTAAACCAGGGATCCATGGATCAGATCCAGATGTGGGTTTTGTTTGGTTTTGCCTTGGTCTCTGTGTGTGTGAGCTAAATAATGACTGAAACATTAGTAAATTTCACATACAAACTACCATTTCATCTTCTCCTGAAAAATTGGAGGTGCTCGCTACATGGGGCCCTATCCCCACAGGGCAACTACGTGGCATTGCTGGCTAATAAAGGCTGCTTGTGACAGAGCCTGCCCTCTTCTTGAATACCCTAGCGTCCCCACCTAATGTCCTACCTGCCCCTACCCCCATGACTTAATCACATTAATTGTCTGACTTGGAAACATGGCTCCTGGATTATATGATCTCTATAAAGGGTGATATTTAACTTTGCCTACTAAGGTAGAACTTACCTTAAAAGAATTTGAAAATAAAGTCCTTAAAAACATAATGGAAGGTGGAAGCCTCAAATAATCGTGTATTGTCTGGATCCTACATTTTCATTTTTCATCTCGGACAACCACTATGAATACAAACAGCAACAGATGAGTGACTGTTGGCTTCCTAATTCACAATAGAAAAGAAAGAAATAGTTTGTTTTTATAGCCTTTTTCATTTTCAGCTCCTTTCACAAGTCCTAGGAAGCCTCATCATAGGCCTGAGGAAACAGGCAAGAAAACTGGAATTTGGAACTTTTCACTAAGCATTAAGTTCTTGAGCCAGTAATAGGCTCCCATCCATCTCACTCTTCTTCCTCTGTTAGCAGCATTAACTGTTTATTTTTACTTGGTCCGTATCCTTGGGCCTCCTGTGGCTGCTTCATGTGTCAAGTATAAACTCTTTGAGAGCAGGGATGAGATATAATAATGCTTTCGTAACTTCTTCCCTTCCAACTGCAGTGCCAAGCAGAGCCTAGACCCATCCTAAATGGTCACTAAGCAAAGACCTGCTTTTGCGGTATTGACCAGGGTGAGCATGTTCCTTCCAAGGAATCAGCCAAGTCCAGAGCTCTTAGATAAGCCCATCCAAACTACGAAGAAGGTGCCCTGATTGTGGACACGTTCTGAGGTCCCAGGGTCCTCATTTAAACGACCAAAGCCAGAACACTGGAGATTAACTGTGGGGTTGATGGTTGATGCTTCTGGACTCACTGTGTTAACGTCACTGCCCTCTGTGGCTAAGCTGTTTGTACCAGATGAGTCCCTATTCACCTCATTCCCTTCTTTTCCCGCAGCCTCCCCTTCCTCTGTTTGCCCTGTGGATTGATAATAGCAAGATGCATGGAAATTTTCATCAACTAAATGCTCATAAAGACAAATCATTTGGTCCTTTCCCTTCTTTACCCCCTTAGCCATTGTCTCAAATGGATCTTGTGACCCTTTATGTGTTTTCTGATAAGAGAAAGATTGATTCCATGGCAGGGAGTGGTGGCCTCGGCAATGTCAAATAATTTAACATGCCATGAGGTGCCAGGCCCGTCCTTGGGCTCATTTGCAGTTATTGCTGGTACTGTTTTCTCTGAACAATATGGCTGTTGAGTGGGACCAAAGTGGTGGTCGTCCATGCAGCAAGCTGCTAAAAGAGCCTTCCAATTTCATTGTTAATGGGAAAATAAAATCAGTTACTGTATCAGCAAAAGCTTTTCAGAAATATCAGGTCATTCTATGGTCCACAGCTCTTTTATTATGATTGGAATCATGTGACTAGCTATACACATAATAAAATGCTGCCTCGGAGGTCTGGGGAGACGGGCAAGAAAGTTAGGTTTTCAAAAGTTCCGTTAAATATGACTTTCCAGACACAACAGAACTGTGGGAGCTTTGGGAAGAAAGTGGCCTTAGCTTGGCCAGGAAGGAAGTTGAAGCTGTAAGTGGTCTCTTCTGTGGAAAAAAACAAAAATGAATTTTCTCATGTGAATTTGCAGCCTGCTCCCTTCATTGAGAGACGAGGCCCTTGTACATGACCCATCTCTGTCCCTTAAAATTACACTGGCCACCAGCTCTTGACATGGGCTTGAAATCAGGCAGGCACACTTGATTTCACATCTGAGTTCTCCTGTTTACTGGCTGATCTTGGGCAAGTGACTTCATCTTCATTGCCTCGCTGTAGGAGTGGAGTGAGATTGTGCTTATAAAGTGCTTCTCCCTCAAAGCCAGAGGTCAAAAAGTAATAGTTGTATCAGTGTCATTATTACTACTGGGCTTGGTCCTGGGTTCCTCAGTCACCTGCGGGCTCTACCCCACCCGTGTCAGTTGCCTCTCTGGACAGCCGCCTCTCTGGACCCAGGCTTCCCTGCTGGGTCACTGCTGGCTTCTCCCCTAAAAAGCCCTGAGGGACTGGCGCCCTTTTCCTTTCTCAGGATGGTAATGTGATAACCTCCAGGCACTTTCACATTCCTAGAAACAGAGCTGTAATCTAACAATAGGCGCTCCCTGAACTGTGGGCACCCGGAGCCTTGGGGCGCAGCAGAGCCCAACCTGTCTGAGCTCTTCGGACCACCCAGCTAGGGAATTCTCTGAACCTTCCACTGCAGGGACAATCACGGCCCAGTAATCCTTTGTTCCTGCCCAGAAATGTACTTCCAAGGTGCACGCAGACTTTCTTTACAGTACTCCCAAGCACCTGCTAGCATCCTTTGGACACAGGGCTCCAGACCACCTGAGTTTCCTAGTGGCCTCCTGGCGGCCAGTCATTGCTGCTCAGGACCTGGGGATGGGGGGGTCCTTTCTGTCCCCACAAGGTCTGTCGTCATCGTTGTTGTTAATATTTGAATTGTCAGCCTTAAAAATCACAACTTTTTCACCTGTACATTTGGATTTGGGGCTTTTCTTGGTAAAAATTAGAGGTTCCAGCAACACTGGGCCAGCACCTACTTCTTTATGTTAATTCCCTGGCCTGCTAAATACCTGAGTTTGCAAATCCTGAACTGGAGGTTATTGGACTTTCATCATAAACCATAACCTCTTAAAACTGGGGGAGGCCGTAGGATTAAGTCGTCCAGGAAGCTAATCCCAGAGAGATTAAAGATATGTCTAAGGTCTGCAGAACATCTGTGGCAGAAGAGAAGCTGGGGCTCCTGGAGTCACTGCCCTTTCTCAGGGAAACATGCTTTCCCTATATTCAGAAAGAAAGAGCCTGGGGACCTCCGGTTTCAGAGACATGTCAATCCTCTTCAAGTTCCGAAGGTGTGATTCGAGGATCTAAGAGAACCACTCAATCCATGGTCTCTCTCCCATCTGCCTCAATACCCAGAATTCCTACTGTTCATATATCACAGCATTCATCTGGGGAGTAGTGCATTGTACTGTGTTAAGACCTCGGAGTGGCAATGTTTACTCAGAAAATGGGTCAGTTAAAATCTTTCTCTGAGTACTTGACCTCTGTCATGGCCAGCAGAAAATAGGGAGCTCAGAGAATGGGCTCTAGACAATTTCGAGCTGAGGCTGAGGTTGTAGAGTATAGCCTTATAAAGTAGAAAAGTCACAGTTGTGAGTCATGAACCCAATATAATTGGTGGCTCCCTTGTACTCAATTTCTACCCCCAGGAAATGGGGGCATTTGGCATGATGATGTTCGAGGCTTGAAAGCCTCCCCAGGCCAGGCGGTCCATGATTTTACACACAAAAATGTCCTGAGTGATGGTTGTTCCTGGTCTCAAAGATCAGCATGAGGAAGGTCTTTTGGAAGCCAAATCCATGGGATTATAGGACCCGAGGGCAGGGAGGTGACTTGCCAATATGAGGTTGAAAAAGATTTTTTGTAAGGGGTGGAGAAAGTTAGGCTTGTAAAGAAGTGACTAATAAATGCACTCTGATTTAGTAAGGAACGTAAGGAGAATGTTTGAATTTTGAAAGCAATTCAAAATTGTGATGTGGAAGAAAGAACACAAACTGAGGGTTGTGGAAAGGGAGGTGGGTGGGGGGATGGGGTAACTGGATAATGGGTGTTAAGGAGGGCACATGATGTGATGAGCACTGGGTGTTATATGCAACTAATGAATCATTGAACATTACGTTGAAAACTAATGTACTATACATTGGCTAATTGAATTTAAACAATAAAAAAAGGAATGAAGACATTAGTTGAAAAATAAATAAAGTTGCATTCTACACAGAAAAAAAGAAAAAGAACACTGGCCATTGAGTTGTGAGACTTGGGTTCCAAATACCTCTTCTGATGATGCAAAAGATATGACACATGAGACACTCGAAGAGAAGCTTTGTGAAGTACCGTCCACACTTAGAAGCTAAGCATAGTCTTGTCTATAACAGGCTTCCCAGAGCAGAAGTCTTTTGGATGTCCACACCTGTTGTGGGAAGCCTGCAGTGTTCAGAAGTAGCTGCAAGAGAATTACAAGGCTATAGGTAAACCTGACCGTTTCAAAGACAAGATCAGTGTGGACAGACTTGCTGTTTTGAAGTACAATACAAATGGATGTCAGAGTCATAACTGGTCAGGAAAGCTGCCCGAGTGTGCTAAAAAAAGAACTATCTGATTCTCAAGGACTCCACTGCTCATCTGAGTGTGCGTATGTGTTTGGCAGGACAAGGAAGACAGCAGGGATGAGAGGAGAGGGGAAAGGCAAATACTCGACTCTCATGGCTTTGGAGCCGGGTTCTACCTTTGCTTGCAGTTGAGCAATGTTACTTCTGCTGTCACAGCCCATATAAACGCTGGGAGGTAATCCTTCTCTGTCCTTGGGTCTCTCATCTCATTGCTTGAAGCTGACAGACCGTGGCTGTTGTCTACATCCCTAGTGCAATAGGAAATCCTATCCACATTCTTTTGGACAAGGTGAAGACTTCTTCAAGGACTGACCTTCAAGACAATTTTAGTCCCCTGTTACCATTGGCATCCTCTGTCAGCCAAAACTTCAGGGTCACCATAGTTTATCAAAGCTCACTCAAGCCACCGGAGAGTGGGGCTCCGGCAGTGGGTTTCTAACATGCCAAAGCTCCATCTTCCAGAGTGCCTTTGTGCCCCGTTGACAAAGGTCCTCTTGGGGGACTCTGTCCCCAAACTTCCTGTTGTGAACTCTATTCCCCAGTGTCAGCATCATGCTTTTTAAGTTGCTACCACAAGTTAGAATTGACGTAAGAGATTATTACCACTGTCTGTTTTTAGAAACCTCCATCCCCAAATGTCCTTTGGCTCAGAAGAATCTTTTTCATTTTAAGGACTTTCTGAGAAAGAGGGTTCTACAGATGTCTTTATCAACCTGTTCTGGCACTGAGCAGCCTTCACATCCACTTCCTCACTTTTCTCTGGCCTCTGTAGGATAGAGAACTGCTTGCCACAGTCTTCTTAGTACTAATCTTTCATATGCTCAGACATGTGATTGTGGCTATTTCTGTGGTCTCCTCTAGTTTATGAAAACCGGTGACTATTTCAGTGACATTTGCTGGTTAAGAACCCACTGTTTCCCATGAGCCAGACAGAGAGATGTGGGAGACAAAAGTGGTACAGTGATTCCTGCCTTCAAGGAGCCGCAGGTTCCGCCGGGGCAAAGGGGCATGTATATATACTCACCTCAAGAACTGAATGCTCGCAAGTACCCCTTAATCTTAACCTGGAAGTGAAGGACTTCCGGGAGCCTTGACACGTAGCTTCTGGGGGGGTAGGAGACGTTTGTAACAAATCACTCAAAAGTTTGTTCAACTCTGTCCTTTTTGAACTCTTTGAACTAGGGCAACTTTCCTGGGGTTCGATGACATTTATGACATCGGTGTTTATGCCCAATTGAAAGCACCGTGTTTGCAATTAGTGTATGTGCACTATAAAGCAAACCTCAGGAAGACAGGGATTTTCAGGTCTTTGGTTTGCCGATTAGCCCAAGTGCCTACACCAGGACTTGGCACAGCAGCGGCGTAACGTACTTATTGCAGGAAGAATTGGGGAGGGGAGGGCTCAAGGGTAAATTTTTACTCTGGTACCCTTGGAATATTGTGGTTCAATTTCTTTTCCATCTGAAAGAAAAATAATAATGAAGAATCACCAAAGTCTTTGTCTCCTGATTAAATTGTGTCAATGAGAAAAGATCAAACTAGCCCTACAAGTAACCCCTTTCTGGCCAAAGATGTTACCTCTTGGTACCCAATTTTGTTTCCTATTTGGGAAGCGTTTTATCTTCACATTGAGCTTTTTTACCCCCTACCACAATTTCTTGCCTGGGGCAATTGACTTTAATATGCAACCTTATCAAGTGCTTTTTGGGATTTAGGTAAATACAATCCTAGGCTTTCAGTTTTCTTTGGTCTATCCCAGTAATTCCTCAAATTAAATAAATAAATAAATAAATAAATAAATAAATAAATAAATAAATAACAAACCCACCGAGTTATTTCAAGCCAGGCCTGCCCTCAAAAATCCACACTGGCTGCATCTGAGTGGGCTCTGGTACAGGGGTTCCTTTGCACCTCCATAGTCCACATGGCTGCCAGTGTTTCCTTAGGCGATCTGGTAGACACTCCCTTCTGATTCTAACAGTTTGGTAATGAAACATGTCGGGCTTGGCACTCATCCTTTTCTGATTCGTAGCCTTTCCACCCTCCTTTGTGACTGGCTAGGGAGGTACTTTGGCTGGAACACGGCCAGGGGCTGGATGTCTCTCTTGAATGCGGAGATGAGCTTTGCTACAATGACCAAATTTTACTTTATTCCAAAGGCAAGAACCTATAATGGCTCTTTGGGCAGTGTGAGTCTGGGAACTAGGAACAGGCAGGGCCTAGTCAGTCAATACCATTTGGAATTTATCAGGATCATTCCTATTTCTCCTTCCCCCCTTTCTTAGCCTCTGCTTGCCTGCTTCCATCCTCTACATCCCAGTCATACAACGACGATCCTCAGCCTGGGTGAGGCCGAGTAATGCTTTGGAGTCAAGTAGATCTGGGTTTGAATTCTGACCTTAGGTAGTATACTTTGCATCTTGTTATGGACCAAATGTGTCCTTCCAAAGTTCCTGTGTTGAAGCCTTAATCCCAAATCTGATGGTATTGGGAGGTGGGACCTTGAGAAGTAATTCGGTTAGATAAGATCATGTAGGTGGTACCTTGAGTTCTTTCTCTCCACCTGTGAAGATACAGAAATAAGACAGCCATCTACAAACCAGAACGAGGGCCCTCAGCAAGAACTGAATTGGTTGGCACCCTCATCTTGGACTTCTCAGCCTCCAGAACTGTGTAGAATAAGCATGTGTTGTTGAAGGCACAGCGTCTCTGGTATTCTATGAGAACAGCCCGGGAAGACTAAAATACCTCTCCAAGCCTCAGTTTCCTTACCTGTGAAATGGGGTAATAATATCTTCTTGAAATTGTTGTTTTCAGGATTACATGAGGTAATAAATATAAAGGGCTGGACTTTAAGGAGACACAAAATGAAAGGTAGCTATTGTGGTATCCTCCCTCTATTCAAGTCCACATTCTTCACAGTAACAATAATGGTAAAGCCCTGATTACGTATAATCCACTGTTCTGAGTGCTTTGCATATATTAATTCATTTGATCTCAATTACTATGTTTTCCAGTTATCTTTCTCTCTCTTTACCCAGCTCTTCCTAGGTTTGCCTTTTCCCCATTTTCTTCTAAAAAGCCTTCTCTCTACTTGTCTATGGAGGTTTCTGCATGGACTATACCAACAACAATAATAATAAACAATAACAACATGTGGCAAGAGCCATCTTTTCAGCCAGAGCACATGGCCACATCCTGGAGCTCTGTAGCTACAGTGATGGCTGCACTTTAGGGTCACCTAGGGAGCCTTTCCAAAGCTCCTTGCCCAAGTCACAAACCCAGACCAATTAAATCAGAATCTCTGGGAATGAGACCTCAGAGTTTAATGCGTAGGAGAATTACCTGAAGATCTTGTGGAACTGCAGGTTCTACTTTTCTAACAAGCTCCCAAAGAGTGCTGATGCTGCTGGTCTGGAGGCCACTTTGAGTGGCAAGGCCAGATTACACACCCTTCACTGCCCATTGGGTTTCTTCTAACTCAGTCACAGACTTTCTGTTGACTATTCTTTCTGGTCCTCCTCAGTCACCCTAGAGTAGACCCTAACTGGGCTTGAATCCCAGGTACCATAACAACAGTAGATATGACCAGAGGCAGAGAAAGGTAGTGACTCACACACATAGGCAAACCAAATATCTTTGCTTAGGGAATTCATCTAGAAATCAGGAATAAACTACCACCAAATGCCTGGGAACATCTTAAAATGGGAGCAATTCTCAATTCGTGAGATGTCTAAATCAGGGGCCTTTTTTTTTTTTTTAAGTTTAAGCGGGACTTGAACTCATGACCCTGAGATCACGACCTGAGCTGAGATCAAGAGTCGGATGCCTAACCGACCGAGCCACCCAGGCGCCCCATCATGGGCCATTCTTGATGGGACCTTTATAAATAGGCAACAAGGGAGTAGTGAATTATGATTTTGTGGCTTTGCCAACCTCCTGCAGCAGTCTATACCAGGATTCCCCTTATTCTGACCTCTTAACTGAGTTCAACAATGACCACCAAGACCATCCTCTGTCTGGCTCTGTGCCAAGTGCTGGTAGCCATGATATTTGTGGAATTCTTACCCGGGAATGTCTGTTTGCAGGACTTATTGAGCTATTTAAGTCATCTGGAGGAAAGGGAAAGTAAACCCCTCCAAGAAAATGCTGGAAGGTTACGATGCCCCCTTTAGTACTCAGCTTCCTCATGTGTAGTGAATGAAAAGGCTAGAGTCAGCCAATCTCTGAAGTGTCTTCCTCCCAATGTGTGTATTTTGAGTTGAGATCAGAGCATTGCCTACCTTTCATGGGCTTAGACAAGCAGACGTTTGAGGGTAATGATAATTGTCCAAATGCACATTGCCTGGTTCTCTCATTTCTTAAATTAGTTTCATCCTTAAAAATGACAAAGAGGTCTTGTGAAGTATAGTAAGGGTTCTCCTGCATCACAGTTGCCAATAATACAAGGGAATTTAATGGTGAATTTAGGTCGGAGAAACAGACTCTGATTCCAGTTTTATTGTGCTATGGAAATGTCCAGGGTAGAACAAAACCAAGTGTTTAATAAGTAAAGTTGTTTTTCTCTTCATTTAGAACTTAGAAACTCTCGGGGCGCCTGGGTGGCTCAGTCGTTAAGCGTCTGCCTTCGGCTCAGGTCATGATCCCAGGGTCCTGGGATCGAGCCCCACATCGGGCTCCCTGCTCGGCGGGAAGCCTGCTTCTCCCTCTCCCACTCCCCCTGCTGTGTTCCCTCTCTCGCTGTCTCTCTCTGTCAAATAAATAAATAAAATCTTTAAAAAAAAAAAAAGAACTTAGAAACTCTCATAGGCAGTCTTTCCAGTCAAAACTAAAAGGAAAAGAAGGATGAGGAGGAGGAGGAAGAGAGAGAGAAAGGAGAGAGAAAGGAGAAAGAAAGAGAAAGAAAAAGAAAGAAAGAAAGAAAGAGAAAGAAAGAAAGAAAGAAAAAGAAAGAAAGAAAGAAAGAAAGAAAGAAAGAAAGGAAGGAAAGGAAAGAAAGAATCATGCTGCATGGTGACCATACTACCTATTGGCTACTCAATTTGAGATAATTTTAATAGGCAGATGATAACTTATTTCTTCTTTTCTCTTCTGTTTGCCAGAAGAGCAGCAGCTATGAGTAACATTTGCTGTGGGATGAATCTAGACTGTCTTAAGGAGCTAAGATTTAAGTCCACTCTTTCAACATTTCCATAGTACCCAGTTTGATTTCAGCTGTGTGCATGTTTAATCTTGTTTAAAACCCAGCTCCTGGAATGAACCTGGAAAAGACGAGAAATGCTGGGAAACCTAACTCTTATTTATTTTGGAAGCAAAGGGCCACCGCGTTCCAATTTCATGGCAGGGAGGCAAATCTATATCATGTAGTTAGAGTGTGGAAAAAGAAGGGGGATTGAAGCCTATCCTGAGTTGGCCTCTAGTTGTTCCACAGATGGGAGCTCTCTGATAGCAGCAGATATATTGGTTTCCTTTTGAAGACACACAGTAGGAACTTAATAAGTCAATGTGGACTTGATTTTGAAACTTTGATCGTAAGTGCAGCCAATTTTTAAAACAAACCCTTCAGATTATCTTACAATAAGTATAGCATTTTTCTGACCACCCCAATTTTTGCCATTTTTAGCAGCCTTTGCACCATTTCAGAACCCACCCCTCCATCCACCATCCCCCCAGAGTTAGTAACGTAATAGAAATGAACACCAATGATTTTGTCATGCAGGCATTGTGGTTTGCCTTGGTAAAGAAGAAATAGTTATCTGTAAGATTGCCTTGAATATTATCCATTCTTAGGAAAAGCAAGTTATTCGACGTTGAGTTGACTATAACCAAAGAAGATTCGGGGGTGGCTATTGTTAAAGGTACTTTAGATTTTTCTGCACTACCAGAGATCCAATCCAGAGTCAATGTTGGAAAACTAGCAAAAAACAAGTCAAAACACACAGACACACACAAACAAC
This sequence comes from Zalophus californianus, assembly GCF_009762305.2. Lineage (NCBI taxonomy): Eukaryota > Metazoa > Chordata > Mammalia > Carnivora > Otariidae > Zalophus > Zalophus californianus. The sequence continues at coordinate 51,982,829 of NC_045599.1, read as the reverse complement.
AACAAAAACACAAAAGCATGGTTTTATTCAGCTTATATGTGGAGGAAAACAAGAATACTAGTGCTATTTAGGTTTGAGTTTCCCTCTTCTCAAAGTGAAGGTAATAAACTATGCCAGCATGTTGTGTTGGTAAAATGTCTTGCTTTCCTTTAGTTAAAAAATTGTTTTCACAAAAGTATTTTCTAAGGTTAAACTCCTTCTGGAATTCAGGCTTCTGGCTGAGAAGTTTGGAGGAGTTCATGAGAGATTCATTCCCCCATACCTAGTTTGAATCCCATTATAACAAAGAAAACCAACCATCTGAACTATATATGGATTATTTGGAAAAAACAAATGAAACCATCCCATCCCTCCCCCTCCTTATGGTCAGAAGATTCTTCATGTCTCAACTCCATGCACCCTCTTGCCACTCAGGTCCTTTCCTTAGAGCTCCGTCCCCTGAAGGAGGGAGGGACTGTGCTCTGTCATTCAGACAATATACACTGAACACTTTTCTTCCCTCACTCTTTAATTAGGCTCTCTTCACAAAAGCCCTTCTCTTTTCTATACAATTACATCCCATTCCCATATTCCTTCCAGGTATGGCTCACTTCCAAAATCTTTCCTCACTTTTGCTATCTATTTCCCTGGCTCATCCTAGCTGGCTCTGTCCCACTGTCTCTGTGGGGCCCAGATATGAAGCGCAGTAAGCAAATAAAGGTTCCCCTGACTGGGAAGAGATGAGAAGTCCCTTGGGACTCTTGCAACCCTCTAAGTAGGCTGCTGGTGGGAGTGGGAGGGGAATCAAATGATCTTGAGAGACTTTTTCATGGCTTCTTCTTACTGGAAAAAATAGAAATAAAATGTGAAAATCCTACCATTCTCTGAAATGTTGATCTTCCACGAACTTGCACCTCCATGTACCAACAGCATGAAAGGAATCAAACGTTTGACCCATCCAAAAACAGAAAAGAAAACCCCCACACAGACCAGCCAGCAGCCCTCCCCTTGCTACCCCTACCCCATTACCAAACCAGACTTCTTGATTTGCATCTGCCACCACACCCCAGTCCATGTGAATGCTGTGTTTATTTGAATGTGCAATCAACAATGGTTCCCTTTCTTTTTGAATTTTCTGTGCCAAAGACAACAAATGCAAATGGTGAGGTGGAATTGGGATTAAAGGAGTCTAAATAAGGGTGAGCACAGCATTAAGGTTAGGGCTACGGGATAATCCTCCAACAATCAGAGAGAGGCAGGTAACTTACAACAGCTGTGCAGGCCATAAATAAAGCTTTTCTGACTTAGCATGTAACGTACCCACCATAAAGGTTATATTAACATTGTTTTGTATCACCAAAGGGAGAAAAGTCCTCCTGTAAGGACCTTGCCCTTTTGTTGCTTTTACCTAAGGCAAATGGAACCAGACTTTGACTTAAGGTTTTGAAAGTCCTTAGAATTGGGCAATTTCTTGGAATAAAATTGGGGTAACTGCAAAGTTGGGGGGGGGAGTAGTGGTGGTGACTGCAGAGAGTGTGTTGGTCAGGCAAAGGGCCAAGAGAGAAGTTTCCCAGAAAGTGTTGGATCTATTCTCTGTCCTGCCAGAAATACCATCTCTCTTCATTGAACTTGTCCATGATAAGAGCTGTTGTTCTCCCCAGGTAAGGTTTTTAAAAGCTTAGAGACAGGGCATTGCTTTAAAGCTGAGATATCCATGGCTTCTTTATAAAATATACAAATTAAAACAGGAATGAATACATAGGAAAAGCAAAGTTGGCTCTTGGGCGTGAAGCTTGCTCCCACAGTCATAAAGACACAGACAGGTAGATCTATCACTTTAATTTAAAAATGAAAATCCCTTTAGAAAATTGGCAGGCAGTTAGCCCTGGCCAAATGGGTTTGAAAGGATTGTGATTCCTCCTGCTGTCAGCTGGCTCTGGGAGAGTTGCTGCTGGCAGGCCCTTTCATAGTCGGATTTGCAGGGGAGCCTCCAATGTACCATCACCCTTGGCTTTGGGGAAAGTTGGGCAGAGTCTTAAAAATAACAGCATCTATATACTGAGTCCTCCGTGAGCATCAGGCAGTGTGTGTTGCTTGAAGTGTCCAGGCAGGCATTTTAAGATGGATACCATTATTAACTGGATTTTATAGATAGCGCATCAGTTTTCTATTGCTGCTGTAACAAAGTATGCCAGATGTAGTGGCTTAAAACAACTCACATTTATTATCTCATGGTTCTGTAGAAGTCAGATGCAGGTTTCACTGGGCTAAAATCAAGGTGTGTCAGAAGGGTGGTAGTCCTTTTTGGAGGCTGTGGGGAAGAATAATTTTCTCATCTTTTCCAGCTTCCAGAGGCCACTCACGTTCTTTGACACATGATCCCCTTCCTCTATCTTCAGAGCCAGAAAAGACTACCTGAGTTGTTTGTTTGTTTATCACATCACATCACTCTGACCTTTTCTGCCTCCCTCTTCCTTTGTGATTACTGTGGGCCCATATGGATCATCTTGGATAATCTCCCCATATCAGGGTCAGTTGGCTGGCAACCTAAGTCCATCTGCAACCTTAATTTCTCTTTACCATAAAACCTCACATGGTCACGGTTTCCAGGGGTTAGGAAGTGGCCATTTTTGGGGAGCTCCACAAATAGAAAAAGTGAGGATCAGAAGGGTTAAGACATTTATGTTGGGCCACACAGCCAGTTGGTAGGAGTCCAGACTAGCTTTGACCCAAAGCCTGAACTGGGAACAGGAAGAGAAGCAAAGAAAGAGGGAAAGAAATTTGAGAGGAAACTTTTCTACCATAGAGGAAATTGACTTTTGTCAAAAAATGCACTGTTGGTTATAAGTCAATTTAACAAGAGGAACGTGTGAGTGGACAATTTGCTTTTGTTAACTACCTCCTTTATTCCCCCATTTAACCTGTAAAGAGTTTCCATAAATCATAGTTCACCAAATTACATCAGCCTCACTCATAATACTGGTCTTACTGGTATCATAAAACACACCAATGCCTTGAGACCCACCCCACAATAGACCACACACACTTATAGGGATCCAGTAGGAAGGTGTTAGTGTATGTACACACATATACCACACCAGGATGCAAATTTCAGCAAGTAGACTTGTTCCATCTCATCCTAACGGAGAGGATTTGAATTACTGGGTGAAAGGTATAGGGAGACAAGTCAAGATTAATGTCAAGAAGACTTTTTCTAACAGGAAGAACAATAAGCTACCCCACAGTGAGACTCCTTGCCTTGGGAACTATCAAGCTGTTGCTGGAGGACCCCTTGACACCACCATGTTAAGCTTTTTAGTGTGCTTTCTCATTTAGGAGAAAGTGACTTGCTTCTCTAAAAGACACATGCAAGGAGGTAATAAAAGCAAAAAAGGCCAGAAGCTCTTTTGTACTTCCCTGCTGACAGGTGTTTCCCACAGCTCCTCCTGCTCCAGTGGAACCACTGAATATTGCAGGGATATTTGAGGCCTCCTGGTTCACCTCTCCATACACAGAGGAGAAAACTGAACAGCAGGAAGATGAAATAACACAGTCCACAGATGATTCCAGTAGAAACACATGAAGCATTGGGCATAGGTTCTGAAGTCCAATAAGCCACAGACGTCATAGGCAAATTAGACTAACATTGCCTTAGGAGAGCTCCAGGCTGGAGACTGATGTGTGGCCTCTTGAAAAATCTAGCACAATCAGCTTTTCACCCAGTACTGCAAGAGAAGACCCTTTCTTTAGTACATTTCAGGAGCCAGGTGAAATGAAAAATACATGTCTTTAAATAAGAAAAGGACATTTCATTTTGGAAGATGCCCACTCTGTCAGAGGCACTTGGGAACGAAAATTGAAGCAGGACTAGTAGATGTGCATCCCTACCTCACACCTAAGTTAGGGCCTCCAGCCTCCCTGAGCGGAAGGCCATGTTCTGGAAGGAATTTGAGTTACTGTAAGTTCTAGTGTACACAACCCTTGGGGTCAAGGAAAATGGAACAATTTGCCTCTTTCATATTTGCTGCTGTGGGTTCTCAAACATTGTGCAGATGGGACTGATTTCTTATCTGGTCTTTGAGGCCCTAAGTGAAGAACTAGGTTTCTTGAGAACTGTTAGGTCTGACTTCTCTGGAAGGTAAACCAAAGTGGGAAGAAGGACATCTTTGAGCACGCCAGGTCCAAAATACTAAATCTGGTGATTTAGTACAACATCAGGATGACCTCCTTTTTGGCCTTTATCAGATGAATTATTATATGGATAAATGTGTAGTTTTTCCAAGGGTCCCAAACCTTGAATAGTTCTCTAAAGCCTCTTATATACAAATGGAGTTGTCAGGTCTGAGCATTTACATTTGATTTCATGTTCTGTCCCATTCAAGGATGTTAGTCATTATGAAATTCTCATCATTCTGGAGGATGTAAATCTTTTCCATGCAAAGATGAATATTTTATATTTCTCCAGGTTCTAATTCTCTCACGTCCCCATCCCAGAAGTGGGTCTAATTCATCCTAATGGCAAAAGTCACTTCTCCTTTTAAAAGGAGAATTCACAGGCTTCTAGATGAGTACCTCTAAGGCAAAGAGGAACCTCCCTCTAGGGACATTGATGGCATCACAAAGACTGTGGCAGTAGGAGCAGAGATGGGTAGGGATCAACACTGGAGATTCAGTAATGGTATACTACTGAAAATCAAGGGTCTGGGTGTCATCAGATGCTAAGGTTATCCCATCAGCTAGAGTGGGCTTTCAAATGGTACAGAGTTTCCAGACACATGGATGGACTCTTCTCTGGCAGAAGCAGAGGTCAATTGGTAATTTGGCAGGTGAGATGGTGCCGGGTGGGTGAATTCATCCTATGCTTGGGCCTCACACTGTGAGCTTGCTACCCCACCATTGATGATGTCTTTCTCTTTTCTCTGTTAGTATGAGGACAGCATCCTCCTAGTCCACAAAGGACGGCCAGAGGATAAGTCCTTAACCTCGTCAGGAGTGGCTCAGTTGGTTAAGCGTCCAACTCTTGATTTCAGCTCAGGTCATGATCTCAGCATCGTGAGATCGAGCCCTACCTCCGGCTCTGTGCTGAGCATGGAGCTGGCTTAAGATTCTCTCTCTCCCTCTCCCTCTGCCTCTCCCCGACTGTGCATGCATGCTCTTCCATCTCTCTCTAAAAAAAATAAAATGGTCAAGATCGTCAACTTTGAGTTATGTTTTTTACTGCAATTGAAAATAAAAATTGCTAAAAAGGAGACAAAATTTAGTTTAAAAAAGATGAGAGACTTAACAGTGATAAAACAGCAACAAGCAAAAAACCCACAGTCTTAACAACTTTTTGAGATGCACTTCCCTTTCCTTTTCCTGGCACAGAAGACTTTTGTGGAGATCAGTACATAAAGATTCCTTGCAGTGCCTTCCCTGAATGTAGTGAGTCTATTCAGTTAGCTTATGTCTGGAAGACTGCCAGCATACGAGAATTATAATAGTTTAGCTACAAATGCTCTGTTATGCTTCCCTCAAAAAAAAAAAAAGAATGAATGTCTAAATAAATAAAAGGTGATCCAAAATTCTCTGGCCTGTTTCCAGGATCAAGCTTGAGGAACTGCTTTAAGGAGCCCACCCTGAGTCGTTCTGCACACCTACACACTTCTCTGCTCCTGTTGGGCGATACCTCAGAGGCCTGGGAAACTTGGCATGGGAATGGACAGTAATGGATAAATGAATGGGTCTTTCTAGTTTGCTTTCATTGCAGCTCCAACTTCCTCCTCTCTAGAGCCCCTGCTCTGCTCCCCCTCTCACGCTGCACTGGACCCTGCTGCAGGTGGCTTTGTCTTTCTGTGCATCCGGGTATCTGAGCACTTCCTGTGCTCTGTTGAAATAAACTGGTAGTGCTCTCTCACCAGTGAGTTTGTGGGTTCCTTAAGTTTGTGGGTTCCTTAACAGCGAAGGATTTTTGACCACTAGCACAATGCCTAGAATCCTGGTGATGCTTAATAAATAAATGTTGTATGATGATGATGACATCAGTGATTGTTCTGTATACTCAGGCCACGAGGGTGTCCTCTTTGGACACTTGTCCATGTAGACAGAATAATTCAGATCATATTCTGGCCTCAGCATTGTGTTCCTGCTCAGAACCTCTTCGGGCTCCACCTTCAGCTTCCTGACTTGCTTCATTATTCCATCACCTGCCTCCTCCCTAAATATGCGTGTGTGGTTTCTGTTTGACTGCTTTGGGTTATACATGTCCTTAGTGGTCATGCATGGGTGTCCCTACACCTCATTACCTCCTGAACTTCTCAGGGATAAAGTAGCGAACACACTGTCTGCATCTTCCCAAAGCATCACACACCAAGATACCGAGTTTAAGACCCGTGAGTACTTGAGAAGAGTCCGACATGTCCAACTGTGTGATTGACACCTCCACCACCATGTTCTGCCCGGATCTCTGAAGGTGATTCATCATCTTTTCTGCATCCACGTGCTCATTTTTCTGAATTCATTGAGGGGTGGTTACTAATATGTTCTTTGTTTTGAGAGACGGTACTTTTGGCACCAAACATTCTCCCACTCTTAAGACTTGAAACCTTCCCTGGGATCTTCGGCCTGGCTTTCTTTATGCCTGCCCCCTCCCCCTAGTCAAAACTGCAGGCACTGGTTCCTATTGATCATGTTTCACAACATTTACTAAATAATCATCCCCCCACTTCACCCTCATTGTCATCACCCTGAAGAGATTGGCACCCAAGCCAAGGACTTTATATACCAGTTTCCATCTACTGGAGTCACTGTCCAGATAGAGCAGGGTTTTGAGAAGATGTTGATGCCTTGTCTCCAATCAGCAGAGGAGAATACAGTATTTTAATCAATTAGAGATCTCTGTATTGAGTATAGTTGACGGGAATTGTGGTCCAAGTGCTGAGATTCTGTCATCTCTGGCCCAGATAAGTATGATTGTCTTCTTTTTCCCCTGTATCTTCACTCAGTGCATCCTACACCCTGACCCCAAGTTGACTCGTTTCATTGGCACTATGGCATCTCACTTCCTGAAGAAATGGTATTCCATTGCCTACACCATCTGTCAAGCTTTCCAGCTTGACACAAGAGTCTCAAATGCTCTCCACCTACAGGCTCATTCATGTCTCGGAGCTGAGCTGCTCTAGATTAAGACAGGAAGTATATCAGCTGCCTTAGCCCCTCCAGATATGGGGCCTGGAGTTAATCGTGGCTGCCCACAGACCTGGTATCTGCTCCACCTAGCATAAGCTCTGGGTGCCAACCTAGCCTCCAGGTCACACCACTTTTTATCTTTTTTCCACTTCCCCTTTCCCCACACCCTCAGACATACTGGTCCAAGGGTGGTTCTGAGCTTCTGCCACAGGTTACCTGGTTGTTCTTAACATTTTGCTTTCAACATAGCCTGCTTATGTAGGCTTCCAGGAATTTAAGACTTGCCAGGTTTTCTACTCCCAGCCCAGCCTGGGTTCTGGCCATAGGTGAGCAGGTTGTCCAGAATGACATAGGAGATTATGGGAATCTTCTATTACTGGGTCAAACCCATCAAACTATCCCCTTCCTACTATTAGCACAGCACAGTCCCTGCACGAGACTGCCACATACTCTGGATACTTGGCCTAGGGAAGCCAACAAGTTCCCTACTCCCCCTGTTCAGTGCTTCCTTTTCCCAGCAGACCCAGCCTGTCCCATGCTTGAACAGAATAATTATAAAAGTGTCATTTATTGAACACTTGCTATGTGCCAAGCCTTTGAATAAGTGCTTTGTACATATTACCTTGCTGCACCTTCACCCCACAGGGACCTATGAAACAGGTAGGAAGAGCTAGAGTTTGAACGTACAACTGTTTGAATCTAAAGCTTATGCTTTTAATCATTATACTAGAGATAGCAAACTAGTAGCTCATGGGAAAATGTTGCCCATGGTTATATTTGGTCACCACAGGCTTTTTGCTTGCTTTTTTACTTATGGCCAATACTTAAAAAATCAGGAGATGTCACATTAAAAATTCAGATGTATGACTCCTCTTTACAAAATTGGAAGGTCTGGAAACAGGTTCCATGTCCTACAAGGCAAAATCAAATACAGCTGGGAAAAGTCTGTCCTCATGGAGTGGGAGCTCATCAATTTGCCTCTAACTCTTCCTTATGGCAGGACTGCTCAGATGTTACTATCCATCAGAACCATCTGGAGATTGCTGGGCCCCACCCAAGTTTTTGATTCGGTAGGTGGGGGTAGGGTCTGAGAATTTGTCTTATTACAACCCAAGTGTTGCTTGCCATTTCTCATCCCTTTTGTGCTGTTGCTATTTTTACAGTCCTGTCTGCCCACCTGCTTCTTTCACCTCCATGCCGCCCCAGGGGCATTTGAGTCTGTGTCTCAGGCACTGCGTTTCACTAACACCAAGGAATCAGGGCCCTCTCTTCTGTTCTTAAATACCCACTAATCTCTGACATGAATCTTAAAGCTCATCTGAACTTCTTGCTGTTCTAACTTCCTCTTTCACCTCCCTTAAAAACATAATACAACTTCTTTATTTAATTTCACAAAGGCAGTAGAAGGTTTCATAAATAGCCCCCAAACAGGCGTGTTGAAATATAACTTCTTCCCCTGAGCTGGAAGGGACAAGCAGAAAAAGACATCTTATGTATACAGAAGATAAGAGCTCCTGCTAACATAATCCTTTGACAGCTCAGATTTAAAAGCTGTAGAATCCACACAGAAGCAACCACTCCATCTATTCTGTTCTTCCAGGAGCACCTGGTTCATAGCCTCAGCAAGCTCTCGTCCCTGGTTATGGAAAGTCAATCTAGGAAAAATCTGTTCAGACAGTTATGCAGTAAACCAAGTGCATCAGTTCAAAAACTCATTAGGTTTTCACTCTGCCTGGAAGGCCCTATTATAATCTCCAAGACCTATCTCAGATGCCACTTAGTCAAGATACCCTTCCTGGTGAGCCTTGGCAGAAAGAATCCCTCATCTCTAAACTTAGAGCATGGCCATATCCATGACACTTATCCCATACTTGGCTGAAATATAAAATAATTATGTTGTCACTTCTCTCGACTATGAGATCATAAATTCTTTTAGAGCATAAGATGAGACCATGCAACTTTGCAGCCTGAACGATGCCTGGTATAGTGCTTTGCTTTTAGGCGACACTAAGATCAGACTTCTGAGCACTGAGAAGAAAAGAGGGACTCACACCCAGTGTCATGGGAAGGGCAGAGAGCAGGGCAGAGGTTCAGAGAGATTTGAGACCCCCTGAAGTTCTCAGTTGTTTCGTGAGGGCCTGTTATGTTTTTAGCACTAACTTGAGCACTCCTGAGAAAAGGAGTAAAAAATGATGAGCTCTGTCGAGATAAAACTGGCAAAACCAGCACACGTGAGAAAAGCTGAGAACACTCTACAATGTGAGTGCTAAACTATGTGAGAAATAAGAAAGAGAAATAAGAGAACATCAGATAAATAAAAAGTTAAGAAAAGAGCACAAAGTGAGCTAGAAAAATGGAGAAGACCATACAGAGCAGATCAGATATATCCTATACATCTGAGCTGGATATTTAAGTAGGGGAGGTGTTTCCATTTTCTACCACCAAGGTCATGAAGATTTTCTCATGTTACCTTCTAAAATCTTTATTATTTTACTTTTCACATTTAGATCTAAAATCCATCTAGAGTTGATTTTTGTGAATGGTGTGTGGTAGAGGTCAAGGCTCATCTCTTTCTGTATGGATATGCAATTGACCAAGTATCATTTATTGAAAAAAGCCCTCCCTCCCCCTACCGCAGTACTGTGTACATTTATTGTGAAAATGGTTGTCGAGTATGTATAAGTTGATTTTTTACTCTGTTCCTTTATGCCTTTTCTGTCCTTGCATCAATACCATGTGTTTTTTTTTTTTTTGTATTTTGCTTGTTTGTTTTTTAAATAACTAGCTTTGTAATACCTTGATATTTACTAGCTTAAATCCTCTAACCTGATATTTTTAAGTTCGTCTTTTGCTATTCTTAGGCCTTTGTGTTTTCATTTAAAATTTTTAGAATCTACATGTCAGTTTCTACAAAATGTTCTTCTGGGATTTTGACTGGGATTTTATTGAATCTAAAGGTTAATTTAGGGGGAATCAACAATTTTAGTACATGCAATGGTCCAATCCTGAACTGACATATCCTTCCATTTGGTTAGATCTTCTTTTATTTCTTTCAGTAGTGTTCTGTAGTTTTCTCTGCTATGGTCTTACATACTTTTAAAATTTGATTTGTTCCTAGATATTTGAATTTTTATTTATTTGACAGAGAGAGCACAAGCAGAGGGAGAGAGAGGGAGAAGCAGGTTCCCTGCTGAGCAAGGAGCCCGATGTGGGACTCGATCCCAGGACCCTGGGATCATGACCTGGGCTGAAGGCAGCCACTTAACAATATTTGAATTTTTAATCCCATTTTCACTTGTATAATTTAAAATTTTCATTTTCCAATTGTGTCTTGCTAAGATATAGAAATATAATTGAAGGTTTTTTTTTTTAATGTTCTTGTATCCAGGGACCTTGCTAAATTCACTTATTTATTCTAATATTTTATCCTCTGAATTTTCTACACACACAATTATGTCATTGTGAAAAATGATAGTTTTATTTCTTCCTTTCCAATCTTTATGTCCTTTTTTTCCCCCTTAAATTAGTGCAGTGGCTGAAACCTCAAGTACAGCATTAAATATACATAGTAAAAATGGTCATCTTTGCCTATTTCTGATCTCAGAAAAGCTTTTTGAAAGTAATTTTATGGGGGGAGGTGGGGAGAGGAGCAAGATGGCCGAGGCGTAGGAGACCTAAGTTTCATCTGGTCCCAGGAATTCAGCTAGATAGTTATCAAACCATTCAGAACACCTACAAACTCAACAGGAGATCAAAGAAAAGAATAGCAGCAATTCTGTGAACAGAAAAGCGACCACTTTCAGGATGGTCTCTTCTGATTTGTTTAGGGTATATTTTCCTGGGGTCATTGTTACCCTTTTAGCATTTTGTTCTCTCATTCATCTATTCTCCTCTGGACAAAATGACAAGACAGAAAAACTCACCTCAAAAAAAAAGAACAAGAGGCAGTACCGACTGCCAGGGACCTAATCAATATGGACATTAGTAAGATGTCGGAACCAGAGTTCAGAATGATGATTATAAAGATACTAGCTGGGCTTGAAAAAAGCATAGAAGATACTAGAGAATCCCTCTCTGGAGAAATAAAAGAACTAAAATCTAACCATGTTGAAATTAAAAAGGCTATTAATGAGGTACAATAAAAAATGGAGGCTCTAACTGCTAGGATAAATGGGGCAGAAGAGAGAATTAGTGAAATAGAAGACCAAATGATAGAGAATAAAGAAGCTGAGAAAAAGAGAGATAAACAACTGAGGGATCACGAGGGGAGAATTCGAGAGATAAGTGATACCATAAAGTGAAACAACATTGGAATAATTGGGATCCCAGAAGAAGAAGAAAGAGAGAGGGGCTGAAGGTATATTGGAGCAAATTATAGCAGAGAACTTCCCTAATGTGGGGAAGGAAACAGGCATCAAAATCCAGGAGGCACAGAGAACCCCCCTCAAAATCAATAAAAATGGGCCAACACCCCAACATCTAATAGCAAAACTCACAAGTCTCAGAGACAAAGAGAAAATCCTGAAAGGAGCTCGGGACAAGAGGTCTGTAACCAACAATGGTAGAAGCATTAGACTGGCAGCAGACCTATCCACAGAGACCTGGCAGGCCAGAAAGGACTGGCATGATATATTCAGGGCACTAAATGAGAAAAATATGCAGCCGAGAATACTATATGCAGCTAGGCTGTCATTGAAAATAGAAGGAGAGATAATAAACTTCCAGGACAAACAAAAACTAAAAGAATTTGTGAACACCAAACCAGCCCTCCAAGAAATATTGAAAGGGGTCCTCTAAGCAAAGAAAGAGCCTAAAAGTAACATAGACCAGAAAGAAACAGAGACAATATACAATACCTTACAGGCAACACAATGGCAATAATGCATAGCTTTCAATAGTTACCGTGCATGTAAATGGGCTAAATGCCCCAATCAAGACACAGTGTATCAGATTGGATAAAAAAAAACAAGACCCATCGATATGCTGTCTGCAAGAGACTCATTTTAGATGCAAAGATACCTCTAGATTTAAAGTGAGAGGGTGGAAAACCATTTACCATGCCAATGGACACCAAAGGAAAGCTGGAGTGGCAATCCTTACATCAGACAAATTAGATTTTAAACCAAAGACTGTAATAAGAGATAAGGAAGGACACTACATCATACTTAAAGGGTCTATCCAACAAGAAGATCTAACAATTGTAAATATCTACGCTCCTAACATGGGAGCAGCCAATTATATAAGCCAGTTAATAACAAAATAAAAGAAACACATTGACAAAAATACAATAATAGTAGGGGATTTTAACACCCCCTCACTGAAATGGACAGATCATCTAAGCAAAAGATCAACAAGGAAATAAAGGCTTTAAATGACACACTGGACCAGATGGACTTCACAGATATATTCAGAACATTCCATCCCAAAGCAACAGAATACACGTTCTTCTCTAGTGCCCATGGAACATTCTTCAGAATAGATCACATCCTGGGTCACAAATCAGGTCTCAATCGGTACCAAAAGATTGGGATCATTCCCTGCATATTTTCGGACCACAATGCTTGAAACTGGAACTCAATCACAAGAGGAAAGTAGGAAAGAACTCAAATTCATGGAGGCAAAAGAGCATCCTACTAAAGAATGAATGGTCAACCAGGAAATTAAAGAAGAGTTAAAAAAATTCATGGAAACAAATGAAAATGAAAACACAACTGTTCAAAATCTTTGAGATGCAGCAAAGGTGGTTCTAAGAGGAAAGTATATAGCAATACAAGCCTTCCTCAAGAAACAAGAAAGTCTCAAACACACAACCTAACCCTACACCTAAAGGAGCTGGAAAAAGAAGAGCAAACAAAGCCTAAACCCAGCAGGGGAAGAGAAATAATAAAGATCAGAGCAGAAATCAATGAAATAGAAACCAAAAGAACAGTAGAACAGATCAACAAAACTAGGAGCTGGTTATTTGAAAGAATTTAAGATTGATAAGCCTCTGGCCAGACTTACCAAAAAAAAAAGAGAAAGGACACAAATAAATAAAATCATGAATGAAAGAGGAGAGATCACAACCAATACCAAAGAAATACAAACAATTATAAGAACATATTATGAGCAACTATATGCTGGCAAATTAGATAATCTGGAAGAAATGGATGCATTCCTAGAGATGTATCAACTACCAAAACTGAACCAGGAAGAAACAGAAAGCCTGAACAGACCCATAACCACTAAGGAAATTGAAGTAGTAATCAAAAGGCTCCCAACAAACAAAAGCCCAGGGCCAGATGGCTTCTCAGGGGAATTCTACCAAACATTTAAAGAAGAATTAAGACCTATTCTTCTGAAACTGTTCCAAAAAATAGAAATGGAAGGAAAACTTCCAAACTCATTTTATGAGGCCAGCATTAACTTGATCCCAAAACCAAAGACCTATCAAAAAGGAGAATTACAGACCAATATCCCTGATGAATATGGATGTCAAAATTCTCACCAAAATACTAGCCAATAGGATCCAGCAGTACATTAAAAGGATTATCCACCATGACCAAGTGGGATGTATTCATGGGCTGCAAGGTTGGTTCAATATCTGCAAATCAATCAATGTGATACAGTGCTCGCTTCGGCAGCACATATACTAAAATCAATGTGATACAATACATTAATAAAAGAAAGAAGAGCTATATGGTCCTCTCAATAGATGCAGAAAAAGATTTTGACAAAGTACAGCATCCTTTCTTGATAAAAACTCTTCACAGTGTAGGGATAGAGTGTACATACCTCAATATCATAAAAGCCATCTATGAAAAGCCCACAGTGAATATCATTCTCAATGGGGAAAAACTGAGAGCTTTCCCCCTAAGGTCAGGAACATGGCAGGGATGTCCACTATCACCACTGCTATTCAACATAGTATTAGAAGTCCTAGCCACAGCAATCAGACAACAAAAAGAAATAAAAGGCACCCGAATCAGCAAAGAAGAAGTCAAACTCTCGCTCCTTGCAGATCATATGATACTTTATGTGGAAAACCCAAAAGACTCCACCCCAAAACTGCTAGAACTCATACAGGAATTCAGTAAAGTGGCAGGATATAAAATCAATGCACAGAAATCACTTGCATTTCTATACACCAACAAGACAGAAGAAAGAGAAATTAAGGAGTCAGTCCCCTTTACAACTGCACCCAAAACCATAAGATACCTAGGAATAAATCTAACCAAAGAGGCAAACAATCTGTACTCAGAAAACTATAGAATACTCATGAAAGAAATTGAGGAAGACACAAAGAAATGGAAAAAAGTTCCATGCTCTTGGATTGGAAGAACAAATATTGTGAAAATATCTATGCTATCTAGAGCAATCTACACATTTAAGGCAATCCCTATCAAAATACCATCAACTTTTTTCAGAGAAATGGAACAAATGATCCTAAAATTTGTATGGAACCAGGAAAGACCCCGAATAGCCAGAGGAATGTTGAAAAAGAAAAGCAGAGCTGGTGGCATCACAATTCCGGACTTCAAGCTCTATTACAAAGCTGTGATGATCAAGACAGTATGGTACTGGCACAAAAACAGTCACATAGATCCATGGAACAGAATAGAGAGCCCAGAAACAGAGCCTCAACTCTGTGGTCAACTAATCTTCGACAAAATAGGAAAGAATGTCCAGTGGAAAAAAGACAGTCTCTTCAACAAATGATGTTGGGAAAATTGGACAGCCACATGCAGAAGAATGAAACTGACCATTTCTTTACACCACACACAAAAATAGACTCAAAATGGATAAAAGACCTAAGTGTGAGACAGGAATCCTTCAAAATCCTTGAGGAGAACACAGGCAGCGACCTCTTCGACCTCAGCCGCAGCAACTTCTTCCTAGAATCATGGCCAAAGGCAAGGAAAGCAAGGACAAAAATGAACTTTTGGGACTTCATCAAGATAAAAAGCTTTTGCACAGCAAAGGAAGCAGTCAACAAAACCAAAAGACAACTAACAGAATGGGAGAAGATATTCGCAAATGACAGATAAAGGGCTAGTATCCAAAATCTATAAAGAACTTATCAAACTCAATACCCAAAAAACAAATGATCCAATCAAGAAATGGGCACAAGACATGAACAGACATTTCTGCAAAGAAGACATCCACATGGCCAACAGACACGTGAAAAAGTGCTCAACATCACTTGGCATCAGGGAAATACAAATCAAAAACTTCAGTGAAGGGCGCCTGGGTGGCTCAATCATTAAGCGTCTGCTTTTGGCTCAGGTCATGATCCTGGGGCCCTGGGATGAAGCCCCGCATCGGGCTCCCTGCTCCACAGGAAGCCTGCTTTTCCCTCCCCCACTCCCCCTGCTTCTCTTCCCTCTCTCGCTGTGTCTCTCTCTGTCAAATAAATAAAATCTTCAACAATAACAACAAAAAAGCTCAATGAGATACCAGCTCACACCAGTCAGAATGGCTAAAATTAACAAGTCAGGAAATGACAGATGTTGGTGAGGATGCAGAGAAAGGGGAACCCTCCTACACTGTTGGTCGGAATGCAAGCTGATGCAGCCACTCTAGAAAACAGCATGGAGCTTCCTCAAAAAGTTGAAAATAGAGCTACCCTATGACCCAGTAATTGCACTACTGGGTATTTACCCCAAAGATACAAATGTAGTGATTTGAAGGGGCACACGAACCCTAATGTTTATATTAGCAATGTCCACAATAGCCAAGCTATGGAAAGAGCCAAGATGTCCATCGACAGATGAATGGATAAAGAAGATGTGGTATATATATATATATACTGGAATATTATGCAACCATCAAAAAGAACAAAATCTTGCCATTTGCAACAATGTGGATGGAACTAGAGGATATTATGTTACGTGAAATAAGTTAATCAGAGAAAGATAAGTATCATATTATCTCACTGATATGAGGAATTTGAGAAACAAGAAGAGGATCACAGGGGGAGGGAGGGAAAAATGAAACAAGATGAAACCAGAGAGGGAGACAAACCATAAGAGACTCTTAATCTCAGGAAACAAACTGAGGGTTGCTGGAGTGGTGGGGGGTGGGACGGATGGAGTGGCAGGGTGATGGACGTTGGGGAGGGTATGTGTTACGGTGAGCGCTGTGAATTGTGTGAGACCGATGAATCACAGACCTGTACCCCTGAAACAAATAATACATTAAATGTTAATCAAAAAAATATATTTTTGGCTTAAAAAAATAAAGGTAATTTTACTATTATGTATGATGTTTCATGTAGGTTTTAAAATATATATACTTTATGAGGTTAAGGAAGTCCCTCTATTCTTGGTTTGCCAAAAAATTTTTTTTGGTCATGTTTGGATATTAAATTTTATCAAATTGTTTTGTAACTAGCAATATAATCACATGATTTTTCTCCTTTTTCCCATTAATGTGGTTAATTTCACTAATTTATTTTCTAACTCTTTCAAACTTACAAGAACCCATTGGTTTTTCCTTGTAGTGTTCTGAATTTTTGGAAGGAGGGTTTGGTGGTCTCATAAAACTAGGTGGGAAGTGTCAGCTATTTTTCTGTTCTTTGGAAATGTTTATATATGATTGGTATTATTCCTTAGATATTTGGAAGAATTCACTGCTGGAGCCATGTGAGTCTAGACTTTTCTTTGTAGAAAAGTCTTTGAATACAAACACAGTTTCTTTAATAAATATAGGATTTTCTATTTCTTGTCATGTCCATTTTAATGTTGTATTTTTCAATGAATTTTTCCACTTATCCAAGTTTTCAAATGTATTGGCAAACACTTTTTCACAAATACTGTCATCTTTGTAACATCTGCACAATCTGTCATGATGTTCGTACTTTACTCCTTTTATTGATGTGTTTCCTCTCATTTTTCTTGCTAAACAGAGTGGATCAATTTTATCAATATTTTTAAAGAACAAACTTTGGCTTTGTTGAATTTCCCTATTGCATGTTTTTTTTCTGTATCATTGATTTCTACTTTTTATTATTGCCTGCTTTCTATTTTCTTTGGGTTTAATTTGCTGTTGCTTGTCTAGCTTCTTGAGTTAAAAACTCAAATTTTTTTTCTTTGTTAATGTATTTAAAGATAGAATTTTGGGGGGGAACTACATAAACTATGTGATAGATTGCAAAAACTACCATGGTTTTTTTTTTTTTTTTTTTTTTTGCTATTGCTGTCAGCATGACCTATTGTAATATAATTTAGCAGTTTTTTCCATCAGGAGGTATCTCCACTAGGTTTGGCCATGTGACTTGCTTTAGTCAAGAGATGTTAGCAAATATAAAACAAACAGAGACTTGGAAAGCTTTTAAGCATCTGAGTTTGTCTTTTCCTGTTGTGCTTGGAAACTTGAGAACACCATGTGAAGGAGAGCAAGCTAGTTTGCTGGAGGGTAAGAGGCCACATGGTAAAGAACTAAGGCATCCTGGCTGGAAGCCTACCAACTGTCAAATAATGTGAGCAAGGTCATTCTAGATCTTCCATCTTTCCCAACCTCTGTCTGATCGTAGATGCAAGGTAGCCCAACAATATCAGTGGAGCCAGAACAGAAGAACCTCCCAGCCAACCCACTGAATCTTGATATAAATAAAATGTTTGTTTTTAAGCCACTAAATTTTGGAATGATTTGTTACATAGCAAAAGCTGACTGAAACAGGCTATAACCTGACTCAAGAGTATTGATATGAGGTATGTTCCCACTATCATTTAGTTCAATACATTTTCTAATATCCATGGTGATTTCTTATTTAGATCAATGAAATACTTAGAAGTTTATTGTTTAATTTTCAAATGTTGGAGAGTTCATTAGTGATATTTTTGTCACTGATTTCTAGCTTAATTCCTCTAAAGCCAGAGAATGTCGTCTGTAGTCCTTTTAATCCTTTCAGATTTGTTGAGTTTTGCATTTCGGCCTAGCAAGTAGTCAATTTTAACAAATAGCCTTTATTGTATACTTGGAATTTGCTAAGAAAGATCAGGCTTTAAGTATAGGATCAGTCTGACACATGTTACCTTATAATTGCTGGAAATGAAATTCTCCTGACGGTAACATTTAATGTCTTCAAACAAAAATATTCATATAATTATTGTGAAATTAAAAAAACATACGCATGATTTGACCAGTCTGACTAGGGCAGAAGGTAGGTATACGGTGGTAGTCACAAAAGTGTGTTTTCAAATACAGTATATGCCTGTATATATTTGCAGTGTTGAACCATTGTCCTTCAAAATAATCTTGCCTTAATATAAATGGATGAGACTACTAGCTAAACTGAAGGTTTTTTTGATAATAAAACCCTTTTAATGCCTTTATTTTTTAAAGTTTTGGACCATTCTACCCAGCTCTATAAAATATGTCAAATCATAGTCACCTTGAGGCTGATGTCAGCCATAGATATCAACAGCAACGTGTGAATTTGGAATGATTTTTTCATGAAAGCCTTAGGAAACTCCTTTTGTCAAATTTTAATTTTTCATATTTTTTTAAACCTCAAGCAATAGATAGGCTATTTATGATCATTGCCTATCTGGTAATTCAATTATTTTTATGATAATCTTTAATATACCATAAACTTCTTAAAATAATTAGTCACTAAGTGGCTAAGGGTATAGCAACATAGGCCTTTCGTGCATTTGTAAAGCTTCTGGCAAGTTATTTAAGATACATACGAGAAACTACAGAATTATATGCTTTTTTCTTTTTTAAGATTTTATTTATTTATTTGACAGAGAGAGAGAGAGAGAGACAACGAGAGAGGAAACACAACTGGGGGAGTGGGAGAGGGAGAAGCAGGCTTCCCGCAGAGTAGGGAGCACGATGAGGGACTCTATGCCAGGACCCCGGGATCATGACCTGAGCCGAATGCAGACGCCCAATGACCTGAGCCACCCAGGTGCCCCAAAATTATATGCTTTAAATTTATAATTTTTATATAATGATTCTATATCAATGTGTTTATAATAAGGAAACAATCACGCATGCATAAATATATAGAGAGAGAAATCTATTTTTTAGCCCTGTTTATAATAGCAAAATATTGGCAACAATATTAAAGAAAACAAAACATCCAACGAAGTGTTTACGTCCATGGGGCTGAATTATATGCCACTGCTTAAAAATGTTTTAGGGGACTATTTAGTGACATAGCAATTTGTAAAGTAGAGGGAAAAATTGTTTTTGAAGAGCTACCTGCAGTTTGAATCGATTGTTCAGGGGAAGGGTAGGATTCTTTTCGGAGTGATACTTCACTATTGGTTTAGGAAAATACCTGAAAGGGTCTGCCTCACTTTGAAAGTTGTGGGCCCCGTCCCCCGACAGCACATTCTCCTATCCCCCACATAATCTAGATAGAAAACCTGTAGACAGAGAAGAGTTCTATCCCACCGCTTTAAACAGCAAAGCATTTTGGGAGTGAACCTTTGGCAGCTCCTGAGTAGCAGTAGGAGGGGGTTTAGATTAATACAGGAAGACAGAAGTGGACCAGGGGGAGTCTACCAGACGGGAGCACGTGGGGCCCAGGGAAAACATTGCCCAGCGTGAATTTTCCGGTGGGATAGTGGTGGCCAAGGAACTTTGGGACACAAACGTTTATTACTAAATCTTACATAGTTTTCTGTGGTGGGCTGAGAAGCACATGGCGTTTGTTCACTTGTTAACCAAAGGATCACCAAAAAACTACAAATGAAAGAACGTGCTTCTAATGGTAACCCTTGTGCTCTCTTCACCTGGGGCCTGGCGAGAACCCCAGGCCAGCGCGGTGTGGCTTTCAGGCCGTCTCAGCCCTTGCCTGGCCTGCGTCCTTTTCTTTCCTCCTCCTCATTATGTGCTCCCCATCTTGCCTACCCATCTGTCTCCTTTCTGGCCACATGAGATTTCCTGGCTCTAAGGGCTTCCACACCAACTTCAGAGATGTTTGTCTTCTTGTCCACAGTCCCTCAAGTTCCACAAAATGTAGTATTTTGCCTGTGTATGATATCTCCTTTTACTTTTTTTTTTTTTTTTTTTTTTTTGGTTTCTTGTGTTCATGTTCTAGCTGAGGGAACTCGATCCTGTGCTCCGGCTTTTGGCTGGGAGGCTGGGAACAGCCTCCAAGTTAAATCCGTCTGGAAAAAGATTCCTTCAGGAGTTACATAGTCTATACCGCCGGTGGAGCACCATCAAATATTCCCCCGGCTGCAATCCTTCATGTAGGTCTCCTGAGCACAGGACATGCTGTGATCCAAAATGATTCCTGAGGTAGCCCTTAAACCTAGAGTCCTACAGCTCTCGCTTCCTTTACTCTTCGGCCTCTGCTGTAGCTGGTTGTCCTTGGGTGGTAGTCCCTCCCTGTGCTGTTGCCCTTGCTCT
Source organism: Zalophus californianus (assembly GCF_009762305.2). Lineage (NCBI taxonomy): Eukaryota > Metazoa > Chordata > Mammalia > Carnivora > Otariidae > Zalophus > Zalophus californianus. The sequence continues at coordinate 51,962,333 of NC_045599.1, read as the reverse complement.
GGAAACTTCCAGTTGCTGCCAGGTCTGAGAGAGAACGGTGGCACGCGGCGAGGATAAATGTCTATGGGTAGACACAAGGAGAGACACAGAGGAGGCGTGTTACGTGTTTTTTTCTTTGATGGAAAAAGGTTTAATTTATATAATTTTTAATTAAGTGGTAATTAATTTTATTTATTGAAGTAGACTTGACGTACAGTGTTACGTTGGTTTCAGGTGGACAACGTAGTGATTGGACAAGTTGATAGGTTACACTGTCCTCACCACAAGCGCAGCTACCATCTTTCACCCCACAACACTGTTACAACACCATTGACAACATTTCCAATGCCTTTCATGTTGGGCATTTTTTTCCATTATCCTCTGTTGTGAGATATCACAGTCACCCTCCTCCCCACCACCTGGTTTTCAAACAAGAATGTTTTAGTTAATGTACGCTGACAGCGTCCTCGCCAATTGAATCCTTTGGAGTGTTCGATTCATGACATCACCTCGGCATCAAATCCCACTCGGCTCTGTCTTCTGGGATCCCACTTCCTTTTCGGGTCTTTTGTTGTTGTTGTTGTTGCTGTTGTTGTTGTTTTGTTTCTCTGCTGAATTCTGCTTGATTTCTTTTAATGATTTTTATCATCAACCTCTTGATTACAATTCCGCATGCTGCCCTGCTTTTCGGCTTTCTTTAAATGTAGTTCAGACACATCCCCAAGTCCCCAAACAACGAACCAGAGTAAATATCCTGTAACTGGTAATTCACTTTAGAAAAATCAATTGTTGTATAAAGGGCGATTCCCCCTGAGAACCTCATTTGAATGAGATCTGAATATTCACTTCTCAGGATTTAATAGCATCACCTTGATAACTTCAGCACACCGCCATGGCAGACTTTCTACCGAGCACCTTGACCTGTTATTCCTTTGAGATTTTCCATAGCGGAGGCTGTCACTATCAGGCAAATGGAAAACTTGGAAACTGTTCTTGTTTGGGAGGGAATCTGCTGGTAGCTGGCATCTCATGTATCAAATTCGGTTTCTAAGTCTTAGCTATAATCTTTAGGCTTAATGTTACCTTTGTGCAGGTAATCTAACAAAAGAGGGCTTAAATGCTTTATGGACCATGGCTGGAATATACTGCTAACAAAAGAGTTACAGAGTGTATTACATTATTGATAATTAATTTTCTCCCGGGAATATATAAGCATCTATCAGACAGCAGACAATGGGCTAGGCACAGCGGCCAGGACCAGCTACATAAGTTGTGGGGCCCAGTGCAAAATGAAAATGGAGGGTTTCTTACTTGAAAATTATCAAGAATTTAGCAATAATCATGACGAATTTAATAATCTGACCGCAGAACGTTAGACCAAGTACGGAGCCGTTCTAAGCCCTGGGCCCCGTGTGACTGCACAGGTCACAAGCCTGAGAAGCAGGCCCTAGCTGGGGCCAGGACGGTTGTAATGTCCCTGACTTCAAGGGATCAAATAAATGAGAACCAGTTTAGTCCCTAGGAGGGGTGCAAAACGTTCTAGAATTCATTTATACAGGTTTTTAAAGCAACCACTCAGCTAAGGAGCTGACACTTCACAGCTGAGGGAATCTAAATGTTGATGGGTGCGACCTGTGCTGTACCCCCCATTTTTTTTTAACTATTTAACAAAAACCACAGACCCAAAACTGCCAGAAGCACTATTTCCACTCTCAGCCAAATTCGTCTTTCTCACCTGTCAGGCAATTCTTCCTATAAAATAGATTCAGTTGGAAAATCCTACTTGAAAGTCCTGAGGGCCATCTCCTTGGCCTAACCACTGGGCCTCGGCAAGCTAGGTGGTCTCTAGGAGCTGGGGGAAGAGCAGGGCTCTGACGCCTCCTCGTGTGTAGACCAGGTGTGTCTTCTGATAGAGCCCTGACTTGGTGACACATTGTAGAAAACGTGGGCACCCTTTCTGATAATTGCACTGTCAAGCCAGGCTTGGCTTCCCCAGGGGATCCACCATGGGGGACAGGGGAATCACAGGGGAAGTCGCAAGCATTGAGTGGCCACTGTCTGAAGATCACTCGACCCGGCCTTGTTACACATAAATGCCACCATTTACTGAGGGCTCTGGGCCAGGCGTTGGGCCAAACTACGTCCCTGGAGTTGCCCTTGACAAACACTCCCATCATATTCACGGGCGCAGGGGGAAACAGGCTCAGCGAAGTGAAGCAGGCTTACCCAGCCCGAGAGCACCTGAAGCTGGATGCGAGCCGGGGGGCGGGGGGTGGGGGTCTGTGCCTCTCGGGCCCCTGCTCTTTCCCACCGCACAGCTCTGTCTGCCATCCCTGTTGGGGTGCAGGCGTTAAGTCCCACACACTGGGAAGGGGCCCCAGCTCAGTTCCCCAAGAGGCAGGAAGGCAATTCCCAGGAACCCGCTCTGTTGTTGCCTTTGCCGGTACAGAACACGCTCCAGACGGGACATTGAAGAGAGAGGTGTTAGTTGCCATCATCTGCGAAGTGGAGAGCCACTAAGGGTCTGGAGAGCAGGAAGGAGAGAGGATGGCCCTGGTGGCAGAGCCTGGGGACGGTTTCCACGGAGCCTCCTCGGAGAGCTGCTTACCAGGGCGGAAGGATGTGGAGATGGCAGGGCTCGCATGCCCCACAGCCAGCCTTGCGATGTGCCCAGGGCAGCAGAAAGCCTGGCCAGAGAGAGAGATGGAGGGAGGGAGGGAGACTGAATGTGTGATTCAGCTTTCATGAACCTACCCAGAATTTTGAAATCAGAACACGTAGCATGAATTTATTTCCATTTCACTATACATGTGGATATTATGTTCATAGTTTATGGGGGTTTTTAAAAAGATTTTATTTATCTGAGAGAGAGAGTGAGCAAGAGAGAGCAAAAGCAGGGGGAGGGGCCGAGGGAGAGGGAGAAGCAGGCCCCCCCTTGAGCAAGGAGCCCGATGTGGGGCTCCGTTCCAGGACCCTGGGATCACGACCCGAGCCAAAGGCAGACGCTTAACTGACTGAGCCACCCAGGTGTCCCTATAGTTTATGGCTTTATATAATGTTTGGCATGAATTATATACGGTATCAAAATCTCCTCTGTGCTTCGGGCCTCCAACGGCCCTCATCTGGCCCTGAGCGTCTGGCAGCACTTCCTTTCCCATCCCCCACCCGGCTCATGCACAGTCCCTCCCTGGACTCTCCTTGTGCCTAAAATCCCACAGATACAGCCCCCTCTTCGGAAGGGTAAGAACTTTTTGCCAATACCTCTGGGGGGATAGAAGCTCTCAGTGGTCAGGGGATGATTTAGTAAACACCAGTATTTTCAAGATACAAGATGAGGACCTGCGGCCACCAAGAGCTCAGGATGGGAAAGGTCCTAAAATCGGGCTGTAAACGGCATGCCTATCTCCATTGTCCAGAGTTGAACTTAGTCATTTCCATCCTCCAGTTTAAATAGCTTTTTCTTAATTCCGTGAAATCTACCCAAGAACTCTCCCCTTACTTCCATGTAAAATGTAGATACAGAGACTTCCCTCTGTACCTGGGTCTGTGTTCCCTCCCATACACACACCCCCAAGAAGGCCAGCAGATATGTATTAAAAGTTACCACTTCGTGGAGACACACAAAACCTCTCGCATATGACAAGATATTTCTGAAAGGTTAATAACAATGTCCTTTATTTTCATATTACCCTGTATTCATGAAGAACTTGACATATAGGAAGTCATTGATTCTCACAAAACCATCTGAAGTTGGCACCCATAACCCCATTTACAGATAGGTAGGCTGAGGAATGTCGAGGTTAAATAATAAACCGGGTTACACAGTAAGTGTGGCTGCTGGGTTCCTGGTCTGAGCTCTCCATCACTCGTTCACTCTGCCCCTGGGCACCCTATGGTGCTGTCGCTTTAAAACATATTTTCAAATTCATTATCGTAGTAATTCTTTACATAACCCCACTGGGCATGAATTATTAACCCCATTCTAGAGAAAAAGACACTGAGCCTCAAAGGTTGAAGGCTTACTCTTCTTTGTAAGGCACATTGTAATTTGAGTTTTGCTGTAGAAAGTTCTTGATGAGCTATGAATGCGGAAGGGAGCGGTTCGTGACTTTAAGGGAGGAAGACATTGTGCGGCGCCGAGAAACCTTAGAGGAACCGTTCCTTACCTCCCTTACCTCTACCCCTTCAGCAAGGGGGAAGTAAAACTTAATCATCTATCAGGAAGAGCTGTTTCCAACTCAAGTGAAAAAGGCTGGCCCCCTGGGAGCAGAGAACTCTCTCCTGGAATTTATGGAATTAATGAAAAGGTATTTAAATGAGAGGACAGAGAGATAATGAGAAGGAGAATACCATCGGTTCGACCTTAAGCTCTGTACCTTGCCTCACAGAAAACCTACATACATATTTTTTGAATTGAATTGAATCCAATTCTTTGGTATGCATTTTCCGCTTGAGCAATCTACTGCCAATTCAAAAGTAAAAGAAACAGCATGCTTTCTAAAACATTTAGGCTTTTGCAAGACTTAAGGTCCTTCAGACTCCTATAATTACCCTCACATGATTGCTCCACATCAATTTAGTGTCCAGATTGAAAATGAAATAAATGTTTACCAGAAACCCATTTACTTGTCAACTTCAACAATGAGTCTGGGATGAGAAACAATGTTCTCTGAGCTGAGGGGTGTAATTTCACCACCTGATGCCATTATCAATGTCTCATCAATTGAAAATCAATACACTTCAATCGGTTCCCTAGATCCTCCCTCGTACCTTAACCTTTGGATGGCAAAATGGCCCTTCCTGTTCCGGAGACCTTCAGGTCTAGCATGGTTTTGCCTTTTTCATATAATCAGCAAAGCTCAAACTGCTTCCTGATTGAAGAAAATTGCTCAGCAGCCCCTGGCAAATGATTGGAAAGTGTTTTCCAGTTTCTAACAACGACCTCGGAAAGTTTATGCAATTGGAGAAGGCCAGGCTCTCAGCGTCTCTGCAGACCCCTGTGGTTCTTTGCTTCATTTTCCTGTTTTATTACGTTTATTTTTCCTGTGTTTGTGGTAGTGACTTGAAGTTAGCTGGGCCTCTATCTCCTTCTCAAAGGGACAGGGTGACCCCCATCCATGGGGAACCTGCTTTAGCACAGACCTTGCATGACAGGCACTGATACTCCCCTGCCCAGGCTTGCCCCTAGCTCCTGCTGTTGTAAGATGTTTTGAGATTCTGCTACACTCTTGCACAATTACAAGTGGGCTTTTCCTTGCACTGGGGAAATCTTGGGCTAGTTGGTTCTCCCATCTACAGGCTCCTATTTATGCTCTTTTGCAAAATTCTTCCTAACTGCTCTCCTGTTGGTAGCACTTTTCACTTTTTCAGGTTAAAAGTTTTTTTTAAACATATTCCAAAATATGTATTCGACCTTTTCCATAGGAACTTAAAAAGAAAGGGAGTAGTTAAATGTGCCGGCTCCGCTCGCCATTTTAGAACGGAAGTCTTGACATCCTTTTCAAAAACAATTACTAATACAATTTATAGTCCTGTTTATGGCATAAGAGTAAAAGCCCATGAAACCCCTCAGCACCGTAGGAAATGAATGGTTTATTAAACTGTTGACCGTGCTCTAATCCTGGCTTCAGAATGATTAACTAACAAATCTATCATCTGGGGGAAAGCTGGCTTGGCAGAGATTAATTCCCAAACTATTCTTATTTGGGGGTATTGTTTGGTTTTTATTTGGAAGAACTTCCAGAATTGTTAAGAAACATTGTATGTGTTTGTTTTTAATTAAAACAGAAATAATCTGCATTTTACACATGATTATAGATACACTGTCTACATTTTACCTGATTTTCAATTTTTTTAATGGTGAGAAAGATCAGAATTCCAACAAGGTGCTCTAAGGGATTTTCACCAGTACTTTCAAAAGGAAGGCAGGCGTATCAGCTAAGATTCAACTGATGGGAGGTACCAGAAACCAACTTCAGTTAATTTAAGATCAAAAGAGGAATTTATTAAAAGGCTGTGATAAGGAGGGGGGCCCTCCCAGAATCTACAAATACATGTGAAACTAAAGAAGGTTATCAATTACCATGGATTCCCCTGCCAATTACAGAAAACTAGATATGATGGACTTCCTCCTGACTCAGGTAACTGGAAGTCAGAGGTAGGAAGGGTTCCCAGGCTGATCAGTGATGTTACCGCATTTCTTTCGGCTCTCTGCCTGCCATTCATGCTGCCGGCTTCACCCGTGCCCTGGTTCATGTGGCCACGAGAGAGCTACCAGCAACCTATAACCTTACATCCTCCTTGCCTTAGCCTGGGTTCCCAGAAAAACTGACGGGCCAGTTTTTGTTGGAGTGCGATTTGGAGAAGCAGAAGGAAGAGGGGCAATTAAGCAGAAAAGGGGCAAAGAGCAAGTACAGCGGGGAGGGGTGCCTTCAGAAAGTTTGCACGAGCTTCTGTATCTCAGAACTCGCTGTGTGAGGGAGGGAACAGAGAAGCTTCTCTCCATCAGCAACTTCCTGGTCCTTCTTCTTCCGCCGACCGAAGTTGTTTCCATGGGACTTAACTCCCCTTCCCTTCCTAGTTCTGTCCCTTGGCTTCTTCAGGCAATTCCTGGGAGAGCCGCAGCCCCCACAAAGTGGGGCCTGGGGACAGACTCAGTGATCTCTCTGTGCCGGCTGGCACTGCTGTGTGGCGTCTCCCTCTCTAGAGAGAGCCATGACTGCAATGGTGACCGTGCCCATAGTCTCGGGGCCGGCCTCGATGATCTGTAAGCAAGGTGGGTGTACGGATCTGGGAGGGCGCACAAACTGAGTCCAATACGTTATCCCCATCTGGGGTGGGGATTTCGTCCAGAAGCTGCTCCAAAAAAAAAGTAAGGAAGCCTAGTTCCTTGAATCCTTCAACAATTACCTTCCTCTATTTCATTCCTCTATCCACTTGGTGTCCCCACCCATCTCCAAACCAAAACCAGGGAATGGTATTCTGATAAACTTAGGCCAGAGTCATTTAACTGTGGACTTAAACCATTTCCAAGGGTTGCTTGGAATACCTGTGGATATCAAAGTAAAAACTGAGGGGTTACCAGAAGAAGGAGAAATAAAAGTTGAGGAGGTAACCATAAGGTTCACTTCAAGAAAATTCTTGGAAACAGGAGCCAGAAAAAATAAGACTGTTTCTCCCCCATATACATCTGTGTCATTGTTCTCATTCTAAGGAGAACTTAGTGTTCAGGGCATAAAATATGGCATGAAAGTTTAATTGTTCCAAATCTAGGCACACTCAAAGAGACTGAATCTTTTCTTTGCATCTGATTGACCCAACCTGAGCCCCAGATCTCTCCTTGATCTCTCAGGGTCCTGGGATCAGGCCCCACATCAGGCTCCCTGCTCAGCAGGGAGTCTCCCTCTCCATCTGCCTCTCCCTCTCCATCTGTCTCTCTCCCAGCTCATGGGATCATGACCTGAGCCAAAGGCAGATGCTTGAGCGACTAAGCCACCCAGGCGCCACAAGAGATGTTTATAGACCAAAGTAATATTCATAGGATTTCTTGAGAGGGGCATTTTTATACATTTTAAGTTTAAATTAAACTGTGTATTTGCCTCCAGATTAGCGTATTACCTGATCATGGTGTCTCTGACCCTATTCAAACTTTCTCGGTGCTAACGAAATGTGGCCAATACCATTAGCCTGTTACCGGACGATATTCTCTTTAGTTGCTATAAATTTCCTATTTCCATTTCATGGATGGTGACAAGGCTTCCACTCTATTCTGGAAGATATTTAATTTCAAATTCTAGTTGTGGAAGCCTCACTGCTTGGAACATCCAGGAACTCACTCTCAGCCCAAGTAGCCAATTCATTGTGTAATTGTGGGCATGCCATCTTAAAAACCTAGTCCACTGGCTTTAAGTATGTGTTCAAGTACCGTTTGCCAAGTAAAGAGCTGATATGCCACCAGCACTAAAACTACCAACCAGAAATACTCTGAGCCCAACTGTCATATTCACGTAGGTAGGAATAGTAGTCATATAAGCTAATAGAGAGGGCAAAGAAATTCACAGTGGCTCATTAAAGACATGAAGTGGAAGTAAAAAAATACTCGAGAACTAATCCAAGAACAGAGAAGTAAAAAATAAATTATGGTAAATGAACGGATAAACAAACTTTGGTATATTACTACAATGGAATATTTTCAGCAATAAAAAGTAAAGACTGGCTTCTTTAGCAACAGGCATGTTGCTAAGTGAGAAGAAGCCAGCCTGAAAAAGCTACATACCATATGATTCCACCCGTACGATAGTCTGAAAAAGGCAAACCTGTAGAGATGATAAGAAGACCAGTGGTCACCAGGGATTTGGGAGAAAAAAGGGATAAATGGGTAGAGCATGGGGATTTTGAGGGCAGTGAAACTATTCAGTATATAATGACAGAGGAATGACATTGTACAATTGTCAAAGCCTATAGAACTGTACAACACAAAGAGTGCACCCTAATATAAACTATGGACTTCAGGTAATGGTGCATCAGTATTGGTTCATCAATGATAATAGGTATACCACACTAAGGCGAGATGTCGATAATAGGGGAAACCGTGTGTGGGGAGGCGAGGGGACTATGGGGGCTCTCTGTTTCATGCTCGGTTTTCCTGTAAATCTAAAATATAAAGTTTATCCCAGGAAGGAAGGAAGGGAGGGAGGGAGGGAGGGAGGGAGGAAAGGAAAAAGGAAAAAGAAAAGAAAGAGAGAAGGGAGGGAGGGAAGAAGGAAAGGAAAAAGGAAAGAAAGAGAGAAGGGAGGGAGGGAGGGAAGAAGGAAAGGAAAAAGAAAAGAGAGAAGGGAGGGAGGGAAGAAGGAAAGGAAAAAGAAAAGAGAGAAGGGAGGGAGGGAAGAAGGAAAGGAAAAAGGAAAGAGAGAAGGGAGGGAGGAGGGAGGGAGGAAGGGAAGAAGGAAAGGAAAAAGGAAAAAGAAAAGAAAGAGAAGGGAGGGAGGGAGGGAGGAAGGAAAGGAAAAAGGAAAAAGGAAAAAGAAAGAGAGAAGGGAGGGAGGGAGGGAAGGAGGAAGAAATGGTTGGGAGACAGAAGGATGGGACTAGGGAAGAGTGGAGTCCCATTGTTTGAATAGGAAGGGAAAGAAAAGAAAAGGGCCAAGCGCGTCCAGCCCTCAGCAACAACTTTCCTGGACCCCTAGGTTTAACAGCTGTGTTCCTAGTTTCCACACCTTGGGAGCCACATCCTCCCCAAGTCATAGGCCTCTTTTGTAGGCATGGGCCTCTATCTTTCTGTGACTGTCACCCTGGTTGCAGGTGGATTGTTCTAGGGGAGGACACATCACTCCAGGTGGCCTTATTAGACTCAAAAGACAGATTTGGTCTTTTTCAGTGTAGATGGATTTGTAATTTTATTTAAAGAATAAAAGGCCCAGCCAACAACTGTGTTACCAGAGAATAGATTTTGCTACCCTTTAAAGACCATAATTTGTTGCCTTGGGGATTTTGCCCAATCTGGTCTAGTAATAAAGGAAAGATTTTAATTCAGATCTCCATAATATAAACTCCTTGAGGATGCGAATTCTATCTGCACCGTCAGCCCTCCAAAAACATGTGTTGTCTGTGATAACAATGATGGTCAAGATGATAATAATGACCGAGGAGGAAGTTATTCAGTAAATCTTACACCAGATTCATCACCTCTAAAATGACATTTCCCGCTTTGTCTTTTCCTGGATGTCACGAGGATGAACCAGGGCATGCCGGTCTATTCCCCGCACAGCTGCGTGCTCTGTGAGTGTGAACTGTGGTTCCTGATGAGCACCAGCAACCCCAGGCTCACCTGCTGCTGGGCACCGCCGTCCACCCAGCCCCTAAATGGCTGCTCGGGCTGCAGGCAGGTTAGCAGGAAGAACGACCTACAAACCCAGTCTTACTTATTACAATGACACTGTTCTGCTTCTTCATATTTTTGCCCTTGTCGTCCAACGGCGGCGAGGGCTTCGCTATGCACAGGATCTATTCTGGGGCTTCCTGTGAGGTAGGCAGTTAGAAGAACTTGGAAAATCTTCGCACATGCGAACACTAGCAAGTCCTTCTCCATAGTGTCGCCTGGAGAGAGCTTGATGACATCAGCAGCACAGTCTGCGCCCGCCCCCACACGATGCCACACAGCTTCTGTGCATGGGTGAGTGGGTATCTTATGAGCTCAGTGGTAATTAAGAAAACCACTGAGAAAATGGGAGAAACATCCTGCAAGTGAAAGAAAGTTGAAACGTAAAAGGCAATGAAATCTTCAGTGTCCCAAACAGCGAGGCCGGCTCGCCTACCAACCCTGGACCCTTTCTCTCTTGCCTTCCTCCCAGTCCACGCTCCCGGCTATCTTTCCTTGGGTCCTCATTCGGATTCTCTGAACTGAGTTGCTTCTGTCGAGACAGTGATGTGGCTGCCAGAGGTGTGTGTCATGAAAACGATGACATGGCTTCTGGCCTCTGATGCCTCGCTGAGTTCAGGCTCTGTCCGCCGAGTTAGCTCAGGGGACCCACCACCTCTTGCTGCACAGAGCGGGTCAGAGGTCTGGGGTGCACAGCAGCCTGTGTGTGGGCGCCCATGACGAGTCTGTCAGGCAAGTGGCATGGCCTCGAGAATGACTTCTCTGAGGGCCCTAATGAGCGCCCGCAGCTTGTCCGAGGATACCTTTCATTCCTGCATGGTGGGACGCTGGTGGGACCATGCTGACCAGCTTAATCATCATCGCATCTACTCCTCTTACCCTGGGGTATTCCTTTTGCTGCTGTGTGGTCAGGTTCAGCCGAGCCCCTGTGCCGTGGTGTAGCTTGGTGCTTCCCCCATGTGAACATGCACACACATCACCTGGGATCATGTTAAAATGCAGATTCCGATTCCATAGGTCTGGAGTGGGCTGGTGACTCTGCGAATCTCACAGATGCTGCCATTCCATGGACCACACCTTGAAAGCAAGAGCTTTCCTAACCCGAACGGAGCACACCATTTTGCAACAGCCTGCCTCCGTGAAGAGATGGAAAACAGAACCACGTGTGCCTTTGGAGTTTGCCAACCTTGTGGCCTCCACAAAGGGGAAAGGAAATGGAACTGTCAATGTGTGGCCTCTTTCACGCCCCAGGCATGGAGCCAAGTGGCTGGCATTTAATTATGTTATCTCAGTTGATGAGAATCTGAGCAACTTGAAAAAGAAAGTGATGAAGTAAGCCTTGTTTGGGGAGACCCACCCCTTTCTGACGTTATGAGTAGCTAGTGTTGCCAAGGCGACTCGACAGGCCCAAGGTGCCAAAGCCAAGCCGAGGGGACCTCAAGGGAGACGGAGCACTTAACCCACTGCAGGAAACCCCAACTCCAAAAAGATCTGCCCAAAATAGAGGTGTGCTGATGCAAATGAGTCGGCCATTCTCAGGATGTAAGAAGATGCTAGAAACCTCTCTGGTGACTCATCAGTCTCCAGCGTTGCCAGCCATTAGCTCTAGCTCTAGTCAGGCAGCCAGTCTCTGCCTGGCTGGGGCAAACCACCCCCCTGCAAGCTTTTTCTTGAGGATGTTCCGGATCTGAGGCAGGAGCAGTTTGGACCTGTCAATCAGGAGGCAGGATGGACTATGCCGCACCCTCCGGGATGGACTTCCTGAGGGCATGAGAACTAGGCCGGGTCGTCATAGGCCCCGACCTCTTCTGGCCTAAGTCCCGTGCATTGAAGAGTATGAGTGGTGGGGATGGGGTTTTCCAGAGCCAGGGAGAGAGGCATTTCTCTGGGAGGCTTGGCTGTTTGGTCAAGTGAATGAGGACCCAGAGTTACTCCACGCACCACTGGGCTGGCCCCGTGCACCAGGTCTCTGTTGGGAGCAGAGGCCTTAAAAGATTTTTTAGCTCAAAGTGCCACTAGCAGGAAAGTGTCCCCCACTGACCACCCCCCCCACTCATGCTTTTTGCCTTTCTTTCCCTAACCATTCTGATTCACAGACCCATTTCTTCCAAGGCTCCTGATGACTAAAGTTAGAGTAGACAATTAAGGATGCGTTTTTTTGTTGTTGTTGCAGGCCAACATCATTTTATTTTATTTTTTATTTATTTTTATTTATTTATTTTGTTATGTTAGTCACCATACAGTACATCATTAGTTTTTCATGTAGTGTTCCATGATTCATTGCATATAACACCCAGTGCCCCACGCAGTACGTGCCCTCCTTAATACCCATCACCAGGCTAACCCATCCCCCCACCCCCTCCCCTCTAGAACCCTCAGTTTGTTTCCCGGGGTCCATAGTTTGTTATGGTCCTTCTCCCCCTCTCATCCCCCCCCCTTCATTTCTCCCTTCCTTCTCCTAATGTCCTCCCTGCTATTCCTTCTGTTCCACAATTAAGTGAAACCATATGATAATTGACTTTCTCTGCTTGACTTATTTCATGTAGCATAATCTCCTCCAGTCCCATCCATGTTGTTGCGAAAGTTGGGGATTCGTCCTTTCTGATGGCTGAGTAATATTCCATTGTATATATGGACCACATCTTTTTTACCCACTCGTCTGTTGAAGGGCATCTCGGCTCCTTCCACAGTTTGGCTATTGCGGACATTGCTGCTATGAACATTGGGGTGCATGTGCCCCTTCTTTTCATTACATCTGTGTCTTTGGGGTAAATACCCAGGAGTGCAATTGCTGGGTCATAGGGTAGCTCTATTTTTAAATTTTTGAGGCAACTCCATACTGTTTTCCAAAGTGGCTGTACCAACTTGCATTCCCACCAACAGTGTGAGAGGGTTCCCTTTTCTCCACAACCTCTCCAATATTTGTTGTTTCTTGCCTTGTCAATTTTTGCCATTCTAACGGGTGTACGGTGGTATCTCAGTGTGGTTTTGATTTGAATTTCCCTGATGGCTAATGATGATGAACATTTTTTCATGTGTCTGTTAGTCATTTGTATGTCTTCTTTGGAGTAGTGTCTGTTCATGACTTCTGCCCATTTTTTTACTTGATTATTTGTTTTTTGGATGTTGAGTTTGAGAAGTTCTTTATAGATCTTGGATACCAGCCCTTTATCTGTAGTGCCATTTGCATATATCTTCTCCCATTCCGTGTGTTGCCTCTACCTTGGAATAAACCTAACCAAAGAGGTAAAGGATTTATACTCTATGAACGACAGAATTCTTATGAAAGAAATTGAAGAAGACACAAAAAGATGGAAAAACATTCCGTGCTCATGGATCAGAAGAATAAACATTGTTAAAATGTCTATGCTGCCCAGAGCAATCTGTACTTTCTATGCCATCCCAATCAAAATACCAATGGCATTTTTCAAAGTGCTGGAACAAACAATCCTAAAATTTGTATGGAATTAGAAAAGACCCCCAATCGCCAAGGAAATGTTGAAAAAGAAAAACAAAGCTGGGTGCATCACGTTGCCTGATTTCAAGCTATATTACAAAGCTGTGATCACCAAGACAGCATGGTACTGGCACAAAAACAGACACATAGATCAATGGAACAGAATAGAGAACCCAAATATAGACCCTCAACTCTATGGTCAAATAATCTTTGACAAAGCCGGAAAAAATATGCAATGGAAAAAAGACAGTCTCTTCAATAAATGGTGCTGGGAAAATTGGACAGCTATATACAGAAGAATGAAACTCGACCACTCTCTAACACCATACACAAAGATAAACTTAAAATGGATGGGAGACCTCCATGTGAGACAGGAATCCAACAAAATCCTAGAGGAGAACATAGGCAGTAACCTCTTTGACATCGGCCACAGCAACTTCTTTCAAGACACGTCTCCCAAGGCAAGGGAAACAAAAGCAAAAATGAACTTTTGGGACTTCATCAAGATAAAAAGCTTCTGCACAGTTAAGGATGAATTTTAATGATGTCAGGTCTTCTGAAATGTTTACTTCTCTGTAAAGTACTCCTAAGACACCCAGCTCCTGGCCTAGCATGTAACAGATTAAAACTGTTTCTTTGGCTTTCTGAGAGGCATAGCATGTGAGAGAATTATCCGCGTTGGCTTCTAACATATTCTGTGGATCTGCTATGGGTATGACACTGTGTTAGGAGCTGTGAGAAACAACAAAAGTTATACCTCAAATTTTTATTATCTGATGAGAAACAGGAGTTGTGCATTTTAAAAAAACATGGAAGGCACATTCAAGTTTATAGAGCACTTTCATAGAAATTATACTATCTCTTACAACCAACCTGTGAGGTAAAAATGTATCTTCTGCATTTTATAAATTAAAAAAATTAACCTCAGACAGGTTAAGATAATTTTTCAGAATTAAATAGGTGTCTAGATGTGGCCTTGGGATTAAGCAGAAGCATTGGGGTTTTTTCTCCTCATCACAGTGCCTGGAGCCACGTCAGCCCTTCTGGAGTCAGGAAGGAAAGGGAGAATGAATGCCTCTTGTCAGAACCATTACCTTCATCCTAGAAGAGTCCTGAGTGTGTGCATCTGATTGAACAGGAGACATCCCCTGTGCCCTTTCCTCTTCCTTCCATGGCCCCTCATTCTCCAAAGGGCACAGAGTCCTCTAGTGCAAAGCTCATGACTTTTGACAGTGCATCCTTCCCTCAAACATACCCCTGGTTCCCTAAGGACTTCATCTTGGCTTAGCCATACTCACTTCCTTTGCTGAAAGGATAAAGAAGCAGAGTTCCTGGTGTGCAGGGAATGAGCCATACAAGACAGAGACTGCATGATACCTTGCACTGGAGCCATTTTTAACCAGCCACAATTTTGTCCTAATCTATGCCCTCTTAAATTATTTTATTAAGGGCTACTCATCTTGCCAATGAATCACCTGTACGTAAGCATTCCAGATACGGACTGTGTTTTATTCTTCTTCATTGCTCCATCTCCTAACAGAGCTTCTTATACAATTATAATTATTAGAAAAACCCAAGGGAAAGCCTGGGTATTAAAGAAAAGCCTGGAAAACTGTTCTCTCTGTCAAAAAGTCTCTTCTCTTTGGTTGGGGGAAGAAACTTGCAGGGCTGTTTACCCATGGAAATTCAGTGGAGAAGGCTCTCAGAGGAATGTTCAGCTATACCACCTCCCTGGAGTCTCATTTCTTCATTCCTCTTGCCCAGTCTAAACTTGGTTAATTCTCTCAGTCTCTGGACGAAGAGAGGATCAAGGATGCAAATTCCTACCTTACCCCCACCTAAGAGGTGCTGGGTCTGGAGATCTGGGTGGAGTCCAACCGTATGCATTTTGAAAGGCACTCCAGGTGATTGTGACTGATGTGGCGCCCACACAAAAGTTTGAGAAAACACTGTACTAAACAGAGATCACATGGAGGGCAGTGGGTACCATTGCTCGGGGAACCTCAAGTCTGAGTCATGCCCAGTCTGGTCACACCTTGGCAGGCAATCAAGGAAGGCATTTCTGGGTCATACTGGGACCATTCTATGGGAATATGATGTTTCTGGTCCATCCCAGAGTCACAGTGTGTGGGACACACCAGGCCTTCTCCAGTTGAGGTGAGAATTTACTCATCTTCTCCTTCACCCAACCAATTTAAGAAGTGCTTTCTCTGTGTTGGTTACCGTGTTGTCTCTCACACAAGTCAGCTAATCCTCACAATAACTCTGTGAGTTATTCCCCTATTAGAGATGATAAAGCAGAAGTCCAGAGAGGTTGAGACATTTGTCTAACCAACGTTAAAATGACTGCCGGTATATGTATCCAAGCACAGACCACAGGCCATCTGTCTTCCTTCCGCTATGCTGTGCTCTTTTCCATCGAAGCTGGACAGGTCTGGGATTGGGGAGCAAGGTGGCTCAGTGGGGCTTCTTTCTGCCTGAAGACATTCCATCCCCCACTGACACTGCATTTCCATCCTGTGATCTAGCTGGAATCTTTCTCTACTTTGGATGTTTGTTTAAAAAACTAAAATAAAAGCTAAGTAGGAAGTCCAGAAGGGTAAAGGGGTGTGGGAGCATTTATGTGCAAGACTGGATGAGCCTGCCTGTCTACGATGAAATTTGCCCTTTGCCCTGCACACCAACCTGACCTTGGGGAGCACAGGCAGCCCCTCACCAGGGCCAACCAGGACAAGGGTCAGTGGGAACACAAGTTCGGACCACCTCATAACCTGGATACGTTGGTTTTGGCAGGATCTGACTTGTTTTATCTTGTACAGAACATTCGTCTGGTATCCAAGTAAAAAGGGAGAGATCAGGCATGAAGGATCAGCAGAAAATACAGCAGGAATTAGGAACTGGTATAGACTCTTTAGGACAGACCCCCGAGGATATATATTTGTTCTATATAAATAAGTAAATTTATAAATAAAAATTATATTATAAATTATAACGTCATGGTATTTCTTTCCTAAAAAATTCAAGACACAGAACCTAGATTTTGGATTAGACATACCTGAATTCCCACCCTGCTTCTGTCACTTGAGTAAGTTACTTAACCTCTGGGTCTTCGTTTTTCAAGTTATAATTATGGACAATATCTGCTTGAAAGAGTGAGGTGTGGGGATTAGAAATAATGTGTGCAGGGGAGGCTCTCAATAAATATAGCTAATTTTATGATAATTACTCTAGCACTCATTTCCAAAGTTAATGGAATATCCAAAGATGAACCTAATTGTATGAAAGGTGTGGACTTGTGGTCCTTACGGTTTTGAAAAGAACAATACAGAGTTTTAACTGGTATATTCCTGTTTCTGTGAGCTCCAGAACACTTTATAAATAAATGGAAATGTTGCATCTATTATTCCATTCGATCTCATAACAATCCTGTGATGTATAGTAGGTATTATTTTTATTTTACAAATGGCCACGTTAAGGATTAGCAAAATTACATGGTTTATCCTCATGACTGATAAAGAGAAGAGCTGACTCTGACACACCAGACTTCTGAAAGTGCATTCAGAGTTCCTGCTACCTGACCACGCTAGAATTTATGTCATTCATCTCTAAAGTGTCCAATGAAAATACATACTCTATCCTCTTTTTTTTACTCTATCCTCTTTTGTATTCAGCACTAGAAAATTGTATTCCAGAGATGGAAAGAAAGTTTATTCAAATCATACAGAAAATCATCAAGAGGAGTGGGTTTTTTAAATTTTTAAATTTTTTTAAATTTAAATTCAATTAGCCAACATATAGAACATTGTTAGTTTCAGAGGTAGAGTTCAGTAATTCATCAGTTGCGTATAACACCCCGTGCTCATCACATCACGTGCCCTCCTTAATGCCCATCACCCAGTTACCCCATCCTCCCACCCCCCGCCCCTCCAGGAAGCCTCAGTTTCTTTCCCATAGTTAAGAGTCTCTCATGGTTTGTCTCCCTCTCTGATTTCTTCCCATTCCATTCTTCCTCCCTTCGAGTGGGTTTTTTGTTTTTTTTGTTTTTTTTTTTAAAGGAGACTTCAGTACATAGCAAAGATGACCCAAGGAGATCTGTGTGGGCTCTGCTACTTGCTCGCTGTACAATTTGGGCAACTTACTTAACCTTAGTAGGCTGCTTTTCCAAGTTCTAAGAACAGCAGCAGCTTCAGAGTGTTGCTGTGGTGCTGAAATTAGATTATAGATGTGCACCTGGCGAATCGATGCTCGGGAGACCTGGGTTCCTCTATCTCACACGTTACCTTTGCAAATGTCTACTTGGCAAAGTCCGGTTACAAAAGTCCTGGAGTCACGGAAGCCTTCTCATGCCCACAAACCAGGTACAGGTGGGTATTTGGCAGGGGTGGCCAACTGTCTCAGCAGTTGTCAGCCTCAGCCATCCTGAAGCAGAGCTGTTTCTGGAAGGGGCACTGAAAATACTTTGGCCTCTGTAGGTAGGTTGCTTCCCTCCCTTGGCTGTGTAAGGGTAACTGCCGGTGAGGGTGCTCATGCAGTCCACGTGTCAGACTGGTTCATCTGCTCTGGATGACTTAGATTCTGGTAACTAATAGATAGACAGGCACTCAAGTTCAAGCTTAATAGGAACACGTGCTTGCCTAAGACCCAGACTGGCACCAGTAGCTCACAGCACGAAAGTTACCCAGCCTCTGTGAAATGGTCACAGCACTCACTTGTTATTCCCCTCAGAGCAAGGATGAGTCCTGATTCCCATTACCAACTGTCGAAGCCTCATTCCCTTAGCCCTCTTTGTGGTCCACCTGGGCACAGGGGCAATTCTCAAAGGTGGGAGGGGGAAATCCATTTGATTCTTCGTTCTTCTCAGCAGACAAGGTAATTGGGGCGACTAAAAAGTTGTAGCTGTCTATCTGTATGTGTGTGCGTGTGTGCGTGCATGGGTGTGCATGGGTACGTATACAAGCTTAGCTGTCCCTGAATCAGTATTGTCTTCACAGTTACCTCCCGTATGACCATGATATAGAACACACCGTGAGGGTCAACTTATATGAGGATTATTAACAAAGTCACCTTTCTAAAGGTCAGGCCGTGTCCGTGACTCTCAACTTGGGCTCATTTACTACAAGGTCTTTGGGTTTGGCCCTGGCTTCTTGGCTTGTCAAATCTGAGTTCTCGCAATTCACCATCCACCTTGTCTTCGCGAGAAAATATCCAGTGGTTTGTTTCTGTTTTGGTTTGCTTTTAGTATGTTCTCATTTGATGACAATATTTCAGGTGAAAATGGCAGTCAAGTGATAGCCAAACTCTGGACTGCTTTGACCCCAGGAAGCATGCAGTAGACCAAGAAAGACCTTGTTCCCTGGTACCTTCTTTGGTTTTGGTCTACTTCCCGATCATAGGAACCATGAGCATCTACCCTCCTTGTCTAGCCTGTGGTCCCTTTCATCTCCTGAGGTCAGCCTGGGAGGTTTCTACCAATCTGCCCTGGGCCCGAGAGTCTAATCATATCAAGACCCCTCTATCCTATGCACTTTCTGGGCAGAGGCTGCAAAAAGCTCAGGCCATAGTATGGTGGTTTCCCATTACTGCTATGACAAATTAAACCTAGTGGGTTAAAACAACACAAATTGATTATTTTATAGTTCTGGAGATTAGAAGTCTCATGGAGGTCTCACTGGACTAAAATCTATGTTGAAAAGAGTGGCCTTCCTTTTGGGGGTGCTGGAGAAGCATCTGTTTCCTTGCTTTTTCAAGCTTCTATAGGCTATCTACATTCATTGTTTGGCTCATGGTCTTTGTCCTTCATCTTCAAAGCCAGCAAGATCTCACACTGCCATCTCTCTGGTTCTCTCTTTGGCCTCCTTTTCCACTTATAAGGGCTCCTGTGATTACATTGGGCCTATCTGCATCGTCCTGGATTATCTCCTCATCTCAAAATCAGATGATCAGCAAACCCAATTCCATCTGCAACCTTCATTCCTCTTCACCATGAGACCTAACATAGTCACAGGTCTTGGAGATTAGATTGTGGACACCACTGGGGACCATTATTCTGCCTACCACACACGGTCACTTTTTTCCACAAAGAAGAGGATACACAGGACCATTGCTAAAAGCAGGCCTGTCTCGCCCACTGAACTGTCTGTTCCTGGCCACTGGTAAATGTTTGTGATCAACCTCCCTTGGCAGCCTTCCCAGGCATGTGGTCTGAGTCAACTATCAGGAATCCCAACATCCTCTCCCTTTCAACTGACACAAGCTCTGTGTCCTTTGGAGTTCACCAAACTCCACCTTGGATGGAAATATCACTTTGGGGAAACTTGGCTGAAGCTATGCTTTCTGATTGCTAAGATCTGTTCCAGGCAGAGTGTCAGCACTTGACCTTGGCCTGCGGCTGCTGGATCCCTGAAAAAGTTCATGTTGAGTTTCCTCCACCAGCCCCTGGGTTGACTAATGGCCCAGGCACAGCAGTGGCAGTATGTCATCCTCTGGCCCTAGTCCTGACCTAAAGATGGGCATATGACCCAGGCCAGGCAAGGTAGGGATGGCTATATTCATCAGACACTCTAAATTCTCCCTCATATTCCTAGTCACCTTGCAGTTAGGCAGGGCCAGTGGGCCAGCTCTGACCAAAGAGGAAGTATTATTGGTCACTTCTGAGCTGAAACAGTGAAAAACCCATGGCTAATTCTCTAGTTTTCTCCTTCTGCTGCAGCCAATAAAGGAAATCTTAAGTTCCAGATGGTGCAGCTACAAGATGGGGGAACGTGCAACATCCTGGGAGCCTGAGGATCAATGACACACATCAGACATGTAATGTGAGCAGGAACTTGGGTGTTGAGCCTCAGATTTGAGATCCATTGTTACCACAGCATAACCAGCCCATGCTGCTGCCTGATGGACCAGCCTAGAGCTCCCAGGAAAGGTCTTGCCTCTCTCTTTCTCTAGCACTGCCAGCGCATTTCGAGACGTCTTAAGCTGGGAACTTCCAACTGCCGTCTTGTCATCATGAAGACAGGGCCTATCTGAAAAGGAAGCCACCCAGAGGCAAGCAGAACCACGAGATGAAGAAAAAGGATCTCGTCGACCTCCTTTGAATTCTTGTATACATTTGGGCACAAAGGCTGCTTGACTCTTTGACTCTCTCAGCAATGTGAGAGAGACATTTCCCTTTTTGCTTAAACTAATTTGAATTGTGTTTCTGTCCTTTGCAGTGGCAGGAGTCCTTCCAACCCCTTTCTTCTGACTGACTCACATGGCGACAGGGAATTATCCTTCCCATAGAAAGCAAGACTCCTGGATATCGGAGTGGGGCTCTCAACACAATTGGCTGCCCTTAGAGAGTATTATCATTCTCCTGTATTCTATACGCATGTCCCCTGTTGAAGTATAATTACATCCCTCTTTCCCATTTCCTGAGAAGGAAAGGTGTGTTAATAGGAGCAGGGAGACAACATCATCATCAAATCCCTAAAGGGAAGAATTCACCAGTGATCAAAAATGAAACAAAGGGAAAGTGAATATTGATGATCTCAACTTACAAAAACGATGGACAGAAGATGGAGTTGCTTTTATTCTACTATAATATTTTCTCTAGGCATTGTTTTGCCTTCACAAGTTTCCTGATAGTCGGGGCCTTTGGGAAAGTGACTAGAGGTTTTGAGGTTCTCCCCCAGTAGAAATGATGAATGCGCATAGACCCATGCACAGTCTCTCTTTCGTTCCCCGTAGGAGCCAGGAAGGAGGCATGTAGGAGGTGACTGTTAGGAATGAGGTTACACTCTGTGGCCATGGATTGCACTGAGCTAGCAGGTCCACTGAAGGGTCAAACCAACCGAACTGACTTCTGCTCCATGTTTTGACCAACAGTGTCAAATCCTGACCAGCCGCCTAGGCTGGGCTGAACCATACTTTGAGGTGACCTGAGCTGACCCCCAACCCCCCCCGCCCAGTCCAAACACAGGATTCCTCAGAAAGCATCCTGAATTGGCCAAATGGAAACTTCTAACTTAGAAATGGCCAGCGGCCTAGAGGCGGCAAAGTCAGCATTGCTTCAACCTTGACCACAGCTGTGAGTCAGTGGGTAAAACTGAGTCTTCACCAAGTGTCCTTCTGGTACTCGGGAATTCAGCAAGATTTAGAGGAGGGATGGCATTTTAGTGAGTGCAAGAAGTCAGGTTCAATTTTTCAAAAAACTCGTTACCTTATCGCTTTTACTTAGCAAGGAAACATATATGTAAATTCCTGTGTATATGTGTGTATTACTGACCCAGAAATTATCATTAGAAGATTGGGAAACTTGTTTTCTTAGTCTTGATGGGCCTCTGATGGAGAGTCTTCAGGCCCTTTTCCCCACAGCTGACCAGAGCCAGAATATGTGAGCACATATTTCAAGAGGATCTATTTATCCATTATAACTATTACCATCTTGGGATCATGTCTAAATAGTACCTGACTTGGATGGAAAGGAGTCCAATGCTATTGATAGTATTTTATGAAATTATACTTCTCATTTCTCTTGATAATTATAATGTTAACAACATAACACCTTTATCTGTTGCGAAGTGCAAACTTTTACTTAGAGAATTTAGAATTTCGTATGTGAAGGGATTATCTAGCCTACATGCTCAAATCTTCTCTGCAACATTCCCCACTTCACCCTGGCATGCCACTGCTTCTAGAAGCAATCTGTAGTAAGCATTGCTGGAGCCCTCTCACATCACCCTGGCCCACCTCTGATTTCAGCCGGGGCCCAGACCAGACTCTCTTTCGGCTGATGGAGTCTCACCTCTGCTGGGTGCCCCACAGACTTCCACATCTGCTCATGACCTTCTCCCAGGCCACCTACCGTGCCAGTGCAGCCCAGAAGGAGAAGAGCGCTTCAGCCTTGGGGGCAACCTTCAAACAGGGGGTGGTGGGCCCTGGGTCATTCTCACTGCCTGCCCTCCTCCAGGTGGATGACTGGGGTGGTGCTTTCTGCTCAGTTCTCAGAGCTCCCTGGATGATGCTCTCTTCTATCGACTCCTCTTGTTTCCCACCTCACTCCTCCAATCCATTCTCTCTTTTCTGTTACCTGGGATCATCTCCCAAAGAAATGGCTTGCATTCAAGCCCTTATCTCAGGCTCTAATTATGAGGGAAAACAAACTAAATTATAGTCTATTCCATTGTAATGGGTAAGAGTATGGGCTTTAGAAATACACTGCCTGACCCAGCTATGTGACCCTGGGCAAGTTTCTTAACCTCTACGCCTTAGTTTTTTTATCTGTAAAATCAGGATAATAATATCACCTATATCCTATGATGATTTTGAAAATCAAATATTTTGAAAAGCACTTAAAGGAGGGTCCATCTCATCGTAAGTGTTCTATGAGCATTGTCTCCTACATAGGTTTGTGGGCACATAAAGAGCAGCCATGGTTTAAGGGCTTTTCCCTAGTATGAGGTGGATCTGTCACCCTGTAAATTTCATCCTTCAGACAATAATGGCCAAGAGCTTCAGGTCACAGCAGCTCAGTTGGTTAGAATGAGGGGGATGGGGAAGTGCGTTGAGTTTACTGGAGATTCCTAGATCACTTGTAAGTCATTTCTTTGGGCCTGGCTTTTTCCTAGGCTCTCAGGCCATTAAAAACAAACAAACAAAATTCTACAGCAATGAAACAAATAGATTATTTTAATAAGTCTAAAAGTGAATGGCATTTATTACAAAAATTCTAATGAAAGTGCTAGTAATGCAGTAATTTTTTTTTTAAGATCTTATTTACTTATTTACTTGACAGAGAGAGACACAGCGAGAGAGGGAACACAAGCAGGGGGAGCGGGAGAGGGAGAAGCAGGCTTCCCGCCGAGCAGGGAGCCCGATGCGGGGCTCGATCCCAGGACCCTGGGATCACGACCTGAGCCAAAGGCAGACGCTTAACGACTGAGCCACCCAGGTGCCCTAATGCAGTAATTTTCAATAACTTTGAATTCTTTTCTTTTTAAAAGCAGTATCATAAATATCAGAATACAACGTCTAGCCATCTGACAGTCTGAGTTTGTTACTGCAAATGTTCTTCTACTGAGAACACCCCGCCTCCCTTTGATATAGGGCCTAACGCTACGTTTAGATTTAATGTGCAAGTATAGAGAGTAAGTTTCAAGGAAGTGAAAAAATCAAAGATTGAGACTACAGTGGAGATTTGTGGGTCACCAACTAGCAGATTGTGTGTGACAAGGAATACAGGGAAAAAGATTGATTGTAATTGCAGGCTCCTACTAGCCCTTTCCTCTTCTACTCCTCTGCAATCATATCCTCTCAGTTTCCAAAGCCTCTTCACTCCAAGTGTAGTCAGCATCCACTACACCAGCAAGCTCAGTAGACTGTGGTCCTGAGGGAAGGTGCTCAAGCACAACGTGTGAGTATATATGATATGTAGGTAATACCCAGAGAGCTTTTCCCCTTTAGAGTTGTTACATTACAAAGGTACTGCTGTTAGTCAAAATACTTTTAGATTTTCATTAAAACCAGAAGCATATTCTTTTGACTATCATCACAGAAGGGAAGTCTTTATCTTTTGGGGAAAGGCTTACTTCTGTAGATAATCAAAGTCAAGTCTTGTAAAAAGAAATTATCAGCTGAGTAAGAACATTTTTGGTCAAACAATGACTAAAATAGATTTTCTGATGTGACTCTAGAGCAAAGTGACCATCCATCCTGGTTGCCCAAGGCTGGATATTTGCTGGTTATCCCAACCAAATTATTAATAGTACCTACTGTCACTCTCAAAGTGCCCCAGTGTGTGTGATAAATTGTGATATCCTGTCCTGAAGGCAATTCCAAAAAAAATAAGTCACAAACGTGTAAGCAGTGTCAAGATTTCAGGATTGAGTGCCCAACTTCCTAATATGACTACTTTTAAGAACACATTGATATAAATGTACAAGTTCTGATGTGTTGGCTTTAAAAACAAACACAGAAACAAATAAATCCATCTGTACATTTTTCTTGGCTTTTTTGGGTAAAATCATGAGCATGCAGATAGCAGGCAAACAGAGGTGAGGTGTGACAGTGATTGGCAACAAGCCTCCTCCCCCCTTTCACACACCATCAAGGTTGAGTTTGTATGACCTCCCCCACCTCCCCGCGGATGGTCCTTGATATTATTTCCTGTAACTAGAATTTATCTCAGTAATAATGTTAGGAGAAAATGAAGGAGCTCATTAGTGTAATGTCCTGGGTCCTGCAGTCCCACAGGAATGGCCTTGAAGGTGTGAGTTTCTTTTTGGGGCCAGGATAAAACCAGAAGGAGTGGGCTGATCCATGACACCATAACGCAGGAGCCGTGAGAACCATTGCTCTAATGCGGGCATCTTATTCCCATGCATTGCCAACAACTTAATTCCATACCCGCTCTATCTCCCTCCCGTTCTGGGGAGGGATATACTGGCATCCCTTCATAAACATGACCTTAGTCATTATCATAATATGCTTTCCCGTAAGCTGGAGAAGGCAAAAATACCTCATGGGGACTTGTGATTATTGCTGTAACATCATAAAATTCCATTAGAAACATGAAGACATAATACTGACACTTCAGACTATTTTGGGCTAAGGAATGTAAATAGACAGTGTTTCAAATGGAAACATCCCCAACCTTCTGATATCAGAAATAACAACTTTGCAACAGGCTATATATCTAAGGGTTCTGGCAACAAAGAATTTCAGAGTGGGATCATGAACCATAGTGATGAAATACAGAATCAAAATAACAGTTTCAACTATTTTTGGAAGTCTTTTCTCCCAAGGAGGTCAACATAATGAAGACGTTTGATCATTTTCCCCAAGCCAGCTTTCTTTGAGAAGAAGGTAGTGTAGGCAGGACTGAGTCAGAGGAGGGGTGGGAAAATCAACAATTAATTGATGAGCAAATATTTATTGAGTGACTATTGTGTGCAGGGCATAGTGCAGTGGTTAAGTACATAGACATTAGATCTGCCTTAGCTCCGGTGACTTGCCTTACCTCTCTCTGTCCCCTGCTCTCCAACCCAAAGTGGGGCTAATGACAGGCCCTGCCTTGCAAGTTTGTTGTGAAAATAAACAGCTTCAGGCATTTGTAAATTATAATTAATCATTTATAAAGTAAAGGAATCATTTATAAAGTAAGTGGCACTGAGCAAGCCCTCAAACGTTATATTTAGGGGAAATAAAGTATCTGTAGACAAAAATACACGTGCTGAAAGAAGGCAGCATATAATCAGTATGCAATGGTAACCGCAGTGAATTAAGAGTGGGCAGATCTCTGTGAATTAGTGTCGAGGGATCCCTCAAGGAAGAAATGGGGTCTCACCATAGTCTGGACGTTCGGGCGGAGAGGAGGTCATTGGGCGCACCTTGCAAGGTGCGGTCACTGCTTGCACCCTGTGCCACTATGTGCCAGGGAGGAGATGCAATAAGTAGGTCATTCTGGCTGGACTGGAGGGTTCCTGCAGGGGAGACACGAGAGGACAAGTGGTAGATGTGGTTTGGGGTTAGTTTGGGAGAATCTTGGATTTTAGCCAAAAAGGCTTTTCGGACAAGCTCTTGCCTTGGTGCAACTGATGCCATTGGAAGCATCATCGGGCAGGGCTGGCTTGCCTGCCTGCAGGAAAGACGACCTGTAGCTTGGGGATAGGCTGCCCTGAGGCTTTTGCAATGCAAGGGGTCAGGCGTGAGGACCTGGAATGGGGGAAGGTGGCTGAAAAAATAAGTGTGTGGATTCAGCCAGACAGGAGAGGCTTCTGCTTAACTTGTGCTAACTGACCCCAAGGTTCTGGTGGTGCTCGGGGCAGACCAAAAGTTACAGTCCACCCTAGGTCGCTAGAAAGGAGAGGTCTTAATAAAATGACTGGTGCTTGTATTTTCTTTTTGTGCTGGACAAGAATATCCTCAGAGTAACCATTCTCATTCATCATAAAACAATGTCGGGTATTGTTCAGAAGTAATACAAAACAAGTTCTCTGAGATCCCTAAGGATCTCACAGCCAGGGTAGAGGAAGGGAGAGGAGGTGTTTGGAGAGAGGCGTTTGTTCAGAAGAAGACCAGATACATGGCTTCTGTTTGTTCCAGAATCGAGTGAGTAATGTGAATAAAGTGTGCTCCCGAAGGTCGCAGGAGATTCTTACAGCCACAGTAGTTATAGAAGGCTGATTCGATGATTTGTTATAAACCAAGATACTTCTAATTTTAGAGAGGAAAAAAAAAATCTTGCATTTGGTTAGAGTGGAGAGCAAATTAGAAAAATGAAGTAAATTCAACAATGTCACTCATCTTCTTGCTCTTATGAAGAATTCCATCTAGCTCATAGACTTGAATGAGCAAAGAGATTTAACAGTAATAGCTAACATTTACTGAACACTGATTTGGGTCGGGTACTATGCAACACCATTTACATAACAGTTCATAAATCCTACCAAACTTTATTGAAGAGGTCCACTATTATTTTTTTAAAGATCTATTTATTTGAGAGAGAGAGAGAGCACGTGCATGTGAGTGGGGGAGGGCCAGTGGGAGAGGGAGAGAGAATCCCAAGCAGGCTCCACGCTGAGTGCGGAGCCGGACACAGGGCCCAATGTCTTGACCCTGAGATCACGACCCAAGCTGAAACCAAGAGTCAGACACTCAACCGACTGAGCCACCTAGGTGTCCCTAGGTCCACTATTATTGTATTTATTTTACAAGTGGGGAAAGGGATGCTTTGGAAAGAGTCTATTTCATTCTCCAAAAGATTTGCTTTGCTGTCACATAGATTAGACTCTGACCTGTTATGTCCTTATTTTTGTCACCATCTCCACCACTCTTTTGAGACCAATAACCTTATGTTCGGGCAGCTTCAACTGCGGGGACCCTTAAGCTCTAGCTGAGGCAGATTCGTGGATTCACTCTTGGTGGTGTCACCCCCTCATACCTGTCCTGGATTCAGGGCTACATGTGTTGTGTGAGCACTTCTAACTGCCACGACCACCAGCTTCACCCTGCAGTGCTCCCAGGCCTGGTGACCCCTCTGCCAGGGACACCTATGTGCTGGTCAGGACACCAAGTGGGGGACATGGCTGAGGCATTTGGGGTCTGCTTGGGTTGTGTGTTTCGTCAGCCCCTTGATTGTTGTTGAAAAGGCTGGAAGCTCATTGTATTTCAGTCACTTGGAGCTCTTCAGTTTATTAGCTGTGTGATCCGGGTAAGGTATTCAATTCTGCCACCATCAGTTTCCCCCCTTTAACGTGAAGATGAAGGTAAGAACTCCCCCTTAGCATTGTGTGGTTAAGTAACCATAGAGCACTCAGATTGATGCTTGGCAGGGTAAGTGCTCAGTCAGTGTTTGTTTGTTATTATTTCCCGAGCTTCTCAAGTGTTCACTGGGGATATTGGGTGGGTGCAGGCACTAGAACCAAATCATGACTTAGGAATTGTAAATAATTATATGTAAGAATAAGTAGTAACATGGTTAAAGAACAAGACTGACAAGTAACTCTTTTATAAGTTATGTACATTGGGTTGTACCTGAAGTTTCTTTATTAGTTAGGAAGTAGAACAAAAGGGAGGACAGACAGCATTGCAAGGAGAGCCCAGCACCTTTGATTTGCATGTGAAGGTTGTCATAAGTGCTGATCAAAGTGAAGTCTCTTGCCTGGGTACTTTTAAAAAGGCAAATTCCTAGATCCTACAGATTCAGAAGCCATGGGAATGTCTTTCTTCTCTCTCTCTGTCTCTCTCTCTCTCTCTCTCTCTGTCTGTCTCTTTCTCTCTCTTTTAAACAAGTATCTTAGCTGATTGTTAGGCACTTGAAAGTTTGGTTACCATTCATCCAAGGATTAAGAAACGGCATCTCACCAGGATCAAAGTAGACATACAGCTGGGCAAAAGCAAGCCTGAGCCTTGAAGTTTGACAAACGATCCCAATTCCTAGGCCTTTAGGACATCAATTGACCAGAGAGATAATAACAAACTGGCCCCGTGGGACATTTATTGAGTAAAGAGCATTGATCATCTTATGATCCAGCCTTGCCTGATACCAGCTCTGTAGGACACCCAGTGATCAAGGGACGCAGGGCTTAATAATAGCCGAGTAACAATGGCCTAATCTCTCAAAACTCATCCCTTTAATAACAGGAATTACAAGCAACAGCAACAGCAACACTGCCATCCACATTACTAGGGGCCAAATTAAACCCTGAAACATGAGCTATGGGGACAAAAAGAAGACAGAAGCTTGGTAAATGACTTAGTAAAACGGTACAAGGTCAAAACTAAGGATCCACAGCAGAAGAACTAAATCAAGTCAATTCACCTATACGGCTCTGGAAAGGCATCAAAATTGCAGACACCAAGTATTATAAAAAATGGGAAAAGATTGGGTTGGGGATACTAAAAAAAAATGAGGGGGCTAATAACAAATTATTAGCAAAACAAACCTGTTTTTAAATAGATACATTAACCAGGAAGCTTGACTCCCTCTCACACACATGCACGCGTGCGTGCACGTGCATACGCGCATAATTCCTTCCTCCTGCCCTCTCAGCTCACGGGAACCAAAAGCCATTTGGCCTTCTTTTCAGGACCCCCCTGGATTCCAAATTACTACCCTACCCACTCTTCCAGGAAACCACTGAAGGATGTCCTGACCAAATAGGGTATAAACTAAGAAAAAGGAAGACAAGGATTTTAGGAAACAAGAGATCCACACAGGAAGGAGATGAAGGGAATTCCCTGGATTATGGCGCAGGGAAGTCCCTGAACAACAGCTGTGCAGCAAGAATAGAGAATGAGCAGCCCAAAGGGGAGCAGGAAGACAGAGGACTCTGGGAGGAATGTCTCCAGAGAAAGATATCAAAACTTACAGTTATCTGATGGGTTTGAGGATATGAAAAACTGTATTGAAAGCCGTGGTACATAGCTATAGGAACACATGGGAAATTTTGCCCTTGATTAAAAAAAAACAATGAAGCAAATAAAAAATAAGTAATAATTAACTTCAGGAAAAACAAAAAGTTATACAGCATAGGGAATGTAAATAGCGTACATTTGTTGGCTTAGAAGTGGATAGTCATCAAAAAAATGAAAATTGAATATGAATTTAACTAAAAATTATGATTACAATTATATCGAAGGAATATGAGAGTGAAAATGCTCATCTACCATAGTAAGAATTAAATAGATTTGCCACAGTTAAAAACCAAGAGATAGAAGTATATGTATATTATTTAGAACTATAGGGGTAAATATCCAAAGACATAGCCTCAGAGAGTTAAAAGTAGATGCTTTTGGACAATAAGGAGGGTGTGTGTGTGTGTGTGTGTGTGTGGAATCTGCAGCTTTTGTCTAAGACTCTAACTCTAAACTTTTATTATAAACTTTCTTGAAGCAGAATACTGTAATATTATAGGTACTGATTCTGGAGAAAAACTGTCAAAGGTCAAATTTTAATGCCACTACTAAATAGCATTGTGCCCTAGAGGAAGTTACTTATGACCCATGTGCCTCAGTTTTAACATCAGTACAACGGGGATGATGTGACTCAGGGGGGCTGAAACTAAATGTAGAATACCTGGTATGATTTTGGCGTTCAACACATCCTATTCATTATCATTTCACCTTTTAACTTACATTCATGTATTACTTTGATAAGTAAAAAAAAAATTTTAGAAACAGGTAAGACAAAGAGATTTCTGACAAGGGAGTTTG
This sequence comes from Zalophus californianus, assembly GCF_009762305.2. Lineage (NCBI taxonomy): Eukaryota > Metazoa > Chordata > Mammalia > Carnivora > Otariidae > Zalophus > Zalophus californianus. The sequence continues at coordinate 51,932,328 of NC_045599.1, read as the reverse complement.
GGTGAGGCTTCTATCCACCCCACCGTGGAAGCTGCATCCTGGTTCATGATGCCGGAAAAGGAGGGTAGCTGGGCTGTGGTTCCTGTGGGCTGACAGGGAGGAAAGAAGGCACTCCGTGTGTGTGTGCGTGTGCATGTATGTGCGTATTTGTGTGTATGTGCGCACACGTCTTGTGAGCATGTGTGTGCTTGAGAGAGAATGAAGCTTCCTGGTTAATGTACCGGCTTAAAAACAGTTTTGTTTAACTAATATTTTGTCATTAGCCTTCCTTTCCTAAGTCTTCACAAGTGTAGAAACATTTCCCCCCTAGAAGGTAGGAAGGAGAACAGTCTGGCAATTTCCGATGAATTAGCTCAGGTGCTGGCACAGTCCTGCTGTTTGCTTGCGGTGGGCATGTGCAGTTCACAGGCCTGGGACAGGGGGCTTTCATGCTGCGCTGTCTCTCCACTTGTCTAGCTGGGGAAAATGACAAATGAAGATTGGAGGTAGGCTGAGCTCAGGGTTGTTTTCCTGACTGCTGCTAAATCAAAACAGTTAATTGGTACCCTTTGCATCTCACTCTAGGTGCAATTGGCTGAAAATCAACCATAATAGCTGATACAGCTGGAACTTGATTCTGTTTCTCCGAGAGAGGTCTGTCTGCGGGGCTCTTATTAGGAGCAAATAGTGTCTGCTGACTCACTGTGCTCTGAAGCTTTTCAGGCCAGCACCCCCCTAGAGGCTGTCCTCCTGGGGACCCATTACACTGCGGGTGTCTGGGGTACAGCTTCCCTTACTCACTACCCCCTGCAAGGAGGTTCACTGATGTTCATGACATGCCACCCTTTCACAAAACTCTTCCCAGTACTGACCACTGGAACAGAGATAACTTCTCACTTCTTCCTGGCCAGGCTTGGAGCTGTGTCTCTCCTCCCTCCCGCCCCACCCCAGCTCCTCCGCCCGGCTCTTTGCTCTTCACGCACTTACCCTTGACCTAAATGGGTACATTCTTTTTTTTTTTTTAATTATTCAGCATTTAATGTTTAGATTAAACATGTCCTATCTTGTCCATGTCTTAGATTGTGAATGCCCAAGGGTCGAGGACTGTGTCTCTTTGCAATTACCTCATTTCCGTAGGTAGGTGCTTCTTACTTCTATAGCTGCTTTTGTACGTGGGGAGAAGTGAAACGTTTTGAAGCTCAAAGAGCTTTTAGGAGAGGAAGAGAAAATCCCTGGCTTCAGGGTAAGAGAACAGGAAGACCAAGTTCAGGGACCAAGTGGCATTTTGCAGTTCTCTTTGCAGCGTGCCGTGCGTGCTGTGAGAACCTCGTTAAGTAAGGAGTCAGGCCAGAGCTGCCGAACTCCTAGGGAGGATGAGTCACGCTTGGCTGCTTGCTGGCCTTCAGCAAGTCACTAGTGTCATGGCCCTTCGGTGTCCTCATTGAAACATTCCAAGAATACTAGCAGTTGTCGAGGCTGAGATCAGGTGGAGGAATGCTTCTGAGAGCCCCCGAGAACTGAGGGCTTAAACCTCAGTAGTTTCATCTTTGGCAAATGAGAGAGAGTGGAAGGCGGAGGGGATTAACTCCAGGGTTGTCAGAAGTGGGGTGGCATTTACGGCTTCAGCGAGGGAAGCTGGGACATCACGCCAGAGTGAGGCCTCCTCCTTTCTGCCCTAGAAATCCAGAGGCAGGGGTTCCGAACACACACACCATCACATGTCAAAGCCAACAGCAAACACTCCCTATAACTCACCACCGTCGGGGCACAGGAAACAGCCTTCTGATCACGAGGGTATTGGCTCTGTATTGCTGCTGTAGCAAACAACAACACAAGTTAGTTACCTCACAGTTCCAGAGGTCGGAAGGCCCACACAAGGGTTACATCAAGGTAAAGCGGCATTCCATCAGGAAGCCCTGGGGGAGAACCCACCCATTCCCTTGCCTTTTCCTGTAAGAGAGACATCCTGCCTCTTTGGTTTGTGACCCCTCCTGCCTACTTCTCAAGCCTCTGCTTTGCCCTGTCTCCTCTTCTGAGTGTGGTTCTACTGCACTCCCTCCCTCTTATGAGGACCCTTGTGATTACATGGTTCTTCTGCCCCAAATCATCCACGGGGTCACGGATCATCTCAGGATCCTTAAAGTAATCCCATTCATCAAGTCCCTTTTACCAAGGAAGGTAAATGGATTCAGAGGTCCTGGGAATGAGGGAGCAGACATCTCTGGTATCTTACCACATCCCACAGTGAAGCTCATTCCCTTTGTTAAGGGAATTTAACTCTAATTAATTAAGGAACTGGTCTTCCATGGCACAGCTGTGGCAAAGATGAATTAAAAACCCACACACATACAGAGGTCCTCAGGAATCCTGAACTCCATTTATACATTGATAGAAAATTGTCAATCTAGGACAATAATTGAGTCCATCTCTCCATAATTTGCATTTCTTTGGAAGAAATGGTTTGTGTCACTATCCGTATTCTACAATTGACAGAGTTGTGGCTAAGACTTGAAACACGCATAGCGTGGCCTCAGCACCTGCCGTGGTCAGCCAGCACTGTAGAACTTCTAGAGCCTCCCCGCTCTTCTGAAATGCCTGCGTTCTTCTCACCCTCACATCGCTAAGCTAGCCACCTCCGGACAGGCATTTACGATGACCAAGTGCTTAAATGCCTACACTCCTGAGTGTGAAACGAACAGGAATAAAGCACTGTAAACTGAATGCAGGAAAGCTGAAAGTGTAGGCCGTGGTTTTTACCCTGGTCAGAATGACCTGAGGAGATTTTTAAAAAAAAATATTTTATTTATTTATTTGACAGAGAGAGAGAGACAGCAAGAGAGGGAACACAAGCAGGGGGAGTGGGAGAGGGAGAAGCAGACTCCCCGCTGAGTGCAGAGCCTGATGTGGGGCTTGATCCCAGGACCCTGAGATCATGACCTGAGCCAAAGGCAGATGCCTAACAACTGAGCCACGCTGGTGCCCTGAGATTTTTTTTTTTTTTTTTTTGAAGTACCAATGCTGGGATACAATTTTACACCAACTGAATCAGCATTTCTGGAGGTGGGCTCAAGCACTGTTAGTCTAAAAGTCTCCCCAGATGATTCTCCTGTGAATTCTTACGTGAATCACTAATGTGGAGCTTTGCTAATCAAAGTGTGGTCTAGACACCAGGGCGTCAGCAACACCTAGAATCTCCATGGTTGTCTCAGGCCTCACCTAGACTTTCTGAATCAAATCCTAACGATTAACAGAGTCTTAAGTATTTTGTATTTAGGTTAAAGCTTCAAGAGTACTGGTGTGGACCAGTGGTTCTCAAACTTTGGTCAAGCATGAGAGTCACCTAGATGGCTTGTTATAACATTGATTGCTGGGTGCCATCCCCAGAATTGCTAATTCGATGTCTCAGTGGGGTTCAAGAATTTGATTCTCTTACAAGTTCCTGGGCAAATCCATTTTGAGAACCACTTGTGTAGGGTGACAGAGCGTGAAAGAATTGAGAAGAAGCAGTGCTTCTTTCAGGCAAACCACACCATATTCCTGGCTTATCTATTCCACTGAGCTGGTTGGTCCTCTGAGCAAATAAGTGGATTCACGTACCCCAAACTCTTCAGGGTGACCCTAAAAATAGTTGCAAAGCCAGGTAGGGAGATTGTTCTGGGAGCAGGAATGTGCAGAATGAATCTTGGGCGGAATCTACTCACCTTCCCGTCTAAAGTCTCTCAGCGTCCCTCATTCTTTAGAAGGCTTTCTTGGAAGAAGAAAGCCAATGTCTTCTTTCTCCTGAGGCTATAGTGTGGGAATGAAGTCCACTTATATGTGCAATCACCTTAGTGTTTTAAGAAGTTCCTTCCTCCCTCCCTCCCTTCCTCTCTCTGTCTGCCCTACCTCTCTCTCTCTCCTCTCTTTTACGTTTTTTAAAATTTTATTTTTATTGTTATGTTAGTCACCATACAGTACATCATTAATTTTTGATGTAGTGTTCCATGATTCATTGTTTGCGTATAATACCAAGTGCTCCATGCAGTACGTGCCCTCTTTAATACCCATCACCGGGCTAACCCATCCCCCCACCCCCCTCCCCTCTAGAACCCTCAGTTTGTTTCTCAGAGTCCACAGTCTCTCATGGTCTGTCCCCCCTCCAATTCCCCCCCTTCATTTCTCCCTTCCTTCTCCTAATGTCCTCCCTGCTGTTCCTTATGTTCCACAAATAAGTGAAACCATATGACAATTGACTTTCTCTGCTTGATTTATTTCACTTAGCATGATCTCCTCCAGTCCCATCCATGTTGATGCAAATATTGGGGATTCATCCTTTCTGATGGCTGAGTAATATTCCATTGTATATGTGGACCACATCTTTATCCATTCGTCTGTTGAAGGGCATCTCGGCTCTTTCCACAGTTTGGCTATGAAAAAATGTTCATCATCATTAACCATCAGGGAAATTCAAATCAAAACCACGTTGAGATATAACCTTACACCAGTCAGAATGGCAAAAATTGACAAGGCAAGAAACAAATGTTGGAGAGGTTGTGGAGAAAGGGGAACCCTCTTACACTGTTGGGAATGTAAGCTGGTACAGCCACTTTGGAAAACAGTGTGGAGTTTCCTCAAAAAATTAAAAAAAAATTTAAAAAGCTACCCTATGACCCAGCAATTGCACTACTGGGTATTTACCCCAAAGACACAAATGTAGTGAAAAGTAGGTCCATATGCACCCCAGTGTTCATAGCAGCAATGTCCACAACAACCAAACTGTGGAAAGAGCCAAGATGCTCTTCAACAGACGAATGGATAAAGAAGATGTGGTTCATATATACAATGGAATATTACTCTTTTACTTTTTTTGCCTATCAGACAATCCTAGTTAAATCAGGATGGCTTGCAATTAACTGCTACCTGTTGTCCTGAGGCAATTTCTTTGAACAATTCCCTGATCCAAACCTCCTCCCTGGGATAACAGCAGCATGAGTCTTATTAACTTCCTTCTATGGATGTGGCGGCTAAGGCTAAGTTACCTGCCCAAAGTTACTTAGCAAGTTTGGTGCTCAGACCTGGTCACTACTCACAAATGCCCCTAGGCCTTTCCAACAAATAAGCCATCCATTCAGGCTCACTTGCTCCAACTGTCCTCCTGGGAGGAAATGCTAGTGAGGTAAGGGGAAGTGGACAAACCTGGAATGTGACTGGCAGAAGTGGGCAAGGAGGAATGGGTTTCTGCCTTCTTCCAGGCCGGCGCCCACAGCTGCACCTGGAGGCTGTCCGGCAGCCCTGTGGACAAGGGTGTGGTGAAGGCTAAGGCGGAGGGAAAGTGAGTGGGGAAACCCAACAGTCAGAGGGCCTGAGGGTGGGCCCAGCCCTGTGCCTGCTTTACAGAAAGCCTACTAATAGGTGGGTAGCCCAAGGATTTCACCGCCATCGGTCTTGTGTGTTTCCTTCATGCCTTCCTTGTTCCTCACAGCACTTACCTAAGGCCACCTTCTCAGGATGGTTAGGAGGATAAAGGCTTCCTTCCAGCTGCACAGGTAAGTTAAATATAACACATTGGCCTATTTTTCCTTTCCTTTCCCCCTCTGGTTCGTTTTGTCTACATTCCTTCTCTCACCTGCCACCTGCGTCCTCGGATCCTCCCCTTAACAACGGCCTCTCTTCTCCCCTTGGCCTGATCGAGTCCTCTTGTAATGTTGCATGGCCAAGACAACTTTTGATAAATGCTCCACTTCTGAGGGATGGAACTTCATAAGACTCTTCCTTTTTGGAGAGTCTTTACTACTCCACAGAGATGTATTCTCTTTGTGATTCTTTCTTATCAACGTCTGACATTCCCTGGGCATTCTCTGAGCTAAGTTTATACAGTTTTTTTGCTTCCATTTAATTCTCCTAACACTGTATGGAACAGGTATTATTATTGTACCCATTTTATACATGAAGAAATCAGAGCGGTCACAGAGAGGTTAAGTGAGAGTTTTTAGTAAATGTGTTACGTTCCAGAATGCTGTAGCTCGTTCCCATTGGGGAGGTCCTAAGAGTAGGTTACTCCCAAACCCTCCTGTGGTCAACCCCCAAACAATGAGCTCCAGGTAGAGGGATGACAGAAGAGGAACTATTCTGAGTTATCTGTTGGGAAGGTGAATAGGTGATGGGTAAAACCATACCATGTGCAGGGAAGGAGCACCAGACACAGTGCTCAAGACCTATCATCAACCCCAGGTGCTTCTCATTATCCTTTAGTATTGGTCCCTTCATCTGTAAAATGCAATGGTTGAGGTGTATTATTTCTAAGAACATGCCCAACTACGAAAAGCTATAATTATGCAATAGCTTTAGAAAAGCAGAAGTCCCATTTGACCTTAGACATCTCCCCTTTTGTGTTTGTAAACATGGAGCCAAGCTTTCCTGTGGACTAGTGGACCAGTGGGGGATATGACCCCGAGTAGCTCAGAAGCTGTGGCTGACCATTCCCTGCCATGAGGGGAGGACTCAACAGCAGAAAGGAAAATGTGGCTGAAATGGTTTGCTAACACCCTGCTCAACAAAATCCTGATTTTTTTGTCCTGCACACAGGGATGCTTAAAGCTCTTATCTCTATGCTCCTTCTCTCTTTGCTGTGGTCCAAGCTGAGAAAACATGCTCTACATCCAAAGCCTTGAGAGCTGCCCCCTAACCAGGGATTTATAAAGTGTGAGCTTGATCCAGTGGCCAAGTGCTATTCCCTATCTCCTGGAATCAGGTATCTTCTGGTAATGGAGGTAGTGTCAGAAAGAAGTTATGATGGGAGTATATGGAAAGAGAAGTCATAGAAAACATGGGCATTTCTTCTTTACCCAAAACTTTACTCCAAGTAGCTGAGAAGCTCTTGAACCATGGGAGAATGACATATGCTAATGGGAACTATGAACTAAGTCTAAGTATCCTGAGTCATCATCTTTCCATCATTAGTTCAAAACCCGGACAGAAACAAAGATGGCCAGATGGAGAGACTGAGGCTAAGGAAGGAGAAGGAAAAGTAATTTAGTTTGGAGATAGCACGTGCATTTCCATCACTCATCTCTGAGCCTGTGCACGCTCATTTGTGAAGTATAGATTGTGATACCTGTTCTTCCTACCTTGTCATTCATTATAAGGTAGGAAGAACAGGTTAAACACCAAGAGAATAAGAATGGTAGTGTCTTCCCAAAACAATAAACATCTATTGTAGTAGGTCAGGAATTTGGAGGAAGTTAAGGTGAGTGGCTCAGGTTTGGGAATGCTCATGAAGTTACAGTTGATATAGCTGCCAGGGCTGCATCATCTAAAGGTTTGACTGGGGCTTCATGATCTGCTGCTTAGATAATGTGCTCACGTGACTGTCAAGTTGATGCTGGCTTTTTTTTTTTTTTTTTTTTTTGACAGGAGGCCTTAGTTCTTCACCATATGGACCTCTCAGTAGGGTTGTTTGCTTGAATGTTCTCATGACATCCAGCAGACTTCCCTCATGCACACCTCCCCTTGGTTACATGGGTCAGCCCTATTTAGTATGGAGGGGACCATATAGGACCATGAATACCAGGGGTCAAGAATCAGTGGAGCTGTCTTGGGGGCCGTTTTGTAAGCTGGCTGTTGCAGTTGTCATCAGCTTTATTGTTCTAACTGAGAATATTGCTGTAAGTTGGAACCACTTCCAGCTTATGGGATGACTTTGGCTAACAGTCAGGCATTCTCTCAGCCCAGCATCTCTTTCTGTTCTCTGAACTTATGACTCCAAAATGTAATTTTTTAAAGGCTATTTGGGAGAGCAGGGGTGAGTAGGGAGGTAGTGCAGATGATAGGAAAGAAAAGGCAAGGAGGTGTCATGGATACTTAAAAAGAGCAATGAGTAAGAATTGGGTAAGTGGCTCAGAAAAGCTTCAGGAATGCTAAGCCAGTATTGTCTCAGTCAGGCTTCACTGTGCCTGTCTTCAGACAGATGCAGTAACAGACTCAGCTTTAACCAATAGTTTCAAATTTCCAACCAGTAGACCTGTAATCAGTTTTGCCAATAAAAGGCAAACGCAAGTTTGACTTCCTGTGCTGTGTCATGCTCAGACTCTGCAAGGGGTTGGCCATCATGGATATGGTCAGCAAAAGTGGCCAGATCGAAAAGTGTTAGGCTCAGCAACCTCCCTTCTGTTCTGAGCATTGCATTTTTTTCCCCATGGTAGTGAAATACAATCAAATCTTGACAGAATTTCTCAAAGATTTTCTTTCACTTTTTGTGTCTCAGTCAAAATCTTAAAAAATAAAATGTCAAAAAAGAACATTTCTTATATGCATAAGTATGTCTTTTATACTTAATAAATTCAATTTTACAGGTGTTTATACAATACCAATGATGTGTCCCAGGACTTTGTGAGAGTGGGGAGGGCACAGTGAAGAGAGAATTAAAATCATTCTGTCTTCAAAAAACTTAACTGTCTGTGTGGGGATAGAGGATTAAAGAAAAGAGCTGAGAGGGACTACAATGCCACAATGGCAGACACCATTGACTGGCTGACCCAGGAGCCATTCCAGTACCTTCTCCTTGCCCACCTTCCACTATAGATGCAGAAGTAAGGTACTTGCTTTCCTGGCCTCGCTGGAAGTTAGGGGTGGTCACATAACCTATTCCTGGCCAAGGAGATATAAAGTCTGCTAGAAGCATTTGGGAAAGTTTCCTTTTCCTTATAAAAGGAACAGTTGTAAGAAAAGGGCTCGTTCCTTCCTCTCCTTCTTGCCCTGATTGTGGATATGATGGCTGAAACAGGGCAGTTATCGTGTGATCCTGAAGCAAGAAAGATGAGGCCCAAAAATCTCTATGCAGAGCGAAGCATGAAAGGAACCTCGGTCATGGATGGCATTGTTGTGCTACCAACTGCCTGGCTCTAGATTTCCAGTAATATTTATTGAAGCCACTTTTAGATGGCTTTTCTCTTGCTTGAAGATTATTCCTAACTGACATGGAAGATGGGTCATTAAGACCAAATAAGAGTATTAGAATGTACATATACTGAAAGATCAGTGAGAAATGAATTCATTGGGAGTGGAGAGGCAAGGGAGGGCTGGTTAGAGTCAGAGTCAATGGGGAGTGCTTGGATAGATGGAAATGTAGCACATGGGTGAAGAGTGGCGTTCTAGAGTGGATGCACCGAGAATCCGTTTATTGTTGCCACCAAATCTGCACCTCTAAAGACAAGGTTGTTGTGGGTCCCTGTTCCCTAAGATGTGACACATGGCTAAAGACATTTTATATAATCAGAGGTCGTATAGGCTTCTGTGTCTGAACAAAGGCTCTGGGTTTAGGTACTAGGTCTATCACAAACCAGCTGCATGGTTTTTGAACATTCCATGTAACCTTATTAAATCTTCAGCTTCCTCATTTGTAAACTCAGGGCAAAAAAAATAATGAAATAAGATAACATATATAAGGCACACAGAACTCAGTAGAAAGCATTCAATAAAGTGGGTGCTAATTATTATCACCATGACTATGATCAGATATTAATTATGTTGTCCCTCTTTACATGCCATCATAGGGATGCTTTCTTAACCCTCTAGAACCCAAATGTTCCATCTATCAAATAGGAATGTCCTCTCTCAAAGGTGTATTAAATATTAATGGAAGTCCCTGTGAAATTTTTTTCTTTGAAGCAAATTTGCCTATAAAGAACATATGCACTTTTATTATTCTATTTTATTTTGAACCCCTTTAAATAGACTTGTGAGCTAAAAATCACTATGTGATTTTTCTTCCCTAGCAGAAGATATAAGAATTAGGCAAGAAGACAAAGATCAAAACTTTAAACAGTGACCTTTAGTTTCAGTGTAGGTTTCAGGGTTGCTATTGTCTGGAGTAAACTGTCTTAGATTTTAACAGTTTCTAAAGAGCACTGAGGCATGCTCTGGAAAATTCAGGGTCATGAAGCAGTCTCTTGTAGTAAGATTTTCTTGTACCATACATGGTCTTTACCATTAACAAAAGATGAAGGATATATAAGCAGGTTGAGAGTAGACAATGTTAAGAAGAAACTTGGAAGCTGCCATCTGAATACGCTTTTGAATTCTTGAGAACTCTCCTGTGGTTATCCAGACGGTGTTTCTTCAGGTAAGTGATTGAGCCCTCTGGGTATTAACATGAGCAAATGCATGCGCACATACTTTCTCTCACCTCCACACGTTTCTTCCTGCTTCAAACTGCATGCCTCTCAGAACTTTCCTCTCCTTGATTCACAGTATTTCTTACATGCCTTTATGACACTCCCAATTGAAATGTGCTACTTTTGCTCTCCCTTAGGTATTTGCTTTTTAACATTTCAAAATTCCACAGGTATTCCAAGCTCACTGAGGAAATATAGATTAAAAAAGACAAGAGACACAACACCAAAGGCAAGCTCTGTTTTCCTTTAATTATTGGAACTTTCCTTAGACAGGATTTGTTTTTATTTTTAATAACTTCTCCCTTTCCCTCTTCCTTCACTACTTGTTTTGTGTCTATTTTATGTTGGTCTTTTTTTTAAATTTTGTCATACTTATGTTTAATAAAACGTTATACAATATTTTTTTCAGAATAATTACGTTTCAAAATTTCACAGGCATTCCAAGCTCGCTGAGGAAAAATAGATTAAAAAAGACAAGAGACCCAACACCAAAGACAAGATCCCTCAATTTGACTTCATTAAAATTAAAATAAAAAGATAAGCCACAGACTGGGAGAAAATATTTACAAAAGACATATTTGATAAAAGATTATCCAAAATATACAAAGAACTCTTAAAGCCCCACAGTAAGAAAACAACCCAACTAAGAATTAAGCCAGACATCTCACCTTATTGACATCTCACCGAAGGAGATATACAGATGGCAAATAAGCACATGAAAAGATGTTCCACATTATATGTCATCTGGGAAATGCAAATTACAACAACAATGAGATGCTACTACGTATCTATTAGAAAGGCTCTTACCTACTGCAAGGGGTATGCTGGGTCTGACTCAAAAATCAACTGGCTGTATTTTCAGTTATTTTGCAAGCTGGTTGTTATATACAGCTATTCTTAAAAATTAAATGATACCAACTTAAAATCAAATAAATTTTTATCATATGTACCATTAAAAATTAAATTATATGAACTTATAATCAAATAAATAACCCTAACTCATCACTTCCCAAATGTTTTACTGTATATTATTGTATGTGCTCTTGAGGGTATCTTTCATGTAGTGTATCTGGATGTGTGCTACTGTGCTGTCTTCCCTACTCCACATTTCATTGACATGCGGGAGAGCTGATGGTTGAACTTTCCATCATACTCCTGCTGGCCCTCCCTTACCTCTAGACTCAGTTTCTCTGAACTGGAGGGAGGAGGGGAATCTGTTGTGGAGTTCTACTGAGGTTTGATAGTCACTTATTTCCCAGAGACACCTTTCCGTCTAATGCCTTTAATCATAGGCTGGTCAGAACCTCCTTCCCTCCTATCCTGTCCTCACAAATTTTTGCAGAAATTTCTCAAAAGTTCTGTGTATTGATGGCAATTCTTCCTCCCTCCCCCGCTAGAGGGGCCAGAATCCTTGGCCTTCCAAAGATTCATGAGTGTTACTTAGCTAAAATGCATCATTGACATCTATCTTTGAGAGATGAAGTTAAAAAAAAAAAAAGTGACATTAGAAATGAACTGGAACTGGGGGTGCCTGGGTGGCTCAGTCATTAAGCGTCTGCCTTCAGCTCGGGTCATGATCCCAGGGTCCTGGGATTGAGCCCTGTATCGGGCTCCCTGCTTGGTGAGCCTGCTTCTCCCTCTCCCTCTCTGCTGCTCCCCCTGCTTGTAGTCTCTCTCTCTCTGTCAAATAAATAAATAAAATTAAAAAAAAAGAGAAATGAACTGAAACTAGGAAATCCCACAGAAGAATGATGAACAGAATGTAGTGGCATGTGAAGGTGGGCTCCAAACCAGACCAAGCTGATGTCTAGATAAGAGAATGCAGTGTCTGGTTCCCCGTAGCTTTGAGATTTGGCCCTGCCAGCGAGGTCACAAGGACCTCTTGAAAAGTTGCATTAACTTTTATTACCCACATGCCAAAAGTAACGTTAAGTGGCAAAACAGATTTTCCACTAAGATTCTGGTCTGGAACAGTCTAGCATATGAGCTGCAATTTTGTTGGCTTTCTTCTTGAAGAACGTGCAGATCAGCTCTTTCAGGCATGTTGAAGTGATGCTGCTCAAAGAGTGCTAGAAAATGGACAAGTACCATGAGCAGAGTTTTAGAGCCAAGCCACAGAATCTCCTTTCTAGATCAGTACTCGGCTTCTGCCACAGTTTGAATGAGAAAGCACTATATGGAATATTCTCAGACATTTTAAAATCAAGAACACTGTGTAAGAGCTAGTATCGGTTAGAAAGACCCCTTAGGCAGATTCCTCTCAAGTATCTGGACAAAGGAAATGCTTAACTCACAGTGAACTACAAGGTCCTCCTATTGCAGCATTAAGACTATGAAACCAACGTGTAGTGCTTTTTTATTTTTTATTTATTTATGTTTTTTCCTGGCTGATAGGAAGCTCTGTTTTCCTTTAATCATTGGAACTTTTCTTTAGACAGGATTTTTTATTTTTAATAACTTCTCCCTTCCCCTCCTCTTTCACTACTTGTTTCAATGTCTATTTTATGTTGGTCTTTTAATTGTTATACTTGTGTTTAATAAAATGTTATACACTATTTTTTTTCAGAATAATTGCATAATAGAACAGTCAATAAATCGGTGATTTTGGTGTGTTGGACTGTGAGTAATCCAATGTTATGTACATAAAATCCAATAAAAGTAAAACAAAAACATATTTTTGGAAGTCAGTAAAGGTGTAAATAAATACTTTAGAAGTTAAGTAAATGCATTTTGAGTGGTCTACCATATGTCCAGCCCTATGTGATAAGAATGACAGTAAATCAAAAGTTGAAGATACAGTTTATTGAGAACCTAATCTTACTGGATGGGGAAGATTTACCAACAACCATAATTAATAGCTTCCATTTATTAGACACCAGCTATGTTCCAGGTGCATTTTAAACATTATTTTATTTAATCTCGCCCTGCCCCCCCCAACACTCTAATTCAGTGGGTTGGGTTTCCTATTAAATCGCTAACCAGGTGATTTTAACCTGAAGTCGGGGTTGAGAGTTTCTAATTCAGAATAAGAGAACAGGTGTAACTGCATGCAGCTCACATCCGATCCAAGCAGAGGCATGTGATGCGCTCACACTCTCTCCGTGCATGGGGGACAGCAGCCTGCCTGGAGCGAGGGTATGAGGTCAGATGATGGAACCACAGATGGGGACATTCAATTCTGGAGAAGAATGTGTAATGAAGATAATGCCTATGACAGTACTTAAAGAAAAAACAAAACCACTTCGCTTGAAAAGTGATTGTATTGAGACACAATGGCTTTGCCACAAAAATACTCTCATGAAGGCTGGGGAGGAGTGTTAAGGCCTAAATGTTTGTTTTCCCTCCAATTCATACGCCGAAACCCCAGCCCCCGATGTGATGTTTGGAGATGGGACCTTTGGGAGGTAATTAGGGTCAGATGAAGTAAGGAGACCCTCAGGTGTTCCTCATACAAAGAGACACCCGAGTGTTTGCTCCCTACAACCACGCAGACACAAACTCACCCACCTAAGCACGCATGCGCCCACCTAAGCACGTAGCCAGACGCAAACAAGAGGTCACGTGAGCTCATAAGAGCAGCTGCCTACAAGCCAAGAAAAGAGGCTTCAGAGGGAACCTGCCTTGCTAACACATTGATCTTGAATTTCCCGGCATCTGGAACGCTAAGAAATACTTATCTTTTTTCTCTTATTTACAAGCTAAGGGTGTTTTGTGTTGGCAGCCAGAACTAAGACGAGGAGCGACCAAGAGTAGAGTAGAGCCCATTTTTCTAAACTGGGTAACATTTTAAGGTATTTCCTCTCTCAACCTTTGCCCATCTCCTCTCATTGGCCTTTTCAAACTTACTTTTCATTCCTCTCGACTATATCTTCACCGCCGACTGAGAACTTTGAAGGCAGCCACTTGTCTTCTTTATGATTGGGCTTCCAGAGGGGAGCACAATGTCCTGCACATAATAGGTACTCCATACAGTTTGTCAAATGAATCCGTAAGCTACTGTTAGACCTCTCAGCCTCACTGGTCGAGGGAAACAGACCATCACAACTGTCAGCAAACCTATTGAAAGCCCCAGACCATGTGTTTTGGGGCCTCTCATAAGATGGCAGTAAATAGGAAGTAAAGTGACTGGCACATTTTCTCCATTGTGATGAAATTATCCATATTTTTTTTGGTTTGGAAAGGTATGGACTATAAATCATTGAACTCTGAAGAAAGCTCATAAATAAATTGATTCCAGTAGGTTAGTCATGGAATGTATGGTATATTTTCCAGTCAAAACCATAATTCTAATTAGCAGTCTTGGTGATGAATGGAACAGTCTTGTAAGTTTGCTCCTAAGGTGATGAGTGAAGGTAGCTGGAGGTTGACTGTCCTGTTCTTGTACTATTGGCCAAACCTTTACATGTGTCAAGCCAGGTATAACTTTAGAATTTTTTATTTAACAACAAGCTAAGCCTGAGGTCATGCTTCAGACAGTTGTAATTGAGTGCTACAGAAAGCAGAGAATTTTTAAATTTCCTTCTGGAAAGCAAACGCAGATAAATATATTGGTGGTGACTCATTTCCCCACCACCCCAGCCCCCAAAGCATCTGAGCAGTTTTCATTTGAACTGATTTAGGACATCAGTATCAAGCTGGAGATAACAGAGTGCTGTCACTTTTGATCTTAAGTTTAAATGGTTAACAATCAATGTTAAATTTTAGCAATCAACAATCACAACAGAATTCTTTTTTGGTTTTGTTTTATTGAGATATAATTGACATACGGCACTGGATAAGTTTAAGATATATAGCATAATGTTTTGACTTACGTATATTGTGAAATGATTGCCACAGTCAGTTTAGTTAACAAGCAGTATCACAAAAATACAAAAAAAAATTATTTTTCCTTGTGATTTACTCTTAGGATTTATTCTTAGGATTTACTCTTTTAACAATTTTGAAATATACCGTATAGTGTTAACTCTAGCCATCATGTTGTACATTACATTCCTGAGGCTGAGAGGTCTAACAGTAGCTTACGGATTCATTTGACAAACTGTATGGAGTACCTATTATGTGCAGGACATTGTGCTCCCCTCTGGAAGCCCAATCATAAAGAAGACAAGTGGCTGCCTTCAAAGTTCCTCCTTTGTCTTTTAGAAGTTTGTGACTTTTGACGATCTCATCCAATTATCCTTCCCCTTCTGTAATGACCATTCCAACAGGTGTGAGGTAATTTTGTGGTTTTGATTTACATTTCCCTGATGACTAGAAATGTTGAACATATTTGCATGTACCTGTTAGCCATTCGTATATTTTGGAAAAATGTCTATTTGGGTCTTTTGCACATTTTCAATTGGATTATTATTGTTTTGCTGTTGACTTGTGTGAGTTCTTTATATATTTGGATATTAGCTGCTTATCACATACATAGTCTGTGAATATTTTTTCCCATTTTGTACCTTATTTTTTCATTTGTTGACTTTCTTTTGCTCTGCCGAAGCTTTTTAGTTTGATGTAGTTCACTTGTTTACTTTTGATTTTGTTGCTTGTGCTTTAGGTGTCATATGCAAAAATTATGGCCAAGATCACATCAAGGAGTCCCCCCCCCATTTTCTTCTAGAATTACGATGGTTTAAATGGATTAAATGGATTTAATAGTGATGGATTTAAATGGATTAAATCTTTAATCCATCTTGAGTTAATTTTTTGAGTGCTGTAAGATAGGGGTCTAGTTTCGTTCTTTCACATGTGAATAGCCAATTTTCCCAACACCATTTATTGAAGAGACTGTCTCTTCACCATTGAGTGTCCTTGGCTCCCTTGGGGTTATAGCTGGGCTTTCAGTTCTGTTCTATTGATCTATGTGTTTTTGTGCCGGTACCATACTATTTTGATTACTATAGCTTTATAGCATAACTTGAAATTAGGAAGTGCAACACCTCCCACTTTGTTCTTCTTTTTCAGGAGTACTTTGGCTATTCAAGGTCTTTTGTGGTTTCATGTAAATTTTAGGATTGTTTTTGTTTTTCCTATTCCTGTGAAAATACCTTTGGAATCTTGATGAGAATTGCATTGAATCTATATATGGCTTTTTGTAGCATTAATTCTTTCAACCCATGAACACTGATACCTTTGCATTTATTTTTGTCTTCTTTGATTCTTTCATCAGTGACTTGTAGTTTTCAGAGATTATTCATCTCCTTGGTTAAGTTTATTCCTAAGTAGTTTGTTGTTTTTTGATACTATTGTAAATAGAATTGGTTTCTTTAATTCTTTTAAAGACCATCTGTTGTCAGTATATGGAAAAGCTACTGACTTTTGTATGTTAATTTTGTTTCCTACTATTTTGTTGAATTCATTGAATAGATACAACAGTTTTTTTTTTGGTGAAGTCTTTAGGATTTTCTACATATAAAATCATGTCATCTGCAAATATAGACAATTGTACTTCTCTTCCAATTCGGATGGTTTTTATTTTTTACCTGTTTTCTCTGGCAAGAACTTCTAGTACTATATTGACTGGAAGTGGAGAGACTGGTCATCCTTGTTTTGTTCCTGATCTTAAAGGAAAAGCTTTCAACATTTCATCATTGAATATGCTGTTAGCTGTGGGTTTATCATTTATGGTCTTTATTTATGTTGAGGGCTATTCCTTCTATACCTGCTTTGTGAAGAGTTGTTGATCATGAATGGATGTTGAATTTGGTCCATTGCTTTATCTGTGTCTGTTGAGATGATAAGATTTTGTTTTCATTCTATTAATATGTGTTTCACATTGACTGATATGTATGTTGAAATATCCTTGCATCCTAGTTATAAATCCCAAATGATCATGGTGAATGATCCTTTTAATTGCTGCTGAATTTGGTTTACTAGGTGTTTTGTTTTGTTTTGTTTTGTTTGAGAATTTTTGTGTCTATATTTATCTGGGATATTGATCTGTAGTTTTCTTTCTTTGTAGTGCACTTTCTAGCTTTGCTGTAGGCTAATGGTGGCTTTATAAAATGACTTTGGGAGCTTCTGGTTTTTGGGAGAGTTTGAGGATTGGTGTTAATTCTTTAAATATTTGTAATATTCGCTGGTGGAATCATCTGAACCTGGGCTTTTCTTTATTGAGAGATACTGACTCAATCTCCTTATTAGTGATTTGGTTTATGCAGACTTCCTGTTTCTTCCTGATTCAATCTAGGTAGTTTGTATGTTTCTAAGAATGTTTCCATTTCTTCTAAGTTGTCCAGTTTGTTGGCATGTAATTGTTAATAGGAGCCTCTTAGGATCCTTTATATTTCTATGGTATCAGTTGTAATGTCTCCTTTTTTAATTATAATTTTGTTGATTTGGGTCCTTTTTTTTTTTTTTCTTGGTTAGTGTAGCTATAGGTTTGTCAATGTGGTTTATCTTTTGAAAGAACCAATTATTAGTTTGGCTAATCTGTTCTATTGTTTTTCCAATCTCTGTTTTATTTATTTCTCCTCTCATCTTTTTAAATTTTTTTCTGTTTCTAACTTTGGGCTCATTTCTTTTTCTTGTTCCTTAGGGCATAGAGTTACTTTGTTTATTGGGCATCTTTCTTGCTTCTAAATATAGGGTTTTATTGCTAGGATTTCATTCTTAAACTGTTTTTGCTGGATCCTGTTAGTTCTAGCATGTTGTGTTTCTATTTTCTTTTTTAATTTTTAAAAATTTTATCCAATATTTTTATTTAAAGTATGGTTGACATACAGTATTATATTAGTTTCAGGTGTACAACATAGTGATCAGACACCCAAAAACATAACAAAATGATCACCATAAGTGTAGTTGCTACCTATTATTATACGAAGTTATTATAATTCCTGTGACTTATTTGTTTTATGAATGGAAGTTTGTACCTTTTAATCGCCTTCGCATATTTTTCCCATCTTTCCAGCTCCCTTCTGTCTGGCAGCCACGAGTTTCTCCTCTGTGTATTTATGAGCCAGTATCTTTTTTGTTTTGGTGGTTCATTTGTTTTTTAGATTCCACATATAAGTGAAATCATGTGGTATTTGTGTTTATGACTTACCTCAGTTAGCATAAACCCTCTAGGATTATCCATGTTGTTGCTAATGGTAAGATTTCAGTCTTTTTTATGACTGAGGAATATTCCAGTGTGTGTGTGTGTGTGTGTGTGTGTGTGTGTATCACTTGTTTATCCATTCATCTATTGATGGACACTTAGGTTGCTTCCATATCTTAGCTATTGTAAGTAGTGCTGCAGTGAACACAGGGATGCCCATGTCTTTTTGAATTAATCTTTTTGTTTTCTTCAGATCAGTACCCAGAAGTGGAATGGCTGGATCATATGGTTATTCTATTTTTAATTTTTCGGGAATCTTCATACGGTTTTCCATAGTGGCTGCATCAATTTACACTCCTCCCAACAATGCTTGAGGGTTTACTTCCTCCACATTCTCATCAGCACTTATTTCTTGTGTTTTTGAACTAGCCATTCTGACAAGTGTGAGGTGATATCTCATTGTGGTTTTAATTTGCATTCCCTGATGATAAATGATGTTGAGCATGTTTTCATGTGTCCTGGCCATCTGTATGTCTTCTTCGGAAAAATGTCTGTTGAGGTCCTCTGCACATTTTTTAATTAGTTGTTTGTGTTTTTTTGTGCTGGGTTGTATGAGTTCTTTAGATATTTTAGATACTAAATCCTTATAAATCATTTGCAGATATCTTCTCCCATTCAGTAGGTTGCCTTTCCATTTAGTAGATTATTTACTTTAATGTTCAGAAGCTTTTTAATTTGATGGAGTCCCAGTAGTTTATTTTCACTTTTGTTTCCCTTGCCTGAGCAGGCAGATGCAAAAAAAATATTGCTAAGACCAATGACCAAGAGTTTATTGCCTATGTTTTAGGAGTTCTAAGGTTTAAAGTCTTAAATTTTGGTCTTTAATCCATTTTAAACTTTTTTTTAATATATAGTATAAGAAGGTGGTCTAGTTTCATTCTTTGCATGTAGTTGTCCATTTTCCCCAACACCATTGCTTAAAGAGCCTGTCCTTTCCCCCTTGTGTATTCTTACCTCCTTTGTTGTAGATTGACCATATAAGTGTGGGTTTGTATCTCAGCTCTGGTTCCATTCATCTCTGTGTCTGTTTTGGTGCCAGTACCGTCCTATTTTTATGGCTATAGCTTTCTAGTATAGTTTGAAATCTATAAATGTAATGCCTCCAGCTTTGTTCTTTCTCAAGATTGCTTTGTATTTGGGAGTCTTTTGTGGTTCCATACAAATAACAGTATTGTTTGATCTTGCTGTGTGAAAATACTATTGATATTTGATAAGGATTGTGCTGAATGTGTAGAAAGCATTGGGTAGTATGGAAACTTTAACAATATTAACTCTTCCGATTGATGAGCATGGTGTTTCTTTCCATTTATTTGTGTTCTGTTCAGTTGTTTTCATCAGTGTCTTACAGTTTTCCAAGTACAGGTCTTTTATCTCCTTGGTTAAATTTTTTCCTAAGTATTTTATTCTTTTTAATGTGATAATGAATGGGATTGTTTTCTCAAATTTCTTTTTCTGCTACTTTGTTATCACTCTATAGAAATGGAACAGATTTGTGTGTTTTAGGTTTGTATCCTGCCACTTGACCAAATTCTTCAAATAGTTGTAATTTTTTGGTGGAGTATTTAGGATTTTCTCTTTATAGTATCATCTACATACAGTTATTTATTTGGGTCCTCTCTCTTTTGTTCTTAGTGAGTCTGGCAAAAAGGTTATCAATTTTGTTTATCTTTTCAATGAACCAGCTCTTGGTTTCATTGATTTTATTTTTTTTTAGTCTTTTTCATTTATTTCTGCTCTGATCTTTTTTCTCTCTTTGCTTCTATGAACTTTGGGCTCTTTTTGTTCTTTTTATGGCTTTTAGAGGTGGTTTTTTGTTTGTTTCTGTTTACCATGAGGTTCATATATAACATCCTAAGTACATAGCGGTGTGTATTAAGTTGATGATCATTTAAGAAGATCAAATACATTAAAAAAAACTTCATTTTTACTCAGCCTTTCTCCATGTTTTATGTATATGTTGTCATACTTATTTTCTTTATTTTGTGAGTCCTCTTAACTAATTTTTAAGATACAGTTTATTTTACTACTTTGGTCTTTTAATTTTCATACTAGCTTTATAAGTGATTGCTATACTACTTTTCCTGTATGTTTGCTTTTACTCATGAAATTGTTTTCTTTCATAGGTTTCTTCTAATTATGACCTTTTCTTTTCCACTTTAAGTTTCTTTAGTATTTCTTGTAAGGCTGGTTTAGTGGTGATGAACTCCTTTAACTTTTGTTTGTTTGGAAACTCCATCTCATCTTCAAATCCGAGTGATAACCTTGCCAAGTAGAATATTACTGGTTGTCAGATATTTCCTTTCTGCACCTTGACTATATCATGCCACTCCCTTCTGGCCTGCACAGTTTCTGCTAAAAAATTAGCTGATAATCTTATGTGGTTTATAACTTTATGTGGTTTCCCTTGTGCATAACTAGTTGCTTCTCTCCTGCGGGTTTTAAAGTTCTCTATCTTTAAATTTTGACATTGTCGTGGTGTGGACCTCCTTGGGTCGTCGTGTTTGGAATGCTCTGTACTTTCTGAACCCAGATGTCTTTTTCCTTTCCCAACTTGGAGAAGTTTGTAGCTGTTATTTCTTCAAATAAGTTTTCTTTCCTTTTTAGTTCTCTTTTCCTTCTGGGACGCCTGTAATGCAAGTATTTGTTTGCTTGATATTATCCAAGAAATCCTATAAGCTATTCTCATTAACTTTTTTTTCTTTCTATTCAGCTTGGGTGCTTTCCTTTACTATCTTCGAGGTTGTCGATCCATTTTTCTGCATCTTCTAATCTATTGATTCCCTCTAGTGTAGTTTCCATTTCAGTTATTGTGGTCTTCAACTCTGATTCTTTTAAATATTTTCTGTGTCTTTCTTGAAGTTCTCAAAGAGTTCATTCACTCTTCTCTCCATGCCAGTGAGCATCTTTATGACCATTGCTTTGAACTCTTTGTCAGGTAGATTGGTTATCTCCATTTAGTTTAGTTCTTTTTCTGAGGGTGTGTGTGTGTGTGTGTGTGTGTGTGTGTGTGTGTGTGTGTGTGTGTGTGTGTTTCATTTGGAGTGTATTCCCCTTTCTCCTCATTTTGTTTGACTTTCTGTGTTACTTTCAATGAATTGGGTGAAATAGCTACTCCTTTTATACTTGAAGGAATAGTCTTGTGTATGATTATCCCTGTATAGAGTGTGTGTACCTTTTATACTTGAAGGAATAGTCTTGTGTATGATTATCCCTGTATAGACTGTGTGTACCTGTGTGTACCTTTGACTGGATGGCTGGAGCTGTGGTTGGCAGGGACTGGGGGTCCCAGTGCACTTTGTGCTGGTGCTGCCCTAATGATATGCTGGAGCATAAGTTAGCATGGGCCAAGGCAGTCCCAGGGCTCTCTGCTTGGAGGACACCCTGGCAAGACAGCTGAAGCTTACATGGGTACAAACTAGGGGTCCAAGGGCTCTCTGTGCAGAGGGTGCCCTGGCCAGGACAGCTGAAGCTTAAGTGGATGTAAGCTGGAGGGAGATCCTGGGGTTGTCACTGCAGAGGACACCTGGCAGGACAGGTGAAACTTAAGTGGGCACAGATGGGGGGTTCTGGGGCACTCTAGAGGAACCCTGGCAGAGCAGCTGGAGCCAAAGTGGGCACAGGCCAGAGGTTCCCAGGTGCTTTGTGAGGGTGATGCCCTGGTGGATCAGCTGAAGGTGAATTGGGCATGGGCTGTGGGATCCTGGGGTGCTGTATGCTGGGAGTGCCTTGGCAAGTTGGAGCTGAAGTGGTAGAGGCCTGGAGTGTTCCCGTATGCTTTGGGCCTGTGTTACCTTGGCAAGATGGCTGGAGCTGTAGTGAGCGCTGACTGTGGGTGTCCTGATGTGTACCATCCTGGGGCCACCTGGTGGGACAGTTGGGTCTGGTATGGGCTAGGAGCCCAGGACTCCTTGAGAAAGTAGGCTGGCTAGAATGCCCGAACCTTGCATCTGTCTGTGCTGTTAAGGGGGAAAGTGAGCATAAACCAGCCCCACTGACCCAGAGAGAGTTTCAGCAGCTCCCCCACTGTCTGGCAGGGTTTTAAGGCTGGATCTTTTATATTGCTCTTTTAAACTACAGCTTTTTTCCTGTGTCCCCAGGCTTCTGGGGCTGGTGTAGGCTAGGGGTCTGGTGCTTGCTAGGGGGCGCAGACCCTCTATGACACCCAGATCTTGCTCCCATGAGCACTATTAAGTTGGAGGGGGAATATAAACCATGGAACTCACTAGTTCCTCCAAGCCAGAGGAAGTGCAAGCAGTTACCTCTCCTTTTGGTGCAGTTCTAGGCCTGGTTCCTTTATATTTTAGTTGCCACTTTTAAACAGTGGCTTTTATTCTATACCCTGGGGTAGACAAATCTGCTCACAGTCTCTTAGTACTGTCCCTCACCATTGCAGTTTGCAGTGTCAGGGGTGAAGGTCCCTTCATTACCGTGCCTCTGTCTCTCTTGCCATTCTTTTGATGGTCTTTCAGTGAGCAGACTGTTCAGTCATCCCTCAGTTCTTCTTCAGGAGGAATTGCTCTATATAAATCAGTGTAGGTTTGGTGTGTCTGTGGAGGAGGTGAGTTCACGGTCTTCGTCCCTCACCGTCTTCGACTGGAACTCTCCCTTTACCGTTTCTTGTCAGGCTGGTTTAGGGTGATGAACTCCTTTAACTTTTGTTTGTCTGGAAATCTCTATCTCCCCCTCAATTCCGTATGATAATCTTGCCAAGTAGAGTATTCATGGTTGTAGTTTGTTTTCCTTTTAGCACTTTGTATATATCTTGCCACTCCCTCTGGCCTGCAAAGTTTCTGCTGATGAATCAGCTCATAGCTTTATGGGCATTTCCTTGTAAATAACTAATAGCTTTTCTCTGGCTACTTTTAAGATTCTCTCTTTATCTCTAATTTTTGGCTTGTTTTCATCTTGCTTGGGGCTCTCTGGGCTTCCTCGATCTGGATGTCTTTCTCCTTCCCCAGGTCAGGGATGTTTTCAGCTCTTTCTTCAAATAAGAATATGAGCTGAGAGTGAAGGGATAAAAATATCTATTTCAAGCGACCCTTGCTTTTTGTTGCTTACCATTTGCTTGAAATACCTATTTTTATCCTGTCATTGTCAGTTTATGTGTGTCTTAAGGCTAAAATGTGTCTCCTGTAGGCAGCATATTATTGGATCTTTTTTTTTTAATTTGTTCACCTGTTCCATGTGTTTTTATTGGTCAATTTAATCCTCTTATGTTTAGTTGTTGATAAGTAGGGACTTATTATTGGCATTTTGTTAATTGTTTTATAAATCCAATTTTTCTTGTTTCTTATCCAGCTGTCCTCTTTTGTGTTTTGATGTCATGTGTTACTCAACATAGTCCTTTTAAAAAAAAAATTGTTAATTTTTAAAAATTTTAGTGCCAGTATAGTTAATATACAATGTTATATTATTTCAGGTGTAGGATACAGTGATCCAGCGGTCAGTTCTATACAGTGCTCATCAGGATAAGTGTACTCTTAAACCCCTTCACCTATTTCACCCATCCTCCCTCCCACCTCCTTCCCTTTGGTAAACATCACTTTTTTCTGTGTAGTTAAGAGTCTGTTTTTTGGTTAGTCTTTTTTCCCCTTTGCTTGTTTTGTTTCTTAAATTCCACATATGAGTGAAACCATACAGTATTTATCTTTCTCTGACCAACTCATTCCACTTAGCATTGTGCTGTCTGGATCTATCCATGTTGTCACAAATGGTTAAGATTTCATTCTTTTTTATGGCTAATATTTCATTGTATCTATGTATATATATTATAAATAACACATTTTTTTGTCCGTCTATCTAGCTATGGACACTTGGGCTACTCCCATAATTTGGCTGTTGTAAATAATGTGGCAATAAACAGAGGGTGCATATATGTTTTTGAATTAGTGTTTTTGCCTTCTTTGAGTACGTATCAGTTACTGGAATTGCTGAACATATAGTAATTCTATTTTTAATTTTTTGAGTAACCTCCATACCGTGTTCCACAGTGGTTGCACCAATTTGCATTCCCACCAACAGTGTAAGAGATGGTGCCTTTTTCTCCACATCCTTGCCAACACTTCTTGTTCTTGTATTTTTATTTTAGCCATTCTGACAGGTGTGAGGTAATATCTCATTATAGTTTTGATTTGCACTTCCCTGATGATGAGTGAGTTGAACATCTTTTCATGTATCTGTTGGTCATCTGTATGTGTTCTTTAGAGACATGGTCTTCTGATTTTTAATTGGATTATTTGTTTTTTTGGTGTTGTGTTGAATAAGTTCTTTATATATTTTGGATGCTAATCCTTTATTTAAATATTTCATTTGCAAATACCTTCCTTCCTTTCGGTAGGTTTTGTTGATTGTTTCCTTTGCTGTGCAGAAGGTTTTAATTTGATGTAGTCCCAATAGTTTATTTTTGCTTTTGTTTCCCTTGCCTCAGGAGACATACCTAGAAAAATGTTATGACCTATGCCAGAGAAATTACTGCCTGTGCTCTCTTCTAGGATTTTTATGGTTTCAGATCTCATATTTAGGTCTTTAATCCATTTTGAAATTGTATTTGTGTATGGTATTAGAAAGTAGTCCAGTTTCATTCTTTTGCATGTAGCTATCCCGTTCTCCCAACTCCATAGTTGAAGAAGCTGTCTTGTTCCTATTGCATATTCTTGACTTCTTTGTCAAAGATTAATTGATCTTATTATCGTGGGTTTATATCTGGGCTCTCTATTCTGTTCGATTGATAGCTGTGTCTCTTTTTGGGCCAGTACCATACTGTTTTGACTACCACAGGTTTGTAGTATATCTTGAAATCTGAGATCGTGATATCTCCAGTTTGGTTCTTGTTTTTCAAGGTTGCTTTGTTATGTGGGGTCCTTTATGGTTCCGTAACAATGTTAGGATTGTTTGTTCTAGTTCTGTGGTAAACGCTGTTGGTATTTTGGTAGGGATTGCATTTAATCTGTAGAGTGCTTTGGTATGGACATTTTAACAATATTCAGTTTGTGTGCATGTAACATGTTTCTGTTTATGTTATCTTCAGTTCCTTTCATCGGTGTTTTACAGTTGTCATGTCTTTTACCCCCTCGGTTAAGTTAATTTATTGGTGTTTTATTCTTTCTTGTGCAGTTGTAAATGGGATGTCTTAATTTCTTTATCTGCTTTATTATTAGTTTATAGGAATGCAATGGATTTCCGTTATTGATTTTGTATCCTGTGATCTTACTGAATTCATTTATCAGTCCTAATAGTTTTTGGTGGAGTCTTTAGGGTTTTCTATGTATAAAGTATCATGTTAGCTGCAAAGAGTGAAAGTTGTACTTCTTCTTTGCCAATTTGGATGCCTTTTCTTTTTTTGTCTGATTGCTGTGGCTAGCCCTTCCAGGACTATGTTGAATAAAAGTGATGAGAGTGGACATCCTTATCTTGTTCCTGACCTTGGGGGAAAAGCTTTTGGTTTTTCCACCATTGAGTATGATGTTAGCTGTGGGTTTTTCATATATGGCCTTTATTATGTTGAGATATGTTCCTTCTAAGCCTCTTTTGTTGAGGATTTTTATCATGAATGGATGTTGTACCTTGTCAAATGCTTTCTCTGCATCTATTGAAATGATTATATGGTTTTTATCCTTTCTCTTCTTGATGTGATGTATCACGTTGATTAATTTGTGAATATCCAATCACCCTTGAATCCTGGGAATAAATCCCACTTGATCATGGTGAATGATTTTTTTAATGTATTGTTGGATTTGGTTTGCTAATATTTTGTTGAGGATTTTTGCATCTATGTTCATCAGAGATATTGGCCTCTAATACTCTTTTTTGATGGTGTCTTTATCTCGTTTTGGTATCAGGGTAATACTGGCCTCATGGAATGAATTTGGAAACTTTCCTTCCTCTTCTCTATTTTTTAGAATAGTTTGAGAAGAATAGGTATTTACTCTTCTCTAAATATTTGGTAGAATTTACTTGTGAAGACTTTTGGTCCTGGACTTGTGTCTATTGGGAGTTTTTTGATGACTAATTCAATTTTGTTGCTGGTAAATCAGTCTGTTCAAATTTTCTCTTTCTTCCTGCTTCAGTTTTGGTAGGTTGTATGTTTCTAGGAATTTATCCATTTCTTCTAGGTTGTTGGCATATAATTTTTCTTAATCTCTTAGAATCCTTTGTATTTCTGTGGTGTCAGTTGTATTTCTCTTTCATTTCTGACTTTGAGTACTCTTTTCTTTTAATGAGTCTGGATAAAGGTTTATCAATTTTGTTTATCTTTTCAGAGAACCATTCCTGGTTTCATTCATCTATTTTTTTTTCCTTAGTTTCCATTTTGTTATCTCTTTCTTTTTTTTTCTTTTTAAAGATTTTATTTATTTATTTGACAGAGAGAGACACAGAGGGAACACTAGCAGGGGGAGTGGGAGAGGAGGGAGAAGCAGGCTTCCCGCGGAGCAGGGAGCCCAATGTGGGGCTCGATCCCGGGATCCTGGGATCGCGACCTGAGCCGGAGGCAGACGCTTAATGACTGAGCCACCCAGGTGCCCTACTATTTTGTTTATTTCAGCTCTAATTTTATTATTTCCTTCTACTGGTTTTGAGTTTTATTTGTTGTTCTCTTCTAGCTCTTTAGGTGTAAGGTTAGGTTGAGATTTTTCTTTTTGAGGTAGGCCTGTATTGCTATAAATTGCCATCTTAGAACAGTTTTCAGTGCATCCCCAAAATTGTGAACCATTGTGTTTTCAGTTTCATTTGTCTCCATCTATTTTTTGAGGTCTTCTATGATTTCTTGATTGACCGATTTAGGGTTTGGTAGCATGTTATTTAAACCTCTATGTATTTGTTGTTCTTTCCAGATTTCTTTTGGTGGTTGATTTCTAAATTCATGGCTTTGTAGTCAGAACAGATGCATGGTCTGACTTTCTTCTTCTTCTTCCTTCTTTTTTTTTTTTTTTTAAGTTTCAGAGGTAGAATTTAGTGATTTATCAGTTTCATATAACACCTAGAACTCATTACATCAAGTACCCTCCTTAAAGCCCATCACCCAGTTATCCTTTTGTCTCACCCACCCCCCCTCCAGCAACCCTCAGTTTGTTTCCTATTTCAGAATCTCTTATGGTTTGACTCCTTCTCAATTTTCATCTTCTTTTATTTTACTTTTCCTTCCCTTCCCCTTTGTTCATCTGTTTTGTTTCTTAAATTCCAGCTATGACTTCATCCTTTTCGATTTTGTTGAGGTTTGAAATTTGTAATCTATTCTGGAGAATGTTCTGTGTGTACTTGAAAAGACTGTGTATTCTGTTTTAGGATGGAATGTTTTGAATATCTGTTAGGTCCATCTGGTCCAATGTGTCATTCAAAGTCACCGTTTCCTTGCTGATTTTCTGATTGGATAATCTATCCGTTGATATAAGTGAAGTGTTAATATCCCCTACTATTACTGTGTCACTGTCAATTACTTCCTTTATGTTTATTATTAGCTGCTTTATGTATTTGGATCCTCCCATGTTGGTTGCATAAATATTTATAATTGTTAAATCTTCTTGCCCACCTATTCCCTTTATGATACATAGTGTCCTCCTTTGTCTCTTCTGACCTGCAGAGTTTCTGCTGAAAAATCCATTGGCTAGCCTTATGGAATTTCCCTTCTATGTAACTGTTTTCTTTTCCCTTGCTCTTTAAAAATTCTCTTTTTGCCATTTTAATTACTATGCATTTTGGTGTGGACCTCTCTGGGTTGATTTTGGTATGGGTTCTCTAAGCTCCTAGATCCATATTTCTGTTTCCTTCTCCAAATTTGGAAAGTTTTCAGCTATTATTTCTTCAGATAATTTTTCTGCTCCCTTTTGTCTCTCTTCTTTGGGGATCACTATAATGAGAATGTTATTACACTTGATGGTGTTGCTGAGTTCCCTTAGTCTATTTTCATTTTTTATTGTTTTTTTTTTCTGCCCTGTTCAGGTTGATTGCTCTCCATTACTGTGTCCTCCAGGTCACTGATCCATTCTTCTGCTTTCTCTGGTCTACTACTTATTCCGCCTTGTGGATTTTTAATTCCAGTTGTTGCATTCTTCATCTCTGATTGGTTCTTTATGTTTTCTATGTCTTTGTTGAGGGTCTCACTGAGGTTCTCCATTCTATATTCTCAAGTCCAGTGAGTATCCTTATGACCACTATTATAAATTCTCCATCAGGCATATTACTTATATCTCTTTCATTTAGCTCTTTTGCTGTGATTTTGTCCTGTTCTTTCATGTGGGAGATACTCCTCTGTCTCCTCATTTTGTCTAACCTACTTTTGAAAGTAGTGGTCTTATTAAGAAGAGTTCCTATAGTGCCCGACAGTGCAGTGTCTCTGTTCACCAGAACCTGGTGCTTCAGGGATGTCTCCTGTGTGTGTTGCATGTGCCCTATCATTGTGGCCAAACCACTCTTTCCTTCATCTGCAGTGGCTCACTTTGTCTGTTGTGGGCAGGGTTTGGTTCCTGTGTTATTAGTGGGCTAGTCTGGGGCCACACTAGACTTGAGTTGTGTCAGATCAGACATTTTGCCAGAGATGGAATAGCATGGAACTGCAGGGCATTTTCCCTGTGTTCGCCCTTGAGATGCTTTCATTGGTGGGCAGGCCCTGTGATTAGATCAGATGCCTGCCGCCAGTCCAGTCTTGGGGCTGCATTTGGACTGGTGTGTGTGTGTGGATATCTTCCCCTCTCCCCAGGATAGGAGTCACTTTGTAGTGGTGCTCGCCCCTGTTGGGGCTGCTTGTGCTGCCAGGCTTATGGTATTGGTTTGAATGGGCTCCTGCTAAGGGCGCATTGGAGGGGGCAAGTTTGCAGGAAAACTCAGGAGCAGGGTGGCAGTGTTACCAAGGTATTCACAGGTCTGCTGTGGGAGGGGACCTGGACCAAAGGCCTGGCTGCAGGAGAATGCAGGGACAGGGCACTGTTACAGCAAGCTAGGTGGAAAGTGTTGGTGCTGCACTCGTCCCTCTAGGTGTCCATGTATCTAGTCTAGGAAGTGTGGGAGAAAAAGCTCTATTGTTCTTAGAGAAGTGTCCAAACAATCCCTGCCCCCCAACCCCAGCACACGCTCTGAGAGCTGTTGCTTCTATGTTGTATTTCGGCAGGGCTATTTGTTGTGCTGTCTCTTGAAGGGCAGGGACTCAGTTTCCTCTCACCCTTTGGGTCTCCAGGAGCCCAGACTGCAGATTTTTAAAGTTCTAGGTGTTAAGCTTGCTGATTGTAAGAACTCCTGAATTTTGGCCCCTCTAGTTTTCAAAGCTTCAAATGTCTCTGAGATTTGTCTTCCCTATGCACGTTCCCCGTGCCTAGGATGCCTGGTGTGAGGGTTGTTTCTTTCACCTTCCTGTGCCTGTCATGTCCTTCCCTCCTGTGGACAGTCCTGTAAGTCTCTTTAGCTCCTGATGGTGTCTCTGCCCTTCCTACCCACTTCAATGTGGCCTCTTCTCTACATTTAGCTGTGGAGAATCCGTTCTGCTAGTCTTTGCTGTTTTTTCTAGGTTATTTACAATGATATGGATGTTATCTAACTGAATCCTTGGGAAAAGGTGAGCATAGGATCTTCCTACTCCGCCATCTTCCCTGGGAGTTTCTTGTGAAATTACTTCAGGTTTTTCCCAAGTTACCATGAGTTTTACATAAAACATCTTAAAACTACAGTGCCTAATTTTAAACTAATAACTTCAACAGCATTCCTAAGCTTTACACTATTACTTCTTCTCCTCAGGTTTTAGATTACTGGTGTTACAGTTTATATATTTTTTTATTCTGTGTAACTAATAACAGATAGCTGTACTTGGATTATTTTATTGTATTTGCTTTTTAACTTTTTTAAACTAGATTTGTAAGTGAATTACAACCATTGCCATCTTATGGAATCCAACTTTGTGGTTTTACCATTACTAGTGAGTTTTACAGTGCCTTCTTAGCTTTTTATGATGTTAAATAGTGTCCTTTTGTTTTCACTCAAAAAACTCCCTTCAGCATTTCTTGTAAGGAAAATCTAGGGGTGATGAATTCCCCCAGACTTTGTTTGTTTAGGAAAGTCTTTATCCCTCCTCCATTTCTGAAGGGCAGCTTTGCTAGGTATAGTGTTCTTGGTTGACAGGTTTTTTTCTCTCAATATTTTGGATATATCATCATGTTATCTCCTGGCCTGGAAACTTTGTGTTTAGAAAACTGCTGATAAACTTACGGGGGTTCACTTGTAGTTAATTTCTTTTCTCTTGCTGCTTTTAAAATTCTTTGTCTTTGACTTTTATAATTTGATTATAATGTATCTTAATGTAGCCCTATTTGGCTTCAGCCTTTTTGTGGTCCTTTTGCCTCTTGGATCTGACTGTTTATTTCTCTCCCCATTTTGAGGAAGTTTTCAGCCATTATTCCTTTAAATATCCCTTTTGTCCTTTCCCTTGTCTTGTCCCTTTGGGATACCCATAAAGAGAGTAATGTTTCTTTGTGTTTTATAAATTTTGTAGGCTTTCTTCACTCGTCTTGGTTCTTCTTTCTCTTTGCTTCTCTGACTGAGCAATTTGAAATGTAAGACATTTGAAATTAATTATTCTTTCTTCATGGTTTAGTCTGCTTTTGAAACTCCTTATTGAATACTTCACTTAAGTTATTATATTTTTCTGCTGTAGGATT
Source organism: Zalophus californianus (assembly GCF_009762305.2). NCBI lineage: Eukaryota > Metazoa > Chordata > Mammalia > Carnivora > Otariidae > Zalophus > Zalophus californianus. The sequence continues at coordinate 51,901,477 of NC_045599.1, read as the reverse complement.
TCTGTTTGGGGTTTTTTTTTTTTTTGATCATTTCTCTTTCTTTGTTGAATTTCTCATTTTGTTCATGTGTTATTTTCCTAATTTCATTTAGTTGTGCATTCTTGTAATTCATTAAAATTCTTTAAGAGGATTATTTTGAATTTTTTTGTCTGACACTACATAGATCTCCATTTCTTTTTTTTTTTAGATTTTGTTTATTTATTTGATAGAAGGGGAGAGAGCACAAGCAGGGGAAGCAGCAGGCAGAGGGAGAAGCAGGCTCCCTGCTGAGCAAGGAGCCAGACATGGGGCTCGAACCCAGGACCCTGAGATCATGACCTGAGCCAAAGGCAGATGCTTAACTGACTGAGCCACCCAGGTGCCTCAAGGTTAAGTGTCAAGATCTCCAATTTTTTTAGGGTCAGTTAGTAGAGTTTTATTAGTTCCCTCTGGTGGGGTCATATTTACCTGATCTTTCATGATCTTTGATTTCTTACACTGGTATCTGCACGTTTGAGTGATTGGTTTCCTCTTCCAGACTTCAATGGTTAGCTTTGGCAGAGACCGGTTTTCATTAGTCAGTTCAGCTCGGGTTTTAGGACATGTCTGCTGGTAATGTTCTTGGGCAGATGGGGCCTGGTATTAGCGTCTATTTTGGGTTGAGGCAACTGTTCAAGCTCCGAGGTCATCAGGAGGAGTGGGAGGGATGGTATGACACTGACTGAGAACAGCTGGATAGGACTGCTGTTGTGGTTCCCTGGCCAAGTGAGGCTGTAGGATGGGCTCCTCAGTTGCCTGGATTTTCTGGTCAGGCTTACTAGACAGCTGGACTGGGTCCTATGCTCAGCAGTACGTGGGGCTGTGAATTAGTTTCCCTGATCTGGCAGGGCAACTGGATGGGTCCCAGGGCCTGCTTGACTCATTGTTTGGGGACCCAAATTAGGCAAGGGTGTACACTGACTATCCTGGTCAGGCAAGGCCACTGGTTTTATTCTGCAGACAGGGAAAGCCATGACCTGTGCTCTTCTATGCAAGTCCATCTGTTAGCAAGGCTAGTGGATGGGCTCTGCCACTTCCTGTGTGTTTTGGTAAGGTTCCCTGGTCAGGCGCGCTGAAGATTGTATTCAGCAGTAAGATGGTATATGAATTAGTTTCTCTGCCTAGTGCAGTGAGGGAAGTAGCTCCAAGGCCACTAAGGCTTTTTGTGGTCTTGACTTAAGCAGACCTGTGTCCCGGGTTCCCTGGCCAGACAGGGCCACTGGCTTTGCTCTGAGGGTGATCATCTTGGCCTGCCTGTCCTCTGGCTTGAATGATGCAGTTTACACAGCCTCTAGGTGTTCGCAGCCCTTCCTGTCAGATGGGTTTGCAGCCCATGCTCTGCAGTGAATGGGACTATGACTCGGCCTTTCTGCATGGGCAGGGGCAGACCAGACTTCAGGGCTGGCGAAGCCTTTTGTTTGAGGGCCCTAATAATCAGGTATCCCTGCACCCTGCCAAGTACCCTGGTCAGACAACACCCCTGACATGGTACTGCAGATGAGCAAAACTGCTGGTTGGGAGCAACTGCTTGCGCTCTACAGGTAGGAGTTTGGTCTGCCAACATCCAAGTGTTGGTTGCCAGAAACCCCTCCTCCTTTCTGTGTTACAATTCCATTGCCAGTGGTTGAGTGCTATGGAATCCCCGGTGATCTCTGTTGAGACAAAACCAGAAGAGAGGCTCTCAGGAACGGACCCCCCCCCGCCCCAGCCGCCTCCGTGCTGTGAGGGCTGGGTGTTACCCCTGGCCTCTCTTTTTCTGCTGGAGGAACTGTAGGCTCAGGGCAGATCTCCTGGCGTGGTGTTGCCCTGGCCTGGAGGAGGGGCAACGCGATCAGCCTGTAGCTGTTCCTCTCACCCCTGCAGGGCAGTCTGTCCTGTTCCTGTGGTGCACTGGGTACTTCAACCCCACTGCCTGTTCTAGGATTCTTTCAGTGGTGTTTTGCTCATGAATGGTTGTTAGGTCCTTCCTTCCCCTCACAAGAACAACCATGTCCCAGTCTTGGTTATGTCACTTGCTATTAATAACCATTCTAACAGGTGTGAAGTGCTATCTCATTGTGGTTTTGACTTGTGTTTCCCTAGTGATTATTAACATAGGCCACCTTTTCATGTACCTTCAGCCATTCGTTTGTTTTCCCAGGAACAATTTCTGTTCAGGTCCTCTGCCTATTTTTAACCTGGATTCTTTGAGTTCTTTTTGCCCTTGAGTGTAATGAGTTTTCTATGTATTTTGGACATTAACCCCTTATCTGATATATAGTCTGCAAATATTTTCTCCCATTCGTAGATTGCCTTTTCATTTTGTTGATAGCTTCCTTTGCTGTGAAGAAGGGCTCTTCAGTTTGATATAGTCTCACATTTATTATTTACTTTGTTGCTTGTGCTTTAGGGGTCATAGCCAAAAAATGATCGCCAAGACCCATGTCCGAGAGCTTTTTTCCTATGTTTTCTTCTAGGAGTTTCATGGTTTCTAGTCTTACATTTAAGTCTTTACAAAATTCTTATTTTTAGTCAGACTTTTTAAGGGGAAAGTTGAGGAAAAAAGTTTTTAATGGGTTGATATAGTACCTGTTCTTAACATACCATACTTGCTTGCCCCTGACATGCCCCACAGGATTTTGTAGCCCGTGTCCTCTGACTCAGTGCCTCATGCTTTAGATAGATAGACAAAATGTCATTTCCAAGTATACTCTTCTTCACATTATCAAGAACTTGACTTCCCACTTTGATGCACCTCAAGTGTAGCCTTAAGACGTCAGCTAGCGGGCACCTGGGTGGCTCAGTTGGTTAAGCGACTGCCTTTGGCTCAGGTCATGATCCTGGAGTCCCGGGATCGAGTCCCACGTCGGACTCCCTGCTCAGCGGGGAGTCTGCTTCTCCCTCTGACCCTCTTCCCTCTTGTGCTATCTCTCTCTCTCTCTCAAATAAAAAAAAAAAAAAAAAAAAGACGTCAGCTAGCGAAATGGGCCCTAATTCTGCTAAAGCATTCTTGGCCATGGTCGCTGACGACACAAGGGGCCAGTTCTTAATCAGTTGCAGTGATCTGCAGTCACCAGTTATGTTGTGGGTTATAACTGTGGCCAAATTGTAAACGGAAAACCAGGGGATTGAGTAGTCTCATTCATTCCACTAAATCATATCACAGTGTCTGCGACTATTTAGACTCACAACTGTATTTTTACAGATAGGCAGTTAGAGGCCTAGATAGGTGAATTGAGTTGGCCAGGTTCCCATAGTGGGTTAAAAACAGAGCTAAGACCAGCCTAGGCCTCCTAACCTGAAAATCAGTCTATTTTCTATATAGACTCAGTGCTGTGAATATAAATTGTATCATAAAGTAAAAGGTATTTCTATCACTCATTAATGGTGGTGGCTTTTAATTGAAATACTGGCAGGACTATTTCAATAATCAGGTGATCTTAAGTGTAGTGATCCTCAAACTATAGTATGCATTAAAATCAGAGAGCTTGCTGAAAGAGATTGCTGGGTCCTGCTGTCAGTGAGAGGACCTTGGATTTGCACTTCTGACAGGTTTCCAAATAAATAGTGCTGGTGCTAATGCTGTTAGTCAGGAACCCACTGGTCTAAAGCCAACCTATGCCATTTCCTGCCATTCGTTATTGGCCTCTTGTGTGGGGCCCGCCAGTGGGGAACCACTTAGTCAGATCCCCGTCAGGAAGTGTAACCCGTGAACTTTCCTCCGAACCTCCTAGCATTTCCCACTGGAAGGCTGTTACAGTGACAGGGTGAAGAGCTTTGGCTTGAGTCAGACCACTTAGGTGTTGGACTCTGTGCTCTAATTGTTCCATGATCTGAGGAAATCACTTAACGTCCAATGAGGATATTGTCTTTAAACTCAAAACTGTGTAAGGATTAAATGAGGTAAGGCACGGGAAATGTTGAATGGATACTTACATGGCTTATTGATCAGAGATCAACCAGGAAAAAAATTCTTGTTCATCCAGAAGGGATTGAATTAATCAAGAGAATTGGTTACTCGTGTGATGGAAGGGCTCAGAAACCAAACAGGTGCTGGTGAGGGAATGCAGAGGATTAGTAGCAGCAGAAAGCTGCTCCCACCCCTTGGGCTGGACTAAAAATGGGAGCAGGCACTGATGGTATAGCTCAGAAACCAGAGGCTTCTGCTGAGCGGCAGAGCATCAGAGGGCCGCTGAAACCTTGGAGAGAGGGTTTGTCTGGCAAGAGTTGGTGCCACAGCAAGACTCAGGACCTAGAAACCAGAGGGCAAAAGACCCTGGGGATAAGTATAGTTCTCTGCGATACAGAACTGAGCGGGGAGGGGCGGGAGGGAGCAGGAAGTGCATTTGTTATTGCCACACTCGGTATGTTAGTCCTTGCTGCCATGACTGTATTTCTGCACCCCTCTCATTTCCATTACCGGACCACGCCTTCCTGTCTGGGACCCTTGCTGTGCCTCCATGTTAAATGAGTGCCGTGTCCATGCAAAATAGCATCAATGTAAGTTTGCTCAGCAATAAAAACAAATGGCAAGTTATTTCACATTAAGAATGGTTTGTACATATTAACTAGATGCTACAATGAGAAACCTCGATGTGGAGTGTAATTTAGCTCCCTCTCTGAGCCGCATGTCACACCCCGTGTCACACTTCGCCCTGTTGAACACTGCCTTATGCTGTCCCTGTACCGTGGGCGTTCAGTACGTGCCGACTAGAGACAAAAACCGCTCCTTAACAGAACATAGTTTGTCGAGAACAATTCTGAACGTTTGGGGATGGATGGTGGACAAGGGAAAGTGGCCATATAGCAAGAACATGCTTTGAAATGACATCACCTAGAGGTATTTGTTTTCGTCATTAAGGATGTAGTGGAATTTTGCCAACAACACTAACCTGTCATTCTTGTGACTACTTAGTGTCTTTCTCACTTCACAAAAATGAGCTAATGTGATGACAGGATGAAAACAGGTAGGTGGGAGACTGCCGGGAAGAGCAGCAGCATTTGTTAACTGGAAGAGGAAGAGAGCAGGTTCAGGTTCAGTGTTTCTTATGTGATAATGGAAATTTCAAACGGTAACACTTAAGTTTCAAAACAACCTTTATTCTGTTTGAGGACCCAATACAATGCATCGAAGCAACTTAAATCAACAAGACATAGCTCCACTGAATCTATAGCTTGAACAAAATGTCAAGGAGGCACACTCCCCCCACCCCCCACCCCAGTTGCCTTGTAAAGGCAGAATTACAACTGACCATGACATCCTCCCTCTCGTCAAAAGACCAACTTTATTTTAACAATGTCATATAAACAGATTTGTAAAAACATTGAACAGATCGTAGCTTTAAAAAATACACACATATAAATGAGTTTTTTTGTTTTGCCTTTTTTTTTTTTTTAAATAGCAGCATCCTGGGCAGCTAATGCTATCTCATGGTGACAAGTTTAATGTTAAGTTGGATAGTGTTTCCAATGAACCCAATTCTGTTCCCTTGCTACTCATAGTACTAGTATTTTATACAACTGGATTTTGTAAAAAATAAGAATTTGGCATTTTCGAACTTTGTCCCATGTGAGGCATTGTGCTTTAAACTGCCCCTTTCTTAAAAGAGCCTGAACTCATTTCAGGGTCTGCTTTCCAACTACTTGGATACCATGCATAGCAAAAGCACAGGTGTTAAAACCAGCAGAATTTTTCTCCCATTAAGGAACATCAGTAGGACTCCCAAACACGTTACTAGTTCATAACCAGCTATATGACAAAGCACTTGGTTCCCCACAGTGACAGCTCACACAAACACATTTTGACTTGACACACTGAAAATGAGGATTTCCAAGTTAAGCGAGTCATCCAGACCAGCTCACTGAAAGGAGAAACTTTACAAAGCAGAGAAAAGCCAAAGAATTATGAACTTCTCACTTCACTTGCCAACAATTTTCACCTTTAGAAGACAAAACAAAGCAACTTCAAAGGAAAAAAAAAACAACCCATACACATACACAAGAGTTGTACTAGATATGTGCTTGTTATGTACTTGAACTCAACGACTGTGGATCTGTTTTGGCTGAAAGGTGTACTGGAAACAGTCCATGCACATATACATATATACATCTATCAAGGGCCGTGAACTTGTCAGATGTTGCAAACACATGCTTTTTGCCTTCTCACAGGGTTAGGATTTTTCTCTTGCGGGTGGCATCGGGTCCCCGCGCTCCCAGTGCCCAGCCCCCTCACAGCCTCGCTGCAGCTAGCTTAGCCTCTGGATGCTGCAGCGCGTGGGGAGAAATCACTGCGTGCATGAAAGCATGTTCTCAGGAGTGCCTCTGCTGTATCCATTCGTACTCACGAGCCACTCAGTGTTATGAGATGACCAATCGAAGCCCAAGAGCTCTTCTGGTCAAGCATGTAGAAGGACGAATGTGGTGGGCTTGTGGTGGGCATGCTATGCGCAATCCAAAAGGCATTTGGCAGAGGCGTGACCTCATTGCTACAGTGTAACTCACTATAAACAGGGAATGAGGAAGCCTGCCTTGGCCGTTCAGAGAGAACCCTACTGCACTATGTCTGTGAGATGCAAAACTAAGGCAGGTGCCTAGAGACCAAGCCATCTTGGGAGAGTGGTGAACCAAAAACGTTAACAAAACTGTCTTTTAATGAAACATTCCATCTCAGATCTTGTATTTTAAATGTGAAATGAAAATTATACTTAACAGCATCCATGGTTGTGCTACCAAAAAGACCCCACCAGGACGCTAGCTTATAAACCACTCTTAAAGAAGCGGCGGGCTTGCGTGGGAAGTGGAAGGACAGTTTTCAAGGTGACACTTACAAGCAGGGCAGTCCTCAGTCGTGTGGCGATGGGAGGGAGACGGTCTGGTCAGTGCAGTCAGGTCTCAGGGCTGACAGTCGGGCCGTAAGACCGACATTCTACAGTTGATGAAGTCAGCTGCTGGACCGGTTACTTCAAAAGAGTTTTTAAAAGGAATTACATTGCAAACCACAACAAAAAGCCCTCCCCGGAGTAGCTAGCTGAAATAATAAAGCCGTGGCCGCTGAAGAGATCCTGGCAAAGGAAAAACTGCACTTGTGCGACTCCACTGGAAACTGCCAGGGTCAGGACTGTCACACTGATCCTTTGGCCCTCCCCACACACGGACGCTTGCTGCCACACAGAACGGACTGGGCATGTGTAAATCCGGGACAGACTCCCTCTGGCCCCAAGTTGGAAAGGATGCTCTAAGACCCCTGCCTTTCCCCCACGCTGAAGTGGAAACTGTACACTGACTTGGATGAACCAGAAGGACTGTTGGGAATCCCTGCAGTGGCCGTGACTTTACTGAGCTCTCCACAGCCTGGCGCAGGAGCGGCTCGGAGCATGGGTATTGGCCTTGTGGTCTCAGTTGAATGGGAAGGTAGGAAAATAACAAATGTGCAGATAAAAACCTTTCTTCAGGTCATGGCTTTTTCTGAAATGAATGTTTATTGGTTGTAACGGGTAATCTCATGTTAAAAAGAGACACATGTTCTAAATGCAGCGATTATACCGTGCAGTCTGGTGTTCCAAATAAAGGTGAACGCCGCCCCAGGAGGCTGACTTTCTTCCTACGAACTACATTATCTTACCCGCCGCCACACTGCCTTAGAGTCCCAGTCGGTCTGTACTTGTCATTAAGGTATAGTAAGTAAAGTAGCAAATTAGAGTGGGAAAAGACTGAAGTATAAGTTACTCACTTCTCCATAATCATGAGAAAGTGCATACCATCTTGCCACCCCTCCCACCACCCCACCTGTACATCCCTTTGCTACATCGCCCCGCTCCCAGATTCAAGAAGTTCACAATTCTTTACGAAACAAACATTACCAGGTACCGTATTTTAAGAGTCTCGAAACATTGTTGAACTCAGCGATACTTTGTCATATTTATATATCATCTTTCTTTTTTTTATTGAATAAAGCAGCTTTGAAGCTTATCAGGCACTGCCCAACAAAACATTTAGTCCAAAAAATCTGTTATGAACTTTTTAACCTTGGGCTAATAGCCAAGTACTCTGTACAAGAAAAACTGTAAAATATTTCATAGTTCTGAAGCCTTTTTTTTTTTTTTTTACTGGCATCCTGTACATTTCTTTTTTTAAAAAAAGGAAAAGAATCACAAACGAATATTAACAAAAAAAAATCAGGGACAATATTTTCAAGCAACAGAAAATGGGGCGGGGGAAGCTTATTCTGAAGGTACATTTAAAACTGAGATAACAATGACAATTAAGAATTGCATAGCACTTTGTATTTAGCCTTCAGCAAAACAAAACAGAAGCTATTTGGTATTGATACAAATCTATTTGATAGTTAGTCATCCACTGTTATGTACATATTTTATATAATGAATGTCATTTAAAGTCCTGTTTTCCAAGCTCCGTTTTTTCCGTTGGTGGGGTCTTTTTTTTGTTTTTCAAAGTCTAAACAAAACACTTTCTGGCACTCTGCTACAACGGAATTTCCTCCGAACATACGTGAGCCGATGTTCTCCCAGAGTGTCTCTTGTGAGCCGAAGTGCCTTTCTGCTACATATCGTTCATCTGTTAGAAAAGGAACTAATCCACAGTGCCACGTGTCTGGGTCCACCGTGCACAGCAAGGCCCAGGCCCAGCCAGCCTGGCGCGAGTGCTCGCAGGCCAGGGCTCTGGAGCCTGTCCACCCTCTGGTCTCCAAGGTCCCCACTTTGAGCTGGTAAAGCTTCAGAAAGCATGAACAAGCACCATGGTTAAAGGCCTCTTTGTCCCTGCACGCAGAGATTTTTGCATGTCTTTTTCTCCTTGTGTTGTGTGTTGTTGTGGCTTAAATTAAACCAAAAAAAAAAAAAAAAAAAAACCCCAAAAATAAAACCAACAAACAAAAAAACCCCCCCAAAACAAAAGGAAGGACAAGCGCTCCAGACTAGAGACGTAGGGTCACCGCACGGTGCTAGGCTGCGTGTCTTCCCCTCTACTCGTTTGTCCCATCTGAAGGCAGATGGCTTCGTTTCCGCAGCTCAATGACAGGTCAGGCCGGAGAGGAGCCCTGTGCTTTGCAGAGGCCTCAGGGTGGCTGAAGGTCAGGAGCAGGATCCGAGGCCAAGCTTCATCGTCTCTGCTGTGCGTACACCGGGTAGGCCAGGGTGACGTTGAGCGAGTCATTGTGCTGCACGAGGGACGTGTGCTGGTAGTGGAGCACCAGTTCCTTCAGGGAACTGTACAGGTTATAGGGCTCGGCGAAGCCATAGCCAGTGGCCGTTTTGTTGATGACACAGTGCTTGACTTCGCCGTCCACCCTGCAGAGGAGAGAGAGAACACAGGCCTTTTGAGCCAGTCCTAGACAAGTCCCGACTCCACGAGGTGTTGCTCATAAAGTCGTCGTTGTCATGCAAAAGTGCACTCTGCGGGCCATTCTCCAGGAGGGGACGCCTCCCGGGCCAGCCGTCGACTCGTGGCTCTGTCACTCACAGGGAGAGTGCTGTGGGCTGGTAACAGCCTCACCGAGCCACTGTATTTGCAACTTTAAAGTGGTATATATTTAACATGGTGGCTTTGAGAAGTGAGATCACGCATACGATGGACTTGACAGAAGGGCCGGGGCGCGGGAAGTGCAGCAGCTTCCCGCCATTCCGAGCGGTGCTGGTGTGACGACAGGGGCTATCCCACTACCAGTATTCGTCGGAGTCTTGCAGGCTAGCCTTTCACTCCGCTTTCGCCCCGTATTCTCCTATTCTCCTGGCCTTAGCTCAAAGTTCTTCCTTCCTCTTTCTTGTAGGATTTTTTTCTCTGCTTAAATGGAAGGAGATCACGAATACGGTGTATTTTTAGAACTTTCCTTCCTAGAGGACACTCCCTTTTCTGAAATGATAGGAGGGGGGAATAGTATGAAAAGTAAAAGGAAAAGATGCCCTATGACGGAAATGTCTTCTCTTGGGTGCCCTTGCTCTCAAGGGCAGTGACATTTCTCCTGCTATTCTGACCCATTCCTGCTGTGGACCTGACCTGTGGGTGGAGCTCTCGCGGGAATTACCTCACATTCTAATGCTATTAGCCTTGGGAGGTTAAAGGGGGGGCGGGCAGGTACTGCTAGTTCCATCGTAAAGATGAGAAGATTTGGACTTGTGATTAAGTAGTTGGTGAAACAGGACCCAAACCCCCGTCTTTGACCTCCACAGCAGGTTTCCACACTTCTGCCTAGACTTGAAAAATAGCCTGTCTTCTTTCCTGTTCTACACCATTGCACTGTGAGGTTCTTCCAGACGGGAACTTTTTCAAATCCCTGCCCCAAGCTCGGTGGCTGAAGGAACGGAAGCAAGCGACACGGCCGGGGCTACGTACACTACGGAGCAGGCATAGCAGCCCTGTTTGCTGCTCTCCCGGACCAGGAAGGTGCCGTCTCGTTTCCCTCGGAGTAGGTTCTCAGCTTTGTTTCTGTTGCTGCTGCCCACATTCCAGGTCTTCTCGTCGTGGTGCGGCAAATCCTCATCGTCTTCCACCAGCGAATATTGGCTAGAGAGGGAGGAGAGAAAGGCTGTCCGTGAAGCAGCGGGGACGGCCCAGCCGGCCTTTTCTCAGGCAGCCTAGCCTTCAGTGTGACCTCCCTGGACCAAGAGCACCGGTAAGGTAAACTCTGGCTCTTTTCGAGTCAGGCACTACATTGAGGTACCTGGGCAGAGAGGAAGGTATCAACCAATCCTGTTTGTCCAGTTCAGATCAGGAAATGTATTGACTAGGAGGACTGCCAGTTTTCAAATAATTCAAACAAAACATCTACTTAAGCTTTGTGTCTGTTTTTTTTCCCCCTCCCGATTGTTTGAGAAACACATGGGGAGTTTTCAGGGGTCCAGGGCCTTCGCTCTGGACACAGGGTCATTTTACAGCAGGCGTCGGAGAAAAACTAGATCGCCATCTCCCACTCCCTGAACTTTCCTTTTTTAACATTCTGGAAAAAGAGACGCAGCTTATAGAGGATGTTCCAAATGCGGTAAAATTGCTCACTTTTCCGCAAACAAAGCAAGTCATGCGTTTCCCTAAAATGAAAAAACCTCCTTTGCTGCCTCCCACCTGCAGGCAGTACTTACTCTTCCGTATTTTCATTGCCCAACCACTCATTCAGCTTCTTCTGCCGAACACCTTTCTGAGTCAACCACCTGGAAAACAGAAAAGGAAAACGCATTAATAATGTATCCTTAATTTTTGCAACTATCAGTTGTTGGCTTTCAGGGTTCGGCTTTCTACTTACATCAAGTATTGGTCTCTTGTCTTTCTCAGCTGAATGAGGTCTGGTTTAATGCTGTTCATGCGTTTGTCAATCTCCCGGTACTCAGCTGCCTGCTTCTTCAAGTCTTCCTCCAGTCTTCTTCGACTGTCCACAATTTCACTGATTCGGGACTTTAACTTCTCATAATTATGCATAATCCTAGAGGCAGGAGAAAGGCATGGGTCACTACCTGCTTCATCATGACGGTTTCCCAGGACTTTTCCTCAGGTAAAGAATGCTTTCTAGGGCTGTCGTGGTGGTTCTTTTTTTTTTTTTTTAAATTATTCAAAGCACAGAAAGCAAGATCATCTTTCAGCAGTTCTGGAGGATTTTGGTTACCTTTAAGGACAACCCTCATGATTCACCCACCTTTGTATCTCTTTCTCATTGCCTTCACGTTTAAATTTTTCTATGTATTCTTTGCTGTACCGTTCCTGACTTTGGCACTGTTCTTCAAATATCTTTATGGTTTCATTAAAGGCTTCAATAGCTGTTCTTTTCATTTGGATTTCCTACAACACAATGTTTAATAAGACAATGTCATACCTTTCATAGAACAGGTAATGTGTTACTGTGAGACACTGTCAGGGCATTTGACGCTATTACTTACCGAGCATGTAAGTACTCGGTTAGCAAGCAAGGCCTCTCATTCATAAAACCCATTAAAATAATATCACAGAAGCACACATTTCCCTTGGGAATTTTCCCAGTCTGTGAAAGAATACTGTCTGACAACTGCCTATAGTTTTCATCGTTTTAAAAGTCCTTCCCCTTTATCAGCAATTTAAGGAATCCACGTTGCCTTCTACTCCCTCTGGTGGTCCTAGATACATCACGGCCTAGAGAAGATTAAGCCTCTAGGAAAATACTGCAGTAAATGGAGCCTCTACTTTCTTATGACAGGGTATGTAATAGTTAAATCCCCATTTTGGAGGTTACACCAGTTTGTGGGGGAGGGGGGACTTGTTCAATCAGGACTTATGTCAAATCCACTTAAAACTCACAGCAACCTCTTCAATTATCATGATTACTTATTATTCCAAAATCTGTAAGAGCTTCATTGAAAAGCTTATAGAGATACCATGGTCTAGAGATAACTATGAATAATAAAGAGTGTTTCCCCCTACCTGAGTAGAAGGTCTACACATCTTAGATTCTAGTAACTAAAAAGTTCTGAGACTATAATGTGACTTTCGCAGAAAACTCACCTGGGAAGTACGGGTATAATCTTCATATAATCTATCATATTCCCGACTTTTTTCTTGAAATTGAGCGTTATATTCATGTAACTTCTTTCCTACAGCTTCAATATTATCTTCTTTGACAACTTGATCCTGGAAGAATTAGAACTTCAGTTGATGGGGTATTTATAGTCAATGTTTTGGCCATTATCACACTGTACTAAAAAGTTGTTAAAACCTCACTACGTGCACTTCATCTGCTTCACCATGCTTTCTAAACATTTGTAAGTATCTTGTCTCAATACTGTAACGTGAGTATTTCAGTTTGGATTACCTGTTGGTATTTGGATACTGGATAAAGTAACTTCACGTCCAGTTTGGGATTATACTGAGCTAGGGACTCGTTCCGGTAGTGGTTTATTAGTTCAACCACGGAGTTGAAGGTCAGTGGGTCAGAGAAGCCATATTTCCCATCTCTGTGAAATATTTTGATTAATTTGTTATTTCCTCCTTTCCTGTAGATACAATAAAATAAATGGCATTATAATAAAAGTAATGGCATTCCAGTCTCCTCTAAGGAAATACGTTTTAATGTCTGCTTCCACCCCTCAATCTCGGCTATGTCCCTGGGGCTCACCTTAGTGTAAGAGTATAATCACCGTGCATTTTCGTAGATGCGTCTCGTACCAAGAAGGTCCCGTCAGCTGTGTCTCGAAGTTTTTCATTCACTTCTTCCCTGAAATGAAAACGACACAAGACAAAGCTCACTTTGAGGATTCAGTGTTTTCATTTCTAAAACCGCCTTTGTTTTTTAGAGTTTTAACTTCACAGCAACACTAAGTGCAAGGTAGGTAGAGAGTGCCTCTTCACCCCTCCCCCGCCCCCTATAGATTACATGTACTGTTTATGTAGAAATGTTATAAATCTCATCTCATTACAGACTGGGAGCTAAACAAAACAAATATACCCACTTTCAGTACTGGTATATCTGTGGTACAAAGTTTTAATTTGTTCTTTCACCAGACACACTGACAAACGAGCACAAAAAGACACGATCCCCCCAAAGGGACTCCTTACTCCCCCTTCAAAAAAAAAAAAAAAAAGCGATGAATGAAGATGCCTTTGTAAAGTAGGTGTCCGATAGTAACACGAACCCTGACAGTTTTCCCTAATGGAAAGTGACTTTGAATCCTGCCTTTAAGCAGTGAACCTCCACCCTGGTGCTTTCCTGACATTTCTGTCCATAATGAAACTTGTTGAGTATTTAATTTCCCGTGGCATCCAGCACCCCCAATCCCCCGGCGCTCAGGGACTTCTTTGGTCTTCTTTGGAAGACAACCAACTATGCTTCATGCTTATGTTGGAGGATATCCTAAAAATGGAACTTAGCACGGTGGTGCGTTTCTTTCTCTAAAACTAGGACTCTCTTCTCTAGTGAAAACTCAAGAGTGCTTATCGCCTTACCTTGAGATATCTCCCCAGTACCATTCAGCATCTTGTAAGGACATATTGTTATTCATACCGTTGTTGGCTACAGTAGTGGGTTTTGGTGGTTTAGGAGGCAATGCTGCAGATGAAAGAGAAAGAGAAAGTTGCTGGCAGTGCCAACTACAGCTGAATGCTTAGGTCTAATTTAAGTCTCTTTAGAATACTGTGAAATACGGCAATAATTCACAATTCTATGAAACAGCATCATTTTGTTAAAAAGAAAAGAAAGTGGAAAAGAGAGAACAGCTTACAGGTTAACAAATAAACCGGGCTGGCCCTGTGAATGAATTTCAGAGTGAATCCAGAGTCCCGGCTTTTTCTACTTCTAGGCTCTAGTTATATGAAAGTTTCAGGCCTGATCAAATCCATCTAAAATAGGAAACCGTGAACATATGAGCAGGAAGAATCACATGGGTTGGCTTTAATTTCCTCTTCTTATTTAATTATAAAAGACAAATTTGGTTTCTGTCCTCCACAAATGCTGTTGCTGTAATAAAACTCATCCACAGCAATATGTTTTAAGAGGAGGAACTGGGTTTCTCTAATCTTAGTATTTCAGGCACTATTCTGCCAAAAACCACTTTAAGAAACTCATCTGTGACCTAAATCTCTTTAGTATTCACGTTAATATTCTTTTGGATAAATTGTGCTCTATATGCCAAGACTCAGGAAAAACCATACCCCTCCTCCTCAATGTCAAATCAGTATTCATATACCAATTGGTGACAAATAAAAGACTGCAGTGCTTCTGAATTTCTTAACTGGGAGCAGGGCTAATATTGGAATAGAATTTAGGAAGCAAAATAAGGCTAGCGTTTGTAACTGAATTCTAAGTCACAAGTTTTAAATTAAAGGACGATTAGTATTTTATGCAAAAATTTCAGGAGTCTATCAAGAATATTTTATAAAGGCTAGGACTAAATAAATATTCAGAAGCCAACTCCTTTTCTCAGTACAGTATCTTAATATAAGAACAGGCAAAGTCTCAGCGTTTGATGTAGAAGAGTTTCAGGTCACCTAGGACTGAGTTGCAATCACTGCTAGGTTTTACATGCTTTCTACAAGTACCAAGTGTTATCACTGCAAAGTACCACACTGTCCTCACCCACTGTCAAAAGAGAAAAGCAGCACAAAGGACGCATCCTTTTAATTAAAGGAACAGTATGAACGATATACAACAGTATAACCCAAATAGCAAAAGACCTCAATTAACAAAAGACACCAGTGAAAAACTGGAATTCAATTCCTATCTGTTCAAGTAAGAAAAAGCATTTACCACATACAGCCTGATCTGCTTGCTTCCACAGGCATACAATTTCATGTCCAAGCTATGATCAAGCAAATTTTTATTAAATTACAAGTTAATAAATAGAAATCTAAAGAGGATCAGTTACAGTAGTTGTCAAAAAAAAAAAAAAAGCCACAAAATTAACTAGCTTTCTAAAAGAATACTGCAGTATTACCTGGTGGATCCATTTCTATATAAAACATCAAGTCTGTGCCACAATTTCTATCTGTCTTAGCATATTCTAAATCCAGGTCTTCCATATTCCAAACAGTGTTGTACATTTGTGCGAGAGTTTCCCTTGGCTGAGCTCAGTTATAAGAAAAGAGTCCGGCTTTCTTTGTAATGGTGTCTTGGAATTCATTTTAAAACCTATAAGGGGCTGCACTGTAACCTATTACATCACACGCCCCAGCCAATCAAGTCAGAAAAATGTCACCAGACCACTCCTGCTTCATCATTTCTCTTCGACATCCAGCCCTAACACAATCCCAACCTCGCTGAGAACCTACACTTACTAGAGCGGCAACGTATACATGCTCATCGTTTCAAAAAGGTGTTTAATTTGACTGTTCTCCTCCACCAGTGAGTTTTCTAATTCCTTTTTTATTACTCCTTGCAGCATGGTACGCTCCGCTGTTGGCAGGTTGACAAAAGCTGATATGCTGCAGCACGTAGCTCCCCCCCCCCCCCCCCCCCCCCCCCCCCCCCCCGCGCATCTGGGTTTATGGAGAGCCTGATCATGCCTTGGTTTAAAAATCTTACAAATGCATCAAAATGGTATATTTAAGGTATATTTTACAGCCCTTAAATACCTCCTGTATATGTTAAAACCAGAAGGGATTAAGAACTGTGGATATTTCATTTCATTCCTACAGAATTCACTGACAACTCAGAACTTAAACACTGTTACAAATGTACCACATGAGAAAGCACAATTAAAAGAAAAATCTCCTTCTACCAAACATAGTAAAGTTAAAACTAGACCTTAGGGATTAACAATGAAAAATCTTGATAGGAATGAAGACGTGTGTATTACTAGCAGAAATTTAATGTTACTAACAAGACTAGTCAAGGTAAGTTTTATCTTCCAAAAAGAAAGAGGCCATATATCAGAATGCAGAGTAGAGGTAGCATGATGTTTGCAAACTATTTCTCACCAGTAGCACCAGAAGTCTGAAGGTGGGCTTAATACTGCTTGAGGGGGGAGAGTGATGTAATCACTTTGGGGATTTTTTTTCCCCTCTATCTCAAATGCCTCATACTCTGGGGACCATTAATCCTGGTTAGCAATATTTAATGTAAGGAAATCAATTCCCCTACAGATCTATTAATTTTAGTTCTTTAAAGCCATTCTGCATATAATCTGGCCACCCTTACTAGAGCCTAATGTACATTCCCACTGTAAACCATCTCTCTACGTTTACAATATAAATCATAGGAAATAGTGGAGCAAAGGCAAGGCGTTCTCTGAGGACTGTTCACTTGTACCCTGTCTACCTGAATTCATTTCCCCATTAATGAGGAAGGCAGACTCAACCCATACCCTGCAGCGGGCTCCCAGGGACATTTTTCTATTCCTCAACTCAAAATCACACACACACACACACACACACACACACACACACACAAACACACACACACACACATACACACGGTCAAAGTGGGGGTGGGATATGTCCTCAGATAAGGTTCAGAAAAAAATTTTTTTGTTTAATACAAATGTGTTTCCTCCCCCAAAAGGAGTCCCGCCAGCAGCTGTGGACAGGCTAACAGCCCAGAGGGCCACCCCATGCCATTGGGAGCACTTGGTGCAAACCAGTCCTGCTGCTGGATCCCCTGTGCCAAACCGACCCAGGGAGGAGGGGTGGGAGACAGGTGATTTTCCACCTCTCTCCAAGGCCCGGCACCAACTTCGAGCCAAGCACTTTGTAATTACCTCCTTCCCCATTTCTAACCTAAACCCCATCTTTTCCTCCCACTGTGTCCCTCGAGGAAAGGAAAGGGGGGAGTGTCTCCCTAATCTCTTATCTGCCCTCCCCAGACAGCACTTAATCAGTCTCACTCACACACTCACACACACACACACACACACACACCCGCAAAGACAAACTACAGAAGGGAACCTTTCACAGAAGTACAAAAAGCAGAGCAGGGAAGCAGCGAGGGGGGGCACAAGTGAAAGGCAACTTACTTTGCAGGTTACGCATGTCTGCAGTTTCCCGCGGCAAGGCCAGGATCCGACAGTGCAAACAATGCCCCCGGCTAGTCCTGCGGCCCCTGCGGTCCCCGCTCCGTGGCGGTGCTCGCGCGGGCAGAGCGCAGGGACAGGGGCGGCGGCGGCGGTGGCGGTGGCGGCGTGAGACCCTTGGGCTCGCGCGGCGCGACACGGACGCCGGGTCGGGACCGCCGCAGCCGCGCCGCTCACCGCCCGCTCCCCATGGAGAGAGCCACTGGATGCTGGTGCTGTCCGCGGGAGGGAAAAAGCCCCGGTGCTCGCACGGCTCGCAGATAAAGATCACGGCTTCATGATTAACTTGGGCAGGTTCAAATATTTGCTGAGCTAGGGATTTCGGGTGGGGGAGGGGAGCCCAAGTCAAAGTCAAAGTTGTCATCGGCTAACAAGTGGCCACTGCCAGCCCGACTCGCTCATTTTCGCCGAGGAAATGAGAAGGCCATTGTGAAGGGACCTAAAATAGTCTTTCTAACTGGCTGCGGCAGCGCGCGGGGCTCAAGTGGCCACAGTGAAGCAAGGCACTATGCACGGCCCAACACAGGAAGTGGCTGAGCTAGTTCAGCAAAAATAGAATCAAAGCCTTGCTTGTAAAGGCCTGAGCCTCTCGGAACGGCCCAGAACACCGTGCCTTGCTCGAGTCCACCTCGCCCTGCAGGTGTACCAGGAGAGCCCCACGGAGGGACTCGGCAGGGTACAGGTTTGAAAAAGGTCTGCTCCTGGGAGGAAGATCCCAGGGAAGACTACTGTAATTCTGCATGGATACTACACTCCACGACCACGTGAAGACTGGCAGAAAAAACCCACTATGCAGCTACTTTTATGGAGCCGACTTCAACCCAGGTTTAATTGGCCATATGGTTGCCTAATAATTAAAAGGTGTGTCTGCATGAAGTTCACGTGACTGCTAAATGGCGCAAAGGACAGGGCCTGGAGAATGGTATGCCTTCCCAGAGGATTTCTGTCCTCTGAGAAAGTTGCAATGAAACAGACTAAAATTTGACCTAAGAAAAATTTCACTGGCGTCCTCGTAAGATGGACGGCTTTACTGATATCCCCAGAATGGTAACAAGGTAAAGTCACAGAATCACTAACTCTAAAACCAGAAAGTAATTTTCAAGAGCACTTCAAGAAATCCCTCAGGCTACACACACATAACCCCGATCCAGAGGGCAGAGGGGTGAAGCGGTTTGCCATGGGATCAAGGCACGAGCACCACAACCTAGCCTTCAGACTTTTGGTCCTAAATTCCTTTTTCTCCACCCACTGGTCCTGGTCTTCACTTCCTTCTGCCAGAGAAAGTTAAAATTAACAAGTGAAACTGAAGTTAATTTCTTTTAGGCCACGTGTGAAAAATTTCACATGTATAACAAAACTGACTTTTCCTGTTTTCTATTTTTAGCTTATTTATTTAAAAAGACCTTCTAATTATCTGTGAAGAAGCACCGTTCTGTCTATAGTATTTACCCTCAGACTCTGCATAGGAAGACGACCCCATGGTCCTGTGCAGAGCTAAAGGAAGATCTAGGTGCTGACATACAGTGCACGCAGGCAGGCCCCAGCTTGAGGATCACCGGTAATATCTGGGAAGTGTGCTAACCTCATGATACAAGTGACTTCACAAACTTTCCTTTGGTGCAACTGAGAGAGCACGAAAAACCCACTTTCCAATGGAAAGAAAAAAGTCTTTAAGAGAATCTTCCAGCTCCTGCCTGCTGATCACAGGGACATATGGTGAGTTCTGCGAACACCCTTGCATCCTCAGCTGCAGAATCTTGCCCTACTTTTAAAAATAGTCTTTCTAAAGCTAGAGAGCTTGGAAACATCAGTCTCCTCAGCATACCTGTCTGATTTTACATGATGTTCCATGTCAAAACCTTCCAAGATGATGATGTTTTCTAGTCCAACAGTATTATTTTCCATCTCAGAAGAAAACTGTCCACTGTCCAAGAAAGCAGTACACCCCCAACTTAGAGAGAGCAAGTCTTAGATTTGAGAACTTTGCATCAAGTTTCTCACAACATGTACAACCCTCTACCATAGAGGTTCTATTACATTACTGGAAGTGTGAGCTTAGTCTTTTCTCATTCAGTTTTCGGCTTTGGGAAAAGTGATGGGCAAGACGCTCGCTGCTCTTCATTAGCTTAAAAAGGGAGCCCTCTGCTGGTAGAACAGAATCAGTAACTTCTCCTTGGGAGAAGATGTTCAACTTTCTGCGTTGTTTCATTCATCTCCCACTATGTCCAAAATTTCACACGAATTAAACAGAGGATTCATTTGCAAATAACTCATAAATCAAATGTACAGATATCATATCAACTTAGGAAGTGTTGCTCATGTGGCTGCTAAGCTCTTTAAAAAAAAAAATTTTTGTATTTTAATTTCAGCATGTGTCCGAGACCCCAAAAGACCCAGCCAGACTAGAGAACTTACACACATATTTGAAAACTAACTTTACCTTCTGGATTCCTCAAAACAGTATGTCTTACTACTTTTCCTTTCCTCAAAGTTTTGTAAAACTCATTTCAGAGGCAAAAAAAAAAAAAAAAGGCCACATTTCCTTTCTCAGCAGGCATGATATAGTCAGTAAAATATCGTGAAAATAAGCTTGAAAGGTACAGACGGAACACTATCTCACACGTGCAAATCACCATCAGATAGCATTCCCCAACCAGCTTCCATCCTGCACAGCTTCTTTAAAAAAAAAAAAAAAAAGAAAGAAATGCAGTGAGAAGAAAAAAATAAGTGAACCAAAATTTTCAAGGGTTAAATGAATGCCTCCCTTCATAATTTTAACTTAAGACAAATGAGGACAGAAGGGGCCTTTCAGGATGTTGCAAATTCTTTACCCCACATCCAGTGCTCTTACTGACACTGCACTAAGGAGAATGTCCATTTGAATTTATAAATAAGCCCAGATTTACATAGGATACATTCTACAAAATATGTGAAAAGGTGTGACCATTGCTTGGCAGAATGAAGCACTCCTTCCCTCTCGAATGCTGTCCCGAGAGAGAAGGAGTCTGCGAGATGAAAACAAAAGTTGCCCGATACCCCACCGATACATGCACCGCTGAAATACGCTTCTTTTTCAGAGCACAAATAAAACTTCCTATTTTTCATTATAACCTAGTATGGCTTGCCTCTCTGTTTATTCCGACCCATCTAAATATATGCCTTTTTTTCAAGGTTTCATTTCTCACCTTTGAAACAACCCTCTAATGTCAGACCACATTTTAAACCCAATAAAAAATAAATCAGAGAAAAGTAAAACTCTTTGAAAGTCATTTCCCTCTACCTTAGTGCTTGCTTTAGTCTTGGTTGAAAACCAAGCCCAGAGCATTTAAAACAAGATTTATGAATCAGGCTCTTCAGGATGAATGTTTTGCAATGCGCCAGTGGTTAAACATTAACTCTGACAGGTGTAGAAGGGCAGGAGGGAGAAAGAGTCATTTATTTTCCACTCTGGGCTTGAGGGTGCAATATTAGACTTCAATTATGCTGCATTAATATTTCTGAATATATCCATGAAATCTGAAATATGTAAATACACTTATAATAGGTTTCATTCAGAGCTGCCCTGTGTTAAATGGTCCTGTTTGTACCTTAGTTGCCCTATAGAAATCTGCTTTAGCTATACCTAAGTATCAAGAGTAAACATAGCACCATAATGATTCAAGAAAACCTGCTGTTCAGCTTTAGGTACTCTGAAGACTTTTAGGAACAAAGGGAACAGCAGACTACCCAAGTTCTGAGAACTCAGTGACTCTGTGTTTAACCTTTCAAACCTTAGTTTCCCTCCAAAGAGGGGAGATGCTTGCTTCACAGGTTTGCTGGATGCACTAAATGAGTGGGTATGCCAAAGTTCTTTGAAAGTTGGTTAGTCTAAGAATTTTTAAAATTTATGCAGATTTTTATCCTTTGCTTAGCTCTATGCTAGGAGGAGCTCAACAGGAGAAGAAGGCTTTGTCCTTGAGGAATGTAACTGAGCAGAGGAAAGTAACAGGAAGAACTACGGAATAGTTAAGTTGAAGAGGACAAGGTCTTAAAGGCATAAGCCTATGGAATGGGTTGATCACTGCACATCCAAGAGGGAGAAGACCTTCCTGTGAAATGAAGTAGATGGCACTGTTTGGGGCTGCCATGTACAGGTGTGCATTTTGTACACCACACAGAGGCACGTGGCAGGGGGAGGTGCTACTGAAATCCAGGCCCCCTCCACTCACCAAGCTGCACACACGGGAAGGGGCATGATACTAAGTAAGGTACCTTCCTCCCTCCAAGCAATGCACCCATGGAGCAGGACCTGACCAGTGAATGTGTCGTCTGCAGATTAGCAGTGAAGCCCGAGCAGGCATCTAGAGGCCTGGCTCCGCAGGCTGGCAATGTGGGCTCGGGGGGGCGGGGGAAGGGCCTGACGGGAATGAGGAGCTGGAGCTGCAGAAGAGGGCCCCCTCCAGTAGGTCCTTAAAAACCAGAGTTGAGCAATGGTAGAGACAGGCTATAGGGTCATGACTTTCAGTACTTGTCACCTCATTTATATCTCACAACAACCCCAGGAGAGAGGCATTGTTCCCATTTCGCAGACTAGAAAACAGTTTGGAAAGGTTGAATTACTTGGTATGAACTCGGCAAATAAGCAGCCAAGAGCTGATTTAAACCCAGATCTATTTGAGACTCACTGTTCTTACCAGCGCACGATGGATGGAGTGACTGAGTTTTATCCCCCACAGCTATAAAAATTGCACTGGGGCTCTTTACTATAGGTGATCCATACTGGAAACTTCAGAGGACTTAAAAGCAGCCCTGTTCCTCATGAAGGTTCCCCAAACCCAGGAAGCAAGTGCAGTGCTGAGCCCCAGGCTGGAGTCCGGGACTGGGTCTCTCCCGCAGGTGACCTCCTCCACCAGGTGACCTGGTTCTGGCACACACAGTTTGGTTAGCACCACGTGACCTCTCAACCTCTGGGGGGCGCTTCAGTCTCCTTATGAGCAGAGAAGAGCTGGGCAATGCTTTCAACTCTACAATGATGCTTTTTATGATACTGTCATTTAAAACATTTACTACTTCTTAAAGTCTACTGTATCAAGCCATTCTTTTTGTATTTTGCAATTTATTTTGACTAAACCTTTGAAACTCGAATTCCTCTTCCCCTTTCCAAACTGTACCAATTCTTCAAAGCCCATTTCAGTCCCATTTTTTTTCTCTAAGCCTTTTCTGTCTTCTCAATCACCCTACAAAGTCACCCATCACCATCTCTAAAATTCTTTTCATATTTACAGTAAGCACCCTCCCACCTAGTACTCAGATACTGTGTGCTAATGGTCTTATTTGAATTGACACATTGCCTCTAACATCAGTTTTGCCTATCATTTCAAGCACTACCAGGTAAAAACTATGAAAGATACCTATCCCATAATAGCCTTGCTTCTCTGTCTCCCCCCCAAAGCATTCAAGTACTCATTTCTATTCACAACAATAAAGTCATTGCAAATGAATGATTTATGACTTCACCGGAGATGCACCGGTGTTGTGCTTCCAGAGCCCTCTGGTAATAGCACATGATGCGGCAATGATGAAGGAGTCTAGGAAGATGTCGGATCCCAACCAGGCCTAAGAAATCATTTCTCTAACCAAGAGTGCC
The DNA here is from genome assembly GCF_009762305.2 of Zalophus californianus. Lineage (NCBI taxonomy): Eukaryota > Metazoa > Chordata > Mammalia > Carnivora > Otariidae > Zalophus > Zalophus californianus. Next base: position 51,878,380 of record NC_045599.1, on the reverse strand, counting down.
CTGCCAATCATTTCACGAAGCCATTCCTGAATACAAAGGTGTTCAGGATGAGGACCTTCTTCCTGAGGTACTTAGTACGTTTCCACAAGTCAGACACACTGAAGCATTTATTTTATTCCAAAGGGCCTATACATTCTTCAGAGTAGCTAAGAGATACCACACAAAGGGAAAAATGGCTCAAACTAGCATTTAGAGATGACTCAGATTCAATGTTCTTGAGGAGGCTGCATGAATCTTGGGATGGTCTAGGAAACGGTCAATGCACTGTTTACCATTCAACATGGCTGACAGGACTAACCCACCTTTGAAACTGGCACACCAGTTTCTCAGAAGAAGAATGCAGCAGGGTCTATGACCTAGCAGGCGGTCTTAAGTGCGCATAGTGAAAATGGATGAACGTCAGTTTTTTTTTTTTTTTGGATGGAATTAGGTTGAAACTGATAAGGACATTTAACCAGTTTATACCAGTCAGACAAATTAAACTCCAACACAGATTCTCCCTGGTGTGTAGCAGAAATTCTCAAAAACTCCATGATAAATTCGTTGGTTATCTATCAAACCCTGTCTGGTTTTTAAGCTTCCATGTCTCCCTGTCTCCAGAAGGGTGGGCACTGAGAAGACAGGGACCACCCTCAGCCCTTTACTGCAAGCAGGGCTCAGCTGTCCCTAGTCTCTGAGACAGACCTCCACACCACACACGCCACAAGGAAGTGGGAGGCAGGGCTCCGCCCTTTAGATCAGGGGCCTATTTTGTTGTTACTAGTCTTCCTTCCCCACCCGCGTGTTTAGTCTAGGGTGGGGGACAGTCAACAAAGGGCTCAAGTGTCATGTTTCACACCTGCCCCTGTCCCCTCATCACAGGGTACTTTTAACCTACCATTGGATCTTTTCTACTGAGCCCAAAGGCAGCCTCTGAACACCAACACAGAGTTCCCAAATCCATTAACAAATGCACCGAGCAGTCACATGAGATGAAACCTTTTGGCCGCCCCCTGGACTAAAGTCCTAGGCCACTGTTGACAGATTTCTCTGATGCCATTCTCCTACAATTCAGACTGTCCCCACTGAACATCCTGCCTACCGTGATTTGGAACATTTGGAACATACCCCTCTTGCTTTATGTACTTGTTTCTGCTGCCTCTCTTACCTTTGGATACCATATTCTGGGCCTGTCCATGTGAGCCCTTCCAAATACCTGCACCGTGAGTGGTTGGTTACCTATCCCATCCTGCAACCCACACAGGTAGGTTTTAAGCCTAAGCCCTGCCTCTCTCAGTCTGCCCCATCCAGCTGTACACCACCACGCCTGGCTGTGTAACACCTACAAAAGCATGACGTAATTCCCCATTGCTGAACACAGGGGGTCCCCATTATCTTATACAGAGATAAACAGGGTAGTCTGCATGAGTTACCGATAATAAAAAGTAAATTCATCCTGTTTTATTTTAATTCTAGACGAAATTAAGACTACAAGCAACATCTCTACTGGTCCTGAAACTTCACTGACTGGACCCTAATCTTTATTCTCAATGACCAGCTTCTATTAGCTAACTTTTAACAAGCATACAGGCAAAGTAGGGTTGTTTAGACTTTCCACAGTAGAAGAAAAATACATCAGTTTAAATTAAATCCACTACTAACATGGTTGACATTTCCTGCTTTGTTATTAAATGGCTAAGTGAATGCCAGCCTGCTTTCAAAGAAGTGTCTGGCTTGCTCTAACTTGCTGCAATGAACACCCTAGTTTCATACTGCTTGCATTCTTGAAAATGTTTATTTGGACAGACCTTTCTCAGCAGACCTGCTTCCAAAACACACATTCCAAAATACTTCAAATTATATAGTGATTATAAATCCCCTACTTTATAAGTATTAGAAAGAAAAACAAGAATGCCAACTAAAATGAGCTCCATAATTTATGCAACAACCGGAAGCATCAAAGTTGAGAGGAAGGGAGAGCTCCCACAACCCTCATCTAAAACCAAGATCATCCAGAGATACTGAAATCCAGAGATACTGAAAAATCCACATATACTGAAATCCAGATAATATTTACCATATACACTACCACTCAGCCATTCTTTCTGTAAGTCGCAAGGTAACACTTTATGGATCGCGATTCTACCAGAAACTGATGTTCCTTCAGAGAAGGTCTAAAGCCACCATTCTAAAAAATGAACCAGGAGAGAATTCTAAAAGTTCAAAAAGCATTACCTGGTGCAGGCTGTCGTTCATTCCACTCAGTTGAGATTAAAATTTCTATAACTTTTATGAGGTGTTCAGTATTCTCAGAGCTACAAAAAAAGAGAGTTTTATTAGAGATTTTTTTTTCAAAACAACAAACTCATGTTCACTTATACACATTCAAGCCAATGTATCTGGTATAAAGGTACACATGCATCTGTGAGCGAGGATCTTCAGAAGAAGTTGAATGATCCATCAGCTTAGGACCACCAACATCACCCAAAAACACATGCTTCTCTCCTTTCACCTTACCTGGCTGCTGGGAATCTGAAAAGCAGAGGGCTGAAAAGTTCAGAGAGTACTCTTGCACTCAGAAGATTCTTGCTGGAGGTTTGAGAGAGCTTGAAGAAATGTTTTAGCAAATACTGAAGCGTAAGCCAATACTGATGAGGTATGTTAGGTGCCCTAATGAGCTTCTTCAACAGCTGGATATATTCTTCAGAGCTCTGTACTTCTACAGAGTTAAAAAAAAAAAAAAAAAAAGAAAGAAAGAAAGAAGAGTTGTTTCTAGATATCAGTGACTAAACACCTAGAACACTTCTGTTCTTCCAGCTGCAGAAGAACGAGTCCTTTTAAATGAAGTCATCAGAAGCAGCGACAGGACATTTGTTCTCCTCGTTAGAAAATACATTGTGAGAAAGTAGAAATCTCAAGTCAAATGGAAATGCAAGAAACTCTTGGTGTAAAAAACCACAAGAGGATCAGGGTGTGCTGGCAGAGATCTGCCCTCTACTGAGCAGCTTCGAGTGTGATTGGCTAATTTGGAGGAGCATCAGATAAGTATCACACGTTTTAACTTTGAAGATTACGAACCACAATTTCCTGTCCCCAAAGCACTTTGAGCATTAGCTCCTAAGCCTGACTCAAGTCCTCTTCCCTCAACACATTTTGTAATGGCCACTCGAGGAAAATGATAAGAACATCCCCAGTCGGTGGGTCCTGGTCCCAGGTTCCCTGAATCCAAAGACGGCACTTGGAACACTGTGGCCTTCAGTGACATAGTGAACTTTGTTAATGCTGATAAAAGGTTAACAATTAGCCATTTCAGCATGTGGACAGTCTTCCTAAGCAAACGAGAATCTGGGTCTTCTATTGGATGCCCCGGTAAGGGAGGGAATTGGTGCTAATGGGGAGGGAGGGTGTTGGGGAGGGCGCAGATTCCGACTAATATTTTCTAAAACACCGCTCTTTATATGCAGCATTTAATAGAGTTTACATGCACCTGCACATCTCAATATATGTGGTCACTGAGGTTTTCAGAACAGAAAACAAACCTTGGGCTAAATAAATCATTTCATTGTAAACGGCTACTGGAATGACAGGATTCGGTAAGTCCACAAGATAGCGTTTGAAAGCGTCTCCTAAAACTTGCACATCAATCATTTCCAAGTCCATGGAGGCGGCATCTGTGACAGAAACATTTTAAAAAGTATTTCAGACATTGTATATATTGGTTGGGCCCATTTTTCTGAATATTTGACTTAAATGTGACACAAGAAGGGAGGCAACAGGAGGGCAAATATAAAATTCTTGAGTATTTCTTAGCGGTGCTTCTCAAAGGGGTTGCCCCGGGCATTGCAGATAGAACACTTTTTCTTTGTGGAAGTCTGTCCCCTAAGTTCTAAGCATTTCCCATGATGGCTTCTGCCCATGATGCCAGGGGCACGTTCCCAGATGGTGGGGCAACAATAAAAAATCACACCCCCGTTATAAGCTGAATTGCATCCCCCACAAGTCATAGGTTGAAGCCCTAACTCCCACTGTCTCAGAAGGTGAACGTATTTCGAGAGAGGGCTTTTAAGGAGGTGGTTTAGCTAAAATGAGGCCATTAGGGTCGGGCCCTGATCCAACTTGGCTGGTATCCTTCTAAGAAGAGGAAATGTGGACACATAAAGAGACACCAGGAGCACAAGCATGGAGGGAATGCCTCGTGAGGACTCAGTGGGACGGTGGCCATCTGTAAGCCAAGGAGAGAGGCCTCACAGGAAACCAAACCTGCCTTGACCTGGGACTTCTAGTCTCAAGAACGGTGAGAAAATAGATTTGTGTTTGAAGCCACCCAGTCTGTGGAATTTTGTTATGTCAGCCCTAGCACACTAAAGTAGCCCCCTGAACATACCTTCTGGAGGGTGGTTCTGCTCTGAGAAAGGCTCTGTCTAGGGATGGCTAATCATTTAGTAAATGCTTCCTAAAACCTCAACAGGAAAACACGAAATGCAAATCCAGATATTGCCTAAATTTTGAGTTGCTGAATACTGCATCTCAGAATTCATACAAATTTAGCTCAAGAGAGTGAACAAACAGTAAGATATACAGAATTTTAACAGTCGGTCTCAAAAATAGCCATAAAAATATTTTTAACATTTTTAGAATGTTTCCCCCTGATTCTGACAGGGTATTCTAATTAGGATACAACTAGTCTAACCTGTGGGCACTGAACTAGCTCCTAAGAAAGAGGAGCACATCTGTCTAGTAAACCCTTCAGCCGGAAAAGAGGTCAGGCAATTCAATAACGGGGTGATACTAATCCAAACCACGCTCTGAGGACTCAGGGTAGAAAAAGGCACAGTGTCTGGCAAAAAGAGGGGCTGCTGGGGCAGGAAGGGCCACAGGCATCTACATACAGGAGCGGCATCTGGCCGCTGCTGAAGGACGTGCACCACTGACGTGAAGGCCAACCTGAAGATTATCTGGAGCCTTGTGTACTCAGGGCAGATGAGGTGAGCTGATGGATGAAATGCTCTAGTTTTCAACAGCTTTATTCTTTTTAGTGTTAACGATTAGCTGGAAAAGAGCGCTGCTGGCAATGAGGGGAACACTTCTGGTGGTTTGAACTGCAGTGGTAGAGACGCGTGAGGCATTATCAAGAGCTGACATAACGTGGTGACTGACTGGATCAGGCGGTGGCCTGGGAGAGGAGGAACCTGTGTCCCCCAAGGTGTGGGAGTCGGAGGAGGAAAAGGTGGCGTCCTCGATGGCCACAGAGCGAGTGTGATACTATCAATCACTCCGGGTTCAACGTGAAGTTACAGAAGTTCCTGGGACACATCGTTATCATAAACCAAACCTGCCCCGCTAACGAGGCAGACCTTATGAAAGAATCACACAACACCAATAAAGCTCAGGAAAGTTCATCTGGTAGAGAATGTGCCTAGGTGAGCTGGAGGAGAAGAATTACTAAACTCAGTCAGTGGAGGGGCACATGGCTGTGCCCCAGAGAGTGAACGGCACATGCCACACCTCCAACAGGGCTGGGAGAGGCAGTGCCCGGTCCGTGCACAAAGGACCCACGTGAGAAGTAAGGCAACTACCAGTGTGCCTGTCAATGAAACCTGTGTGTGCACCACGCGAGCAACATGCCACAGCCACTGACCGCCTGATAAGCTGCTCCTCCCCTCCCCTGCCCCCGGACCCTTCCTGCCCTGTATGCTTCATTTACTAGGTCTCTTTGCCCGGGGAATTAATATTACCTAATTTGTTCATCGTAAAGAAATTGATAAACCATTTGGTGATTGGTAAAAAAAAAAAAAAATTAAGATGCTCAATATTCCACAGGCCCCTCCCTCGGGCAGGGTTTCTACTGCCTTCCCTGTGCGAGAGCAGTGCTGATGGGCCACATCTCTACCACACTTCCCAGACAGTATGGTAATTAGTTGTCTCTCAACTAGACTGAGAGTACTTCAAGGGCACGGACTGTGGCTCTTCCCTGCTCTTCCTGCTTCCCTCAGTGCCCAGCATATAGGAAGTGCTTGCGAAATGTTTGTGGACTGAGCCATAGCATGTCCTCAGAGTAATGTCAATTCACCCAGGCCCTTCTCTTAACACATGAGGTGTGTTCCCAAGAGCCTTAAGCCTTTGAACAAAATCATCTTACTTCAAGCCTTGGGATTAGCCTTTGGATAAGCTCACTTTATGTCAAATCCATTAGTGCTGATGACATAGTATATTGTTTTTTTTAAAGTAGCTTCTAAAGCTCCTTGGAGCTCTTGACTTTTGTTCTCTAAGTCTCCTTTTCTGCATTCAAACTATCCTAATGAACTCTTCCAAGAGCTAAGGACATCTGTCATGTGATGACTTCTGAGGTTAGCTAGGCAAGAACTCCACAATCTTTAGGTCTAGGATAGAGGAGTTTATACCCTCTATACCCCAACTTTTCACTGAGTCTTCTCAAGACAGGTAAACTAGTAAGCTCTCCAGCATGTCACCTTTCCTCCCAAAGGGATGGAGTCTCCTCCCCAGCTCATCTCTACCTAAGTTAATAGTTCTCAGTCAGGGTTTTCCATTTTACTGCCTCACTCCAACCCCAACCCCCACTCTCAGAAGACATCTGGCAATGTCTGGGGACTTTTTTTTTTTTTTTTTTTTTTACAATTCGGGGACCATGCTACTGGCATCTACTGAGTAAAGAACAGGTGTGCTGAGGCTGCTAAAGCCTCAGTTTTTAAAGTGAGGTATAACTGACATATAACCCTATCTATCATTGTAACAACAGGATTTGATATCTGTTTATGTTACAAACGATCACCACCATCAGTCCCAGTTAATCTATCACCAGAGTTACAGAATTTCTCTTTCTTGTAATGAGAACTTTTAAAGAAAAGGCCTGCTTTGGGTTAAGAGAAACCAAAAAAAATCAGGAGAAAATTCAAATGAGAACAACAAAGATTAATTCACTTTACGTCAATACAGCAGCAAAAAAAGGAGTAAGACAAATTTGGGTGTAAGTCCCAGCTTTGCCTTCAGCAGTGACGGATACTCCTATCCCAGGGGTACTATGGAGATGAAACAAACTAACTTAGGAGGGTGCTAATAAAAGTGTGATGCTGTCTTCCACATCCATCCTTCTCAGACATTGGTAATTCACAGGGTTGGTTAAAAGTTATGAATTCTTTTCTCTTTTTTTATTTTTTTAAGTGTAAGTGACTTTTCTCTGCGCTTCCTCCAAGGTATTACAATATTTTTATGGACTGAGAAATCCTCAAGCTATGAAAAGTCCTGGAGGACCCACTCCTAAATTTAGATGTTTACTTTTTTTCTTCTCACAAAATTCACTTTTATCACACAGAATCCACAAGAAACCAGTCTTCTACGTGTGTGTTTTGATAGCAAGTGGCGAAGAAAAGCTGTCTATCAAAATACATTGCTGACGTTATTTCTGGTTAGTTATTCCATCTCAGAGGTGATGTGAAGATTTTTTTTCTAAAGCTAAAGTGCATCATTTGTATTCAGTCACATTTAAAAGCTTAACCACTATTTCTCAAATAACTCTCATCTCATCAGTCTCTGATGTCTAAACATTTCCTGTGACTGTTGTTCAGTTTGACCAATTTTCTGACCAAAACATGTATCTCAATTTCAACTGGCCAAGGACAAAACTCAGTTTCCTTACCACTCTGGTCAGGCTGTGAGAAATAAAGGACAAGTGTTTCACTGTGAGTTTTCTGCCAGTCAGCTCCTACTGACCTACTCTGGGGGTAAGGCAGGAGACCCAGCTGCCAGGGCACATGCCTTGCACATGTGGGAGGCTGGCTTCCATGCACAAAATAAAAATGAAAGTTTGAAAAAAATTTTTTTTCAAACTTCAAACATTTGGGTGGTGCATTTCAGATGAAACTATTTACTGATATAGAATCTTTTTTTCCCAGAAACATCTTTTCTAGAAATTGTCATGGGCTGCCTCAACTTCACATTTTCATTTACTACCTTCTTTGCACAAGTAACCTGTCTAGAAGAGCTTCTTCCCAAACTAGGTTTCATTCTTTTGGTTTCAGATGTCCAAATTCAATTACAAGACTGTGAGGCAGAGAATTATTTTTCTAAAAGAAAAATTCTGAGAGGGAATGAAGAATCTGAGAGATTCTACAAGGGGCTACGGAAGATGACTTGCTGGAATGACGGCCGGTACATTTATTCACATTTGTAGTTTTATTCCATTTGGCAAACTAAGTTGAATTGATGTCATCTAACCAATGGTGTGCTGCAGCTGGTCTGCTCCAAAGGGCCACCTGTGCTCAATTCTTTCCAAGTTGGGAGTTTAGTGATAACACGTTGGCAGCCTGAAATTGACCACAGCGGGCATACTGACACCATGGAAATGGGCAAATGCTAAAAACCAGGCTTCCTCCGCCTCTGAGAGTTGGGTTTACCAGCACACCACTGAATATAACAGTATCATGATGTTACTTAATATAAACATGGCATGAAAAAGCACATAAGCATAAAAGGAAGGAAGGAAGACCAAGAAAAATAAAAAAAGGAAAGGAAAATGGAAAAGGTCAGAAGAGACATTTGTTAAATGACATAGACTTATAAATATTTTTTAAGCTGATCCAGATGAATCAGAGGTAGCCAACTGCACGGTCAGAGAAAGATGGTCGATAGGCAGAGCCAGAAAAATCCCGAGGGGGTGTTTCTCTCCTCTGCAACTCGTGCAGGACCCAGAGGCTCTTGGCTGTGAGGACAGACCATATGCCTGCAGGCAGGCATGCACACACACCCCAACTCAGGAGACAAACATCAAAGGTCAGCGCGGGTTTGCACTGTTACCATAATAGGGCAGAGGGAACTGTGTGTGATTTCTGAGCTTCCTTCAAACTTAGAACACTGCACGGTTAAGTTCCAGTTTTTGGTGTTTTACCTGAGACCGAAAGGTACGAACCATGTTTCCCATTTGTCTTTCTAGCTCTATGACACTCACCACAATCAAGAAGCTGTCGTAATTCTGCTGGGTTGCTGGAGCTCTGTGTTCTGTATAGAGTTGAACATTCCAGACCTAAGACACAAAACAGACTGAGCATGCAAAACACAGCTCTCTGGAGAACCTGTGAGCTTGCTGCCAGAAAGACATTCCAGTTTCCATCCCGTATCTATTCTAGATGTGTACCAAATATTCTTGGAAGTGAACTCCTACTATTAATCTTAGCTGGCATGTCAGTAATTTTGGCAAAGTCATCTGGCCACTAAAGAGCAAGTTAATTATATTTATTAAATTATGGAGAATTTAATAGTTTCCATACAGTAAGTACATGTTAATAGAGTTAGAAATCAAACCAAGGTTATTTCCCCACTACACAGCAACAAAGAGCTTATGTGTCTAGCACAAGTAGCAAGAAACGTATTTAATGAATGCCCAACAGACAACACCCATGAAATAAGAATATAACAAGGTAACGGAGCCCCTCTACCAGTTGATTACCTTTCTTTTCAATGGCTTCCACTAGCTTCATGAGAAGAGGCGGAGCAATGTCGGGAGGGGCAAACTGCTCGGCGAGATCTGGAAGGGCCAAAGCTGCAAATAAACAAAATCCCACGATTATGCTTAATTGGGGTAATCAAATGCATGAGACAAGAGAATTTAAATATAAAACAATGTAGTTCTACTGGACACCAGCAAACTCGGGCCTGAGCAAGACCGAGCCGTGTGCGGGGCCCTGCCCTTCAGAAGACTGGTCTCTGGCCCTCTTACAGCTGTGCCCCCTCCTGCGCCTGAAGGTTTGGGAGCCCAGCGGACAGGCCTACTTCTCCCCTGGGACACATTCCAAGTACTTCACTAGAATCCAGGAATTCCCTGCCCAACCGGCCTCTCGGGGCCTCTCACCCAGGTCCACCCTTCCCAGAGCAGACATCCCTTGGGGGGTGCCCCTGGGCCTGGGGCTGGGTGGGCAGGGCTCGGGGGAGGAGGACAGGGCAGAGCCCCTGCAGGGCAAAGCCAGGATGGGTGAATGGTCCACCCCCACCCCGCCCCCACATCACCACACTCTGGGCCAGAACCTGGAACCCAAGAAACCTAAATTCAATTCATTACAAAGGAAAAACTGTCCAGGTAGGAGGATGGGACAGATTTTACTCAACAGTTCATTAACATGATTTATAACTTTAAAATATTTAGGCACAGGGCGCTTGCAAATGATCACTGGCCCCGTGACATTCACTTTAAGCCCCTGTGTACCTGCCACGCAAGTCTTCGTTTGCCGACATGCATTTTGGTCACTTAATATCTTAAGAAATGTGATGCTTTCGCCAACGTACTTTCGCCATGCTTTCTCTCCGTGTTTTACCAATTGCAGTGATACAAGAAGAGACTAATTGGCTGACACACAAATAATGGCCTTCCGTGGTACATTTATAACTGTTGTCTCACTCCAAAAATACACGAAACCATTTTAAGTAAAAATATCCATCTCATAATACACCAGAAGAGGGAGCTAAATATATTCACCTCACTTTTCTCAAACTGCAAAATACACCTAAAGGAGAGTCTATATGAAAATATCTACAGGTGCAACCTTTTCATTAGCCACCAACACGTAACTTTTTCCCATTTAAGGTTCATTACTGTGCACTCTTACCTAGGAATAGACAGTTTATAGAATTTAAGAAAGATTCAATATTTATACTTTAGTTTCAGTGAGATTTTAGTGGTATGATTCAAGGCATTTTATTATGTTAAGCAGATTTCTAATGAAGCCCACCTTCCTAATACTAAGAGTCATCACAGAAGAAGAAATTCATGATATAAAAGTCAACCTCAGAGAATGAAGTATGATTTATGTCACTTTACAAACCTTAAACCCCATGGTCTAAGAGCCTTTTAGACTGCAGTATGCCCTGGGAGAGACGGACACATGTGATCTTGCCACCTAACCCAACTGGCCATTTAGGTCCCCAGGATAAGAGAAGAGCTAGATGAGTAAAGAAAATCGCACAGCAGCACTGTCCACTAGAACTTTCTGTGATGATGGAAATGCTCTATCAGCTGTGCTATCCAAGAAAAGCAGTGACTGGCCAACTAGCCACATGTGGCTACGGAGCAGGAGAAAGGCAGCCACTGCAGCTGAGCAAAGGAATTGGTTTATTGATTTAAACTGAAATAGTGGTATGTGCTAGTGGCCACGGTACTGGAGCACACAGTCCCACAGCCTGGGTGAGGATGGATTTTGTCAAGAGCAAACGGAAGATTCCTGAGTTGGCTGTGTGCTACTAAGACCCCACCATAAAGCCATCCCTGGGGACAGAGCTTCTGGACATCGGGTTCATCGACATTTGAGCTCAGGGCATGAAAAGTCTGTCACAGCTTCCCAGGTGACTCTGTCCAACTGCAACATCACTGGAACACGCTATGGACTTCATAAAGGAAGCACAGACATGCCACTGACTTTCTAGACAGTCACGATGCAGAGAGCTGAGTGGGAACTCCATCTCCCCTGTGTTCCCCGTACCTGCCTGAGCCTATGGAGCACCTGGACAACTTGCTAGGAAGACAGATCCCCAGGTACGACCACAAATCCCCGGAATCAGAAAATCCAGGAATGAAGCTGCTCATCTATTTTGGGTTAGTACTAAGTTTTAGGACATGCTATGATGATAAGCAAAATCAGGTGGGTAACCCCCTGAAAAAAAAAAGAACACCAGCAACGACATCCCCCAATTCTCTAAATGTCAAAACATGAGTATATCTGAAAAGCACTGACAATAAAAATGTCTTGCAAGTTTCGTGTAGTCTTTTCATTAAAAGCATTGTAAAATAAAAAAGGATAAAGTGTAAAATGAAAGGGCATACCGTTTCATTTCCTCTGATAAACTATAAACTACTTCCTTTTGCCTCAGAAGATTATCAGCTCAGAAAAAATGTCCTCCCCTATAAATGCCTTCTACACTGAACAAGCTGATATGTATCATCCTATCAGCATATGTAACAGAGGAAAACAAGGGTAGAGAAACGGTGTAGAGAAATATTAATTAGAATTCACTGCAGTGTTTCTCCTTAGCCTTCTCAAACTTACAGGTCTTACTTGGCACATGCCAAGATACAAAAAGCTAAAGATTAACTAGTAAATACACAATCCCACATGGCAATGCTCATCCAACTAACATGCCCTGCTCCTCTGTGCCCGCCCTCAGAAATTACTCGGCCTTTTTTTTTTTTTTTTTAAATTAAAATAATCTTTAAAGTTGGCAACTGAAAATGGAATTACTTAATAAAGGTTTATCTCTTTCCAGAATCTTATCAACACCATCATTTCTGCAGGCAAATGTGAAAGTTAAATTAACTGATAATGAAAGATTTCACCTAATTGCAACTGAAATATGCACCCAGCAGTTGTTTTATGACTGGGTTGGCAAATACTACGTAGAAAGGGTTTCCATCTCTCCATTTGTTCGCTTTGGCTTGAAGAATAAAAAAGAAAAAAAGTAAAACCTTCTTTCTTTAGTCCTTTCAATGTTTCTGTGGCAAAAAATGGTAGTTTACCTTCAGTATCCTGAGCTACAAAATATCATGTGTTTCACTAAAAAAACGGTTACGTCAAGGGGTACCTGGGTGGCTCAGTTGGTTAAGTGTCCAACTCTTGATCTCAGGGCTGTGAGATCGAGCCCCACCTCAGGCTCTGCACTGGGCATGGAGCCTACTTGGTCTCTCTCTCTCTCCCCCTCTGTGCACCTCCACTCTGTTCTAAAATAAACAAACAAACAAACAAACAAACAAACAGTTACGCTGAGTGTTGGAAAAGCATTGTGATAGCCATCAGGTACCTAGAGCAACGCTGGAACTTTTCTCAGAGCATGCCACAATACAAAGAAGAAAGCTAGATGTACATCGGGAGGGTAAAGGTACTCTTCCTGTAACAGGTCTAGTGAATTTCCCACTGAGTTTTTAATACTGATAAAAGCTGTATTACTCAAATGTCTGAATCATTACAGCTGATTAAGGTTTTGCAATGGGAATTTTTTAAAAGAGAAATTTTATAAGGAGAAACCTTATTTTTTAAATAACAATTCAGTGAGTTCCTATTCTCTAGTACAAAATCTGTGATCCAATCTATTTCCCCTTTCAAATATTTAAACATAGGGAATATGAAGCCCTACCCAAGAAGTTTTTTTTTTTTTTAAGATTTTATTTATTCATTTGACAGAGAGACAGCGAGAGAGGGAACACAAGCAGAGGGAGTGGGAGAGGGAGAAGCAGGCTTCTCGCGGAGCAGGGAGCCCGATGCGGGGCTCGATCCCAGGACCCTAGGATCATGACCTGAGCAGAAGGCAGAAGCTTAATGACTGAGCCCCCCAGGCGCCCTGCAAGAAGTCTTTAAAATTCACATTTTCTACTTCAGGCAACAGATCAGTCGACATCAAAAATCTAAAAAGTATTCTAAAGCAAAATATTAATTATTTCAACAATCCTAAAATCAACTATTCCTCTAATTTTATTAAGTACACAGGCCAATATTTCCTTTTCCACTACATCCCATTTCACGAAATTCCAACAGGAAATTGTGATTGCTAGGCGCTACCAAATTTGGCAAGTTGTTCTTTGAAAGGTCCATGATAAAGCACCCATCTCATATAATTCAATAAACTAGAACAGTGGAAGTAAAAAAAAAAATACAGGATATACAGATCATACATGATGGTTATCAAACAACACAAAATGATACAGCATGTTCCTCATGAAGTTTATATATAAATTCTTACTGGGGTTTCATCTTCCAGACAGATTTTTATACCTGAACGAGGAATCCTTTTTGGCTTTGAAACCTGCTGTAGCCAGTGTGTACGTCTGGAGAGCCAAGTCCACTCTTAAGAACTTGGATGAATACACAGATCTGCTGACTATAGTCCAACACCAGTTTTGTTATTTTTTAAAAAATTTATTTATTTTAAAGAGAGAGGGAGAGAGAGGAGGGACAGAGGGAGAGGGAGAAGGAGAGAAGCAGACTCCCCACTAAGCCCAGAGCTCCACCCAAGGCCTGGTCCCACGACCCCGAGATCGTGACCTGAGCTGAAATCAAGAGTTGGACACTTAACCGACTGAGCCACCCAGGTGCCCCTGTCCAACACCTGTTTCTGACTTAATGGGATCAGTTTTCCTCAAAAGAAATCAGTATTACTTAGGGAGAAAGAAGACAAGAAGGGTCTAGAAGTGGTGAAGCCAAGACATACATTGCTTCAGAAGAGGAACGAGTCTTCAACATTGATAGGAACATCAATGAATTCGGTGTCGCTGGTGGCAGAATTTCCGATGACACAACAGATGCTGCATTTTCCATGAGTTCTACTTTTCTACCTTAACCCTGGTGACCAGCAATCACAGGGAACGGGAGAGAGCCTTCTCTCCAAACTGAGACCCTTCCCAAACCACGAACACGGATAGGCCTGAACAGTCTTTGGGCACCAGTGGTGTGTGGGAGACGGTGGGATTGCTCACAGTAAACGGTGCCAACACCGCTACAAGGTGCAACATGAAACCAGCACACAGCTGCACCTTCTGGAGGCGGTCTCCATAAAAAAGGGTATTTCAGAGTCAGTGCCTGGCAGGGACGAGTGGAAAGTCTAAGCCGAAATTCTGGGGCTCCAGAGACGGCCCAAGCCAAGTATTTCATTACGGATGGAAGTAGCTTGGAAGTACATGAAAAACTGCCACTTACCTTTTAAAATGTCATACAAATACACAGAAAAGCAAGTGTATATGCCAGGTGTGGGGCAATATTAAATCAAGATGTTTGTTGATTAGCTGTTGCTGAATCAAAACTTTGATTTCTGTCTGAAACAACCTCTCTCATTATTTCAAATGAAAAGTGTACATTCTGGTGGGCAGAAGGCTAACAAATCCCAATAACTGTCTGACATAAACTGTATAAGCATATTCTTACCTCTGTCCATAATGGTTAATTATCCTGACATTTAAACGTCTCGAGCTCTCCTGGCAAAACCCCAACAAATGCTGGCTGAGACGGTACAGCTAACAACTAAAACAGCCGAACACCAGGATGGCTTCCTTCACACTTTGGAACACACCTGTTCCATCAGCAGTAGTGCAATTACTAAAAGCACACATTTAAAGCCAAAGAGACCTGGGATTTAATCTTGGTTTTGCTACTTACTGAGTGTATTCTTGGACATGTTAATTAACTTGAACCTCAGTTTCTTCATCTGTAAAATGGGAATAATTATGAATGCAATAAGGATTAAATGAATACTACAGATAAACATGGTAGGCATGGTGCCCAGTATGGAGAATGCACAAACTAATGGGTAGCTGTTATGAATTTACAATTATTTATGTAATCTTTTTCACTATTATAGATTTTTAATTGTAACGGCAAATTTTAAGACCAGAAAGTATTATAATGCAGACAGAAAGAATTCTCAGTACTTTTTTTTAGACATTATTTATTTATTTGAGAGAGAGCATGAGCCGGTGGGGGGGGGGGGTGGGGAGAAACAGAGGGAGAGGGAGAAGCAGACTCCCCGCTGAGCAGAGAACCCAATGCCGGGCTGTATCCCAGGACACTGGGATCATGACCTGAGCCAAAGGCAGATGCTTAACCGACTGAGCCACCCAGGCGCCCCTCAATACATTTTTTAAGGTGGTACGCTAGAAGCATTTTGAGAGGGCACATATTTCCATCTTGCCTTTCATTGTAACATATAAACACAATTATCTTTTCAGAAGTCATACCTAAAATATAAAGGTATATTTATAAAGACTAATCTATTTGAGTTATACTTCAGTTTTCTGAACATGAAAGAAAAATGAAATTGGAATGATACTGAACTTGGTGGAAACGAGGACTTTTTTTTTGAGAAAGGAGGAGAAAAAAGTATGGGCAAAAAAAAAAAAGGAGTAGAGGCCACGTGGAAAAAAATCTTCAGCTGTAACTACATGATTTTCAGAGATAACTAGTCAGAGGGAATTAAAAGACCTGTCAACAGACGTGGCTAGGAAGTTTGCAAATCTCTTCAGACACCCTAAACTAATCAGTCTTTAATATCTTTGTCTTCCCCCACTGATCCCTTCTGCTCCACAGCTTAAAAACAACTGAAAGAGATCTGAGATCTCTGCCCATTTACTTTTATTTCTAGACCACAGCCTAGTATAGGAAACAAACAGCAGGCAAAGATCTTATTAAACATAAGCAGACATTACAGCTTTGCTTCGGATGGCCTTAGCTAGAACCTCAGAGTGGAAAGATAGCTGACGTGCGAGACTATACTTAATCTTTGACAGGCTAGCCTAATTAATTGTGATTGTTACCATCCAAACTGGAGTCTGATCTAAAGATTACAATTTACAGTGTACAGCAAAAAAATTTAAAATGCTGGGCAGGAGGTAAGTGAATAAGAAAGAGAGTCCCCTTCTGCACCCCAGGAAATAATGTATAGGTGAGTCCCTGGGACCTTGGGGGGCTAACAATTTTTAAGGGAAGTGGGTCTTTGGCTCTGTTGGCTTAGAAAGATTTCATACGAAGTATGACCGAAAAGCCCCAAAAGGGAAGGAAAGAAGAGAAAAATCACGGGACACACCACAGTGTGTGCCTGACCATTTGTTGAATGAATACTGCTGAACATCCACTAGGAGCCACACCCCCACACGAAGACCTGCTTTCATTTTTTATTCCTAGCAGTCCAAAGACTTACCATCCTTATTATCCTGACTCAAAAGGCGAGAAAGTCGAGCCTTACAGAAATTAAGTCATTTGGTCAAGGTCGCAAGGCTTATAAACAGTGCCCTGAAGTTGGGCTTGTACCTGTTTTTCTCCCCCTGAGCCGACAAGTTAAGTCCCAGTAAGGAAAGAAACCTGTGAGAAGTTTGCCAGAATTTCCTGCCACATCTCCCTAATTTAAAGGGGAATGATGACAATGGTGTTGCATAACACAGATATTTGAGGCTTGATCCCACCAGTGAACAGCCACAGTACTTTCTGGCGTGCTCACGTAAAGTTACCTTGATAACACTTGTTTCTGCATTTCCCCCAAATAAGCAAGGCAGCACCAAGTTCCTCATGATCAAACCTTTTCTCATGCAGATCATTAACACCATAAAGAGAAAGCAAGGGGAGCCCCTCCGTAGAAGAGGGAGGCAAGGGCTTCAGGTGAACCCCTGCAGAGGCACTCACTCTCTCCCATTGCTCTCTGGTAATAGATTTCACAAACATATAAATATAACACATTAAAAATGTTTCAGAGTAATAAAGCAGGGCCTTCCCATGTAACCCGAGAAACCCCTGTCACTCAAGAATTAAAGATCCACTGATCAGGAGGGCAGAGAAGTGAGAGAGAAACTGGAAAGACATTACTGGTGCAACGAGAGAGACCTGCAAGAAACATCTTGATCTTGGCTGGACCCTCACTACCTGCGCGACAGCAGGACGCTGGAGGACCCAGAGCAAGTGCCAGAAGTGGGAGGAACTGCCAAAGAGGCAGATTCGCCCAGCTGGGCGGGCCCAGCTTCTTCACAAAGCCTGGATGGAAATCAGAGAACAGAACCCCCAGATTCCATTCTAATAAGTAGAGAGAGAGCAGGGCTGTTTCGCTGACATTTTAACATACCCACAAGTTGAAGGAGTTGTACAGTGAATGCCCAAACATTCTCATCCTAGATTCTACAAGCAACGTTTATCTGTTTCTTTACCTATGGATCCATCAATCCATCTTACTTTTGGTGATGCATTTCAAAGTAGGCTGCAGAAATCGGCTGCTGCAGACCCAACTGCTTTGCACACCCTCTCCCCCCATCCCTATGATGAAGCTTAAACTACACCATTTTGACAGTATTTGGAGACAGGATTTTTGAGAGGTAACTAAGTTTAACTGAGGTCATGTGGGTGGGGCCATCACGATGGGATGAGTGTCCTTCTCAGACTCTAGAAACCTTCCCCTTTCTCTCTCTGCCACACGAGCGCAGGAAGAGAGGGTACCCTGTGTGTACGGCAGGAAAGAACCCTCACTAGAACCCAACCACACTGGCTCCCAGACCCCGGACGTCCAGCCACCTGAACTGGGATGAACAAATAAATGTCTGCTGTTTAAGCCACTCAGCCTATGGTATTGTGTCATAGCAGCCCAAGGTGACCAAAACATCATATACTCCACTCAAAGAAAGCAAAGGAACTGCAAGTCTAGAACAAAAATCAATATCAAATACAACTCTACAGGGATTTAGTAAACACCTCTGTGTGTCAGAATATTCACAAGGGCAGTGCTTTCTAAACTTTAATGTGCATATTAATAACCCGATTGGGATCTGGGGGTGGCTACAGGATTCTGCATTTCCAACAAGCTCCCAGGGGAAGCCCGTGCTGTTGGTCCTCAGAACACACTCTGAGTAGCACGGGCTGAGGACGAGCCCACCGGTCCCCGAAAGAAAATCTGGATCACTGTGGGGAAGAGAGAATCCCAATGGTTAACCAGCATGCTTCGTACTTGTTGCCGAAATGCCCTGAGCTCCAGGGGCTCGTCTTACACCAGATCCCAGGAGCCCAGCATCTAAACATGTGTCCTGCAGATGACAGGACTGACTTGGAGGGTCAGGCTATCAAACCTAATCAGCTCTGATATCATGCCTAGCTAGAAATCGAAAGACAGAGCTCAGGGGTAGAGGCTCTGCAGCCCCGTGCACCTGTGTACTGCTGCATGTGGGGAGAGGGGTCCCCTGGGTCACAGCTCATTAACGTCCCACAGTTAAGTTGAGGCTGACGACTAGCACCCAGTCCCCCTGACATCCACAACAAAACTTTTCCCAACTGGCCACATTCAAGAGGACACAGCTGTTGATATTGTGCTAGGAGGAGAGGAACAGAAAATATTACTACTACCCTACTGCGAGGACCACCACCACTCCCACTGGCATGAAGACGCTACTTCTGCTGCAGTCCTCACATGTTAAACACTTAGCACTGGGAACCGTGCTCAGTGCTTCGTGTGCCTGATCTCCATTCATCTGGGCAGCCTTGTGACATATCCCAATTGTCCCCATTTTACAGATAAGGAAACTGAGGCTAAGAAGAGTTAAGCACATTAGCCAAAGTTGTGCCAGCAGTAAGTGGGAAAGGAATGATTTTATAGAACAGACCAACTTCAAAGCCAGCAGTAACTGCACTCCATGAACCTCGGGTGCCTCCTCAGACAGATGCACCGCAGGACTCCACACCGGGGCCGGGGGGGGGGGGGGGGCGGGGGCTTACAAAAGCCATGAGACAGGATAAAGATCGAAAAGCATTTGGCAAGAAGAGACCCCCCCCCCCCAGTGACAACCCTTAGTGACAAGAGGTGCATTTGTTCAACGTGAGCTCGGGCTGGCGGGCCAGCTTCTCGCCATCACCTCTGCTTTATCAGGACTGAACCCCTTGCCAGTACGCTCAGCCAGGCTAAATATTTTGAGGACAGCATTTATTAAATATTTTCTCATAAGGCTAAACTAAGCACATTCTTCCCCAAGGATGTAATGGGTTTTATTCAGCTAAATATAGTTGGCTAGCTTATCACTTTCAGCAAGGTACAGATGGACTCGTCTAGTTAATCATCAGGTGGGGAAAGAGCCCAGCCAATAATTGACAAATGCATATATGTTGTGACTTCTATTACAAAGGATTCCAGAATGAAATCTTAATAAGATACACTTAATAGGTTTATGAAAGCAGTTAAAGCGCTCATGATCAGGGGGGGAGAGAAAGGAAAAGGGTGACCTCTCCATGGGATTGGGAAGAAAAAGAAAAGAAAGCAAAAAAAGACAAGGGGCCAGAAAATAATGAACAGAAAATCCCCCATCAGCAACTGCAGAAAAATTACATTAAAAAATGGGTAGTCAGATTTTTTTCAAAAAACATTTTTTAAAAAAAATCACTGATATATGAAACTAAACTATCCATTTACAATAAAGCAATTGTTAGCAATTGCCAGCAATTTTAAGATAAAAGTACATACAACCCTTAGTAATTCTGTGAGGAATCAGAATAAAAAAATAAAAATGAAGCAATATGCTTTCACTGCCTCAGACAGATGTGATTAATTCTGGGGGACTATTAAGTTTCCCTATCTCACAATATACTATGATCACTGGTGAAATGAGCAGGAGATTATTCACCTCTCAGCTACAGAAATTCATAGACTTAACACCGGTTGCAATTTTCCTTTTAAGGATACCAATTTTAGAAGGGTCAATTTGGGCAGCAGTTGGACCCTGTCATTAAATTCTCAAAAAAGCCAGGGTCATACATAGTACTATGCCATAGACACTTACTTTTGCCAGACCCATCTACCTTGTTTTAAATACACAGGAGGCCCTACAGATAGAAAAAGCAAAATATAAAACACGTATCAGTTACAGAAAGAAGCCTGACCGTGTTCCCACAAAGATTCTCAGAAATAAGCTTAAAAAAAAAAAACACAACAAAAAAAACCATACAGTTGGGTGATATCTGAGGAGTGGGTGTATTTTCTAATTGCTTAAAAGTCAGCAGGGGAAATGTGGCTACATCAAATAAGCTAGAGCAAACTGGTCAAAGAAGAGGAGTGAAGTCAAAAATTAAGCTGGACCCAGAAAAAGAACTATTCAATCAGTAATTGCAACCAACATTTGGGATTCTTGATAGACAATACTCTACCAGTTTGCAGATTTCACACCGCTAAAACTTCCCCGGCGTAAGTGGGGATGGTCAGGACAGTGTGGGTTGCCTATCATGGAACTGACTGTGATGCTGTTCATGAGAAAGTGTCCCTGGGGGATGCCTCAGAGGGGGGAAGCCATTGCTGACGACTGCATGTGTGCCTCCCCGCATTCTGGTCTCAGAGCCACCTCGGTCCTAGCAACCGGGACAGCCTGTGCTCTGTCTCCCTCCTGCACTGCTTCGGCCTTAGGGTGAAAGGGAAGTGATAGGGCCTGAACCACGGGAGGGAGTTTTGTACATTTTGTTCTATCAGATTAGGCCTCAGTAACTTCATGAATTATGAGCTGTCAACTTCTTTTTCATCTGCTATAGAATATACTTCTTAGAAATTGGGGCTATAAATAAAACAACAGATGTTTTTTGCTGGCTTCAACAGGAGCTTGGGTCATTTTTTTTTAAAAGGGGCTTAGAAGTTAAGTGAATTAATCCAAGAAGATGTACCAGGTTTCCCCCTGTTGGTCACTTTTTGCATTATTCCACTGAAGTCACAGATTCGTTTTACTCCCTAAAATACCTTTTGAGGCAACTGTATGTAACCTACTGAAGAAACTAGAAAGGACTTTATAAACACACTGCATCCTTTCTGTGACTTCTCTTAAAAAAAAAAAAAACAACAAAAAACTATTAAATGCCTTACATATGCTTGTTACTGGATGACACCAAAAACAATTGAAAAGCCACTGTAGGGGCGCCTGGGTGGCTCAGTCGTTAAGTGTCTGCCTTCGGCTCGGGTCATGGTCCCAGGGTCCTAGGATCGAGCCCCGCGTCGGGCTCCCTGGTCAGTGGGAAGCCTGCTTCTCCCTCTCTCCCTGCTTGTGCACATGCTCTCTCTTTCTCTGTCAAATAAATAAATAAAATCTTAAAAGAAAGAAAGAAAGAAAGAAAAGCCACTGTAGAGTGGCAGACAAGAGGTGAGGACATGAGTTCTAGATGGCTCTGTCAGTGACAGGTCGGGAGCTTTGAGGAAAATAATACCTCTGGGCCTTCACCTATCAGTGATATGATAAGGTTTAGCTAAGTAATTCTAAAATAACTTTTAGTTCCTAAAATCTGCAATTGGAAGATAAAAGTCAAGGAAATCACAGGGCCAACATAAAACCACTGAATTACATTTCAACATGAATTACTTTAAAAATAATTCTATTCTCTTTAGCCATTATTGGCTAAAGAGTCAGTAAGTACCAATGTTGTTGCACTGCATAGCTGACAAAAATGACAGGAAGGCACCCAGGAGAGGGCTGGCAAAAAAAGTTACTTCAAATAAGAGAGGGGTGGGTGGGAAAAAAATCAATTAAATGAATCAAAAGAAAGCAAAAATGGCAAAATTTAATTATATTTCATTGGGCTTACCTTAACCTATAATTTCTGATGAGGGGTGGAGAAGCTTTTTTGAGGTCAGCTTTTCAAGTGAGGTATGAACTTTCACTTTGTCGGCAGGTGCACATTCAAAAGAACTAAAACATTTCTCCAATTTCTGTCTGTATGCGGATCTAACAGAAGACAACTTACTGTATGTTCTTAAATGTATTCCGAAGTCATGACTGCTACAAATCAGAGAATGTAATTTCTACTCAGTTTCTATAGATCACGATTTGGAGGAATGGGGGTGGAGACCAAGAAACTGAGAGCAACATAAAAGTCAGGCCAAGGGAAGGAAGGAGGGAGAGCGAAGGGTGAGCAGTCCCTGGCCTAGATACTGCTCGAGTCACTTGGCTTACTTCCATGAGTCACGCTAAGAGCCTTGTAAAGGACATCAGTCTTATTTTGTGTGTGGGAAAGACTGAGAGGTTAGGTGACTACAACAAGATCACTTGATCAGTGTCTGGCACAGCAGACACCAACAACCCACGTCCATCTGAGTCTAAGGGCCTGCTCTTTCCACTTCACCTTTGATCTCTCCTAGTAGTTATTTCTCCTGCTCTCCTCCTGAGTTTCCGAATTAAGTTGCTTGTAAATGCAGCCCCTTTTAACATTGATGTTTCTGACCAACACATGCTGGGCTCTAAGAGATAGGAGGGAGGGTCTGTGCAAAAGTGGCTCACGATCCACACAGTCAGTGAGTACAAATGTCTGTGATTAAACAGGTAAAGGGGTAAGAAGTAATGATACTCAGAGGAAAGGGCTCTGTTCCCCACAAACCCAGATCTTTGTAAGTTTATCCATTTCTTTCTGAGGGGACTTGGCCTTCTGTCATTCGGAAGATGATACCATCTCAAACACAGAGTATGAAACAAGATCGAAAGTGATACACCAAGGGCTGCCCTTCACCTCTGAGGCTCTCGTTACCAAGATGCTAATAATAATGGCTAACACTCATGATGCATTTACTATGTGCCAGGTACTGTGCTAAGTTGCTTTACTGAAATTATCCCATTATGGGGCAGGTTCTATCATCATCTCCATTTTATGGAAGGGAACTGAGGGTCAGAGATGGTAAGTGATTTGTCCAGGCTCACACAGCTGTTACCAGTCAGAGCCAGGACTTAATTGACAGAGGTGATCTAGTTTAGACATAAAGGCTGCTCCCCTCCAAGGGATCCTTATTTACTAATGGAGTGTTATCTCACTGAGTTCCTTTAGGGCACATAGTTTCCTTAAAGACTTCATCTGTTTTTGATACAGCCCAGTCCACTACCCTGGCAGTACCACCTAGAGCCAGACAACAAAATTAGAAAAAGAAGAGTTCTCTAGGTCAAGAACAGATGTGGAAAGTAGAGAGCTCAAGAATAGCCACTCTGCTCCTTGACTGGCCCATTTCTCTAGTTAATGTCTTTTTCCAATTCTATGACATTCTACAAGATGTTGAGCATATCTGATCTCTGCCTGCTAAGTGAGGGCAGAACTTGCCAGTCAGGGTGACAACCCACCCTCTCAAATCTTTGAAAACCACAGTGTGATACCAACCATTTCCACAGTCCTGTGTTCTACCAGATGATCATTCATTTTGGAAGAAATGACACAGATACACATGAATAAGAAACCCACCAGAATTGATGGAAACAGTCGCCAAGTAGAACGTCCAGAATTTCAGAGATAGAATGACTTTTAATACTCTGTAATGATGGGGTCCGAATATAAGCCATACATGTAATTTAAAATTTTCTAGTAGCCACATTATGGGTAAAAATAAACAGGAGAAAATTTAATCTTTCATTTAACTCTATTTATCCAAAATATGACCATTTCAACATATAATCAATACAAAAGTTATCAATGGGATAGTTTACATTCTTTATTTCCTCTTTTACCCTCCCAGCACATCTCCATTCGGACAAGCCACATTTCAACGGCGCAGTGTGACCGTGACATGTGACTGGGGGATCTGTACTGGGCAGCGCAGACCCAGGAGACACGGCCTTCAGCTCTGCTCAGCGTGCGCAGTCTGCTGACCACAGCTGACAAAAGCGCCATTATCAGGGAAAGGCTGCTACAGTCCAGCTACTGAGTGAGACAATCTACGGTCTGCTTAGGTTCACATCTTGACAGTATGAGCCTCAATGTCATTTATACAATTAGTGATCATTAACATGTCCAATATTGGCTACAAGACAAATGACCATAAAAGGGGTGGAGGGGTAGTGATGTCTACTGAGTTTTCTAGAGACAGAAGGAGCTTGGAGCCTGAGGATGCTTTCTTTCTGCTAAGATGGTCCAAGGCTGTGTATTTTTAAAGCCCCACACCTTCAAATTCAAGGTCTTGAATATGCCCCTCTTTCCAACACATGCCATTAATGAATCCATTCTTATGAAAACTTGGACACTCTTTTTGCTCAACTGTGTTGGTAACAATATTAAGTGCATTTTGGGCTTCAAACTCCTGCTACAAAGGCAGCATGACAAAGGGCTGCAGACAAGGTTGGAGCAATGTCAGTGACATCTCGTTTGTTAAATACCATCTCTCTCCTAACAGGTGCCCGTGCTCCTGCTCCCAGTACTAAAACTTGACTCTTTCCAAGTACATGAAATGTGAAGCTTAAACCCAGCTCCTAACTGATGTTTCTATGGGGGGGGAAAAAAAAAGTTTCACAGCTCAAATTTCTGCTTCCATTTTGGACCCAGAAGAAAAACTCTTTCCTTTAATAAGTCAAAGCTGATACCCCATTTTCCCCAAATGTAAAATGTTTTACAAGTGGTAGAAACTGGAAGTGGGAAGCAGTTCCCAGCTCAGATCATAGGATAACATTATAAAAAGCTAAAAGGTACTGAATCAAATATTATTACTTCGGCAAGGCACCAAGAATGTAGACTTACAGCGTGCTCCTCACATCTCTGGGCCCTTTCTGGGAGAAGGCCTGAGTCTGAAGGCAGTGGGGGTCACCGTGCCTGAATTTCAAAGGAGAGGTTTAAAAGAGCCCGCACTTATCAGACACTTGGCATCTTGAGAGAGTTTATCAAGTTAACACGGCTTTCAACGTATCGATTTTAATGGTTTTAGCACTTGACTATGCAGGTCAAACCCTGGTGTAAGGTGCTACCTGATGATGATACCCAGGAAATTGGCTCTAAGGAGGAACTGTATGGTCTGTAGAGTGTGTCCACACTGTCTGCACTGAACAGCTAAAGAAAGACTAATTTCAGATGTAAACCAGCGTTTCCAGAAGGGGGCTCAAAATCACCAAGAGAACGTAAGCTCTGGACGGTCCCTCACAGAATGTGTCCCAAACCCATCTTACCAGGATGCAGAGGATGTGATCAATGAATATATGTTGACTGAATGCCCTGATAAAAGAGTCCATTTCTCCCAAATTGTTCAAGAATTCTTGGTCTAGGAGAACAACTTGAAGATGAGATTTATGACAGACTATGACCCATGTGAGATTCTTATTTAAGAAATCTTAATTAAGTTTAATGTAAATGAAAGAACAATCACTTTAGAAGTACTGTGACCTGGGTTCAAATGATACTTCCATTTCTTTTCCCCTCAGTGGTGAAGTGTCTCCAGAGCAGGCCTCTAGAGCAGGGATGTTCATTACTGCACCTTGTGCTTTGTGCAGTGCCTGACCCAGGGAAGTTTTTTCATGAACAGTGATTGGATCTTTGTTTTCTTGGACATAAGCTACATGGACTGGGTTATCATTTCTAAGATCTCTTCAAGTGCTCTACGAATATTATGAATTGAACTTGCTGTCTGAAAATAATTGAGTAAAGGGGCACCTGGGTGGTTCATTCGGTTAGGCATTGGACTCTTGACTTGGCTGAGATCATAATCTCAGGGTCGTGAGTCAGGCTGAGTCAGGCTCTGCACCAGAGCCGTCAAAGGATTCTCTCTCTCCCCCTCTGTCCCTCCCCCTGCACCCCCCTCTGTCGCGCCTGTGCACTCTGAAATTCTGGTATATATTCTACTTGGCGACTGTTTCCATCAATTCTGGTGGGTTTCTTATTCATGTATATTTGTGTCATCTGTGTCAAATTAAAAAAAAAAGAAACAAAACAAAATAATTGCACAACTGTGTTATGTATTTCTGCTAATAATACTGAATTATAAGCCCTGAGAAAATGTATCATCGAGATTTTAACACCCAAAAGGAGTAGCCCTTCCCTTGCCCAGCACTTGAATATATGAATACTTCAGAGATTACTGATCAACAAAAAAATAAAAAACCAAAACAGACAAAAACCCAAATAACAGACCATATACAGTCAATGTTTGGAAAGGTTAATTAATCTGTCCCACAAAGGAAGAAGAACGCTGTTTTGCAGGACCCACGAAAAAGCATCAGCAGAACAGAGTAACTTCAAATGTAGTAGGCACCTTTTTCCCCACCCTCACTGACTGTCATGACTATATTACTCCCTCCGGAGACGTTCAACAGACAATAAGTCGCAAGCACACAGGGACCCCTGTAGCATTGCTGAAGGCTTTAGCCCTGCATTGGCCTTTCACCAGGCTCTTCGGTAGACAGGAGGAGGTGAAATTTGTGGGTAGAGGGAACTTTGTGGCTCCTCTTAATGAAGAGGCAGCTTCTATCATCCATCTGTCTATATTTCATTGAGTTAGGAAATCTCTTTACCTGTTCATATAATTCAAAATGCTGAAGCAGTAAAGTAACAAGAAGTGGAGGTAAGCTAGGCCTGGCCGGGCAATGTAGCTTTAGTTCTTCTGGTTCTCCCTCCTCAGACTGTGGCCCATGTAGCACCCTACATCCATGGTGGTATGTCTCACATTAGTGGCCAAAGAGGCCCCCATCAAGCACGCTGCCACTCCCTCGTATGCCCAGGCCCTGAGGAGGAGGCTCTCAACCACAGGACACGTAGGAGGGGCACTGCTACCCTGGCTGGTGGGTCACCAACCTACAGCTGGCTGGGTGAATGCAATGACCTTCAAAAGAGCCAGGCCTAGGCTGAAGTGAGAAACACAACGCTTATCTTGAGCATCTCTATCTTCCTTTCCCAAACCTTTCCCTCAATTTGGCGATATTCTTCTTTCTCTTTCATCTCACTCTCTTGCTAATCCTCCTCCCTGATCCATGAGATAGTTCAGTGCCTCATGGTCTCTCTGGTCTCCCACAGGCTCAAAAACCAGCCTCTCACAGAAGGGTCTGATCAATGATCACAGTGAAATGGGAACGACTGGCGAAGTTGCATGTGTTATCATAGAGAAGTATAGGGTTGATTTTAAAAGGATCTCCAGCCACATTCTTCTAATTATAGAATTCCAGGCATAATCTTCTCTGAAGCACCCACATAGGTATGGCTCTTTAGTACTTTGCTATGAGTGAGTCATTACAATGCGTCTCATTAAGATCATTAAAATGCTCTGGTCAATAGTAGATTTTGCAAAGCCGAGACCAAATGATCGCTTAGGACACCAACCATGCTCCCTGTTTGTACTTCAACAACAATCAACTTCATACCACAACAGTAAAATTAACAAATATTACAATAAGACTTTAAATTTCTGTAGCACCTAGAAGATGACAAATGCTTTTATACTTTTTTTGAGCCGCAAACTAGAAAGAGAGAGAGAGAAAACTAAAGAGAAATGCAAGAAAAGGAGGTGGTCAAGGCAGAGAAAGACACAGGTTAATAAAAAAATTCAGGCTGTTTACATTAAAGAACAGGAAAACGTGGTTGGGGTCATCAACGTTGCTTTGAACGATGTGCTATTTTGAATAAACAGATACTTGGTTTTAAAGATTTCTGTGAATACGCCCTTATAAATTCTATGTCCCTCCCACTTGCAAGCAGGTGCTTCAGAAACAAAAGAATAAAACCACACCAGAAAGGCACTTGGTTATCAAGCCTGCAAAGCCCATGTCTTTGTGGTTTTTAAAGATGTTATCAGCAATTTTAAATGTGAAATGTCTTGCAGACTAAAGTTCCAAACAATCACCACTTTTTGGGAATTGTGCAAAGCATAAATAATGTTCCACATGACAAAGGAACATTTATGAATGTGCATATTATAATCTATTACAAAAGCAATTAAAGACAAGAAATACCAATTCTAGAGAGTGTCGCTGTTTCACACTGACAGCCAGTGGGTTTACTTCTACCCTCTGATTCCCTCCCAAGAAGAGCAGTGAGAGCTGGGATCTTAAAATGACACTATGAAAGCAGTGAAGCCGCCAATCAACATAAAGATGCAGCTCACTTCCAAGCAAGCTTAGGCGCTTTCCCCAAACCCTCCCCTCCCCCGTTCTTCATAAAATTACTAACACATTTCCCCCAAGGACTTTTCACAGAGCATGGCTTCAAACGAATGCTTGGTCCATGAGGCTCCTGAAGAAGTAGCTAACAAGTGACATTTGTTTACCACCCTCCTTGCTGAAGTAGATGATGTGGCGGAATCAGAGGCTAACCAGATAAAGATGCTATTCGCATATAGCTTGGTCAAGAATGAGTATTGGCCAAAGACCCCGGAGAAGCCCTGAATTCACCATTTGTTCCTGCACAACATAACTTTCCTTTATCAGCAAAAGTGGGTTATTTCTTCCACATCCGTAGCATGGAAACATCTTTATCTGACAAAAATCCCACAAGGACTGAAGAATGAGTTTTTTGCATATTAGGGGATGAACGATTCTCCTTAGGTTTTAAGAATGTCAGATGCTGCTAAATTTTATCACTCACTTAAAAATCTCAGAAGTTAAAGCTCTAAGAAGTTTCTGGAACAACCCAGTGACTAACGTTGCAGGTCATTCCAGAGTTATTTCCCTTGAAGGATTTCTCTCCCCAGCAAGTTTAGCCACAGAGTAGCATCAGATCCATTTGTGGCACGAACCGTGGCCTGATACATGTCAATTAGGGACAAAGGCAAGAGAAGGATTTCTAGGTTACCCAGTGGAAAATTTAGGAATAAGATTCCGGAACCTCAGGAAACCTTGATTTAATTTAAGACATTACTTAATTTGCCTCGTTGAAAAACAACAACAACAACAAAAAGCAAGACTTTGTTCATGCAATCTACTCCCCTGTATTATGTAAAGTTTTAAGACCTACAAGAAACATAATTATGGATACAAACCATAGCTAAGTACTTCCAAGGATGGCTTCTCTTAAATCACATTAAAGTTGTAAAAAATAAGTTACAATTGGCGACTAGCAAAAACACTTGGTCCATTCAGGCCAGCTCTAAGAGAAGGGACTTGACTGTATAAACCAATGAAACATCTACACAGTTCACTTTTAGATCTAGGATGCAGAATCGTTCTTTTTGCCAGCAACAACTCTCTCCTGGTCTAGCTTTCAATTTGCTGACAGCACCAGAAGAACAGGGAGCTCACAGAGCTATCTTCAGAAGTTTGCTCAAACACAGACTGGTCAACTGATTCGTATGATACTCAAGTGTGCAGGCTCACATTTACTTCCCACATTTATGACCAAAATGGCAAACATTTAAAAATCACTCAAGACTCTGGAAAGGTTGTAAAAATACAAAAACCAAAAAAAAAGGGGGGGGATTCATGGGAAGATACAATGTAGATATTTAATAGCGCCTGGAATGGATATCGATGGGTTTACAGTTCACTGTTTTCAGTAATCCCTCTGACTAAATCAACTTTCCACC
The DNA here is from genome assembly GCF_009762305.2 of Zalophus californianus. Classification (NCBI taxonomy): domain Eukaryota; kingdom Metazoa; phylum Chordata; class Mammalia; order Carnivora; family Otariidae; genus Zalophus; species Zalophus californianus. The sequence continues at coordinate 51,848,686 of NC_045599.1, read as the reverse complement.
TGCTTAGTCAAGTGCTGAGAGAACAGGACAACACCGAAGTATGTACGAAGCATGCATGTCATTTACCATAAAGAACTCTAATAAGGCAAATGCATGCAGCTGGAACTAACTTGTACCACATTTCGCCAATCTCCCATCTCATGGTAGATATTTGCAAACACCTCGCTAAGTCCCAGCTGTTTTCAGTTAATAGCTGATGTGGAGAGCATCTTGCCTAACTTTCCGGACTATCATTTTATTAAAAAGAGGATTCTGAATCCTTTTTTTTTTTTTTGATAAGGACTAGATCCATTTATTTTCAAGTCAAATATATGACCCCAAGATAAATTTAAGTTTAGCTCTTTTAAAAACAGTAATATTTCACATTGAATGTGCTCCTGAGGCCAGAGGAAATGTTCTTTCCTTTCCTAAAATTTCCAGCCAAGTCCTAACAAATCCAGTTTCTTCCCAAGAATGTTTGTTTTCTATTTCTCCGAGTCTAGTTTAAAAGGGCTGGAACCTTTCACAAGACAGAATTATTCCATTTGCTGGCTGGCTCTTTCTCTGAGTCCAGCTCCAAGCCTATGGGACACATAAATCCTCATCTGAAATGTAGGGTAAGTGTCAAGAAACACACTTGGAAACTGGGAAACCACAGTTCAAAGCATAAACACGAAGACAGAAGTGAAGACCCACTTTAAATTAGAGCTCTAACAAGCAGAAATACCACTAACCATGAATTCTTTAATCAAAAAAATAAAAAACATTCAAGGAAAAACCATACATATTATTACTAATTTAGGGAGAAACACAGTCCTGAAGATAATAATTCGTACTGCCAGGAAGGAGGGACAGGTCAATAAATTCACATTTACTCTGAATGACTTAAGCCAGACATATAGTTCATTTCTCTCATGAAACGCTGTGTCACAGCAGTATCTGGGAAAAAAACACCACCAGGAGCAGCAAAAAGGTGAAAGCTCAGGCACAGAAAGCAGGAGGCAGGTTTCAGAGGCACTGTGCTGCATAGACAACTGCCACTGGATGGCAGCCTGGTGTCATGCAGGTAAGCTGCTCAGTGCAAGGATGCTCACACCGCACTCACTGGGTATCCTGCCCCACCAACTCGGTGCTTGGTGGAAATAAAAAGTAGCTTCTCTCCACAAAAAAGGCCAGGCACCTCTGGCCTAGGAATGTGCAAACCCGCATTCTGATCATCACCCAGCGCCTTTATCAGAGGATGGAAATGGGGATTGAAACAAATTAAAACTTCTAGGATTCTGAAATTCAGAGAACACACACACACACACACACACACACATACACACACTCCCTCCCTCCCTCCCTCCCCTTTACTATTGAAACATTATCATCCCAAGCCCAGTACAGCAAATTGAAACCACATTTTATTCTACTTTTTCTTGTTAACTTGATGGCTTCACCACACTTAAATGCTATACACTCTCCTCCCTCTCCCTTGGCATTTGATTTTTTTTTTTTTTTGGTGAAATCAGTAATCTCACCAGTGACAAGCTTTTTTTCAGTAAGTGTATCTGCCAACTTAAACAGCATCTCCTCAGGCAACGGAATAATGAAAGACACATGTAGGTACTTGCCCATCATTAGACACAAACTCCTCAAGTCGGCCTGAAATTGGGCCCGTAATTCTGCTGATCCCTGGGTTTGAGACAATGGTCCAGAGTGGTCTAGGATGGTCTAGGTCTTAGTCTCAAGAGCAGATGAGAGACGCCAGCGCCCGACCTTTCTCATCCGCGCTGCACTCACCGTGAGACGAGACACAGCTCTTCAGTTCAATGGGGGAGATGTGAAGGATTGCTCAATACTTGGCAAATGGTAAGGTCTCAAGACATCAAATCGTGAATTCTGCCTCATTCCTGCTAGTGAACCTGAGGCAGTGCTTTCCAAGCCCAAATTCATGATCCAACCAGAACATCTCCAAGGTCAGCCATTCCTTCTGCACACAGCCAAAGCTCCACCAACTCCCAACCAAGGTGGGGCCTACAGAACTGACCTGAGTCCTTCCGTGGATGACACACAGTTCACTCCTTTCTCCCTCTCTCTCCACACTGTCAACCGGGTACTTTCTTCTGTGGACACAGACAGATTCTAAAACCTATAAAGTCTGAAGAATGGACTAATAAAAAGTCTGGAAGATTTGAAAGAAAGACAGGAGCTGTGGTTCCAGCTCACAAGAAAAGTTTCCTCCTTTCTTCAGCTGGGTCTACCAGCAGAAATCAGTGCCTGATTAATCCAGCCCTACAGGAACTCCCCCTTTCTGCACAACCCAACGCCAACTTGGAGACGGACTTCAACACGTTTTTTATGCACTTCCTGTGAGTGTGAGTCAGTGGCTCACAAAGGTCCAGCCCCCTTACTTCTGCCCAACAAGTGAAAACCTGGAGGACCATTAGGCCTCGTAAAGACTGCTCATTATTAAAATTATTACTTTTTTTTTAATATAACAGAGTAGATTGAAAAACCAACCCAGAAACAGTTGACACCTTTCATCTTCTGAACCAAGAATCTGAGTCATCTTATGCACACCATGGAATCAGATGTGTTGCAAAGGTTTTATCAAGAATACATTTCCACTGTACATTAAATAGCTATTTTAAAATCAAATCTAGAATCCAGGAATTCTAACTTCCTTAATGACAAAGGCAATGTTAGCCAACAGAACCACTGTCATTACCTACCACCTTAAAGAAGCTCCCTGACGCTCCCCCCTCCAAAAAAAAATCCTGGGGTAGTTTAAATGGAATCCTTATCTGAAAGCAATAGCAGTAACCCATTGTATGCTGATAGGTTTTGAAGGTAAATCTTTAATAGCTAAGAGTTGATTATTGTGTCAGGAAATGAATCATTTCCCCGCACTTCCCTTCTCCCTTGGGGAGTCACAAGGCAACAAGCTGTTGGAGCACCAGGTTAATTTTAGTAATATGCATATAAGGCAAACACACACTCTTGATTTTAAAAAAGATGTTTTAGGATATGAATTAGGTTTCCTTTAGCTCAGTGGCTCTGGTAAGAAAATGAATGAGTAAACTTCAAGAACTCCAGGAGAGTCCATTCAAAATTCCCAAGCAGCACAAAAGTTTGGGGACATCTAAGAGCTAACAAAGCTTTCCTAGCAAGGCTACATATCAATGCAAGAAGTCTCAAACTTACATAGGGATGATGTTTTCAAAGCTCATTTCTAAGTTGGTTGTGCAAAACTCGGAACACATCTTCCCCCAGAGATGTTATAAAGGGTGGTCAGGTACCCAGATTTGATCACCAAAGTCTCTTTCACCCGAGTTATTTTGAATAACTACACAGGTGATGGCCGCACGTGGGCATATTTCAGTGACATTATGGATAATAAAAATTTTAGTATATAACTATGGAAACCTTACGCATTTGACGATAATTTCTATATCTAAGTATGTCAAGACCAATGGGAATAATCCAATCCACTTCCCTTTGCAAATGACGTCAGAGGCAAGGGTGCGGACAGAGCAGCAGGAATTACAAGGGGTGGGAGGAAGGAGACAGAGGAGGTCTGGCAATGCAGAGAGCAACACTGGCGGGGTAGGGTGGGGGGGTCTGTCTCGCTATCCTCTACGGGGGCCTGTCACGGAGATCTCAGACCCTGTTCCTGCTCTGACAATCTGAGGAGGGGGCAATGCAGCCCCAGCCACCCGAGAAAGGGCAGTGACACAAAAGTGAAGGAAGGTACCTCCCCTGTTTCCAGGTACACTATTGATCACACAGCTCATACACCCTGCTTCCCTCCACCAGGTTTTGAGCTTCACAGGAAGCAGTGAAGATACCTTATTGATGATGGTGACCCCAGCATCCAGTCCAGTGCTCGGCATACAGTAAGCACGTATTAAATGACTGTGAACAGGGGTGCCCAAGGAATCACCTCCGGATCTCCAGGGAAATAACTTAAGGTCACTGGCATGACATGGATATGCACCCATTTATTCACTTACTCAGCAGATAGTCCATCATCTGCCTTCTGTGTGGAATGCTCAAATAGTGGCCCGACTGAGAAAGTATCCGTGTTAACCCTTTTTCCCAGCAGTTCCCATTCAGAGAGGACTTGAAATGCCTGGTAAGTGCTGCCTATAAACACCTACTGAAATGCAGCTCTATGGGAGGTTCAGTCATGACGGTGGAGCGCAACCACAGAAGCGGTCTGGGCTGGCAGTGCCCTGCAGTGGCCTGCTGAGCTAACCAATGTCAACTGGAGAAAGAACCATGTCGTTACGAAGTCCAACTGCCCAACACAATATTCTAGAACATCACATTTGAACTTAAATCGTTGGATCACATGTGTTTAAGTACAGGATTTTGCGGCAAGACCACTTAAGTGCTAGAGTAGATAATCTGCGCAGCAGTGAAAAAGCCCAGTGTATCTGCGTTTATGGAAACACACTATAAAAAGACCAAGGAGAGATACCACTATACACACGTGAAGGTTGAAAGAGGAGAACTTAAAAGGGGATACAAGACGGATGGTTGAAAAAAAAAAGCAGAACCTGGAAAGAGATCCAAGTTTCACATGTACCTAATTCTACTCTTCATTAATGTTAAGAATAAAACCAACCAGAACAGGAAAATGACTCTGGATTTTAAATAGTGAGTAAGCATATATTCCTTTTCCTAAAGGAAGGGACAAAAATAGCGGAGAAAGAAGGTATCATTACTGGTAAATGGGCAGGTCTTTACAGAAGGAAATTACACAGACTGATTATAACAATGCACTCTGACTTTCCTACATAAAATGCTCATGTCTTAAGTTCCCTGACAGTGTTCACAAAGCTATCTTTTCCCCTCTCCCTCAACTTTTCAAATTATGCAGCAACACCAGGTATGAGCCTACTGCTGACAGCCACAGGAAGCTGCTGAAAAATATAAATACATTTTACTTTCTTCAGGAAACATTTCTTGATTTATTATGGACTTCCTCCAACCACTCTTCAGTTTGGTTTTTGCTTTTATTGGGCCTACTCATTTAAATTCACCAATATGTTGCTTTATGACAGTTTAGATATATATTTTCACACACATATAGGTGTACTATATAAAAATTAAAGCAAATAACAAATGGTTCTCCCAATCTCCCAGGACTAAGTTCCCAATGCAAAGTGGAGTGAGGGTTGGTGGGTAAATAAACTTTGCCAAAAAAATTTACTGAATATGCAATGCCACCAAAGGGTATCAAATTATTATTTGGGAAGTATCTAACATCAAAAGGCTTAAAATTACAAATATGAACAGACATGTGAGCAAAAAATAAGGACACAATATCGGAAGAGTGGTGGCTTTATTCCTAAGTTTCTTAGTATCTATACCAACACATAAATATACATACACATACCATCGCATATAAAACGGTAATTTATGTAGGTTTTAATTTTCTCAAGATTTCAAAGGTATTTAGATATTGGGGACATGGAGGAGAGGTGGATTTAAATGATCAGCATTAATAATAAAAAAATTGCTACACCACTGTTTTATATTTAAATCCAAGTATTCTTAATAATTGAATTTATGTAACCATCCTAACGTTGTGGAAAGAACATTTTCCAAGTTTGCAGCCACTTGAGACTTTTCGACAAAAACAATGCACTTTTTTTTTTTGGATTATCAACGTACCTTGATGTTCAATGACTATGGGGAGATAATATCACTCAGGCCAGTGCTCTCTGTATGGTGCTCATGATCTGGAAAAACAGATTCTGGAACCAAGAGGCATGGAAGGCTAATGTGACCAAGCCCATCTCATTTTGGTTGGACAGGAAATGCTGGATTTCAAAGCTTGGAGTGAGGGAAAGCCCAAACTAACAATAAAGTTAGAAAAATGTTTTCAAAATCAAGCCTCCAACATTTGCCTAATTAAAAGTGCATGTATGCAACTTAATATTCCATTAAAACGGAATTCTGACAGTCTCAAAAATATGCTTTTAAAAGGAACGATGAGAGCAGCACACCTCCTCTCCTTCAATATTTACTATGAGTTCATGAGACTGGCTATGAAAACGGGAAAGCACAGAATGAGGGTTCCTCATCAAATCACACATTTTCAAATACCGCGGCTAAGAGCACCACCTAAATAATTCTGTTTTGATCACACCCACTACCTGTTTGGCAAACATCTTTCAGTTTTACTTCTTTTTTTAACCAATAGGTGGCAATCTTTATTGCTAAGACTGTTTAAGCCAAACAGTTTAGAAAGATTATTTTTCCTCCCTCCTGTCAAGACTCAGAATCTCTTTTACTAATGAGCTACTGGATAAATGATTATTAATCATAAAATCAAAATAGTTGTGATTACGCTACTGTAATTTTGGCTTTGTAAGAAAAAAAGACCTGACAATCTCAATAAGAAACACACCCAAGGGACAAAGCAAAAGGTCTTTTTCCGCCCCGCCCCCAGCATGGCTTTGATGGTGTTCTTACTACAAAGGAAGGCAGAGAATAAATAAAGAATATACCCAAATGGCATATTAAAGACCGTAGAATGGCTCCCCACCAAATGGTATAGGGAATGAAGACATACAATGTAAAAAAAGAATACAGGAGTTGATGAGACTACATCTTCCAGGGCACAGGACTTTTAAGTGCAAATGAAGACACTACCTTAAGCAACAAAGCACAATGCCAGTGGTCTTTTGTTGGAGAGCAACTCGCACACAGGTGTTTTGTGAGTTCACTGCCCCTTTGATCGGTAAAGACAAGATTCAAGATTGTGCCTCAGAAAACAGATCAATGTCACTGCCAGGGCTAACTTCAGTAATTTAATTAACCTCATTTCTTCTTGGGAGAGCCGCAAAGAAAATATAAAAGAATTCATTATTATTCTCCATAAAACACCACTGCATACAATTTTCAGATGTTTACATCGGCTCTAGGTCTTTATTTCCTGTGGCTAAACAATTTCAATCCCTCTCATTTCCTTCAGATCAAGAACTTCTTTGGTGTGCCAAACGTGTTTTTAAAACTTTTGAATGGTATCAACGAGTTGTTGGTTTTCTCCAAACACCTGGTTTTTAGTACTCTAAGTATCTTTTTAGGGGCTTATGACCATGATGCCTCACCAAAATCCTTGGCTTGGGAGAGTTTCATTAAATTCTATTTTACAGATGAGAAAACCAAAGTGAAGTATGTTACCGTCTTTTAGGACACATGGCAAATTAGTCACAGTAATTAGGACTAACGGTTGGACAAGGGCATTGTTCAAAGCCCAGCCTGTTCATAAGTGTTCCAACATAAGTGAGAACAATGAAAAAGGACGTTGAACCAAAGCGCAATGGTTGCTTTGGTGACCCTATATCAGTAACAAACCCCATCTCCTATATAGCTTCCAAATGCCCTCAAACGCCCAAACTTAGCATATTCAAAACACAACCAGCTTGAAACCAACGAAGAAAGAAAGCGTATTTATCAGAATTCCTCAACTTTCCCACAGGTGCAATGATTGTTAAATAAATCCATTTACAGTGCAGTAAATAATTATGAAATATAGTAAGAATTTGCTCATGTCCGAAAGTATTTCAAGTCTTCCTCAAACCAGGAGGCTCTTTTGAAGAGGAAAAAAAAAAAAGAGTAAGACCCATCACATATTGTGCGCTACGTTCTTTTAGGATGCTGAAATGTATTTCTTTCTTTTGAAGACAGCCACTGAGTCTCAGAGAACCCACCCGAAGCAGAGTGACTTGGATGCCTGATTTAATCCGGCAATTAACTGTGAGTCACTTCACCCCTGGTTTGTCCCTTCAATAACAAAAATAATTCCTTGGGCCAAAGGGATGCAGGGAGGTTGATCAAACTGCACACTCCTTTGGACTTCTGTAGAAACTGTCTATTAAACCCATGGGATGTGTTATTCAATAAAATATTACAGAAGTTTAGGTGATGTTCAGTTGAAGCTATTATTTCTTACCTCTACTCCCACTGACTGCCACATGAGATCTGAGGTCAAAGAAGTGCATTTTTCGAAAGCCTACACTGTCTTACAATGATTATATGAAAACAAAAGAAGAAAACTTACAATTACCATGGATCTGAGCAGTCAACTATTCAGTCAACGGCAGCATTAATACATTCAGCATGAGCTACAATTATGGTTACAGCAAATACTCTTCATCGTACCATGAAATTTAACTTCTTGATATAAAATATGCAGTCAGAAGACAAGTTTTCACAAGGACCACTGAGTGAGCTTAATAATCTAATTAAAAGCAGTACATCCTAAAGTCTTTAATTAAGACCCATTTAGGTAAGAAACTTTGAACACATGCTGCTAAATCCCACTGAGTAAAAGAACAGAATTTTCCACCACTCAGTCCTGCACCCATGCAAATACACTTCTCACAACTGTGTTTCATGTTCAGATTCTTTTGTTTTTCTTGTACATAACTAGAAGAAAAAAAAAATCAAGTCAAATTATTTCAGTTTTAAAGGGTTTTTAAGTATAAATAAAAGATCACCACGGATCAGTGATTCACGGGACTTTGGCTTGCTCCTGATAAGCCATACTGTGGCTTATATGCCTCTGTCAAATCCACGGGCATGTAATCTTAGTCAAGATATAATTAATGCAGCCACAGAACACTCCAAATTAATGCTTTAATTTAAACTACAGCTGTTTAATTTTCTCATTGTAAGAGACCAGAATACCTAATGCTTGATTCTAGAAGAGCAGGAAGTAAACAAGAGGAAGAGAGGAAACCGAAGTTACTCAATTGTCCATGAAGCCTAAGGAACCATTTTATGTACTCTCAATTAGATAGTCCCTTGTCACTCTGGTCCACGTGATTGTTTAATGGAAGATTATTCAGAATCCGAATCCCGAAGCTAACTCCCATTTCTGCCCCGAGCCACCAAAGTTAACTGAGCACTTGCTTTATGCTTCAAGCATTGGGCTGAGAGCCAGTCCCCATGCAGCTTCTTTCTAACAAATTGAACCACCTCTACAGCCAGAGAAAGGCTGCCACTGGATGCATGTGTCTGTCACAGTCGGTTTATACGGGTTTTCTTCAGTGAACATTCTGAGGAGGAAAGAAAGGTAGGAATGTTGATACAAACTCCCAGTGGGGTCCAGGTTACCCCTCTCCACCACTGTGAAGGGACATGAGTGACTTCTGCAGAAAAGTCTGTGACCAACTACGGAACTGCCCAGGATCCAGGCTGAAATGGGTTTTTTCAGCGATAGCTGTGGTAGAACAGAACTCTGAGCTCCCTAACTCTGCCCTCTTTTAATTCACTGAAACTTCCCTTCAAAAATGTTCTAGGTTATGACCTTCACATAGATGGTTCTTCCCAGAGATGAATTTTCTCTGAGGAAAATCCTCTCATCTAGTCAGAGTTCGTAAGAGAGGACACTTTTTTTTAAAACAGGAAACTCAACATCAAAACCTTTCAAAGTTTTATGTGTCTCATCATAGCGGCCAATAAATCTTCTTAATCAAAATTATACTTTAACAGTTAGAGAGCCCAGGTCTTACATGCCTATGAGAGGTTCAAAAATAACAATTCTGCTGATAACCAAGAACAGAAACACAAGCATGTTTCACATAACACAGAGTTTGCAAAGGCCTCAAAATGGGCCTTCTTTCATCACGGCCTTTTGTAAAAATTGTGACAGTGGACCAGTGGGAATTCTGGCAGGAAAAAAGTCCCATCAGAGACTGGCTTTTTGTTTAAAAAAAAAAAAAAAAAAAAAAGCCATGCTTATGCGGAAAATTCTTGCTTTTTCCATCATGTGGCGTCTGGGGGAGGCTGGGAAGGGGACGGCTTCTTTCCCTCTCTGTAGAGCACTGTACTGTAAAATGAGTCATGTAAAACATAAATGAAAATGTTAACCTCTGAGATGGGGGTCAGCAAATTTTATTAGTGCTTAGATGCATTTTTCTCTGGCAAGCTTGACTAATCCCAAACCCAGGGCTTTCCCTATAGACACACTCCAACTTACCCAGAAACTGAGGGTTAAGTCTGAAAAATGGCCAGCTTGAGGAGGAGGCCTCAAGGCTTCAAGGGTTGAAAAATCCTTGGCCACAGCTCAGCCGCAGGCTAACCCTAGGCTATCCCATCGGCCCAGCAGACCTCCCATTTCACAGCAGTGAATTTTCCCAAACTCGAATACAGAGGATACCCCGACTCCAAAGAGGGGTGAAATTATTTGTCTTCGGGTCAACTACTGCAATATGGTTGACCTCTATCTCCCGGGTCAGGCCTGGGAAAGCATCTGCATGCTTGTCTACCCATGGAAGACCTCTCTTTCTGGGTGCCCCCTGCTGCCTTAAATCCACCTTGATGGTTTAACGGAATCTCCTAGCATCAAGGACTTTTCTTCTGCCTTCATCCGTCATGAGTGTGACAGGAACCAAAGTGTGACTGCTGTGCTCTCTGAGCAAGACTCACAACATGGGGTCACACGGAGACGTTCTGATGTCTGATCCATATCCAGCCTCACCGGCTCTCCATCGGGGCTCATCTCTAAGATTAAAGTCTTACTAAACCAAGACATTCTTCTAGATTGTAATTGCTACAAACGGGTCCAACTCTAGGTTCAAACACTGATAATGTTCTAATACTTTCACCTGGATGGAATCAGGTCATTGCTTTAACTTAGATTATTTCATATAGTCTTCCCTCTTTATTTTTAAGAAAACTTTTAAAGACATTGATGATTTTCTACCAATTGTCTCATCTAAGTCTCTGGTTTGATGTATGGTTCAAGTACATGATCTTGACAGAAACAAGATACTGGCCAATCGAGCATTTTTAATACCTAGATCTTTAAGATTTTTATATTAGTATGAGGGTAACTGAATAAGGCCAAAGATTATAGAGATGTGAGACTCTATTTAAAACTCTATGACGTACAGGCCACTTCTTCCTAATATTTACTGAATATTTGCCTCCAGCACCAGTGATTGGTCTAACATGACATGACCTCTGAGGAAGTTCATACTGCTAGAGGTTCCTTTTCTTCTCCGTTTCATTTTGAGGGTGAGACACAGTGTGATGCTGGAAAGCACACACCCTGAAGTCAGAGTCTGTATGCAAATCCCAGGTCTCTACCCTTTATTAGTATTTGCTTCTGGGCAGGTTTCTCGCTGTGCCTCAACCTGAAAACTGCAATGTGTGAAATGATGCAAGCAGTGCACACAGCACAGTGCCTGGTACAAAGCAAATGCTCAATGCGTGCCAAGCAAACCTTAAGAATCATGAGGAAAACATTTCAAACTTTTCATCCCAGACGTAAAACACTTCATCGTACAGGTATTTAAGAAAAAGGTAGCAACCAGATGCAATGAACTAAAAAGGGTAATACAACCTTTTTAGCAAATAAAAAATTTATGTAATCATTCAGTGACATGCCTATAAGTGAAAGGTCCAGAGTAAGGTGACAAAATTAATCAGAGCCTACACCGCCTTTGCCTAAAACATCAAATATCAACTCTGCGAGATGGATTTCAGAGAAAAGGCTAAACCCATCAGTCATGGTCTCTTCTTTTCAACTCCTATAAGCAAAGTATTTTTGGCTTCATTTTAAGCTGTGATTACCAGAACTATTAATTCCCGGGCCTTCTTCATTTCCTTCTCTCGGCATATCATACACGAAATGTGAGATACCATAATTTGGAGATTACTAACTGCATTTGCTAGGATAGAGAATTTTAAACATTTCAGAATGTGAACTCCACATAGCACCTGATGCTGGCAAAAAATGGTCCTTTAGTGATTCACTGAATTAAGAGGTTCTTAGGCAAAAGCCTCAGTTGTATTTCAAATGTGTTTTAGAAAACGGATTGCGTGGGGGTTGACTGAGAGGTGGCAGGGACCGTGGGTTTGTATTCTGGGTAAAAAGATCACTGTAAAACTGTCCCCATTGTTCCCTTTCAGACTATACAAAAGGCAACTAGCCTCACAGCCAAACTATAACACTCCCCGCCCCCACCAAAAAAAATTTTTTTTCCACCCTTATAGCTAAATAATACTCAAAATACTAAATACTAAAAGGATGTAACAGCTAGGCTGGAATTCACCAACAGCAGTTAAGGGAATAAAATAGTTACGTGATTAGACAAATTCCCTTATTTGACCGCACTGCCATCAGGCAGGCAGAGGGCTCAGGGTCCACTGCACAGACTCCGGAAGCAGGCAAAGACAAGAGTAAACACTGGGTGCATCTTGTGAAACTTGTCCTGAGTGCAGGCCATAGCTAGACGATTCCAATCACATAGGCGCTGGATAGATGTGGTCTGACAGGAAACGGAGTTTCAACCTAAACAACTGTGAATTTTATGCGCCAATGTTTAAACTTCCTCTAAATGTTAAAAGCTGACCGGGTTTCTCAAGTTTCCCTTATGGGGAAGATTAGACCACAAATGACAGTTACAATATAACCGTACAAGTAACTACAAGCATCTGATGCCTAGTGGAGTAGCAAGTTACAACTGGCTTTCAATCGTTTAGAGCTGATTTTAGTGAACTTATTAGCAAACTCAATTACAAAGGTACATTTGCATCACTAAATCAACAAGGACTTGTCTATATTGCTTTATATACTGTGCTATCACACATGTTTATATACAACATATGTATGAATGCTATTTTATATATTCAGATGTTATGCCATCTTATAAAGATATAATGTCGCATCTATATGTACATAACATTTTGAGAAGCGGTAGTCCTGTGAGTGCTAACTTGAAGGTTGATATTTTCATCACTTATGCCCCAAAGATTCCAACATGACTTTAAATCACCTCTTCTCAGCCTATTCTGATGAGGTCCTTCTGCTGCAAAGGAGAGTAACTCACACAACTGCTTCATTCTCTTTAGTTTTTCTTGGGTCTACTTCCTGAAAGTGGAAAAGCCTTGTTGTTGAACTCACTGACTGTATCAGGCCACGTCAGAGGTCACTGACAAGCCAGGGGATCAACTGCCTTTGGCTCAGGGCTGCCTTCCTGGCCCATGGGCTGTGTCCGGGAATATCGCATTGTCATAGGGCGAGGACACTCCCGCCCAAGGCCCATTCGCTGTACGGCACAGACGCTTAACCACACTGGGGGGACAGGCGGTCTGGGGTCAATCCCAACTCCTCCACTAGCTGTGTGAGCCTGGGCTATCATTTAACTAACAGGTTGACAACAGGTATAATAATAAGGCCAATGTCACAGAATTCTTACGAAAAGTAACAAGTTCATGTAGTACAATGTCAGCATAGCACCTGACAGAGAACTAGCATTTGTTGAACACACAAATATAGGCAGGTATAAAGCCACATGTCTGTATTTGTGTACAAAGACACACATACACGTGGATGTTTATATATGTATTTGCGTAAAATTTTCATACAAGGCAAGGATTTTCCTCATGTCCATAATACCGTCACGTTTCTCTAGTTTGTGTTTTGGAAGACGCATTGTATTTTTAGGTGTTTGGAAAATACACACCTTAGAGTTTTAGTCTTCAAGGTAATCAACCTCTGCCTTTCTCACTGCAAAGTTTCAATGGAAAGCAATGTTTAAAAGTTTTCCCATGTGACGTGGGAAGTTTAGTGTATCTTTCTGAGCTCCTGCTGATAGTATCAGAGTGTCTCTCGACTGCCTTTCCATGTGAAATATAAGGAAACCGGACCCTAAGTTCTCAAGTCACCATCTTTTCTCAAAACTCTACTACTATCGTTTGGCATTTACAGCTACAAAGGAGAAGGAAGTCTGAATTCTGTTCCTTGGTACTTACGTAGGTATGGTGACTAGATGCTTTAATGATATTTTTATACTTAAAACTTTTTTTTTTTGCCAACACGCATCTAGAGGTGGCTTTCCATTGATTTCCTATGAACGAGGTGGTGGAGGGCACATTCAAATGTGCACACATGCATGCAAGGTTATTTTTATTATGTTGCTCTCTTTCACTTGATATGATTTCCTGTTTATCAGCACTTCAAATTCTCATGTTAGATCTTCAGTCCATGTATCTATCATCTTTCTCCCTCACTTTTTTTTTTTTGCATTCTGGAAGAGCTTTATCTACATTTCTTGTTCACAACACTAATTTAATTTTCAGCTGCATCAATTCTACTCCTTACTGTCTCTCACATGGATTTTAAGGTGCTATTGCAATTTTAATTTCTTTACAATTTTATGGTTTCACTCCCATTTCATCCCATCCTATCATTTTTTTTCAACTCATAAACATTTAACTGCTTTCTGCCCCTCTTTCATTAGGGCCATGTTATTTTGAAGTAATAAATCATTGGTGGAAGTCTGTTCTTTCTTCAAATCTTCTATTTGATCTCCCCTTTCCCTTTATGGAGCAACACTGTTCAGCAGGCTCAGCTATACTTTTCCTGATCAGTGACCACTAAGCAAGGAGAAATCTACCCAGACCTGGCATTTGCTCTGAGCTACCCCTGATCCATTGGGTGCTGGCTTCAGACCTAGAGTTGGCTGGCCAGTTAGGATGCATAGTTCCCAGCCCAATTCTCACTGTGGTTTTCATTTCAATGTAGTTTCGCTAGCCTGAAAGAAAACCTTCTTCTGCCTTCACTGGCTGGTTTTCTGAGGCTCTGAATGATGGAGAACTCAATCAGTACCCAAACCCTCAGTCAACGGAGGTCTTTCTAATCCTTCCTCACCTCCAACACTTTCCTTTTATGGAGGAAGATTCTCAGGACGTAACAGTAATACCCCCAGTCCCTCCACCCCAGCCCTGCTTGGTTATTTTCTGAGTTATAATCTTCCATGGAATAAAAAAGCACCACTGGGGAAGATTGGAGGAAGGGAAGGGCATTTTGGGGACAGCTGCCTAGGCTCTTTCTGAATTACGGGCAGAGAGTCGGGGAGGACACGGCTCTGCCTCCCTATTTATAGGTAGTCAGAACTTACCCTGCCTATGTTTTTAAACCTGGCTCCGTTTAGTTTACAGTAGACATTTTCCCTGCTAGTTCTTGCTTTTGTAACTCTTGAGAATGCAAGTGTTTTTCTCCACGTTCTTAGGGACTCTAGTGAGTAGTCTCAAGAGGCTGTGTCAGGACCACCAGGCAGAGACCTTTTTAAATGAGGAAACTTTCAGATGTTTCAAGGGAAAAAAAAATAAGCAAAAATAAAAGCATCCAAGAGGTTTTGCTGGCACTCAACGCCTTTGAGAGACTATCTCTGTGCAATGTCACATTGTCCTTTTAAACACCCAGAAATAAAATTCACCTGTGCCTTTCACGTGCCCTCATCCACCCTCCTGTCCTTGGAATTCTGGAAACAGAAACACAATGTTTATGTTATAAACTTGGCAGTGACTGACTTTCCTGAGAAATAAAGTTTGACATTCAAAGGAATTTAGCCATTTAGCCAGTCTTTAAAATGGCATTTACTGCTAACTCTGACAGAACTCAGGCTTAGGTTTAAGACTTCAGATTCATCTGAGTCAGCTTGGGATTTCTTGTATTTATGGATTTCAAGCAGCCACTATCTAACACGCCAAAACACATAATTCTTATGCTGGACATACTCAGCTTTCTGGCTTTTAAACAGGTAATAACCAGCCTGTGCTCCATTTCAATCAAAATGATATAATTATAAGACAGAAAGAAGAAAATTTGAAATTCAGGGAAACATTTGAAACAGACAGTAACGTCTTCCAAAATAACAGACATGGAGGGAAAATCACTTATCAATGGTACGTAACTTCTGAGCATCTGATCAAGGTTTATTTCTTCTCAAGAAAAACCACATACACACACATACCCAAAACTTTGTCTTAGTTTCATGGCCTCGTCAGTTTCTTTGTAACTCAAACCTTTAATATATTTAACAGACATGAGAAAATGCTGTGAGTCGTATGTAAAACAAAGGTAATTTGTTGTGTGGTTGTATGAATGTAACAGCCAATGAAACCTAAAAGATAAAACAAACATAATTAAAGACCACCCAAAAAGCTGAAACTATCTGGTTTCTTCAGTTACCGATAACTTCACAAAGGACTGCTTAACAAGATCCACACAGCTGCATGCTGAATGTCCCTTCTATGAAGTCCCTTCTTTTTAAATATTTACAAAATCATTTGAGCTTTAGCTTCTTAATCTGGAAAATGATTTAACAATGCAATATTTGCAGGGTGGACAGAACAATCAAATGAAAAATGTCTATGAAATGCCTATCAGAATGCTTGGCAAACAGTAAGTCTGCCAATTTTATGGTCTTTTTTTTTTTAATTTTAAAGCCTTGGTGACATTTCTTTTGTTAGTTTAAGGTACATTTTGAAAAAGGCATTTTCAACATTTAAATAAATCCATGGGCAAGTGTGGTATAGTGACTACACTATATACTTCTGATGTATCTTAGCCAAATTCATTAAATCTCATTCCTTGGTACTCAGTAGATGATCAATATTATTTAGCAATTAAGTCATCTTGGTCTAACCTTTCTGAATCAATCTTTCTCCTTCAACAATGGGAAATTTACTTTTTCGCCACCTAAAAAAGCAAGTTTGCAATGTTGTGAAATACTTCCAAATTATAAAGTCATGATACAAACATTCAACTATGTTTCTACAATTAGGACATGGATAGAAAGATATATTTCAAACCAACCACTCACTGATAAAGAAGCAACATTCTTAAAGATTAAGAATTATTTTTTAAAATGGGATAAAAATAAACCCAGCAGTGTTTAATGCGGGTTCACAGTAGATTATCTTATTTACAACCTGAAGTAATTCTGAAAACTGAATTTTTCAAGACCCAGCAACAAGCTGGAGCCGACTTTCTCTAACAGTGTCAATGATAGTATGTGCCAAGTCTGAGGGCCCTGCGGCAGGTTCCTTCCTCGGGGTAAAGCTTGGAGGATGAGGATGACCACCCCAACTATCTCGCTGACTTTACTACAAAGCAGCCTTGCCCAATGCCTATGCTAACACTTTACTTCTTGGGCACAATACTCTAATACCTCTATCACATAAATTTGAAGAGCTCTGAATAAGTAAATCTTTATAACCTGAATAGACAAATGTTATAACCATCACCCTGTCTACCTGCCTTGGAGAATTTAACAAAAAACCCACACCACCAATCCTCAGGCACTCTTGAGCTCCTATCGCGTCAACAAATTTAGTTACACCACAGAGACACAGTGTAAGGAAGGCATTCCATGAATACCTAATACACTCATGAACTGCAATGTGTCAAACTGTAAGTCACAAACCCATTTAAACGTCAGCAATTCTTGAGAGTCCACCAACACAGGGAGAGCATAAGTTCTCATAACTTAAGATCATACAGTATGCAGTTTTGCAAAACTTGCTACCACTGTGGCACCTTCATTAGCAACAATCCCATCTGATCTCACAGCCCAAGCTCCACATCAGATCTGGCAATGAGGTCATGCAAGCACATCTGCCCAACCATCCTAGCTTGTTTTTCTATCTAAGTCCCTTCACCTTCTGGGCTTACCCTTCTTCTGCCTTCTGGGCTGAAGGACTGGGGAAACACTACTAGTGACAACTTCAAGTTTTCTGGATTATGTTTCTCAACAATTCTTTGAGTAGGAATAGATTAATGTTTACTGGCCAAGTGTCAGCAAGGTTAAAACAAAAATACAGTCAAAGGTCAGAAAAGACAGTATCTATTTCTAATTTTACAACTAGAGAACACTGGGATTAGAAGGATTAAGGAATTTAAAAAAAGGGGGGGTTAAGGAATTTAGAGGAAGCAAAGCAGAGTGGAATTTCTGACTCAAATGATGTATCACAGAGATTTACATTTCACTTATACCAACATCTTTACCATCTTGAATATCAAATTTGATCACCAAATTACAGTCTCCTACGATACAGTGTAATAAATTCACAGTCAGAACCTCAATATGCATCAAACTGTGACAGGACGGAAGAATCTATAGGCACCGCATAATACATGCTACCAAATGGAAACAGATGAGATGAATGCCAACACATCCAAGCAAGACAGTGTCCAGGAAAGGTATTCCTGAAAATGACAGCCATACGTTAGATGGCATGAAGCCACTGGGACAAAGTTCTGCATACATAATTATACAGAAAGATCTGCTGCTTGTTTTTATTTTCAACTGCAAAGTTCTACTTTATCAGATCATTTTAACAATGTATAGTGCATGGGATTATCATAGTAAAAACAAAATACTGTGGTCGCTTATAGAAATTAGTAAGAATAACACACTTACAAACTATTCTGACAGTTTTGACATTTTAGGGAAATTATACCCAAGGAATTAAAATAAAGCCAACTTCCAGTACACTCTGACCTCCTCTATTTAGATTAGTTTCAGTGAAAGCCTAAGAACTGTTTTGGTACTGAATGCAATAAAATCAACCAAGACCTCAAAACATTAGATATAATCCATCATGCAACTATGCTTCTCATTTCTAGCTATCACACCAAGTTATTTTCTCCCACTTCAGCCTTCAAACCAATTTTATATCATTCCTCGTGGAAATCTGTTCGCAACAAAGACACACGTATATGCAACAGCCGGCTCTACTGCTAACATCTGTTTTCTTTTACTAAGAAAAACATGGATATGTAAATGGCATCACATATTTGGTATTCTGTTCTGCCAGAGGTACAAAATTCTCCCCTTTTTGGATGCTACTTAGCAGATGTAAGGCACCATTTGTTGTTGAATTTAAGAATTTGAATTATTTTCTCAAACCCTGACTTACTGGAGAAGCGCTTATTAATCAGAATTTCTCCTGTTTTAGACAAAGATGCATTCACCTAGGAACCAGGGAAGACGGACGTCAAAGTTATCACAGAATCTACTGACAACTAAACTAAAAAAGAAATATTTTTGAATATAGAGTTCTACTTTTATGACAAGGAAAATTTCATTAGAACATCATCATTAGCTTGGTTGCTAGGAGACAAAATAGGCTCACTCCACTTAACAGAGATCCTGTTCAAATCAGAGGTGTGAAGGCTTTATTTAGGTAGTACAGATATGGACTTTGGACCCTTTAGCCATTTTGGGAAAAAAAAAAAAAAAAGAGCAGAGTGAAATGTCTAAAGCCAGAAGCCTTAATGAAATCATCTGAACATATAGCTCACCTAAGAAAATACAACCAGCATACCATAGCTCTGTGTTTCTAAATGACAAGCATCATGGTAACATGGCAGAAATCTTCTCCTCAAGGAATGTCTTATCTGTAAGCTTGAACTTAACTGTCACCACAGCTCCAGGAAAGAAAAAATCAAGTCCTTCTGGTCAAATAACAGACTGGAGGAAGGAAGGAGGAATGTCTCCCTCTCTGTTTGGGAGTACCAAGAGGAACTCTCTACTCATCCCCCCTTAGGCTTTGCTTTTAATTCCTAATATGGCCAGCCAGGTCGGGGTAGAGCTTTTCTGCTAAAAAGCAGAAAAGATGTGAAAATCTTTTCTCTGTTTGTCACTTTCCTTCTCAACTAACCATGGATATGCAAATTATTAATTAGGGTTACTTGCCTTTCTCTTCACATTTCTGGGTAGACAAAATAATTAAATTTAAAATTTACAGGAAAAACATCTTAAAAATCAAGCCTTTAGTAAAAAGATTCAAAATGGAAAAAAAAAGAATAGAAATGCTGGCACTCGAGCAGGAGAACTTATTATAACATGTCACTTAATACATGAGTAATTCCTTCTGGGATCTTAAGAGAAGTGGTTAAGCTCATCTGATTTTAGCAAAAATAATTATCACATTTGTTTTCTCCAGACCTACTCTTTAATCAGTTATATTGATGATATCTTTTGGAAATGTACTTCATTTCGTATTTAAACACAGAGGTCAAAATCTCTAGTGTTCTGATTAGTTTTTCCAGTGGGTCATTAGAGGCAGGGTTCT
The DNA here is from genome assembly GCF_009762305.2 of Zalophus californianus. Lineage (NCBI taxonomy): Eukaryota > Metazoa > Chordata > Mammalia > Carnivora > Otariidae > Zalophus > Zalophus californianus. The sequence continues at coordinate 51,828,829 of NC_045599.1, read as the reverse complement.
AAGGCCTTTATCTTCTTCAAATACCCTCTAACCAGCCCTGCTTTCTCACAATAGCAGCATGGTCAATGCAGAATGGGCAGTCAGCACCACAAGTCCGATGTCTCACCCCACCATTCAGAGGAGCTCAACAGGACGACCCTCTAACTTCACAAGCAAAGTCTCACCTAAGTAGGAGAAAAGGTGAAGTTATGACAAGGCATCATCTCTACTGAAACAGAACTCATAAAGGCAGGAATTTGTGAAGCAAAGCAAATTACTTTCACAGGTACTCTTTGGGTGAGCAACAGCAGTATGTTATGACCATGAGGCTCAGCAAAGGTGTATGATTTGGGATCAGGCCACTATCTTCTGTGACCTCTGTACAGTGTAGTCAATTTGTGTGATTTATTACAGCCTTGCCTTCTAGATGATGAATGACAACCATGGAGGGGCACTCAAATGCTGAGTGTGAGAAATGTAAAAATAACTTGGCCGGGGAAACCTTGAAAGCAAAGACAAGTTATAAGCTTTTTCCTTTTTCTGCTTAGAAAGAATTTTGATCAAAATTTAAAATAGGCCTTGCCAAATGTGTGCTCTGTGTTCTATATGTGGAACCAGCTGGGACCTGGGACTCACTGTCAGGGTCCAAAGTGGGAGCCGGTAAGGGGTGTGGATGGGGGACGGAGGTGGGTATGAACTCAGATCCGGAAGTGGTCTCTCAAGTTACCAGATTCCAATGTTTGATACAAACTAACGTGGTCACTAGGTCTATACAATAAACTAGATTCTAGTTTGTCACTCACTAGAATCTCACTAGTCTAAATATTGTGCATTAGCATGACTTTAAAGAATCGCAAAACACTGTCTCAAGAAATAGCCCCACGGGACAGCTATTTATGAAAGAAAGGAAAACATTTTCATTCCCCTATCCCTACATCTCCACCTCCATCATTTCTCTGTGTACAGAGGAAGTAGGGACTGTGGTTGAATGGGGTTGTATGTTTGGGAATGGAATGCCAGTGTCTGAAGAGCCTAATGCAGAAAGAGCCGGAGTACTGTCTTTCAACAGCATGGCCCCCCTCAGGACCACGTGACACCCATTTTCCATACCCTTCACCTGTGCGAAACACTGAAGAGGTTCTCTCCAAAGTAGGTCACAGAGGGCTTCACTAAATGGTGGGAAAGTGCAATGTGACACTCCTCTTGGCAATTTTAGCCCCCAAGCAAAGGGAAGGAGATGAAAGGAGGGGAGAGGAAATAAAACCTGAGGATCCTTGCTGATCTTGACACACATTCTAATCACTTTGCTTAAGTGGCTGACAGAACCCTCTATCAGCTGAACACACTTTCCCGCTACCAGAACTACCTCTGCTAAGCACTGGAGTAGAAAATAACAGTTTTGGAGAACAAAGTATGCAACGGTCAAGGCCAAGGCTGCAAGATTCCTCAGATGTGAATGATATGAAAGCAAGTAAGCTGTGATTTCTAACCACAGAATGGGCTGTTGCAGCCTCCTGTGCCTGCCTGTGACATACAGAGTGCAGGGCTCTCAAGCCGCCTGGGATGTGAAATATTTAGATGAAGAACCTCAAAAGCAAGCCTTTATCCACTGAGAACCTATTGCACTGCTCTAGGTACTTGGGATCATGGAGGAACAACCAAGATTCCTGCCGTCATGGAGCCTACAATCTGGCAGAGGGAAGAGATGATAAACATCCACATGGGAAGTAAATTCTATAGCAGGTTAGATAATAAAGGGTTTGCAAAAGCAGAGGGGCAGGTCACCATGTGAAACAGGGTGAGCAGAGCCAGCCTCCATGAGAAGATGTGAGCAGAGGGGAGAGTAGGTCGCCCAAGGGATGTGCGAGGAAGAGCCGGCCAAGCGGAGGAAAGGAAGCAGAGCCCTGAGGTGGGAGGGGAAAGGACACGGTATCCGAAGGCATGCTATTTCTCTCTCTCGAATCTTGACTTCATTTGTCATCGCTACTTCTCAGCACAAAATAGGGATGCAGTTCACGTTTACTGAATGACTCTGAAGCCAGTAAATACAACAATGGACCAATGAACAAATTCAATTCCATCGACAGACTGGGCTTCCTAAGAGACTACATGCAAAATGTAGCAGTGGAAGGTTTAGCAGATTTTCAAATGAGTTTCAAGAGCTCAACTTTACAGCTTTATTTCCAGGAACATTCCAGGAAAAGTGGAAAAGTGGGTTCTATTATGTAAGGAGGAATCCCTCACACAGTGTACTTCTGGCCAGGGTCCAATCACAACTTTCTTTTAAGGAGAGAGAAGGTTGCAAGAGCAGGAGACAAGAACCACACAATTAGCAGGCAGGCAGGCATGAGCATTCTCTGTCTAACCCCTGCCCATTACAGGGGGAGTGCCAACTCTCCTTATGACACTATCTCAACAGGAGACCTACATGTGATCTCAGGCCTCGAGGGTAACCTTCTAAGTAAAACAAAGAAAGTCAAACACAAAAAACAGGCTAAATCAAGTGGCAGGGGGAGTAAAAAGAAAAAAGTGCTAAGGAATTCAATTACAGTAAGAAAAGAACTATCCTCTCTTGCTGCCCTACAATTTGTCACTGCAAAGTCTTCCAAACCAGAATCCCGTAGTTCCAACATATATGTTTGTCCTTACAACTACTTTCCTTTTCAATGTGACAGGCAACTAGTAGGAGCCACTGAATTCTCATTTCAGACAAATCCTATTTAAGTGAGAACAGAAGACTAACATTTCTGGAAAATCTAATGTTTAGTACTACATTCCCCTCACAACCTCCCCATACTGCCTCTTCAACCTTTCAGTAACTCTTAATTTCTCATTGTATTTGGGCCCACTCTTTCTAATACCCGAATGCACATTATCATGGGTTTCTTTCCTAAATTCTGCTAAAAATTTTCCATTACTCTACCTTTTCATGTGTTACAAAGAAAAAAGAAAAGGCTGTGAAAAATCTCCATTGTCACATCACATGAGAAAGAAAGCACTGCAAAATAGTTTAGGACCTAAAAAAGAGAAAATCATTTTGCTTATAATGAAAGTTACACCTAATAGCAGTTATCAAATGCAATTTTGCTTAGAAATTATTTTTACAAAATCTGGGTCACTAATTTGACAAGATGCCCCTTTTCCCACCTTTCAATCTTCTCTAATCCAACACAGATACTTGGAGGATTCTGTCATCTTTTATATTCTGGGACAAATTAAATAGGTTTTCCTTTTGAATCAGGCTACTTTAAGTGTTTTGTTTTTTTTTAACTTAAAAAATTAACAGCCAAATTAAAAATATGTAGTTGGGTGGGGGGAAAAAAGAAACCACAATAATGTACATATACACTTTCTATCTGCTCAATGAAATGCAATGGTTGACAAAACTGTATCTACGTATGCAGTCAAGGTTTTCTGACTTACCTGCAAAGAAAAATTAACTTTTGCTTTTCAACTGTATAGTAAAAGACATTATTTGGACATTATTTATAAAGTACGGTATCATGTTCATCAAACATGTATCTCTTTTGGGTCAGGCAGGGGAGGAGAAGGCACATCCCTTCAGGTATCTCTAGGCAGGAGTACTTGACTTCTACAAAATATTCCCTGTCATATTATGACTCAGTGCTAAAAGGCAGCACTTAAATTCTGCTCATTTATTCCCGTGTTACCTCATTCCTATGTGCCAGAATAAGCCAACATTAAAGAAGGCACAAGAGACTAAGAATCCCTCCCAGAAATACACAGTAATGCCACACGCCATTGGACTTAACATGCAACCGCTGCGGGAGGGTCCACCTGTTTTAAACCTACCTTTCCAAACCTTTCTCAGTCTGAGAAAAAAAGAAACAATTATGGGAAGAAAAAAAAAAGCTTGAAATTTACTAACGAGGAAATGAGTGTTTAACAAAGGTCATAACGGCAAAGCTGAGCAAAGGGCTTGTCTCTGTGTGACACTGAACAGCAGAAAAACCTTAAATGACCAGCTGTGCACAAAGCTCAAGTGTGGACCATCTCCAATAATAAACAAGGAGCGGGTTTTGAATCAAGGTGGTTTCCATTTAAGAAAAGCATTCAGTAATTTTTTTTTTCTTGTGACAGCCTAGCACTCTAGAAGCAATAATGCTACGAATGACCCTGCCCGTGAAGGAAGAGAACTCCCTCTCCATCTATAGTGAGTACAGGATTAGGCGTCAGCTTCAGCCACAGTGTTTCTGGAGAGGAAACCAAGAGGGAGATAACCAGGTTATAAAAACAATGCTTTCTTCTCTGCTTTCTGTGGTCACTTTATTGCTCTCGACATTTTTCCATATACATCAAATTAATGTTAAATATACTGACTTACCCTCTACTTTCCCCAAATGATTAAATATATTAATACCAATTACAAGAGGAAGAATGAAGTAGTGTTTAATTCCATGGTAACGATAGTAACAGGGTTTAAAGATGCTCACGAAACAGGTTCTCATATGCCATCTCCTTCTTTTTCCAACTCTCTACCCCACAAACACAAATTTCTAGTCTTGCAATGACTGACCAAGCTTTTATATACCATACAGAAATTCAGATAAAGTTGCCAAAATGAGTTATTCTCCGAGGGTGATAGCCCAACACAACTCTCAGGCTTCTCCTAAAAAAAAAAAAAAAAAAAAAAGCCACGAGGCAATCATTCATGAATACTGACCTTGCTGTTGCTCACCGTCTGCTTCAGCTTTCGAAGAACCTGGTGCAACAGGAAGGGGTCGAGGTGGTCGGGGCTTTGGTGTGGGAGGCGAGATTTTTTTCCTTCCAATATATTCAACGTAAGTTCCCGGAAAGTCCCCTCTTTCCCCCGTGGTTTCATTATAACCATTTAACCAGCCAATTTCTTCAGGCCTGGCTTCCTGTCCGTCACTGAATCCAAGAGCTACTAAGGACCCTTTATTCACAGTCAAGACATCACCCAAGTGCAAGTCAATATCTTCGTCTCGTTCCTTTTTGTAATCATACAGCGCTCGGTACTGATAGCCCTCGGCGCTCATGTTGGTGAGTCTGTGACCATGCAACAGAGGAGTCTGGTGACACGCTGCAGTCTGATCTTACGTTTCTATGGAAAGCGAATTCAGAGAGTGTGTTAAGATTCCTAATATGTGTCCAGCAGAGGACAGGGGACAACTCTCCAAAGGTTTAAAAGGAGAGGTGACCGGATGTCCGGCTATCCATCTGTCCTCCATCAATGGTGCGACTGAAGACAGGGTCCCACTTCCTCTGCGGCCCGCAGTGCTCCCACTGGCTTCCTTTTCAGCAGCTCGTCAACACTTGGCCTCCAGGCTGATTCTCGCAGCGCGGCCCAATCCTTTCTGACACTCTTGTCACACTGTCCATCTGGCGTCTGATTACACTGTGTCACTCCACACGCGAGCTTCACCTAGCAAAGGAAAAACAAGACTTATGAATGAACATCACACTTTGCCATCTGTGTGAATTTGAATTTCTATTTCCATTCAACAAGTATTTAATCAATTTGGCACACACACACGGGCCAGCGTGCTACCGCTCCACGTGATATATACAACAAAGATGAGTAAGACAGTCCGCCTTCCAAGAACACTAGGCAGGGGTGCGAGGTGTGCCGGCATGTGGCAACGTCTCTCAGATAAGAACGGTACACGAGGAACCATAACACTAGGTAAACAGCGGAAGACAGGCAGAGGCTAAAGGCTTTTGGGTTCCAATGAGGGAGAGACCACGTCTCACTGCAGGGATCTGAAGACAGAAAGGGATGTGTGGCATGATCTCACGTACAGATGTGACTAAGACATGTCGTATTCTGGGAGGAGCTAGAACAGGCAGTCCAAAGCGTCGGAAGCCTAAGAGGGAGCACTGGAACTGGATTAGAAAGACAGGGAGGGGTTATAGGACACGATGCACTCCTGCACTGAGCTTGGGAGTACTATGGTCTAATTTCGGGAGCCACCAAAAACGCATGGAGGAAGGGGAGCGACAACATGGGAGCTGCACTTGAAGAATCTTGGTCTAACTGCGGTGAACGGGACGGACGGGCACAGGGATGGATGGGTGAGGATGAAAGCTGTACTACAGTGGTGTGGCTGAAAGGCCCTGAGGACGGGAACCAAGGCGGCAGCAGAAGGTACGGAGGGGAGGAATGAAGCAACAGACGCTGCAGAGAGAGCATGAGTGGATGTGGTGATGCCCGAGTGAGAGTGAACACGGAACAGGAGCAGAAGGCCTACCCGGAGGATGTGGTGATGCCCGAGTGAGAGTGAACACGGAACAGGAGCAGAAGGCCTACCCGGGGTTGACGCCGGTGGGCTTTAGGGGATGCTGGGCATACAACTGCTAGTGTAGGGGGCAGGGGCAAACCTAGCCTGTGATTCAAGAGAGGGAACCCGCTACAGACTTGATCAGCTGCAAATAAGGCAAGGCTGAACTCAATGGAATGGAGGAACTCCCAAAGAAAAACTATCGAAGGTTAAAAAATGATCCAAGAACCAAACACTGGGGTTCACTGAATGCAACCTTAAAAGCAAAGTCCAAGTTTGGAGACACACTGTATCTGGGAAACAATGGATAAGACACTTTGGGTGAGAAAAGGTGATCCCTAAGACCGAATCCTGCAGGGGCCTCCAGCAAGGGGAAAGTGAGGCAAGGCTAGGAAACCCGGGGCTCTGCCCACCACCGTATCATCATTGACTTCTGAGAAAGCAGACTCCAGTCTAGAGACACTGAGGACAGTTGCTAGAATTGAAGGAGTTAAGGAACTGAAGAGGGAGTAGAAATGGTGGCTGGAAATTACCCTGGACAGATAGCCCTGGTGTAGGGGGAAACGAGTAGGGCAAGTTTTTGCTTTTTTTTTTTCTTGTAACACAGTGGAGGCAGAGGAATTAAAGACTCTCTGGAGAGAAAGTCAGCACGTGGCCTGCCAACAGCACAGGGCGTTCATGTACACACTTTGCACTCTGGTCATTTCTCAGCACTATCTTCATTATAAAGAGTAAAAGCAACTTAAAAGGTTTCAGTTAAGCTGGCTGAGTAGCAAAGCAATAAACGAGAGCCACACAACATCAGCGTGCTATATCAAACGAAGCTCCGTGTGTTTTGATGAGGGGGCCACGTGAGAAGCTTGGTATTATAGGAACTCGTCCGTATATGCATCTTAACATGCAGAATCTAATCAACAGCCAGTGATGTTGGCATGCAGAAGCGTCAAGTATCCAACTTTACGTGGTTAGATCCTCTTAGTGGTAGTACAGTAACACTCTTAGGAGAGTTAATGTTAAAAGGAGCAAAAACAAACACTGGAAACCTTTGAATAGTTAGAATATTAATTTGAGATAGTATTCTAACTTTGTATTTCAGTCATCAGATAAAAAAGAAAACTAAAGCAACCAGCAGGGTGTATTAGAAAAATAAACTATGTTTGAAGACAACCTCTCCTTTTGATGGCTCCAGAATCAAATTAAATATTCACTGCAGAAATTCACACAAAAATGTAGGACTGGCAAATCTCATTTTTAGTACTAATGTACTCTGTACAAATGAGACACAGAACTCTAAGGAACATGAAAATTTACATATCCCTAAATGCCTGGAAACCAGGCAACATGCCTAAGAATAATTTAATTCCTCCAAATCTGCCTTGAAATTTTTGTTAGCTTTTCCTGGCAATGTAGGTCTTTTTGGGAAAAAAAAAAAAATCCTCAACTAGTACGTTGGATAGATCTTTCCACCAGCTGCTGCCTATGGCTTGTTCTATTTCAACAACCCAGTGGGCCAGTTTGGTGAGATTCTTAACAGAATGGGGAATATTGTATCTACCCACTCGTCTCCCCCTCTACCCCTCCCTCCCTCCCTGTCTGTCTCTCCTCATCACTCTCCCCTACACAGCCCTCAGCCACCACCGGGCCGCTGATCACAGCACACCCATGCAGATATGCATGTTCCTAAACAGGGGACACCATACTAAGAGGCCCCATGTCTGGTCAGGGTTTTACCAAGCTGAAAACTGTGTTTATGTTACCTGAGGCTAAACCTGTGCAAAGAGAAAAAGAACCCTGAGGAACCTGATGACTGAGAGTAGCAATCCCCAACCCAGACGCCAAAGACTTAGATGTCTCTACTAATTCCTGTCCCTCGCTGTTTTTAAAAGGAGAACCTTAACTTTCTGTGTGAGAAAAATCCTGTGTAGAATTCTGGGCCTTCATCTGATTTAAAAAAACAAAATAAAAAAACCCCAAATCAACAAAAACCCTCATCTTCTACGATGCTAGGATTATGAGAACACACCATTCCTGTCTTCTGGGACTCCACAACATCAAGGCCAGGAAGATCAATCCAAACAATTCAAGGTTGGCCAGAAGTCAGTGCCAACTGAGAGGTTGGAGAGCAACCCTGTAAGAGAAGAGGGAGCGCTGACTAGTCAGCTGGGTGGCAACTGCACAGCGGCCCTGGCCGGGGAGAAGGGGCAGGAGCCTCAACCACACTGCATGCTTTCTCCTAACAGCCACACCCATTTCGAGGACTGTCACCGTCATCTTGGTCATCATGGGTATCATCTAACACCTACTGGGAGCTGGATGTGTATTAACTCACTCAACCATTGCCATCTACTGTTCATTAGGAACTATATGTGTATCAACATGTTCACTCCTCAGCATAACCCCGAGGCAGCACTTATCAATATTCTCACTTTGCAGAGGAGGAAACCGAGGTACAGAGAATTGAGTACCTTGGCCATGATAACACTCAGCAACTGGGAGATGGAATCACAGTTCCCATTCAAGCAGTCTGGCTCCAGGGCCACAACTTTTGACACCACTAGAACCTACTGCCCAAGTTCAACATGCTTTGATGACCGAGGACAGCCGAGGTATGTCCATAGGGTCAGTGATGCAGATTCTTTGCCGGCACATTCTGACCCCTCAGATTTAACCCTGAACGTCTGCTTTTTATTTACTCTTTGTGACAGTGGCCTCACTGATAGTGTTTGTGGCTTTTTTACAAACACACCTGCCCAAAAAAGCCACTACAACTTGGCAGCCGTTCCATCAAGTTCGGGACCCAGTATCTTGGACAAGGCAAATTTTCTTTCAAAGAGACTTCAGTAAAATGCATCCTTGCCAAAGAAGTCTATAAGCTAGTGAATGAGAGAATACTGGGCACATCATGTCTGGAAGGCTGCCCACTTCTAGAATCCTGCCCACTTATGCTCTACAAGCTGAAGCTTCTGCCATCTGTATCCCTCTCAGCCTCTACGCCCCCTACCAATATCCCAGGCACCTGAGTACACAGTTTCTAACAACTCAGGTCCTCCCTAGGGGAGTATGTGGGGTATTAATCCATAGTCACAAGAACTATCATACCTAGATAACTGGCAAGTTCTTTTTTCTCTTACCCTCACATTCTCCCCAGGACTGCAGAAGACTCAGCGGCCTGAGACACTGGCAGCACCTATGTAATGTAACCCTTCTAGGATCAATTTGGAGCCCGAGCTACCCACATCGACAGGATATATGTTGCCCAGATTCACAAGATTATGTCTCCAATCTCTTTGGCTACATTCACCGGTCCAGTGAACTATTTCCACCTAGCTCCGAAATAATTGTTAACACAGTAAAGGCTTTATAGGTGGGTTATACCTACCCATCCATAATTCAGTGTTTTCAAATAAGCAAAGCAATTTTATAATCTAGGCTCCAGGCTAGTCCATACATAAGTTATAGGAACAAAAGATATAAAGAAATTTTATAAACAAATAACTTATTCTTACATAATATTGCATGCAACAGTTTGAAATTTTTTTTAATGGTAATTACTGTGTTCCAGTCTTTCAATCCTTTTAAAGACTGCCTGCCTGCAACACCATTAATCAATGTGTATTTTCTCTCTTTGCTATGATTTTGTTCCTCAAAATAAAATTGTGTCTGATGCCTGACAGTCAGGAACCCATGACTTCTTACTGTAGAAAGGCCTGAATGTAAACTTTCAGTTTAACCCTCTAACCCGCAGGCATTCTGGCAAAGAACCAAACAAAATTCTCTGAAAAGTCCTCTGACTTTGCTGACTTATTCCCCTTTTACAAAGGACAAGGATTTAGCAAACTTGGTGGGGAGACAGGAATATAGGATATTTTTAAATCACTTGAAGTAAAGCAGGAATACGCTCCAATCCTAGGATTCTGTCCTGTGATTCAGTGAGCAGTTTGGCACTGGGTCCCAGCACACAGTGGGTCTTCACTTTGGCTGCAAAGGCGATGGAGGGTTCCTGGGCCCACAGCCTGTACTTCCCTACATCCCATCTCTCCATCCTCCCTGGGCTAGCTGTGAGTCTAGGGCAAGCTCCACAACCTAAATTCACTGTCTTTTAAAAAGACAAATCAACATTTAAAAATCTCTTCACCTGTCCAATACAATGGCCTGGAAATCATAAAAATCAAAGTTAGAGCGAAGTTAGATTAAGCCTAAAGTAACAGTCACCAGATATCCTCATTCATTTTCCAAACCGACCAGAATGTGTCGCTGGCTGCGATGCTCAGGGCTGAGTCCACACTGTGGGCAAGCAGGGTGTCTAGAGCAAGACTCCTGCCTGCAGCCCTTCTGGGGCTGGAGGAGCAGTGGGGCTGGGCGGGGTACAAGACAGGCCCAGGTGAAACAACAAGGAGGCAGGACTCTCCTGAAGGCAAAGTGATGACACAGAACTGGAACGCTTTAGGAGGGGCAGTGAAGAGAGGCCCAGGTCCAGCTGGAGTGCTCACAAGGAGGCTGGCGGAAAGATGCTGGTGCTCCTGCTGTGGGTCCTGAGGGGCCTGAGAAACATATCCCACCACACAGGCAAGGCCACGGGGTTGACCGTTCTGGTCCCTGCACCATCACGGGGAAGAGACCTGAGGAAACGGCCGTGGAACGAGAGGACTGGAGATGATCTGAATCCCCTCCTCTCGTGATAATACAATGGTATTTTGCAAAAGTCTTAACGAGAAGATTAGTATAAGCACCGAGCTTCAGACACAGGCAGCTGTCCCCATCACTGTCTGGATTTTTAACCTTGGGCAAGTTACTCAGATCTCTCTGTGGCACAATTTTATCATCTGTGAGACAGATACAATAAGCAAACTTAGACCTCCCAGGGTTACTATGAGGATTAAATGAAATTACATGTATAAAGTACTTAGCTCCATGCTTGATAATTAGAACTTAATATAATTAACACCAACATAGAGTTTACTACTTAATATAATTTAACACCAACATAGAGTTTACTACGGGCCAGGCACAGCATTTAGAGTTTTGCATAGATCAACTCACTGAACCCTTACAACCATCCTAGATACAATTACTATCCCCATTTTACAGATGAGAAAACAAGCACAGAAAAGCTAAATGATTTGTTTGACGTTACATAGCTAGTAAACTGCGGCTATGTGATCACTGGTACCATTACTACTACTATTACTACTTGCATTCAACACCCCTTACTGCCATTTATACAATTCTTATTTGAAACAGGAATATTTGCTAGGAGTTTTTGTTTGCACTGCCTCTAAAGGCTTGGGAACTCTTGTAAACGAATCCTCAAGTTCGTCCAAAATAAAACTCTCTGCTGTCCCTTTAACTCCTTTTCAGAGTAAGTAGACACAAAAAGGCTACATGTGGACTTTGCCCACCTAGTTCTCTCCCTGCCTGAGGGAGAGGGGTGGCTTTGGAGGTCTGGGCAAAGGAGACCTGGGAGGGGCCAAGACTCCTCTCCAACAGGGTTTGGTGGTGGCTGCCTAGCTGCTCTCAAAGAGAGAAGAGTCCTCCAGGGACTAAAGGTAGCTGCGTCCGGAGGTTTCAGCCCTAGCTCCTCTGGGGGACGAGTCCAGGGTCTGGACCACTGGGGTCCAGCCAGGAAGGGGAGGGGCAAGGCACGCCTGACCAGGCACCTTGCTTTATTAACTCACTCTTGCGCACCGGTGGAGTCTCTTCACACTTTGGCACTCTCTGGGGTGATCCTTCACCTGAAAACTATTTTGACTACAGGTGCCTGTGGGTATGTATTCGATTTACTTTAAGGAAAACAATGCTGGGAAGATACAATCTCCAAAGATATTTTTACAGCACGATTTTTTTTTTTCAGCAGAAACTATGCTATGCTCATTATACACTTGGGGGGGGGGGACAACCAACATAAGCCAAACAGACAAGTTTATGAGTAATTACGTAGTCTACTTCTCAGCTCATTTGGCATAATGCACGTGAAATGGCCTTTAATCGCCATTCTTTTAGGCAAATAATTCCAATAAGAGAGTTGGCAGAAGCGCAGCAAGAAATCACATTAGGATTGAGAAAAAAGGCAATAAATAACATGAATATTTTAAAAATTACTTACAACCTAAGTTTTTGATTAAAAACGATTACAGCATTTATATTGTGCCTTCTAAGGTAAAAAACTAAATTGATAAGCCGTTTCTTCCACTGGTCAGTAACCTCATTTTCTGAGAGCTTCACTAAGAGACTCCATTCTCTTGAGTTCATTGGCAAATCCCTGTGCCCTCCAAAACAGATCTGCGGGGAGCCTGTCTAAAATGGATAACATGCAGAAAGAAGCACTTCCCATTTTCTTCTGCGTGGTGTATCCCGCACAGGTGAGAGAATTAAAAGCCAAATCCCAAATGCAGCCATTATCTCAGCTTTTTATCATCTACCTGACCATAAAATCATTTTCTTTAAATCTGCTCATTCACCATCATCTCCTTAGTCAATAAAACACAGTTTGGAAATCACAAAATGCAAACACAACAAAAGATGAACTGAAATTGTCCCTGTTTTCATGAGCAAGTGGACAATCTTTCAGAGTGGATGCCTTTTTAGAACTACCTAAGAAAAAAAGGAAATTCTGACCAACACCCTACCTTAAAAATTACAAGGCACTCATGGAAAAAATTAATACGTATGGTCACTTTTAACAACACAAGGTTCGGGTAGGTGGTATATGTTTGCATTTAAGATACAAAACCCTTCAAAAATCGGCTGAGGTACAAGTGGCAATTCCAGAAGATATATGCATGCGACCAGCACTACTACCACCAACCAAAACATGTTATTATTATAATTAATTATAACTTATTGTACCACTTCTGTTCCCCAAAACTAACTTTTTATGCTGTGGGGATTTTCTGATCTTAATAAATATAAATTTCTAAAAATAGCTAAGAAAAGACAATATAATTAATTGATGGGAAGTGAAATGCTTTTTCACACCCTCAGCATCACACATGTGAATGGACACAGTGATAACATCATTTTAGAAAAGCAGATAAAACAGCAGATAGACATGTGTACACTAGAGTTCTGTTATGCAACTGACAACAGGTCCCATTATCAAGATGGAAGTTAAAAAGCAAAAGCACATCACACTTTGAAAGTCAATATGAGATACACAGATCTTCCAATCACAAAAACCTATACACTGTTATGAAAAAAAGTAGGACTACTACCTACCTATCTACAACACGCATAAAAAAAGCTGAAGAGGCCAGCAATGACATAACCCAACAATTCTGCACGGCAGATAAGGTAGTCTCCACTGACCTTTCCAGTTTAAAGCTTGATTCTGAACCAAACACACCTTCTCAAACTTTAGAGGGACACTGCCCCCCCCAAACTACTTTTAGGGTATTTTCTTTGTAACAACCCAAACACCTGCTTCCCAAAATTTAAGCAACTTCTGTTTGGAAAAAATTACCTTCTATTGATTTGAACTGTTTATTTCAAGGACAATGTGATCTATCAAAAACCTGTATGGGGGGGGTTCTTTTTTAAAGATAAAAGCTATTTGTGGCCTTCTCCGCAGAACTCGCCAAATGCCCAATGATTTGCACCTTGAAGATCCATTACCCTAATAGCGTGTCTCAGAAATGAACCTGTCTTCTCCGATCTTTTCTAGCTAATCACTACCAGCATCTTTAAAGTTGCGAAACGCAACCCAAGCTAATGAAACATTAAAATACAATTCAACATAAATGCCTGGGTCAGTAAGCTCTGTGAATGTCCCGCCTAACAACTAAAACTTGAACCTCACTACACTGAAATGACAATCTTATGCTGCACTCAAAACCCGGAACTGCTTTATCCAGCCGTACTTCGCACTGAATGACAAAGAGAAAAAGAAGAGAACAGAAAAAGAAAAAAAAAAAAAAAAGTGTAGCTTCCAAAGTCATAAAAGCCCCAAATACAAAGTAAACTCATACTCGGATACCACAGTGCTGCAGCTCCACCAGGGATTAACGGTGGAAGTGAGCCCTTTTCGATATTAATAGCACTCAGGGAAGCATAAGAAATTCCCCAAATCCAGTTCCCAGGCGCTCTGCATTCAACATGTAACAGCCACTCCACTCACACCCTTCTATTTCATGCTCGAATTCTGGTTATCGAAGTATGTATTTGTACAGGAGTGGCTGGCCTGAGCTCTTCAGTTCTCTTTGTCTTGTGATCTGCGGGGCAGTTTCTGCTCTTGGGAAGTGAGTGTTAGAGCTGTGGTTGCCAGACAATTACCCACGATATTTTAGCTGGGGCTTGCCACACTCCCGCTCTCCCTAGCCGGCTCCATATTGCTGGGCAGGTCCCTCCAGTCTCGCCCCGCGATACGAAAAGCTGGATTTCCGGACTGTTCGAGGACCCCATTAAATATGCCTCCAACAACCTGTCCAGGCCCAGCCGGCACTAGACGCCTTTAGGGCCCCAGCGACCAGCCGCCCCGAGGCGCACTTCCCCCACCCCGGAAGAGGAGGAAGGCAAACTTCGGAGGGCGGGGGCTCGTGGCGAGCTCCGGGGACCACCGCCGCCCCACCCGCTCGGGGGAACGGCTCGAGCAGCGACCCTGGTTGAAGCTAGAGGACGCGGGGGGAGGCTCCGCTCCTTCCCGCTAACTCAAAGGCAACGGTCTGGGCGCTCTCCTCCGGTGAAGGACCCCGGAAAACTGCAGCAGGGCGACAGTAAGGACCCTCAAAAGTGTGCGGTAACGAAGGGGTGGGGACAAGCCCGAGATCGCCTGCAACTCGGGAAACGAATGAGTCCGGCGGCGTGCAGAGCCAGCTCGTTAGAGGACCGGGGAAACGGGAGCTCGGAAGCTGCCGTAGCACGCAGAACGCTGGCCGAGAACCGGCGATGCCGGCGGCCGGCCCGCTTTCCCCCGGCTCGGCTCTGCAGAAGCGGCTGCTGGTGACAGGAAGAGAACGGCGGCAGCCGCGCGCGCACGCACAGCTTCCCCCTCCCGGGCACACACACACACCCGGACCCGCTGCCGCCGCTTACCTCCCCCGCCGGCCGGCTTCCTTCCTCTGCGGGGCCCAGGCTGCAGCGGCGGCCTCCGACGCGCCTCTGACCTGGCCCCGACTCGCCCACCGTTCCCGATCCGAGCTCGGCGGCTCCAACCCGCTAGCCCGCTGCCCTCGTCGCCGCCGCCGCTCCCTCCAACTCCGCTCCAGCTGCTCGCGACTCCTCTCCGTCAGCCCGCAGCGCCAGTGCCCGGCCTCGGCCCCGCCTTCGGCCCGGCCCAGCGCGCCCCGCCCCCGAGCCCGCGCCAACCAGCGGGCGCGTCTCCGCCCCTCTCCGCTGGCGCCGCGCCCTCCGCCGCTGCCACTCACTGTGCCGGCCTGCGAGCCGGGCGGCCGGAGGGGCGGAGCTCCGGCTCTGCGGACCCTTCCTGCAGCCGGGCTGGCCTTCCGCCCCCGGCCGCGGGGATGCCCCGGGCGGCCGGGCAGCGCGCTACCTCCGCGGTGGAGCGCTCTGGGTCTGCGCCGGCCCGCGGCGCAGCCAGCTGCCAGGGTCTCCGAGACCGGAGGCGGTGGGGCTGGGAGAGGTGGAGGACGAGTTCAGACTTAGAGGCTGCGGCTCTAATCAGAGTATCTGGAGACGAACCCCAGCCTCCTTCGAGCCCCCGGCGCCCTAGCGGAGTGCCAGGGCCGGGGAAGACTCAGATTCCAGGGCTCGCCAAGGCGGGGAGGCCCTGCAATTCCGGGCTTCGCCAGCACCGCCTCGGGAGTGGGCGGAAAAACCACGCCACCCGCGTGGAGCCCGGGGGTGAACGGAGGGTGAAAGGGTGAGGCGGAGGGGCTAGTGCCCGCAGGCTGCCGCGAGCTCCAGCAGCCTGGCACCGCCGCCATCGGGAGCCAGGCGGGCCCGAGAAAAGGGAAGAGAGTTTGATGAGGAGGGCGCACGCTGACTGATCCTTACCAGTTTTTGCCTCGCGTAGCAAATGTAGGTCGCTCAGGCGGACCACGGCCCCTCTTCTTGCTCCGGGTGTCGGGAGTGGAAGCTCACGTGAATTACACTGTCCCGTAAATTCGCTTTCAAATGCAGATTCTCCCACTAAGAATCATTACTAAGTTGCTCAAAAAAAAACAATCTGATGTTGGTCCAGACCTTCCAATGACGGGTAACATAGAATGCGAGCAACCTGTGTTCTGTCTGCCCTTTACCCTTAAGCCCTTTAAGAGTCTGCTTTTTTAAACCTCTATTGCCAGATTCCTCTTTCAGGAGTTTTGAGATCTGCACCTGCCCAGCCTGCTTACCTTAGAGCACTTTCTACAGCTCTTTCCCCGTTTCCTTGCAAGGATATTCCTTTAAAAACAAACAAACAAAAACAAGCATTTAAACTTCTGTCAAACTTTGAATTTGGTGCTTTATTCCCGTGGGTGTTGGAGGTAAAGAACATCCTGAAATGTCTTGAGTATCCTCGGACAATAAAATCATTTTTAAAGGTGACTCACACTCTTAACAGAAAAGTAAGTTCCACTTCAGGTATCAGGTACTGGCCTTTCTATTATTCCAACACGTCTCTTGAAGTGGAGAAAGAGAAAGAGAGAGAGCTACCTACATGTTTAAGAATCCACTTAATCTAAAAGTTTACCCAAGCAACGTCTTTTTCCACCTACTCTATGAAATGAAGGGCCTCATCTATTGTTTGCCTGAGCTTTGTAACTGAAATGAGGTGTCTCACCCTGTAGTAGAATTACTTTGACCCAATCCAATAAGCTGAGCTGTTAAGTGGTGGGATGTTTACGGTATTTCCTTTAGGCTTGGGTCTGAAGAAACCTTACCAGCCGTCTCTTCCTTTTGTACATGAGTTCCTGGAAAGGGACTTATGTATTGTTATGATGGGGTTCTATTCCCCCCAAACTTAAAACGCATGAAATCTTTAATGAAGCTTTCTTTTTTTAGATGGTCTTCAGCAATTTATGTTGTATCTTCTTTCATCTTTTCCATCATACTGGACCACAGAGCGTTAAGTCCAAAGAGTATCCCATGGGAGGACAATAGGGCTCTTTTTTGATAAACTAATTTCAGTCTCTGGTTCATCTGTATTGATACCTGCCCCCCCCCCCCCATATCACTAACATTAGCTTTTTTAAATTTCCATTTTCCATTGATTTCTATGAAATAATAAAAAGCAACAGAAGAGCAGTACTCAGACTTTAAACCTTTTTCTTAAATAAAATCTTATCTGGACTCGTAAAAAGTAACTGTTATAAGAAGCCACCTGGTGAGGCCAAGGGGAACCTCTAGGTCTTTGGGCAAGCCTCGTTATTCTCTCCTGCGGATGTGTTAGAAATGTAAATTCTCTGTCCTTGCTGAATCAGAAATGCTGGGGCTGGAGGCCTGCAATCTTTTTAAATAAGCCTTCCAAGTAGTCTCACGCAAGAGAAGGTTTGAGAGCCTTTGCTCTAGGTCTAGGGCATCTGGGAACACAGACTGAAAACCACTGCAAGGAAATGCTCAAATGGGCACAGAAACACCACTGTCCCATCAGTAGCAGCCAAACTGCTGGCTGGCAGGTGGTGCCAGCTCCACCAAGGAGCTCAAAATGTCAGAGAGTGTACAGTTTCCCAAAGGAAGATAGGGATGTTCATGTACAGCTGGTGACAGTGAAGGTGGTTTGGAAGTCAGACCTAACAGAGACAAGGACCCCCAGCACCCTGAAAGGCTTTCAGCCGCCACAGCAAGCTAAGTGTCCTCCCCAAAGACCACTGGCAGGATACTCTCATTTGCCACCATTACTCCAGCTACTGTAATAATGTGAGTGCTAGAATACAATTCCTTTAGACTCAAAACCCAAGTATGTAGTTTAGGGTTCAAAAACCTAAAACAAATACAACAAATGCCTTAGAGCTTTACTTCTCAAAGAGAGGTCCACACACCAGCAGCGTTGGCACCATCTAGGAGTTAGAGATGCAGCATCCCAGGCACTATCCCAGATCTACTGAATCACAATCTGCATTTTAACAAAATCCCCAGGTGACTAATGTGCAATTTAAAGTTTGCAATGCTCTGTCTCAGCAGGGGTCCTCAATTCTGGCTGCAGCGCTTATAATTGCCTGGGGAGCTTATACAAATCCCAATGCCTGGTCTGCACCCCAGAGAGACTATATCAAAACCTCTGTGGGCAGAACATGGGCATCTGTGACCGTTATAGATCCTCACGTGATTCCATTGTGAAGCCAGGACTAAGAACCACTGCCCTGGAGGACCCAGGTAGGAAAGGTGCCATCAGGAAAGCCAGCTGGAAGAGATGGAGCCCAAATGGCTGGTCTTACAGGAAGCAGCTGGTACTAGCGTTCAACTGATTGTTACCACACAGGGACTGTGAGCCCAGATTTGCCAGACCTTCCAATTTTCACAGAGAAGCTGGAAACCCAGATTTTTATGGGCAATTTCTCAATTACTAAATGCTGGCAATTAATTCAACATTTTTTGAAACCTAGGTTAGGCCACATAAGGGCGATGACCACCAGTTGAGGGTTTTACGATGCCTTATGTTATAAAATTAAGTGGACCTCAACAAAAAAAGGACACCCAAGAGGACAACTAGCTTGTTGGAACGTCAAACTGCTGGTGTACAGACCCATGTATTTTCAGTCTTCTGTTCTCTATGGCACCAAACATTGCAGGCACTCAACAGCTGAGAGAAGGTAGCAGTGAGATCCCTGCCCGAGCCATGCTGGGGCCCAACACTAAGGAATTTGCCCTAATATTTTTATTTTTCCTCTCTCCTGCCTTGATAGCTGAAATGCTTGGCGGGGGGTGGGGAGTCAATCCTTGTATTACTTAGCTTAAGATCTTACACTATTGTGAGTTAACTAGGTTAAATACATATTAAGAGAAAGATGAAAAAAAATGGCTGGAATGCTTCCGAGCAGATTGAGAACTCAAAAGGCCACTACCCGTTCTGTTGTTTCTGAGCTTGAACGAGCTGTTAACCATGGTGAAGTACTAGAAAGAGTTGCAACTTCCTGACTGGACCCCAGAGAACATGTCAGGTCATAATCACCTGAACCCCAAGTTCTCTGACCACCAACTGTTCTCTGGGCATCCCTGTCTAATATTTTAGTGTCCGAATCCTTATAAACTGTTGGGGAGAAGACTCAACAAATCAAGCAGTATGAGATGCAGCTGAAAGAGCCACCTTCGGGTAGTTTCAGTTACATTTTACTCCATATCTGCTCTCAAAATCCCTTGAAATAAGAAGCTGGCCTTAAAAAAAAAAAGTTACAATACAGTAATCTCAGTAGAGTTGATAAAATGTGAAACATAGAAACAAATTTCTGCACAGTTATTTTCTTGAATGCAAGGGCCACTTTTTACTTTTGTGTAACTCCAGCAGCTCAGACTTCTTGGTACATAGCAGGCAGTCAGCAAGGGAGAAAGGCCTGGAAAGCTCAAGGAAACGCAATGCCAATTCCTATATTTGTGACTGTTAAGATACTAGTACACAAGTGTGATTCAGAAAGAACCAATAAGTCAGAGCCAGATTTGGGGACAGAGCAGCAGGGTCCCCCAGCTATCAGTATACAAGTGGTACTAAAACATCAGGAGGCATGGAGCAACTAGAAAACCATATACAAGGAAAAATGAACTTCAGTATTGATGTCTCACCAAATAAAAAACTGACTGGAAATGGATCATAGACCTAAAAATTTCAGAGACTACAAAACTCCTAAAAGAAAGTATACATTTAGAAAGGATTTCCTAAAAATTAGGACACAAAAAGCATCAACTATGAAAGAAAAAAATCAATAAACTGAGCTTCATCAAAATTGAAGTGTTTTGGGGTGCCTCAATCAGTTGGGTGTCTGACTCTTGGTTTCAGCTCAGGTCATGATCTCAGGGTTGTAAGATGGAGCCCCGTGTTGGGCTCAACGCTCGGTGTGGAGTCTGATTGAGATTCTTTCTCTCCCTCTGCCCCTCCCCCCACTTGTGTTCGCTCTCTCTCAAATAAATAAAATCTTAAAAAAAATTGAAATGTTGTGCTCTTCAAATGACATTGTTATGAAAAGAAAAAGTCACATCTTCGGAGAAAATATTTGTAAAATGTGTATCCAACAAAGGACTTGTATTGAGTACATTAGGAAATCTCACAGCACAATAATGAGAAAGCAAACACGTTTTTTCAAAATGGACAAAAGATTTAAACACTTTACAAAAGAAGATATATGGATGGCAAATAAACTCATGTATAGAAGCTACACATCTTTAGTTATTAGAGAAATGCAAGTTAAAACTGCAAGGAGAAGAGACTCAAAAAAAAAAACTTGTATGCCAATGTTCATAACAGCATTATTCACGATTGCCAAAAACTGGAAACAACCGAAGTGTCCATCAACTGATTAATGGATGAACAAATGTGGTATATCCACACAATAAACTAGTATTTGGCCATAAAAAAAGGAACGGAGCTCTGATCCACATCACAATGTAGATGAGCCTTGGAAGCATTCAGTGTAAACCGAGAGATATTTCCTCCTGGCTTTGGAAAGCCTTCTTGAAATGTCCCAGGCACCCAGTGGAGTATACCTCCCTAGTAAAGAGCATGTTTGTATCTCCCACCTCAGGAACATTCTCCTTGGTGCTGTCTCCCTCTTACTTTCTGACATTCCTTTGTATGGGCTCTGTGAAGCTACCTCACTTTGTTTAAAAATCTTTTACAAAGCTTACAGGACACTTAGTTTTCAGCTTTCTGAACTAACATCACACTCCAGGCTTGCCTCTTAAAAACTAAAACAGACTTGGTGGATACAAGATTTTCTTCATCACTATTTACAGACTCTCTCTCTCTCTCTCTCTCTCTGTCACACACACAAGACACACACACACACACACACACACACACACAATGCTACATCATGTGTTGTTAACAGAGACTTCTTTCTCAGACTGCCACTTTTTCCCAACCTTCTGGAGCCACCTTACTCCAACACAAGCAACCCACTTAGATCCATAAGCATGTGTCAGTTGAGCTAAGAAAGCAATTCTGAAACATTCTACTATTTTTCTTATTTGAAAATGAGCTTGCATTTGAAAAGTGACAAGTGTAAATACAATGAGAACCAAGCAAATAAATTGTATTTTTTGGTGATTCAAATGACTGGAAATTTAACCCATAGTTGATTATATTCCACACCCAAGCTTTGAGTGTTGGCACAAATTATTAGGGTGCTGTTACAGCTGTCTGGGTAAAAGGATTTGCTTAAATATGCTCATGTTGGCCCTGCCAGCATAAAAATTAAGGGCAAAGTCATACCGATAGATAATGAGCCCTTTATCAAGGAAACTGTGTTGGACAATCTCAGTGCTCAGAAAGAATTTTTCAAAAGAAACTCTAGCCTTTGTTCCCTCCGCTGGAGGAGATCCAGAACTGTCAGTGCTTCTGACAGAACCTAGCCCGAGTATTCAGACAGCCTCGCAGAATAAAGGAAACACATTACCATCAGCCTCCCCAATCCAGCTCCAAGCACACAGCCTTTTCTCTGGGTCCTGCCAAGCTGTGTATGCAAAGAAAACACTTTAGATCAGGTAAGGCTGTATTCTGACAGTAGCAATTTTTCTAAAATTGGTTAGAGTCTTTTATTTTAACACTCAAAATCCTTGCCATATCATAATGTTAACAAGGATTTCCTTTCTTCAGTTATGAATATGATGCATCTTGAAGGAATGACTGACTACTCATAATTTAGGATGTTTTGTAGGTTATCAGTTTCTTTAGCCACTAATGTCTTCTGTTTTCTGTTTTAAGAAGGGAGTTGTGCTTATGATGGCTTTTGTGCTGGATTTCAATGTTTAAAGAGGACTTTCACATGAATTGTTTTATGTGATGCACCCTGGCCCTGGGTTGTAGGCAGAGCATGCATCGTGATTTCCATTTTACAGATGAAGAAACAGACTCAGAAAGGCTGTGTGATTTGACCCAGGTGCCACTGATGGTAAGCAGCAGAAGCAAATCTCCACTTGGGCCCTCTGCCTTGAGGACTGTGGTCCCTGCTGCCTCACTGTTCAGTGATACCTCCCCCTTTCTGGTTAATGTGCTCCTTATCCTGAATTTGTGATAGGCAGCTTTCCCCCTAACCATTGCGATTATCAACTCATCTATCATCACCACCAATCAAGGAGAAACTCTGAAAGGGATCCCAAAGGATTTGGGCCCATCATCATAGAATTTCAGACCTCTGGGACCCCCTGGTCTCTCTTCTTGGTAATCCGCAATTATGGAGCTGCCAAGTGCCTTCAGCCTCTAGCTTACCTCTTTCATTTTCAGATAAGGAAACAGAGTACTGGAGAAGTTAGGTAACTATCTCTGTGCTATAAATTTAGTTGATGCTCCAAGCCACCAGCTCCTGAGTGACAACATAATGACAAGTACCTGAGTTTCCTTGACTCGGGCATTTGCCTCACTGGTGCAGCTTGTGGCTTCACTGATACCATTCCGGTTTAGCTAGTGCCTGGTAAATAGTGGCCAAATAGAAAAGGCACTGTTGAGTTATTAAAGATTTATGATTCTTATGCATGCTTGCAGGCCTGTCAACAATGCCCTTGTAAAGATTACTAATCTTGTGCATAACTTAGGCACTGTGCCACTTGAAAAACAGAAGAAACTATGCAGGCTGATGATGCAATCTAAGGCAGAACTTCTTTAAACCTGAAATGCTATAAAATATTTGACCACACAGTTCTCTGGCAAAGGAGCTGGCAATTCCTGCTATTTTTTAAATCACTGAATTCGAAGAGGAAGAAAAGAATACACGTCTGTTCCCAAGCCATTTACCTGACCGTGAATGATGGCACACACACATCCCCATGCCCACCAATACCCCCTTGCCACAGTCCATGGTGGAGCCCATTAAAACTGTATCCCAGGATCCCCCTCATTCAGGGAATGTTCCCTCACCCATCTCTGTGCAGTACTAAAAACCTAGTGTTACTAAGTCTGAAAAGCTCACCCTTCTCCCTAACATGAGGCTCAGTACTTGGACAGAGGGTTTTGCCCCCCTTTTCCTATTTGTTCTTTCTCGGAAGGGCGCTCTGAAGCTGGCTCACCAGCAGGCTACCAAGACCATTTGTCTAGATTCAAAGCAGTATCACACAAGTGAGCGCTAGAGCTGCTAGTGTGCGGAGGGCTGAGTTCATGCGCTTTTGCTCTGGTAAGAAGCTTTAAATCTACCTATGACTTTCCCCCGGTAGAAAGTTCACGAATAGAGAAGTTTCCTTACAAGGATAGGTCTTTCTTCACCTGACAGGTGAGCGGCTCTTGCCCTCTTACCACCTCCCTCCCTGCAGAAGAGGTTGTTGGGCCAGGCTCAGCAACAGAAAAACACTCTACAGAAACACAAAATGAAGCTGAAAAGAGGAAGAACAGTAAGAGTTAACAGCACTTATTATAAATTGAGCACGGGTCCAAGTGCTCTACACACATGAATTCATGGACTCCCCACAGCCGCCCTAGGAGGGACGTCTACACCATCTCTCTCACTGTTTACGGATCAGGCACCTGGGCATGGAAAGGATAGGCAGCTGGAGCGCTGAGCTGTGAACACAAGCAACTTGGTTCCAGACACCAAATTCTAAACTAGGGGTCTGAAAACTATACCTTGCAGGCCAACGCCAGCCACACCTAGTTTCATAAACAGGTCCTGCTGTCTATAGCTGCTTTCACATCTACCACAGCAGAATTCCTAGTTGCAACAGGGACCACATGGCCCACAAAGCCTAAAATATGTACTCTCCGGCTCTTTACAGAAAAGTGTGCTGACCCTGCCTCTGAATTACATTGGGGGAAGAAGGAGGACTGTCCATGTCACACCTTTTTAAAGATACAAACACATCTGAAAGCTGTTGTTATATAGACTAACAATACAATAGCTGGAAGACAGCTTAGCATTGATCTAGTTCTCCCCTGTCTGATTTAAAGATGAGAAAACGGAGGTCTGGGACAGACAAAAAAATTAGCCCTAGATGACAATGCATGATAACAGTAGAGCCAGGTCCAGAATCTGAATCCCCACCCCACAGTTCTGCTGCATTTGAGATAACACCTCAATTACCAATTAACACTTTAGCAGTGATTGGTTGAAAATGAGTTGAGAACAAAACTGGAGGAAATTATGGGTACCACCCAGTAGATGGAAGTTAAAGGTAAGTATGGAGAGTCCAAAAGCGAGCAAACAGAGTCCTTGCAGATAAAGGGAGCAAGGGCACCCGAGGCAAACTGCACCTGCTTCACAGCCTGGTCAAAGGCAGTCCTGGCAGGGCCACTCAAGCCTGCCTGTGCTCCCAGCCCCTAGCTTCTTGCTCAGCTAACGGAGATGGTCTATGGGACACTGAAGAATAGATGAGTTTATAAATGTTATTAACCGTATTATTTGTTTAGTCCTAACTATTTCTTGAGGGAAATTCTAAAGGTCATGAACACATGAAGTGGAGAGTCTGCAAAAAGGGCCATACCCTAGGAAGTCCGAATGGACACACTGGCCTGGTTATTTCCTAGTGGTTTGCCATACCCATTCATAAGCAAGCTCATGGAAGATCTTTACTTATGATCATTTTCATCACTAGTAATTGGCACAGCCCTCATTTCATCTGGGAGCTTCAAAAGAATACACTGTCCAAACCAACTTCTTCATGACTTTTCATCTAGCATGTTCTGCTTTGTTTCTTAGGGAACAAAGTACATACTTTTCCCCAATGCAACTGAAATCTCCACTTCTGTTTAGGCTTTGGGGAGTCTCAGTGTTAAGCAGATACTAATGAGAATCAAAAGAGCTAGGATTTGTTACATAATTTCCCATCTACAGAAATGCAAATGATAGTTTAAAATCAGTATCATTTCAGAGCTAGCACACTGCTTTGTTGAATCAGCTCAAAACTTCATAATCCAAATACTATACAAATGCAAGTCTCCTGACATTAATCACTACCTAATATAAAGTTTTAGAAAGCTTGGAAACTTCAGATGTCATAATAACAGCAGTCTAGAGAGATGAAATATTTTGTAAAATTATCAACCTGCTTGAAATTGTTTTCAGTTAGATCTTGCAGTTTGCTTCTGTTAATTTCCTTGTTTGGGATATGATGGCAAACCTGTACTATTCCCCGAGCCCCTGCATTTCCAGGATTTGCCACCCTAGTCCTACCATAGCTTTCGAGGACTATCACAGGAGCATCCATTTCAGGCACAGTTCAGCGGGGTCAATGAACCAATGTGGGCTGAGCCCAACCTTTCCCTCAGGTCACACCTCCTTCCCAGCCACAGGTGATTGGTCCACAGGAGGACACCTGACTCAACTGAGCCAGTGAGTTCCTTCCTCAGGACTCTGGAGTTTGTGATCGGAGTCAGGTTTGCTTCCCTGAAGTCTGAGCTCTAAAACTTAAGCCTCAGAAGCTATCAGTTGCCAGTTCTATTATATTTGACAAAACAAATGATGGAATCTGGTTTGTGAGGAGAGAGAAAGAAGGACAATGCAGATGTGCAGGTTGGAAGAACTGACGGGAGATACCATCAAGTCATGAGTTTGTGACTTGAGTTTTTCTTGGAACCTAGCTGCAGATTCATCTTTGTCTTCTGTGAGAGACTTCTATAGCCTTACAATAAGGTGTTCCTTTTATTTAAGCTTATTAGAGTGAGGTTTCTGTCATTTGGCACTAAACATCTGAAAGAGTACACAACATGAAAAACTTTAAGAAGAGGAAACCACAACAACTTTTACTAGGAAAAGATGTGTATTTACTAGGAAGGCTCATTTACTCATCAGTAAGCTGCTTTAAGTTACAATCCAAGGCAGATCAATCAAACCAATGACTTGAATTTAGTATTTAGTAGTTTCCTGGTGTTGTTGCTATTGTTTGTTTTAATGCATAATAAATAGCAAGGATTGGTGAGTGCCACGTTGAAGGCCTAGAGAAAAAGAGAAGGCACAAGATGAAGTGAAAACAGACTCCACCTGCCAAAACTGAAGCCCCGCCATCCCTCTGACCACGTCTGGTTCTAGTTCTTGCTGCTATCCCAACAAATAGCCCAGTTATCCAGCCCGCTGTGTATGCAAAACCCAGCTAAGCCTCCTCTCTCTTTTCCCCTACACCGAGTCCATAACGTCATCATTCCACCGGTCCCAGAGGTGTGAACAGAAATCTCTCCGATTTACCCATCTCTTTTCATCTCCATTGCTGCTACCCCAACCCAAAGCTGCACCATTCAGCAGCCACTGAATCGGTCTCGTCACCTTTCTGAGGGCAGATCTAGTTTTCCTAACTCCCGGGTCCTAGCCATGGGATGCTTTCTGAAATGTAAATCTGATGATGACATTCATCTCCCCCCTCAACACACTTGGTACACCCATTCCCTTTTAAACATTGTGTGGTTGCCCCCAGCTGGAGGGTCATGATTTCCAATAAAATCACCTGGAAGCTTTAAAAACAAACAAAAAAACTAGGCTCGGGTCTCACTTCCAGGAGTTCAGATTTAATTTTCTGGAATGAGATTCTCTTATCAGTATTTCTAAAATGCTCCCCCGGTGATTCTGAAGAGCAGCTGGAGTTGCACAATTTACTTTATGCGTAGAGGCCAGCATCCTTAACACGGGCTGTGCAGTCTCGCCCCTGCTTGCTTCTCTTCGCTCTTCCTCTACCACATCCCCATCCTTTGTTCTCCAGCCACGCCGGCCTTCTTTCAGTTCCTCAAAATCACCACACTCTTTCCTGCCTGCGTATAGGGCCTCTGAGCAGGTTCATCCTGTGACACAGTCTCCCTTTTCCCCAGATCTGCACTTGGTACCACCACCTTAGGGAAGGCTTCCTTGGCCTCCCTGATGAGGTCAACTCCCCACTCTGGGCTCAGCAAACTCTTCCTTTACAGCACTAGTCAAAGGGCAGCTTTCTAGGATGTGTGACTGATCTGTGAATAATGTCTGTCTTCCCCAATAGACTATAAACTCTGTGTGGCAGGGACCGTGTCTGCTTTGCTCACTACCCCATCACCAGTCCCTGGCCTATACCTATAAGAGAAGGCCCTCTTGATATGTGGATGGGGACCAAGTAAGAGAAGGGTGATGTTTACTGGGGACAGGCCAGCTGGCTGTGGAAATTAAAATTCTACACAAAGATTTTTTTGTGACCAAAGTAGCAAGAACTTCAAAGGGTAACCCAAGTCTGGAGTGCAATGCACAGTAAAATATTCCAAGGGGCATGTGGTTGATGGCGGGTTGCATGATGGAGGGGATGGGGTATAAAAAAAAAAATCTCAGGGCAGGTGAAAGTCTGGAAGAGGAGCCTCTGACCCTTCCAAGTCTGCTCTCTCATTTTATCCCCCGAGACCTCTGCCTCTGGCTTAAGCAGCATGGCCCGAAAGCAGAGAAGGAGAACACTTGCCCAGCAGCCCTGTGGGGTCACCGGTGGGGACTGAGGGTTTGTTTGGGTGGTAAAAGGAGAAATCAACTGGACACCTACTTTGGTAGTCAGACTTGAAGCCAGACTCCACAGTTTCAAATGCCTGCAGGTAGCTGTGTGACCTTAGAACGAGTTACTTATGTTCTCCAGGCTTGTGTTTCTGGGCTGCAGCAGAGGGACGATAACAAAACCTACCTCACAGCAGGTATGTAAGATATCATCTCTATCCTGGCAACGGCAGATACAATGCATTCTAGCTAATACAAGCGCAAATGCTAATGAACACAAGCCTTCTTCAGCCATTGTTTTTATAATTTTATGCCTGCTCTAAGAACTCTGCAAGGTTCCCCATTTTTGCTTCTGTGTTGGTAGACCTGCAGTTGGAGCCCTGGTAGTTCCAAGTTCTTAACCATGGCAGCACGCAGCCTCCATGCCGCAAGCCAAACTGTCTACCATCAAATGAGAATAAGCTACTGGTTTCTGAATGAGATCAAAGTGCAGCACACTGACAATTTCTGAATTTTAGATAAATCACAATTGTGCAGATGATCTCCTTCCCAACTGTGTGCACTGAAATGTCACCGCTGAGAACAACCATGAAACTGTGCTAACATCCCCATGACCTGTAATACCCCTAAAGGCGCGTCTGTCACCTTCTGGAGTGAAGACAGAAAGCTTTCACCAACATCCCTTCCTCAGAGTGTCACAGAGACCACCATGCAACACAGAACATCCTCCTCCTCCTGACCCATTATCACTGCAAATGTGTTCCCAGGGACACGGAGAAGGGGGTTTCCCTTTTATTCACATGCCCTGGAATGATAAGTTCTAAGCACACAGTAACACCTGAAGGCTCAGTGAATTGGATATATTACACATTTTGGTAAGACATCCTTTTTAACCAGAAAATCATTTTTGTTACAACCATGAAAATTTTACCTACGATTTCAATTTGACTAGGCACTTGTTGGAGGACTGACGGTTCATTTTGTGTGTCAAGTAGACTGGGACATGGGGTACCCAGACATTTAGTCAAACACCATTCTGCCTGTGTCTGTGAGAGTGTTCTGGATTGGTAGACTGAGTAAAACAGATTGTCTCTCTCTAACGTGCATGGGTCCCATCTAATCAGTTGAAGAACTGACTACAACAAAAAGGCTGACTCTCCCACCAGGAAAAGGGAATTTCCCCCTGCCTGACCACCTTGAGCTGGGATGCTATTTTTTTTGCTTAGGATTCAAACTAAAACACTGGCCCTTCCTGAGTCTTAAGCCTGCGGGCTTTTGGACTGGAACTATACTCCTGTTCTCAGGCTTTTGCACTCATACTGGAACTAAATCACTGGCTCTCCTGGGGTCTCCAGCTTGTTGATGGCAGATCTTGGGACTTGTCAGCCTCCACAATCACATGAGCCAATTCCTCATAATAAATGTCTTTCCATATGTGTGTGTGTATACATATGAGTGTACATTTTTTTTGCACACATATATATTCTATATTCTATTTGTTCTCTGGAGATCCCTGACCAAGACAAGGAGCTTAGGAGAAAGCCCCAGTAAAGCTTTCTCTGGCTTAGTGAATTTGGGAGGCTAAATGTATGACTTTTTTTCTTGCTAACCAAGATTCAGAGTATTTTAGCGAAATACTCCACCTTGTGAACATGAGTCACTCACTATACAATGCTGTGGGAAACAAAAGGGGAATTAACGTGTATGGAACACTCACGATAAGCCAGTTACTTCGACGAACAGTGGTATTTTTTTCCACAAGCAGTGATGTAATGAATTAAAATAGTATCTTCGGACCTAGGAAATGAGCTTAAGGATACGTCCGAGGACTAGTTCCATCATTCGTCTTTCCCCGTAAATACGAAGTTTACTAAATTGGAAAAGCCTTGAATAAGGCCCTGACACAGGCCAAGGCAACAGCCTTCTCTTGCTTAGGGAAGTTACAGAAGCTTCAAAGAAGGTGTGATTTCTTTCACTGTTAAGTTACTGAGCGGTGATGTTAAAAATGCTGTTCTTCCTGACAAAACTGCATCTTTGTGATGCAAAATACTGTGGCTTGATATTCTGCCTTCCTGACCCACAACAGCCCGGATGATGTCTTACCGTATCACGGGACCACATGGGGTCACCCCCTGGAAACACAAGAGGTCCCTGTCACAGATTTAGGCAGACTCAGGGACATCTCAGTTTCCTCACAGGCATTTTGTAAATCACAGGAAGCCTTCCAGACTCAGCAACACCCCAGTGTAGAAACTACAAGATTTTATTGGAAGACATGAAGAAAGGGTCAGAAAGTTGGCTTTTCTGACCTGTATCTGAAGAGAGCAACTTGGAGTCTTATGGCTCCCTGGTGCGCTCTTTCTGAGACTTTTCGCTGTCTGCCCAATGGAATGGATAAAAAGGCCGAGGAGGAAAAGGTCTCTCGCTCCCCTCTCTCAGCCTATAAAAAGATCTAAACCTCAGTGACCCTGCCAAAGTCATAAGCCTCAACAGTGACTGACAAAATGTTTTATAATGGAAAAGATGCAATGGCTAGAATTTACAAATAGAGACTCTACCTCTGTCATTTAGTTAAGCCACCTCTCTGGACCTCAGCCGAACAGCTGGAGCGGAGTGAGGAGGGCTGGGGGTGGGGTGGGGTGGGGAAGGGCTGAGAGGGAGGAAGTGGGTGGGGTAAGGTGGGCTGAGAGGGGCGAGGAGGGTGGGGTGAGGGCTGAGAGGGGGACCACAGGATTTTGAAGACTCCTTGACCTTTAAAAACCGTGCTTTTCTGTTATCTCTATATTAGAGTGGTTTTATCAGCATGATAAGCCTTTCAACTTATCTAAGGTAAAAATTTGGTAGCCCACAAGTCGCTTCTTCATTTGGACGGCAGGGTTCTGAGCTTGTCAGCCCTCTGTTAAGCTTAACACATATTCTGGAGCATTTGCTAGAACACAGACCCATGCTAGACATATAAAATGAACTCACAAACTTGTGAGGTCTTGAGGAGGATCCAGGTTACTAGTTTAAGATAATATATACTAAGTTGTTATTCTTAGGGAAAAACACAAAAACACATGTAGCGTTGCCATTTAAAAATGGCTTTGATATTCCTTGCAATGAGAGGGGGTCAGTCTTAGCAACTCGTTTGTAACCAAATGAGTCTTGCAGCGGCAATGCTGAGTTATGTCGGAGGGTAGGCTGGACAAGGCTTCTGCCTGGTTCGTCTGGGACAATCGCTGTGGCGGAAGCCATCCACCGCGTAGGAAGTCTGACTACCCTGAGGCGGCCATGCTGCTGGAAGTGCTCTGTTAACTACCCCTGGAGAGCTCTCCGGGGACTAAACCGTGGGTCTGCGAGAGCGCACAGGGCAGCCTTTGAGGACAGCCATTGCCAAAGCACTGCCACCTGCCCACGCGGAGCGCTTCCTGAATTCCCAGCCCACAAGATTAGGAGCAGAACTAAGTGGTGGTTGTAGCTACTGGTTTGGGGGTTATGCAGCAATAGCACCCAGAACAGTATCCGCGCCAAAATTACTCTTGGGATAATTAATCCAGAATCACAGTTACCACAGAAACATTTTTATTACCCTCTTCCAGTGGGTATACAGTCCATGCTTCAGGAGAGAAACAACAAGGTACCGGTGACCCAAAACTTTCACGAATGGAATCATGCAATGCTCTAGAATACCTTTATTTCTCCCCCCCTTTTTTTAAAGTATAGCCTTAAAAAGCAGTCTTTGTTCAAACTAGAAACATATCCATGGAACATAATATTTTAAAAAACAAAAATTTAAGAAAATTGAAACCGAGAGGACCCTTTATTTTTATTTATTTTTATTTCTTTGTGAAAACAAGATGACCCTTTAAATAACTACAGTTGTACTATTTCACATTATCAGTGCTCCTCAGGACAACTGAATTTTTCAGTTTTGTTTGGGGAAAAAAAAAAAAAGTCATCCTGAGTCTTTATTTACTCTAACCACAGTGAAACCCATTCTGGCCTGGTGATCAGAGGAAAAATACAGGAAGATAAGAATAGACTCCCTGCCTCCCACCCTTTCAGCTAGATTTCATGACATGAAATCCTCCCATCATAAATGCATGGATATTTTCAACACCATCAAGATTCAGGTGCTTCAAATGAAGTGGCAAGCAGAGCATGAGCCATCTCCCAAAAATGACAGCTTCATGACTCGGTGGACCTAAAGCTTCCTGAGGATGCAGCTTCCAGTCACTGCAAAAAACAGCTCCATTTCAACAGGTAACAATTTAAGAGTTCACCTGGCAGAGCAGCTACCAGCTGACTTCATCTCTTCGTTTTGGATTCTCTATTTGCAAAGTTGTAATTATATTCCTGACCTACCTTAACAGTCACTGTTGGGGGAGGCTGCAACCAAGCTAAAAAAAAAATTCTGAAAATTAAGAACACTGAATCAGCTTTGCAAATATGATCGTTTTCAAAATAAACTAGACTTTATTTTTAAGCTCATGTATAAAATTTTGCATTCACCCTGGCCATGTTTGCTGGTGCTACTGCCTCCCTTTTGTCATCTGATTTTTAATATTCAACATACGGGTACGGTAAGTGCATGTGTGTGGATGGGCGGAAGGTGTCAGCAAATAAACCCAAAATTCAAGGTCCTTTTGTGCTCAGAACTAATGAATGGAACAAGTAGGGAGACATCTGTTTACATGGTTGCATTAACCATAGATGGTATGTAAAGTCCTATATGAAAAAAAAAAAACAACAACAGAAAATAAGAGGTTATCTAAACAAATACACAGCAAAGCTCCTTTAAATAGCAAGTGCCATTATTTATTTGAAATATACTTAGAAATATCAAAGTCTGTCCTGTGTAAAACTTTTCAGGAATACTTCTTTTCCAAAAAAAAAAAAAAAAAAAGGAGAAGCCTGTATCAAATAATTTTGGGTCCTAAGCCCATGAGGAAAAAGATTTTAAAATACTGTTGCTTTTCTTTGCTAACCCAACTGTGCAAAGTTCCCCAGTTATTTCTCCTTATCTCCTATGTTTGTGAGGTCTCATTCTTCTCAACTTGGTTCCAAAGTTGCTTTCTCTCTGAGACCTTCTGATCTTCTTCTGTGAAACTTCTTCTCTCTTTTTTCTGGGTTCCCACTGGACTTCATTCATTTCTCTTGATACGCAATTCCAAAGCTGAGCTAAAATGACTTGCTTACAACCCGTGTCCTATATGCAGTGTATGGCTTGGTGTGCAGCAGGTGCTCAGTCGATGCTGACGGACCTGTCCGTGCGTCTGTCTGCCATCACTTTGTTTCCTCTGCATCTGTAGTACCTAATCTTGCTTTTCCTCTTAATATTTGTGATTTTCACTGAATTCTTTTGAGTTTTGATTCTACAGTTCTTAATTAAAAGACAAGATCACATCTGCTGGTGCAAGGCCTGCAGAACTTGGGTGTGTGTGAGAGCTGAGTCACTACCTCCCATTTCTGCCTTTACTCTTCACATCCACACCCCACCACCCTATTTTCATTCCTTCTTCTCATTTCCCTTTTGGAGCACATTTGAAGGTGAAAAAAACGGCATCTTACTATTCTGTTTGTACTTGCCAAATACTATGCTGAATCCGGCCACAATTCTTCAATTATTCTGAAGAAGGGGGTCTATCTCCTGCAAAATAAGTTTCCTTGTAATCTTGGGTTGTAACAATCCTGTTCTATTTTGTTCAAGTATGGCAGGGTATATGTAAAACTGTTCTGTACTTTTTCACCAAGAAACATAGGGTGAAAATATTCCAAAGTCATCACAAGTCATTTTTGGAAGAACATCCAATGGCGTGGGGAATGGTCCACCAGAGAGGAAAAAAGCATGGTATAAAGGAGAATTGGATTCCCTTTAAGTATATTGAAAACTTCTCTTTATCTGTGTATGTGTGCATATATAAAGATAGAAAGGAAATCCATAAAAAATCAATGCTAATTCAAGGACATGGGACTTACACTTTCTTGATTATACGTCTTTTCTGCATTTCTCGATTTAGCACAGTTATACTTTTTCTCTATAACCAGAAAAAAACCCAAATTCTGACATGTTAAAGAAAGGTAACTGAAAAAAATCAGAATAAAGTGGAAATTTAAAAGAAAACCCGTGTTTTGCATTGTAGCCT
This sequence comes from Zalophus californianus, assembly GCF_009762305.2. Lineage (NCBI taxonomy): Eukaryota > Metazoa > Chordata > Mammalia > Carnivora > Otariidae > Zalophus > Zalophus californianus. The sequence goes on along the minus strand of NC_045599.1, from coordinate 51,795,028 downwards.
GAGAGAAGGGGAGACTGAAAGGGGCTTTTTATTGAAACATTTTTTTTAATGCACTCAGTTTTTAAATTCTCAAGAGTGGACAACAACATACACAGTTAGGTCCTGGGTACCCATCACTCACTCGGCTTAACCCACTAACCACACTGCTACAGTTCCTTCCTCTACTTTCCCATCCCCGCTTTTTCTTCAAAGCAGTTTTTTTTTTTTTTTTTTTTAGGGATTCCAGTTGTCTTTTCACTTGTTTGGATCTGTTTCGTTTTGTATAAGCCTGGGTTTTCTTTTTTGGGATCGCGTACAAAGCCACAAAGCTTCTGGAGGCCCACTCATGTGAGACAGCATCTCGATTCTCCAAGTTTGCGCCCTTCAACCCCACCCTGAGACGAATCCTATGGAGGGCCCTGTGAGCAAACAATCTAGCAAAAGCAAAGCGATATGGTGTTTACTCAACTTTACTTCTGTCCGGTGGGTCAGAGAACAGACTCCAGGGTCCAGGATAAAGCCAGGACTTGCCGGGCCTTGGCAGCTCAAGCCACTCCATTGTGATTCCAGATTCGGGGTGTAAACACATGCAGTGTTTAACCATCGCCAGTTTGCTTTGAATGTTTGATAGCCGTGACTGGGGCTCAGGAAGAACACAGTAGTGACTTCTTCGCTGGAACTGAAGCTGAGGCTTTATTTAGTATTTGGGCAAGCGGCACTGGCAGCTGCAAACCCTCAATGGGCGCTTTCTAGTCGCAGAGCGGGCGGTGTTGCCGGGAGCTGAGGGTCGGGGCGGCCAGGGAGCCCTCTGGGGGGAGGAGGAAGCAGGATGGCCCAGCCTGGGCCATCCCAGACCCCGACAGGTGCTGAGGATGGAGGAGGAGGAGGAGCCCCTCCCCAACCACTCCCAAGCCTGGGCTTGGTGTCTGACACTAACTGCCGGTTTTATTGCGTTTTTGTTTCAGGAATACAGGCCCTTGGCAGACAGAGATGTCCCCCCCCCCCCCCCGCCCCTTGGCTTGGGCTTTCTCTGCACGGCCAGTGGGGATGAAAACGGTAACAAAGACCCTGACTTTGCTTAATGACCAAGACTCACTCAGATAACAAACCAACACAGGGGCTGGCAGAAGAGCGCCTTCCAGATCCTTGATTAGAGTGGGCAGGGGGGATGCATGGAAAGAGCTCGAGGTTGTATTTCGGTGCAACCAAAGGAGATTATCTTCTCCTGATCTGGACCCATGACCACGTGTATTAGTAACTATCATTTACTGAGAACTTTTATGTGTTAGGTACTGAATTAGGTACTTTGTGTTCATTATCTTACTCACTACAACCCTGCAAGGGTTTGTTGTTTTTCTTTTTTTTAACGAAAGGGAAAACTGTGTGTCAGAAAGGTTAGGTAATTTGTTCAATATTATTACACAGTTTATAAATGGTACAGCCAGAAATCCAATCTTGGTATGACTACAAAATAACCTTTCTTCTTTCTTGGGGAAACACATAGCTTATGCCTTGGAAATTTTCAATTCAAGGTGCCAGGGGACTGTGGCCTAGAATAGGTGAGTTGGCCATGGGAGTACAGAGTAAGTCAATTACTTATATATACAACACTATGTACTCTTCATTACAGGGAATTACAGAAAAATTCAGATGAGGTAGAATCATTTTCCAAAAAAACCACAAAGGGCAACTGATTCCACGATGATGATAAAGAGGAAGACAAAGATGATGAAGGAGGAAAGAAGTTTGATATGGAGTATCATTTCTTCATTGCCCATTACATCTCTACACTGTACATACACATTTCCTTGGATGTCTACAGTATTTATAAAATAAAAATAAATAACCTCAGGTGAAAGCACAACTATTATCTAACAAAACCCTTTAAATTTTAATCACCTCTGTCTCTGGACTAATGAAGACACTTCTTCTTTGGTTACTTCTATCTTGTTTAAGTATCTTATAGTATATTTTTGTAAATTAAAAAAATTGCAACAACTTTGTTACTATGTTAGAAATGTCACTAAAAATTGTCTGATAGCTTACTCTAGTGGGAAAAAAATGAACAAAGTCAGAAGTGTGCCTTTGACCTTGAACTGTGATTTAACTAGCAATCTGAAGATCAAGCTTTTTAACATCTTATCAAGGTCCTAGATTAGTGTCTCTTTCCTGTAGGTCACATTTGCCTTTTTTTTTTTTTTTAAGTGGGGAAGATTCAGACTGCAGAGTTCAGTTTGACCCAAAAGAATCTGCCTCTGAATCTATACAAGGAGAAAGATGGATTAGGTGAATTCATCCCAGGGAGAAACAGACAGGATTCTCCTCAATGGAAATACACTGAAGGATATTTTAAAAGAAGTTTTTAACAGACATATTTATTTTAGCCAATGTTCCAAACAGGACACCAACCCGATAGTCTCTGATGGTGGAGGTGGTAAGCAAAGGGATCGTACTCATAAACCTATGTATGACTGAAGCCCATGGCGGTGGTCATAAAAAGGCAATGATATAGCCCAATGTTTTGAATCTTTTCAAGAACAAGAATCTCTTTTGAAAGTCAAAAAATTTCATGGCTCCCCATATGATAGTAGCTGTATTCACTGACAAAGTAAAGAATTATAAATTAGGGATGATCTTAATCACTTGACCCCATTATAGCTTCCATATACTTTTGGAAAAGCAGTGGCATATATGTGTGAAACATCTATCTATTAAGTCTGTGGATAGTGCATAAAGCCTTATAATAACTTCTGGGCCCCTCAACAGGAAGACATGAACTACTTCTGCTCCCTCACCCTTCCTTCCTTCCATGCCATCGCTAGGTTCCTGACCTAGGTCTTCTAGCAGAGAAGAGAAGCTATTACACCTAAACTTCCAGTTTCTATGGATCCACTTCCTCCTCCTAACTCCAGAGAACTGTGTGAGAAGGAAGTACAGAGGGAACTCCCTGTGAGCTGTTGTGTTGACCTGGCTGTGGTTCTGGTGTTCTTCCAGAGTCCAAGCAACTCTTGGTCACACTGGCCAACACATTTCCCAACTCCCACCCCCAACTCTTTGGAAGGTGTACCAACTGCAAAAGTACCAGGAGTGTGGAATAAAGAGTGTTTGTGTCTTGGTGTCTTGGATTTGTGCCCCATAGCGCAGACCAAGCTCAAGTAAAAGAAGGGCGTGAGCTCTGGGTTCAGACTCTCTCCTAAGGTCACTCATGGGTCACTCTGTCCTACTGTGGCATCTCAGATATGAAGCATGCTTTTTTGTTCTCAGTAAAGTCTTCGCTTCTTGGTAGATCTGCCTTCCACCTCAACCCCTTGGTTCCCCGGAAGGCAATTCTGATTTTCCACCCCAGCTGGGCTGCCTCAGGAAGTCTTAGGGAAAATCCAACACTTCTTTCCCACCTGCTCACCTAGTTAGCTCCTTCCCCACCTGGGTGTGGAACCCGGATTCTTAAGAAAGACGTGGGCTTCCTCCCTTTCTGAGTCCCTTATCTCACACTAGCAAAACAAAACGAAAATGCAAACCTGTCCCACTCTTGACTGATACTAAAACCATAACATTACAGATCTTTTGGGTTAGGCTTTAACTTTTGGTAAAAGTACAAAATGCAACTAAGAGCAGAGGTCACTGGTTAAGCCTTATCAGCAAGTTGCCACCTAATGAGCTTATCAGATCCTTTTCCTGGTGGCAAATCTCAACAGTGAGAGGGTAGAGAGAGGAGAGCACTGAACCTTGCTCCTTCAACATCTACCAACAGTCAGGAAAATAAAAAAGAGAAAACTAAAGGTAAGATAAATTAAGAGGAAAATTAGGGTCTCTCTTGTCTAATATCAGTCAGCAGAAATCCTTCTCTAGGGCAGATATAGAGAGATGGTTGAAAGACTGTGATTTATTTCACGCTGGACATAACCAGAGTGTAAAGACTCCTGAGAGGTGCTCAAGACTGGGCCAGGATGGGAAAAGAATCAATGCCACTGGAGCAGTGAGTTGTGAGCTGGTCACGGTAGGAAGGACCTAGCCCTCAAGACATTTCTGATGCTGTTTTATGTGATTTATATCCAAGAGATAGATGCTATTATTATGCCCCCATTTAACAGATGGGGAAATCAAGGCCCAGAAAGATTAACTTGCCCTACCCACTTAGTAAGTGGCAGGCCAAGCACTGAACCCAAGCCGTGTGGTTCCCAAAATCAGAACTCTCCAACAACACTATGCTGTGGATCAGAGAAGTGGAGGCAAAAGCACACTCTGGTTCTAGTTTAAGCACTGCCTCTAGCTATAGGACTTCAGGGAAAGTCATTTCAGCTCCCTGGCCTCAGTTCTATCAACAATAATAAAAAAAAAAAAATAGTAGATGACACATGGTTCTCCCACTGCTCCAACATTCAGTGATTCTACATGGAACACAGGGCCAGAAGATCAGACAGCCTATGCAACTAATAAATGTACGCCGAGGGTATGTATTATTCCCCAACTCCCGTGCCCAGAGGTGCTTTTATGCCTTCCTTTCCTTACCCTCACTAATAATGGTGGATAATGGCAATGATAACAGAACGCTTATGAGAGGGTGCTTCTGCAATCGGTCAAAGGAGAAGAGGGGAGAAGCATCGGTGGCAGATGGAAAACCTGCTTTGTGCTAACATGATCTTGCCCAAGTTAATTATCTTCTCTGAGACTCAGCTTCCACACCTGCTGTGGTAAAAGTAGCTACACAAAGGGTTTTTGTGGCGATTCAGTAAAACATGTAAAGAACCAAGGTCAGCACCTAGCACATAGTAGGTGGTCAGTTAAGCTTTAGTTCCAGTTACTTTTGCTATCATTCTCCCTGCCCAACAAGTAACACACAGAATCCAGAGTGCAGTGGCAACGGGGATGCCATGTAACTTCATGTCCCCTTCTATCATCCCAAACTTTTATGTTCCAAGACAGCTCTGGATCTAGGTGAAAGGCAGTTACATCCCTTTTTGTGGACATCTTGGGGTATCTGCCTAGCTCAGGGGGAATTCAGTGAAGGTGCTTAACAGGTACAAACTTCCAGTTACAGGATAAATAGAAGTTAGGAATATAATGTACAGCAGAGTGAGTGTATTTAATAATACTGTATTGTGTATTTGAAAGTTGCTGAGATAATAGACCTTAAAAGTTCTCACGACAAGGAAAAAAGCTGTAACTATCGGAGGTGATGGACTTTAATCTTATTGTGATAATCATTTTTGCAAGTTTTACATATATCAAATCAGTATTTTATAAGCCTTAAACTTATACAACGTTGTATGTCAACTATATCTCAATAACTGGAAAAACAAGTAACAAAAAAGGGTCATAGGGACAGTCGAGATTCAATGTGGGCCTACATAAGGTCACAAATACTAGGAGACATGGTTCATTGTGGGCCATCTTTGGACACTAGTTACTGCAACTGGACAATGAATATTCTTCTAGTAATTTCCATTTTTATTCCTTTGAAAAAAACAGAGTCAGATTCTGCTGCTTAAAACAAAAATCTCCTTAATTAATAGATCCCTAATCAACCCTAAATATAAAAGGGTTGAATTAGCAAAAGAGAAAAATATGAGCGAGGTTAACAGAAGTCAGTTATGAAAAAATCAACTGTCTGTTTCTGTGTGTGCATGCATGCATACAAGTGCACATGCTCATCTTCAAACACCAACATTTTTGACAAAATCAAATTTTATTATTTAAGTTTTTTAAAAGACAGATCACTCCATTTGCCAACATGTCTATATGTATTGCTAGGATATAATCTTTTTAAAAATCCATCATATCACTAACACCCTTAAAAATTAATAATTCCTTAATATCAGATCAACATTCAGGTTTCCCTGTCTGATAAAGGACTTTAATTTTACATTTTTAAAACCTCTGATAGCTAAGAATAAGGTGGGTGAGAGGTTCCAGACTATATAATATACTCATAAATTAGACAATCAAAATATTTTTTAGCAGAGTGGGTACCCAAAGGGGGCATAGTCCATGAACTCAAGGAATAAAACAAAACAGATGCATGTAAGCCTAAGAGCCTGGCCTTTCTCTACCTGTCGCACTCCTAGTCATTCTTCCTGGTCAGCTCAAACTTGACCTCTTCTCTTACCCTAACTCTATCCATTCCACTAGGCAGACTTACTTGCCTCTGGCTTCTCATAGCTCATTGCCAGGATCTTCCAGATATCATTTACTCTGGCAGATGGAACTTTTTGTTGCATGGGGCAGACAGAATTCTACAATGTCCCCTAATGAGCCCCTTATATGATTCCCTCCCATTGTGTGTGAGCAGGACCTGTGAGTGTGAGGAGATATTACTCCCATGACTATGTAACACAATATGGCAAAAGAGATTTTATAGATGTCCAAATGGTTTAACCTTAAAATGGTATGATTACCCTTTCTTTGGCTGGACTGACTTATCTGATCAGGTCAACTTTGCAAAGAGAGGAGGCTCTTCAAAAGACACAAAGTGTGAGAGGGATTTGAGGCAAGGGAGATTGCTAGCCTGGTGACGGAGGGGGCCACGTGACAAGGAATGCAAGCAGTCTTTAGGATCTGAGACCAGCCCCTGGCTGAAGGCCTATAAGGAACTTCAGTCGTGTAACCTCAAGGAAATGAATTCTGTCACAAGCACACGAGCTTGGAGTAAGATCCCAGCTCCAGATGAGAATGCAACCCACATGAGCCCATGATTTTAGCCCAGAGAACCCATCTGTGCTGTACTGAGACTTCTGACCAGCAGTACTGTAGGCTAATAAGAGGGTACTGTTCCAAGCTGCTAAATCTGTGATCTGTTATATAGCAATTGAAACTGATACATTATACATCTGTCCTCTCCACTGAACTGTGATCTCTTGGAAGGCAGGGCCCATGTCTTAATTATTAATATAGGCCCCTCTGAGCAAAGTGTCTGACTTGGAGCAGTGGTATAATAAATGTTTACAGAACAAAATTATAAATTAATCATAAGTGTTGCATTCTGCAGCACTGTAGAGGCAATTAGAAACAAGGATGCATTGCACTGAATTTATTTCATTAAGTGTCTTTCAAATGCCCACTAGGTGCTTAGCACCATACCAAAGTCAAGTTCCTCTCAGGTATCATCCCTGATTCCTTTGGTCTTCCAAGGAGCCTTATTATATAATACTGGGTTTTGAAACATTACTGATGCAGACATAATTAATCATGGTTATCATAATAGTAGAGGTAAGAACTGATGGGGAGATGAAACTAAGAGGTAGGAAAAGTTTCAAGACTTATTTTGAGGAATAGCTTTATTACGCTGCCCTGAAAGAACATCTGATTAATGCCATTCTTGATTATAACTCAGGGCACTGCATTTATCTCTGAGTTTCAGTTTTCCTAATAAAGAAGTAGATTATACCATGTCCATTCCCAGCCACGAGATTCTATGTAATCTATGAATTTTGTGTGTTCTTTCCATCCATGCTCACTCTCTGTGTATCGAGACATCCACATTGTGACTTGTAGGCTCAAGAAATGGCCAGGCCACAACCATCTACAGATTAACTGCATTATTTTCTGCCCATGGGTCAAAAGGTGCATCTCAGAAGCCTCAAGAAACAAGAAGAAAATGGGCTCGTCTTCTTAAAAATCTCCCAACATCTTAGCCGAAATGTTAAAAAACAAAACAAAACAAAACAAAAAAACCCAGCAAATAGCTTTTTTACTCTGAAAAAGTTGAGGCATTATAGTGTAACTGGAAGAATTCCAGTCTGAAAGTCTTGACATTTGACTATCTGGGCAGCAACAGAGCATGCACTCAAAATGAGAAGACAATGACATGATGCTTCAGCTATGCTTTAAAGTCCCCCCTGCCACCCACTGCGGCGGGGTGGGGACAGGGGAGCTTGCATGATGTTAAGAAAGAGCATCTCAAGTGTGGATGAAGATGCTAAAAGTGAGCAATATCCAGAAGCTTCCCGTTGGCCAGCCTCTTTTAACCCAGAAAGATAAATAAAATACATTGGTAATTTTGGTCCCCTCTGCAAATGGAAAAATCCTCAGAGAAAGGGACTTTTTATTCATTTAGCAACCAATTATATGTTAGGTACTGCTCTATATGATAAGAATACAGCTGTGAACCTGCCTATGGGGCCCACAACTTTAGGTATATTAATAGTGGTCCCCGTGGCCAGGGAATTCAGTTCTACAAATGTCCACTATGTGCCAAGCATGGAGTGTAGAGGTGGCTGCTGCTGTTTTTTTTTGTTGTTGTTGTTGTTTTGTTTTGTTTTTTAAAGATTTTATTTATTTATTCATGAGAGACAGAGAGAGAGAGAGAGGCAGAGGGAGAAGCAGGCTCCCAAGGAACAGGGACCCCGATGTGGGACTCGATCCCAGAACCCTGGGATCATGACCTGAGCTGAAGGCAGACGCTCAACCATCTGAGCCACCCAGGCGCCCTGTTTTTTTTTTTTTTTTAAGATTTATATATGCATGAAAGAGGGAGCTCGAGTGTGCGCATGCTCATGTGGGGGGAGGGGCAGAGGGAGAAACTCTCCAGCAGACTCCCCTCTGAGCATGGAGCCCCATGTGGGACTTGATTCCATGACCCTGAGATCATGACCTGAGCCGAAACCAAGGGACACCAAACCGAGTGAGCCACCCAGTAGCCCCTAGAGGTAGATGCTTAGTAAAACTGATGAACTTTGAGCTTCATAGTTGCTTACTTTCATGGGCCCCTTCTCAAGTATAGGTGTCTTCCTCAGAAATCTGGGGCTCACTTGTATGCTCGGCATGCTGCCCCAGATAGGGGTTGCCCTCTGTATCCTGGGTCTCTAGGTGAAGTCAATGGGCTGCCAGAAACCTGACCATTTTTGCTGGTCCCCCCGTGTTGACATCCTGTACTATGTGGGGCCTCTGCAAGTATCTGGAACCCAGCCTTGGCACCAAGGAGAAGGTTCTGATTAAGATGCCTCTCCACTCTCCGTGAAGCACTCTCCGGACTCAGGCTGCACCAGGAGCACCTTGTACTCTGCAATCTCCCTTCCGCTGCCCAGGGCCACTAACACGGTGCTGGACCTGGCTGAGCTGGACCAGCTCCTGAGGCAATGGTCCAGCGACATCAAAGATCTGAAGCCTCTAAGGGTTTTTCCTAGGATGGCAGGCACCTCCAGAGCAAGAAATTGTTTCAGCTGTGGCATGACCAACAAGTTTCGAAGCTGAAAGAGTCTTTTCTAAACCATCAACAATGAAAAACATATTTCTATCTACTATGCCGTAAGACAAAATTGTCTTTCTCTGTACATGAAATGGTATTATAAAACTTTTACCATGTGAAGAAGGATCAAAGAGTATAAAGCCAAAAAAGGTAGGGAAAAGATTTATTATATGGGTGGGGTCAAGCAGTGAAGGTGTAATGGTAACAATCATCATTAACTAATACTAATTATAATAATGCTATTTTCTGGATGCTTCCTAAAATTTGTAATTTGTTATGGTTTCTTTTTTCCATTTGAAATAGATATGTACTTTTGAACCTAATTTCATATTCTCTTTCATAAAAAGGGCTCCATATTTGATAAACTTCAGGACTCATAAGAATCTGGATCTAGCCTGACAGCTCCTTTTCCTGAAGAAGTGAGTAGGAGAAAGGGCATAAAAAAAATCACTAATATCATGAGGAATGTGGGAATTGTCCCACAGCTTTTCTTTACTCCATTAAATCCTTGCCTTCTCATACTTGGTCTTGAATCTATCAAAAAAGCCTGGAAGATTCAAATGTCAGTAAAGATGGTTTAAAATATCTAAATACAAAAGACCTGCCTGAACTGACCTTAGAGAAAACATGCGGCTCCAACTCTGTCTTCCTACTCTGGAAAAAGGCACATTTGGGTACGTGGGTTTGGGGAAAGTGATTGCTTTAGAAATACGGAGTTCCAGAAAATGAAAAGTGTATCATTTCTTGAGTACGTTCCTTTTAAAATTGGTTATTAATACAGAGGCACTCACTCTTGAGTAATGACACATCAACTGCTATTTTCCATCAATTCAGGAGGGAATGGCAAGGCTGAGAGCCAAGGAAGGGAGAAGAAATGACAACCCATTTTGTGGCAAAAAACCAAAGGAGTCTTGATTTATCAGTACATTTGGCACGCTCTTTTTGGGGGGTGGAGGGGTGACTGGGAGTTGGAAATAGAGGGTTGTACATTTTCTAAAGGCAAGCCCTCTAAAGTAGGCCAATTGGTCAGCTGCGAACTTGGCAGGCGTGATGAAGCATGTGTGCTGGGGCAGATTCAGAACACGATGTTCTGGTTCACTCTGAGAGCAAAGGAAAGTGGAAGAAGGGCTCAGCCCAGGACAGACAGGGCGCAGCACAGACATGCAAGAGGCCAAGAGACAAAGCCAACACCAAGGAATAAATGCAACTTGCTTAGCCTGCTGGCCACAGAATTCAGAGAGAGAGAAAAAGAAAGACAGAGAAGGCAAGAAAAAACTATTAAAGCCCCCAAGAGAGGTGCTGTGGTTCTGGTGTTTACTTGAACTCAATTCTGGAAAATTCGGAGCTGTTGTGTGATTAATGATAAAGAGTAATCACTGAATGTTTTATGTAACAGTCATGATGAAATTCTGCAAAAGTGCTTGGAAATCATGCTGAGCATATAAACTTTGAGACATAAAGATGTGTGACATGAAGAGGAAAAGGATATTAAAAAAAAAAAAAGAATGGCTTGAAGCATAGACTCTTACGTCCAAATTTAATAAGGACCTTCTATGGGCTATTTTTGTTTTTTTAAAGATTTTATTTATTTATTTGACAAAGAGAGAGACAGCAAGAGAGGGAACACAAGCAGGGGGAGTGGGAGAGGGAAAAGCAGGCTTCCCGCTGAGCGGGGAGCCCGATGTGGGGCTCCATCCCAGGACTCTGCGTATCATGACCTGAGCAGAAGGCAGGTGCTTAACACCTGAGCCACCCAGGCGCCCCTAAGGGCTTTTTTTGAACCTGTATTTACTTCCATATGGTTTCAATGATTAGTTAGCTGATAATGAATAAAATAGTCATGTATAATATATATAAAAATAACTTAAAATATTTGCCATCTTTGAGTATGCAGGCTTCTCAGATATTTTCCAAATGATTTAAGAAAGTAAACTTAATAAAGTTCAAATAAGATGAAATGATACTAAAAGCTCAAGAAAAACAAGGAACCAATAGTAAATTATATTTTAATTCACAAAACATTTTGCAGATGGATACTGATTGCCCATAATCTTGAGATTTCTCTTTTTATTCAAACAATTTTGAATTGTGCTAAAGTTTTATTCCATTAGATGGAATCATTTACAACTAGTAACATGCAATGAGTAAGTTCACATATGTTTTTCTTCAAAAATCCAGTACTGTCAGAAGCTTGAAAGGACAGAGATTAAGCTGGTGATAACTGCTTAATTCCAAATGTACACTATCATTTAAAAATTTTAAGTTGAAAATAATTTCTTAAAGAATATCTCTATACTTGACTTATTGCACAAAAGAATTCAAGTATATATGAAAAGATGGTTTTTACTCCTCCTCCACGTAGCAAAAAAAAAAAAAAAAAGGGCACCTTATTTATCAGTATAAAAAAACGGAGACCAGAGTGGCCAGAAGACTCAGCTGGTCTTTGTAAAGGAGTTTATAGCTTTCAGCTGAAAACTGTAAGTGAGAATTCTCATTCTCAGCTGCTGGCTCCCTGTGAGCTACCCGTGGCCTCTGGCCCCATTTCCATGGAGACAGAGGTGGGCAGGGTAAAATTAAGTTAAGGGGGAAACTTTTCTTTTAAGGAAGTATTTTCCAAATCCCTTCTCCTCCAATACTTATGAGTGTCCAAGTTAAAACTGACCACAGATTAGTTACTGAAATTCACATGCACTTCTTCGACGTTGAATGACTGAAAATAACATATATGATTGTAAAGGTACGTTTGCATGGATAAAGCAATACCTGCCCTATTTGGTACTATGTAAGCCCAAAATTGAAGCTTGGAATGAAGGTAAAATGCCTGCTGCCATTCAACAGCGGGCAGAGAGAATCCTACCATGTTTCCGGGTCTAACTACTATTTAAAAAAATCCTGCCAGCTTTTTATTGGCTGAGAGCTGTGAATGTCATGTGTCAGGACCCTGCAGACCTCTGTTGTATGGGTGGGAGTGTGGGTTGGTGTTAACCCAAATATCAAAAAGTTGGGATCTTCACCAGGGGAATTAAAAAAAAAAGTGTTGGTTTTCCTCACATATATCAATTAATCTATTGCCTTGCTGTAGGCTTTTGTTCTTGACCATAGTACTGAGGTTAATAAAAATAAATAGGATGCTCAAACAGCTATTGCTAGAACCGTCAGCTCACTGGCCATTTGAGTCATTACTGCATACCTGCTACCGTCTAATGTATTTGCTCAGTTAATGATTGTCTCTTAGGAAAAACTTTTCATTAGGGAAAACTTCAAACATACACAAAAGAGAAAAGTCTGTGGGCGCCTGGGTGGCTCAGTCATTAAGCGTCTGCCTTCGGCTCAGGTCATGATCCCAAGGTCCTGGGATCGAACCCGGCATCGGGCTCCCTGCTCAGTGGGAAGCCTGCTTCTCCCTCTCCCGCTCCCCCTGCTGTGTTCCCTCTGTTGCTGTGTCTCTCTCTGTCAAATAAATAAATAAAATCTTAAAAAAAAAAGAACAGTCTGATGAGTCCATGTGTTTATCACTCAATTATAGTAGTCATCAACTCAAGGCCACTCTGGTTTTCAACATACTGCCACACATTCCTCTACTACTTTGAAGCAAATCTCAGATATTTTTATTTATGAATATTTTACTATGTATTTATAAAATATAAGGACTCCCTAAAAATAAACAATACCACTATCACACCCAACACTAACAATATCACACCTAAAAAATTAATTTCCTAATAACAAATATTAAGTCACAGAACTTTTTGAGTTAATTATTACTATCATACTATCATTATTCATATTTTACAATTACAGAAAGTGAGGGCGAGAGGAGTTTAAAGTCCTGCACAGTACCACACAGACAGTATGTAGGAGAACTTACTTAGAGGTTCAGGTAGGAGACCACCACAGAGCCCATGTTTAAGGTCACAAGGCTTACAGTAAATATAGTAATGATACTAACAGTTTTTGTGTTAGTTACTGTGAACAAAACTTTGTTCTGTCTGCTTATTGAAACTTATTTAACCCTCCCCACCACCGAGCGGAGGAGGTGCCATTCCCTGCCTTTTACAGATGAAGGCACAGCACTAGTCCAGGGTGCATCCAATCAGAACACTCACTCATGGCCTTCTTCATTTCCTGTCTTTTACCTTTTTAAAACATTTCATTTCTTTGTTTTTTATTCCAATATAGCGTATATTACGTTCAGGTGTACAACATGCTGATTCTATACAATATTCAATGCTCATCTGGGTAAGTGTACTGTTAATCCCCTTCACCTAATTCACCCAGCCCCCCAACCCACTTCTTCTCTGGTAATTGTCATTTTGTTGTCTAGAGTTAAGAGTCTGTTTCTTGGTTTATCTCTTTTTTTCTTTGTTCATTTGTTTCTCAATTCCATATAGGAGTGAAATTATATGGTATCTGTCTTTCTCTGACTTATTCTGCAGGGCATTATGCTCTCTAGATATATCCATGTTGCTGCAAATGGCAAGGTTTCATTGTTTTTATGGATGAGTACAATTCTAGTGTGTGTGTGTGTGTGTGTGTGTGTGTGTGTGTGTGTGTGTGTGTGTGTGTGTGTGTGTGTGTGTGTGTCTGTGTTTCACTACTTATCCAGTCATCAATGAACACTTGGGCTGCTTCCATATATATCATGGCTATTGTGAATAATGCTGCTATAAACAGAGGAGTGCATATATCTTTTCATGTTAGTGTTTTAATATTCTTTGGGTAAATACCTAGTAACAGAATTACTGGATTATAGGGTGGTTCTATTTTTAATTTTTTGAGGAACCTCCATACTGTTTTCCACAGGGGCTCCACCACTTTGCATTCCCACCAACAGAGCATGAGGGTTGCTTTTTCTCCACATCCTTGCCCACATTTGCTGTTTCTTGTGTTTTTTACTTTAGCCATTCTGACAAGTAGGGGTCATAGGTCATTGTGGTTTTGATTTGCATTTCCCTGATGATGAGTGATATTGAGCATCTTTTCATGTGTCCATTGGCCATCTGTCTATCTTCTTTGGAGAAATGTCTGTTCATGTCTGCTGTCCGTTCTTAGATTATGTGCTTTTTTGGTAATGAGTTGTATAAGCTCTTTATATATATTGGATACTAACCCTTTATCAGATAACATTATTTACAAATACCTTCTCTCATTCAGTAGGTAGTCCTTTGGTTTTGTTGACTGTCTCCTTTGCTGTGCAATAGCTTTTTATTTTGATGTAGTCCCAACAGTTTATTTTTGCTTTTGTTTCTCTTGCCTCAGGAGATATATCTAGAAAAGTGTAGCTATGGCCGATGACAGAGAAATTACTGCTTGTGTGCTCTTCCAGGATTTTTATAGTTTCAGGTTTCACATTTAGGTCTTTCATCCATTTTGAATTTATTTTTGTGTATGGTCTAAGAAAGTGGTCCAGTTTCCCCAACACCATTTGTTGAAGAGACTGTCTTTCCGATTGCATAATCTTGCCTCCTTTGTCAAAGACTAATTGCCCATACAATCATGGATTTATTTCTGGGCTCTCTATTCTGTTTCATTGATCTATGTGTCTCTTTTTGTGCCAGTACCATACTGTTTTGATTACTATAGCTTTGTAGTATATCTTGAAATCTCAGATTATGATACCTCCAGTTTGTTCTTCTTTTTCAAGATTGCTTTGGCTATTTAGGGTCTTTTTTGGTTCTATACAAATGTTAGGATTGTTTTAGTTCTGTGAAAAATGCTGTTGGTATTTTGAGAGGGATTGCATTGAATCTGTAGATTGCTTCAGGTAGTATGGACATCTTAACAGTATTTGTTCTTCCAATCCATGAGCATGAAGTCTTTTCATTTTTAAGTGTCATCTTCAGTTTCTTTCATCAGTGTTTTATAGTTTTCATAGTACAGGTCTTTCACTTCCTTGGTTAAGTTTAGTCCTAGGTATTTTGCTGTTTTTGGTGCAATTGTAAATGGAACTTTCTTAATTTCTCTTTCTGCTACTTCATTATTAGTGTATGTAAATGCAGATTTCTGTATATTGTATCCTGTGATCTCACTAAATTCATTTATCACAGTTCTAGTTTTGGTAGAGTCTTTAGGGATTCCTATATACAGTATCATGTCATCTGCAAATAAAATTTTATTTCTTCCTTACCAATTTGGATGCCTTTTATTTCTTGTTGGATTGCTACGGTTAGGACTTCTAGTACTATGTTGAATAAAAGTGATGAGAGTGGACATCTGTGTCTTATTTCTGATCTTACGGGAAAGCTTATAGTTTCTCACCACTGAGTATAATATTAGCTGTGGATTTTCCTACATGGTTTTTCTCATATTGAGGTATGTTCCCTCTAAACCTATTTTGTTGAGGGTTTTTTTTTTTTTAAATCATGAATGGATGCTCTACTTTGTCAAATGCTTTTTCTGCATCTATTGAAATGATCACAAGGTTTTTATCCTTTCTCTTGTAGATACATCACTTTGTTTTTTTACCTATCTTTAGATCTATCAATCCATGTATCTATAGATCCATTTATGTGAATACATAATTTATTTTCATAGCTCAAAACTCAAAAGGTTCAAAATGGTACTTAGGGAAAAATCTCTTTATCACCTTTGTCCAACTCCCATGTCCAGAGGCAACTGATATTTTCGGTTTCCTGACTGTTCTTCCATAGGGATCTTCTGCACACACAAGCAAATGCATATCCTTTCTCTATTTTTACATGGAGGGCAGCATACTATATACACTGTTCTCCACTTCCAGGTTTTCAGTTAGCATATTTTGGAGCTTTATTATTTTCTTTTACACAGAGCCCACACTATGCCATCCTGCCCATCCACGTTGAGAAGTAAATCCAGGTCTGAGTTTCTAAGTCTCTAAATCTTAACTTCCACATAGATATTTAATACGGACTCAGAACTTGTATGTTTCCTTCATTCTTATTTTGAGGCTGTTTAAGCATTCTTTAAAATTAATTCATTCTGGGGACACCTGGGTGACTCAGTCGGCTAAGTGTCTGCCTTCGGCTCAGGTCATGATCCCAGGGTCCTGGGATCAAGTCCCACATTGGGCTCCCTGCTCAGTGGGGAGCCTGCTTCTCCCTCTGAGTGCTGCTTCCCCTGTTCCTGTGCTCGCACTCTCTTTTTATCTGACAAATAAATAAAATTTTAAAAAATTCATTCTTTTACCACTGCTTTAAGCAATGCCCTGAAACTTACTTTAAGCAAAGAACATTGGATTGTGTTGCCTGAGATACAAGCAGTTTTACTTAAAAATAATCCAGTGCTATAATTAACTAGCATTTAAATGTTCTTCAATTTATTTCATTTTGTTGCCTCTATTTAAAAGTGTTCTCAAAGAATACAGAAAATTGCTTGCAGGAATAGCACTATCAAATAATGTAGTGAAATAAAAAAATAACAAAATGGAAAAAATAATCTAAAATGTCTCCTTGGAGAATTTCTAACCATAGGTTTGAGGCCATAACTGCCTATGTCTTTAGTGTTTACAAAAATCCCAAATTGATACTGTCTCCAGATGCATGACAGAAGTAAACACAAATACTCTTTAAACCTAACCTTCAAATGAATTCCTATATGCCAAGTTCCAAGGAACATCAACCATCATCCCACCACACACACACACACACACACACACACACACACACACACACACAGAGTGAGAGTGTCATGGACAAACAAGACACCATGAGTAAGAGTCAGCAAAACAACACAATACACAAACAGTCCTGCAAAAGACAGGAAATTTGGGAATTATCAGATATAAATAAAGTTAAAGAAAAAAAGACTTGGAGGGGCGCCTGGGTGGCTCAGTCGATTAAGCGGCTGCCTTCGGCTCCAGGCATGATGGTGGAGTCCCGGGATCGGGTCCTGCATCGGGCTCCCTGCTCAGCAGGGAGTCTGCTTCTCCCTCTGACCCTCCCCCCTTCATGCTCTCTCTCTCAAATGAATAAAATCTTAAAAAAAAAAAAAACAAGAAGGAAAGACTTGGAAAGGAATGAAAATATAAAAGAGGAGTCTAGAAATAATGAGCATGCAGTGAGATGATCCGATGTAATCAGACTGTTAGAAAACAGGAAAGTGTAGAACATTTTAAATTGCAAGAAAACTATGCACAAACAATGAATCATGGAACACTACATCAAAAACTAATGATGTAATGTATGGTGATTAACATAAAAATAAAAAAAATTAAAGATAAAAAAATTGCAAGAAAACCATAGAATTGAATTCATTTCTCCATGAAAAGACCAATTCTTAGATTCAGGCATCTGAACAAATCCCAGGCAAGTTAAATGAAAATCTACATTTAAACACATTGTAGAGAGACAGTGAAGTTAAAAAAAAATAACAGTTTGAGCAGAATACAGGTTTAGTACAAAAGAACAATTAGTTGACCTCTCAATAGCTAT
Organism: Zalophus californianus; assembly: GCF_009762305.2. Lineage (NCBI taxonomy): Eukaryota > Metazoa > Chordata > Mammalia > Carnivora > Otariidae > Zalophus > Zalophus californianus. Next base: position 51,777,457 of record NC_045599.1, on the reverse strand, counting down.
ATGGAAATGAGGAAACACTGGAATACTAGTTGCGTATATCCCAATAATGTAGCTTCAAAATACATCACCTAAATGTAAACAGAACTATAAGGAGAAACTAACAAATCTATTATCACACTAGATCTGTGGTTCTTGACCTTGAGTGCACATCAGAATCACTTGGTGGGCATGTTAAAATGCAGATTCCTGGGCCCACCCTTTTAGTTTCTGATTAAGTAGGTCTGGGGAATTGTGTTGCTGATGCTACTGGTTCAGGGACCACTCTGTGAGAACTACTGCCCTAGAGAAGTCTTGCATATCTACACCAAGAGACAGGTATACAGAGGTTTATAGCAGCATTGGCTATTATTGAAAATTATTGACAACCTATTCTGTTAATCAGCAAAAGAAACTATAAATAACTCATAGTACACTGAGACAACTGAATACTGTTCAGTGATGACAAAGAATGAACTATGGCTACACAGTTCATAAAACATAGCTAATTCTCAAAAACAATGAGCAAAGAAGAAAATCTAAGAAAAATACGTAAAGTAGGATCTCATTTACATAAAGTTCAAGTCAAAAAAATTACAACATCGTACAGGGATATATCTAGTTATTAATAAAGCCATAAAGCAAGAAAATAACCCAAGAGTAGACCTGGCAACTTCCCCTGTGGTGTGGGGTGGGGAGAGGAAATCATGGAGAGTAATGTTCTATTTCTTAAACTGGGAGTTGAGTTGTTGGATGCTTATTTTATTCTAAGTTGTACAGCTACATGATGCATACTTTCTGTATCTAAGGTGCATTTTGTAATTAAAAAATTAAAAGTAATGAAACCAGATAGTATATAAGAAGGATCAAATCATTATCAACTAAAGTGATCAGGAGTAGATTCTACAAGGAATGAAGATTTGAGTGATTACTGGAAGCATGATAGACAAAGCATGATAGACAAAGAGTGGGGGTATTTTAACTTCGGCAGAATAATATAATCAAGTGATCAGAAGTAGATCAATCTGGCCAGAGAGATTTGCCATGTGGGGTATAGCAGGCAGATCAGGCTGGAAAAGGAAGTTAGATCAAATTCTTAATTCAATTAAGTATATAAAGTCAGAATTTTAAGAAAATAGGACACACTGCTGATACATTTTGATGGGAGGAAGTCAAGGAAAATCAGGGATGTGATACTCTTAGGCACAAATCTTGCTATACAGTCAGAGCTACCTACATAGGAAGTGAAACGTCTTTGATTTAGTATCAGTATAATTTGAGGTAAGATATGTATGCAATTTTGATAACTCTGTAAGATTTAAAATGAAAAATAATACTTTCTCTTAACCCTGTCCATTCCTGAATTCTACTACTTTCAACATTTTTCAGGCTTTTCTGGTTTTAACTTTTTTTTTTTTTTTAAGTAACACAAAGCTAAATCTTGATTTTCTCTACTAGGATTTGGCTCTTTTATAACTATCACCTGTAGACTCAAGCACATATAAGCACTTTCCCACTCATTTCCCCCCCAACATAAATCTTCAGCAATTTTTGGCTAAATCAATGCACAGTATTTATGTTATTATAGCCATGTGAATGGTGTTCTTCCTTGAGTCAAGTGGCACAGTGTGAGCACATTTCTTTTCTTGCATAGCTTTTAAATTTTCTAGGAGTTAACTGCCTTTTTATATATATATATATATATATATATATATATATATATATATATATATATATCTGAATAGTTTCTACTTCCCTATCAACAACTTACACCCAAAACTCTCCATTTAGGTCTCTAGAATACCCCCTCAATATGGTGAAATTCAATGGGTAATTTGTATGTTCCATTTCTCCCCCTTGGAGGCATCCCTCTTGGACAATTCTATATTCTTGCTTCTATCTAGCCTACTAAAGAGTTGTTAACTGAGAATTCACTTAATAACATTCTAGAAATTCTAATTTCTTCTTTTGTGGGATACCATCTTCCTTTTTGTCCTGAGTACACAGGGTGGGGCTTGTCAAATGGCAGACCATGTGGTTTTGGGGGGAACCCCCAGGGGCAGTTATGTGTAAGTCTTACCGGTCTTCTTAGACAGAATCAGTCAGGTGTCTGATAGGAGACTGGGGATAAGACTGGCAGCCAGAGTTTTGACTGTCATGGCTGTGCCAGGGACAAGCCTTGGGGAAAGGCTTACTTTGGGAGCAGGTTTACTTTTCAATATGAAGAAACTAATCTTAATCACTCTGTTTTCAATAGAGAGCCTTGCTTTTGCCTTCAAATATTCCAGGGGCCTAAAAAAATAGCTCTCTCCTGTCTAGATGGATGAAAGGCATATTGCCAGACCATAAAACTTTCAAGACTATACAGGATAAATCGATTAAATTTTATAGTGGACAAATATTTGAGTGCCTAATCTGAGCAAAGCTTTGTTGGAAACTGAGTGAATGCATGCTTCTTTTCCAAATTCCTTAGAACTGGAAGCTATCTTTTAAGGGAAAAAAATAGAATCAGAAAGTAGTGCTGACACATAAGGTCTTGAAATTCATTACTTTGAGAGGATCTAGGCTAAATGTGAAAGTAATTTCAAAAGAGATACAGGAAAGTTCACAAATGTCAGCTCTATCAAGAGCAACTAAAATGTTTAGGAACATTTCTAACTTCTGAGATTGCTGAAAGCAGAACAACCATAGTTTTCCACAATGTTGCTGGCTGAGGAAAAAATATTCCTGGAATGCCATGTGCAGTTCTTGAGATCTCCTAATACTAGTCTGAAGAAATGTATCAGCTATTATGTTTGCCTATCAGAAAATGTTTTCTATTGTATTCAAATTAAGTGTATTGTGGAAAGATTCTGAGAGACCAGCACTTCTTTAAGTTAGTCTCTGGGGATCCCCAAGGTCTAGAAATTTTTATAATAATTCTAAGACATTATTGGTCTTTTTTACTGTGTTGATATTTACACCAATGTTATAATTCATGCTGGTGCTTTAGCAAGAACCAAGACAGTGGCACCAAATATTTTCTTTCTTTACCACCAGGCACTGACAGTGGGAGAAAAAAGGTTCACTTAAGAATGTCTTTGATAAAACAAACAAACAAAATGATTACTCTTCTTAAATCTCAACTATTAACTTTAAAATATATCCTGTGTGACAAAAGAGGAAGTGAACAATAAACTCTCTCGTGGCATACTGAAGTAAGATGGTTGTTTTGAGGAAAAGTGCCCCATTGTATGGGTTGCCAGCCAAACAGCCATTTTCACAGGAGACTTTTTTATTTAAAGGAATGACTGACAGACACATTATTGTTTTCATACTTGAGTATTTGTCAGACATTTTCTCCAAAATTAATGAAGTGAGTCTGTCACTTCAAGGGACACAACTGGCAGTATTTATTGCCAATGACAAAATTCAAGCTTTCAAGTGGGAAATTAGAACTGTAGAAGACTCCTATCTACCATTGTGAGCTTGACAACATCCTATACTTAAAGATACTGCCTTTGAGATTGGTGGTTATGTTAATCATTGACTTTTTATGTTAAAACAATGAAATTGATAATAAAATGTGTCAAATTCATAGAAGAACCACATAACTCAGAGAACCAGTATTTTCCAAATGACTTGATGCATGGGTAAAAGACCCATTCAAAATGAAAGGTAGACAAAATAATTTAAACATTACAAAGTCACCTTTAAGAAACTACTCCCTTGGTGAGTTTGGGGACATAGGAAAGAAAAATATCCAGAAAGACTTCAAAAGACTATTAAAATATTCCTCCATTTTTTCCACTATATCTCTGTGGAATTTTCTTTATATACTTCAACCAAGACAACACAGACCAACATGACAAAGAAATAGAACAATGTTAACAGTGCTATTCTTCTAATTTTTTTTTGAAAAAAATAGTTAATATCCATAAAATACACTATTTATATAAACATGTAATGAGTTTAGTTTTTCAATGAATACATAAATGTTTTTTCTTCTCATGCAGTAAATATTGATAAATTACACAACATAAACAAAAGCTCAAGGAGTTCCTCAATAATTTTTAAAAGGGATCCCTGAGACTCAAAAGTATGAGAATTAAACAAACCTTAACTGATCTTTCTGTTCATGGCTCAATCTTAAATTGAGTCACAGGTTTGGGTAGATGGAGGAAACAGATTCGGAAGTGATGACTCAGCATTTAAAAACATTTGGCAAAGCAAAGGTTCCCAACTGGGTGCAGTATTGACCACGCTCTCCTCCAGGGACATTTGAAATGTCTATACACACTTTTGCCTGTCACACTGGGAGGGTGCAAATGTGGGAAGGGCAGGGTTACTGGCATCTAGTGGATAGAGCCCAGGGATGCTGCTAAACATATTACAATGCACCGTACAGCTCCCATAGTAAATAACTATCAAGCACAAAATGGCAGTAGACGGAGGTTGAGAAACCCTAGAGCAAAGTGTAGTAAATATAAAAACTGCCTGTCAAAACAAAAGAGTGATGCTAAATCACTTAAGTGTATGCATCCAAAACACCACATTTATCCATCAAGATACATACAGATTAGCATAGGGTAGCAGGTCTAAGCCATGAAACTGCCTTCTGATTTACCAGTGAGACCAGTCTGTCATTTTCTAAAGGCAAATAAAGGGCTAATGTTTGCACTCTGGTCTATCATTAAAACTCTAATAAATTCTTAAAAGTTCAGTCTATTCCACATCCAACATATAACTCAAGTCTGGTAATGTATATCTGTATATCTGAATACATAGCAAAAGTGAGGTCCATAAGCTTTAATGTTAATTAAAAAGACACTGTAATGAACAACTTGTTCTCTGACTCAAGGCAACATTCTATGGTTCCCCAACTGTTCATAAATACAAGACTTAAAGAATCGGCAAGACATCCTTAAAAAACAAAACAAAACAAAAACCAAGAAAGTAATACTATTCTGTTTAGTACTAAGGGAGATAGTTAACAATTGTTGGGCCAACCAATGTCATCATCTGGGTAGGAAGGAATTATCAACTTCTAGAGTCTCACAGTAGGTAGGATCCTCCTATCAGCCAACTAGTCATACCTAGCATTGTGGGTCAAACTGTGGGCTCTCCCCAAACCCCTAACCCTTGGTTGAAGCCCTAACCCTCTGTACCTGTAAATGTGACCTTATATGGAATTTGGGTCTTTGTAGATGTAATCAAAGGAGTCATACTGGATTAGGGTGGGCCCTAAACTCAATGACTGATATCCTTATAAGGAGAGGATGATTTGCAGTCACATGCAGAAGGAAGAAGTCCACATGAAGACAGAAGCAGAGATTGGGTGACCCAGCTACAAGGCAAGGATTAGGATTAGGATTTCTGACAAGTACCATAAACCATGAAGAGGCAAGATATGATTCTTCCCTGGAGCCTTCAGAGAGAGCATGGCCCTGCTGCCATCTTGATTTCTGACTTGTGCAACTGTGAGACAAAAAAATTCTCTTATTTTAAGCCACTCAGTTGGTGGCACTTTGTTACAGCAGCTTAAGGAAACTAAAATATCTACCAGTCTATACCAGAGTCTCTTCCTTCTAATCCTTTGCTGATTGTTTTCTGGCACTGTATGGAGAAGGTCCAGTGATGGGACACTAGTTAAGTAACAGAATAGGCAGGTTCATTGCTGGATGGTTCTAAAAGCTATGAAGTTTTTCTTTACATAAAGAGCAGACAGATTTTTCCACTTGGTTGCTTAAATTGTTTTATTTTTATCAACCATCAGTCTAGAATTCTGTCATCTCTAATACTTATCGTGATATACTCTGGCAAATGGGTCACTGAACGTTCATCTTATCCAAAGGCAGAAACCAAGATTACCAAAGGCTAAGTCAAGGCTCTATTTAACTCATTACCTTCAGAACAGACAGTAACACAAATGTGTGGTTGTGAGCTTGCCCACTGAGCTCGGAGGAACCATTACCTCGAGTGAGTATGACTGGCATCACCTCAAGTCATTCAAATTCAGTTGTAAAAAACGTTTGCAGGGGGAATTTGGCCCAATGGATGGGGGCCCAGGTAACACGATATGGATACGTGACTTTTTAACCTTCACAAAATTAATGAAGGAATGAAATTAGAATCCAGTCCATTAAGTACCAAACTTCTAGTGGTTTTTCTGACTTCCATGCACAGGACCTTTCCTGAGCACACTGCTGGAATACTTATCATTTACTCCAATACACTGTCCCTTGTAAAGGGAGATCTTAATAAGGTGTTTAATAAACGCTCACAAATTAGTTTACTTCCGTGCCATTGAGTGTCCTTCTTTCACAGCGATTGAAATTCTATTTATAATAAATTCACTCAGTATTCACGTGGGCGATGCATACATTTCAAAATGTTCAGCTGCAATTTGGATCTAATTAGTTGACACTTTGAGTACTGCCAAAAGTTTTTTCATTCAGGAGTGGATTGGCTGTTTCAACAACAAATCCTCAAAAACATCTGTAGACTAAAGCCAACTGACAAAAATATTTATGTTACAGTTTTCAGCTGTGACATAAGGGGACATTCCGTCTTATGTGCTTTGCATTTATTGCAAGAGCTTTGGCCACGAAGATGCTCTCTGGGAAGGGCTTTCCTCATTACCATCTTGTCTTGTCCTTCCTTCCTGTTGGTTCAAATTTACAGGGTGCTATAGATAGAAAATTCAATAGCCTAACTGCATACTTTGTTTTCTGTCTCAACATCTCATTGTCCGTAGTGAAAAATTAAAAGCAAGGATGACAGCCTTTTAATGCTGAAGAATGATGACAGCAGAGCAGGTGGTAGCTAATTATGATGAAGATGTTGATGAAGAAGGTGATGAAAACTCTAGCAGCTCACAATTACAGAGTGCTTACGACTGTACAGTTGCTGTACCAGACATGGCATCTCATGTGGCTCTCTCAACAACTCTGGGAAGTAGGTATGCATTATCCCCACTTTGAAGATGAGAAAACTGAAACTTAAGGAGATTAAGTGACTTTCCCAAGGTCTCAGAGCTCCTAAATTGGGGGGGGGGGGCAGCATTGGAAACCAGGTCTGACTTGCAAAGTCACAACTTTCCATGGACTTAGCAGTGTTCCTGGAGAAGAACGGGGGAAGAACAATGACACAAAGTGAAACTCTGGCTTTCTACAGGAGGAAGGGAGTATCCAAGGAACCGTGCCCTTCTAGGCAGGTGTCCTGTAGCAACACATAAGAAAACCCCAAGGTGATTCTCTTGGCAACTTAGCAACCCCCTCATTTTTGTTTAATTCCCTAATAGTGTGCAGGGCTGATGTTGCCCAAGTAATTGTTACAGTTATTCTTTCAGATAATTGCTAGTAAAAGGATGCAGGCCTATTTCTACAGTCTGATACTGTGGCCCCAGCAGCCCTCTTCAAAAGGATCCGGGCTAGGGAGGCCAGACTCTGATGCACATTGTGCTATGTAAGAGTTCTAGAACCAGACTGTCTGGGTTCAATGACCAGCACTGTGAATCACTACCTGTGTGATCTTGGAAAAGTTTTAAAATTTCTTCAGGATTCAGTTTCATTCCCTTAAAATAGGGAATACCTCTGGGGCACCTGGCTGGCTAAGTCAGTGGAACATGCGACTCTCGATCTCAGGGCTGTGAGTTCAAGCCCCACGTTGGGTGAGAGATTACTTAAAAAAAAAAAAATCTTAAAAAAAAATATAGGGACTACATCTAACTCCTCACAGAGTTGCTGGGTAGATTAAAACAATCCACATGTGTAAAACCCTCAGAATAGTGCCTGACATACAGTAAGGACCCAGTAAGTACTGGCCTTTGTCATCATTGTCACTGTCATCTCTCGGCCACTTGTGAAAATCGAAGAGTTTGACTCTGCTATAGACTCTTTTTTACTATGGAAAAACAGTCCAAAGATCTTCGCTTATATCTCAAAACCTCTTTAGGGAAATTTTTTGTTTGTTTGTTAAAGAGGGAGTGGGGGAGGGGCAGAGGGAGAGAGAGAATCTTAATGCGAAGTATGGAGCCCAATGCAGGGCTCGATCTCACTATCCTGAGATTATGACCTGAGCCGAAATCAAGAGGTGGACACTTACCCAACTAAGCCACCCCGGTGGCCCTTAGGGAAATTTTAATAGGTATTAGAACCTTTATTAATTGCTACTTATGTTTGTACTGAAGAGCAATAATTGTCAGGATAATGTGATGAACTGGAGAAGTTTTAAAAATTTTAATTTTTATGAAATTACCTTTTTGAAACTAATTCATAAAGCAGCTTATTTTTAAAGAAGCTACTTCTCGCTAGAGGTTCTATATAGCACAGTGCCTGGCACAGGGTAGGCACTCGGTGACTGTCACTATCACTACTACTAATGTGGTATCTTCCTATCCGTTCTGGGGTCCTTAGTAGTACACCTGACCACACAGGGTGCCGTTCTGTTGTGGATTACAGCATGTGTTATAACTTTGGATCACTGAAAATGTTGACTTTTTGAAATAGAATCACCATAATTTCTCTATCTCTGAAACTTCTGGCTAAAAATATCTGCCTTGCCCTTTTCTCAACAGCTGGAATTAGAAAAAATTTAACCTGGGCATGAAAAGAAATCAATTAGAGCACGTAAACCCCCTTCCTGACAGCATTCGGTTGGGTGTTGCTTATTATACCAAGGCTTCACATTTCGTGTTTGCCAATAGAATCGGTCTCTAATGTCACTGTGGATGGTGTTCTGTTAACATCAGCTTGAAGTAAATAAGTGCACCAAAGCATTCAATTTTCAGCCCTTTTCATGATAAGGAATCAATTGCAACTCTGCAAGTAGGACCCCTGGGATGAACTACCTGCTGTAAAGCATTTCCTTTTCACATCAACAGACATTATTTAGTCCATGCTTTGCGGGAAAATGGTCTTTCAACAGGGAGTCTTATCACTGTCCCAATGTACCACACCTTATTTTAAATGGAAGCTAAGATACGGTTATTATTAATGCATGTTAATTTCCAAAACAACAACAACCAGGAAATAAGAAAAAGAGGAATATTATAATCACCTGTGCAATACTACCACAAAACCAAACTACTCTTGACATTATACTACCTCGCCTTGTAGATCCTTTCTCTCAGTGTGTATGATGTCTGTTGTTATTTATATGTCGGGAAATTTTGAAAGTTTTAATTTTTATGTAGTTAATCATCGAACCTCTCCTTTTCTACTGGTATCATACTTGATGTCCTTTCCCACGTCAAGATTATAACACTGTTCAGTTGTATCTGCAACTGTTCCTATCATGATTTCATTTCTTTCATTCAAAATTTTAATCTATTTGAAACTGATCTGTGTTTAGGGATGAGTGAGAGACCAAACTTTCTGTTTCTCCAAACGGTTGGCCTGTTGCTGAGACACAATTTAACAAGTAATCCATTCCTTCCTGTTGAGTTGAAGTTCACCTTCATGATATAGTAAGTTCACGTAGAGCATAAAAGGCTTGTTCCAGTACTTTCCATCCTGTCTTACTGATTCATCCAGTCCTGCATAGAACCACTTCCATTATTACTGATTTAGCATTATTTCAAAATTTGGTAATTTTAGTAATAAGGCCTGCATCTAAGTAATATATGCAGAGTATATACATGTAGGTGTTGCAAATAGTATAGACATGCAAGTGGTGAAAAGTCTTCCCTTTCCTTCTCGGCCAGCTACTTCCTCACCCTGAAGCCAGTGACTATGTCTTACTATCCTTCCAGGGCTTTTCCATGCATAGGAAAGCACAGAACTAGCACGTTAAAATGGTACTTTCAGCCAAGACCCTAAGATGATAGCTATTAGACTGCCAGATACCAAACTGAGTGCCATACCAAAATATAAATCTTCAAAGGAAATACTGAGAATCCAGTTTCATGACCCTTAATTTCATACCCACATTGAAGATATAAAATGGTAGGCTGATGGTAAAAAAAGTAAAGTGAGCTTTATCTGTCATTGCGAAGATAATGTCTTCAGAGAGAGCAATGCAGTGCATCCCATTTCCTACCTACCTCAGGCCTTGAGAGAACCTTCCATGGAACTACTTTGGGAGTTCGACCTGCGGCCCGACGCACTGACAGACACTGACAACAATAGCAGTGTCTCAGTCTCAGATAGGACCCCGCAAGGACAGATGGGCTGGCTACTGACAGTGGAACCATACAAGAGTAGGTCACATGACTTGGGTCTGCAAACTCAAGAGTTTGTCAAGAGAAAGAATGTGTGAGTGATCCTCATGCATCGACTTGGGCCACAGACACAGGGAGGGTGGGGGGGGGGGTGGAGAGGGACAGTGAGTGTGTGTTCACTCATGCACAGTAATCTCTCTAGGTGGACAAGAGACCTTGGCAGTTAGAAACTAGAGGTAGACTGACTGCAAGTTTTCCAGGAGGAAGAGCAGGGAATGTATAAGGAGACTGGTCCACACACATCAAAGGAAAGCAGGTGCGATATCTCCACTGCCAGAAGGGATGCCACTAAAAGGCCACAACAGTGACCCCTGAGTAGGGTGACCAACTATCCCAGCTGACCTGGATTGAGGGAATTTCAGAGACATGGACTTGCATGTTAAAACTGGAAAGGTCTAGGTAACTTGGGCAAGTTGGTCACACTATCCCTGAATAAAAAAGGTCAGTTTCAAACACCTATCAGATCTAGGGAGTGTAAAGCCATCTCAAAGGCAGTAGTACTCTCACGTTCCCCACACCTCTCTCACCTCACCCTGAAATGGTTAGAAACAACACGAATAAGGAGAAGCACAACTGACCTGGAGATAGCCAGGCTCACTTGGGAGAAGGGGTACAACAGGAACCAGGAGTTGGCAGCTTTGTGACACAGGGCGGGCCATTTTAATTATTTACTTTGAGCTGGTGATTTGAAGTGATGCAAGACTTTGTGTAATTCACAAGTGATCAGAAAAATCATGGAACAGAATTTTCATCCAGACGCAGGAGACCTTCCCTATTGAGTACATTTTAATGGGTCATTGGGACACAAAATCAAGTTGCTTTGTGATTTCACTCCATGAGCCACGCTGTTTCAATGTGCTAGTTTTTTTATTTGTGGGCTTAAAAAAATCCTACAAAAGTGTAGTATGTTACACATCCTACTCTGTTTCCCATATAATAATATATTTCAGAACTTATCCATTATACTTTGGACAGAAAGAGCAGTTTCATTCTTTTTTAATGTTGTATGGTATTCTATAATTGATAATCCATGTTTTATCCAACTACTTCCCTAATGATGGCTATCTAGGTTGTTCTCAAGATATTCCATTCCTATTACAATCAACTGTTAATACCAATTTTACACAAGTTTGAATATAATCTAGAAGTGGATTGCTGGGTTAAAAGGTCATTTAAATTTTTGCTGGTTACTAATGAATTGCCACCCAAAGAAGTTGCACTCAACTTCCACTTAGAAATATATGGCCCAACACATAGCTCCGCAAACACTAACGTATGTGTTACACCAAGCTGATCTGATAGGCAGAACCAGCACATGCTGATCCAAATCTGCATGTCTCTTATGAGACTGAGAATCACTTCACGTGTTGAAGAGCTACTTGGAGTTTCTCATTTAGGGCTGGATTAGCATAGTTTTCTAACGTGCACTTTAATTTTTAAAAAACTTGATTTTTAGGACTTAAGTATTAAGGAAATTAATCATTTGTCTTTTATGCATCTTATAAATATTTTCACACACTTAATGTTTTTCTATTCATCTTGTTTATGGTGTATTTTTATATGGAAATTTTGACTTTTATATATTCGAATTTTTTAATTTTTAAAAATAGTTTCAGGGGCTTTGTGTCCTACTTAGGGAAATATTTCATACTTTGAGATTACAGAATCATTCTTCCATATTTTATTTTAATATTTTAATAATTTGTTTATATTTTAATCTTTGATCTCTCATATATTTTGATGTAACAAGGCACGAATTTTTTTTCCAAGTTGTCCTGATGCCATTATTCAAATAGTCTCCATTTCTCCCCACTTACTTGTGATGGCATTTTATCATAGAATTCCTCCCCTAAAAGTCATCAGGCCCACATTAGGTTTCCTAGTTGAATTTTATCCAACCACTGTGGAACAATTAACTCGAATGTTATTTAAACTCAACAGAACAGAAAGAAAAATTTTCATACAAGTCAACAGATTTTAGGAAATGGCTCTTTAACAGGTTTCTCCTTTAGTCTTTGGAAATTCATAAGTATGTTTTTTTTTTTTCCCCTCTTTTTTATGGAGTCAGTTCTGGAAAATCACACATTTCATCCAGATTTTGTATTTGTCTAGAGCTCCGTTTATCATTGTTTATATTTCTTTTGCCATTGTGATTATTTTCCCATTCTTTTTTCTGTTGAGTGTATTTTTGCTTTCTTTTGTTCTTAAGATTAGCAAAGGTCCATTTCACTGAGTCCCTATTCTTGAATTGATTTACTGGTTTTATTCTAGTTTTGGTTTTATAATTTTTTTTTTTACTCTATTCTTGGGTTTCCTTTGTAGTTCATTTTCTAATTTTTTGAATCAAGTACTTAATTCCTTGTTATTAACATAAATACAAAATTTCCTTTCAGCATTGCTTTAGCTCTACTCCACAGATTCTGCTATGTAGTGTTTTATCATCAGCATTTCTGAGGCATTCTCCAGTTTCTGATTTGATTTCCTTTTTGTTCCAGGAGTTATCTAGAAAGGAGTTTTCCATTTTGGCACCAATGTTTTTTTGTCTTGTTCCCTAGTTTTTAACTTAAACAAATTAGTTAAAAGTTAGTTTTATTTATTTGTGCTCATTAGGTGGAGAAATTCTTTTACATTTCTATGAGGACTAGATATTCCTGGAGATAAAGAAAGGGGTGTAGGGTGTGTGTGTGTGTGTGTGTGTGTGTGTGTGTGTGTGTGTGTGTGTGTGTGTGTGTGTGTGCGTGTGTGTGCAGTGTGTGTGTGTAGGAGCAGTGTGTGTGTGTGTGTGTGTGTGTGTGTGTGTGTGTGTGTGTGTGTGTGTGTGTGTGTGTAGGAGCAGTGTCAGGTGGAGAAAGGGAGTGTATACATGCTTCATCCACAATCATTTCCTTACACCTCCTTCCCTAGCCCCTGAGGAAAACATGAAGAGGGAAGAGAGGTAGAAAGGGGATGACGTGTGGAAGGTTTTGTTGCACTAACTGTGGATTCCACCAGTTACCGCTTCTGTGTGGCAGGAGCCAAGCCTCTCAAGAGACAGGCTTAGCACCATTTCCTTCATTACTAGGCCTTCATGTTGCCACGCTGGGTATGAGGGCAGAGGGCTAGAGCTGAACTGCTCTTCTGGAAGGGATTTGTAGAGATGATGTGAAGAATGAGAAAGAAAGTAGAATCAGAAGCTAGAGGCCAAGAGAAAGCTTTCAAGGAAGAAAAAAATGTTTACTGATAGCTCTGATGAGTTCTCCTCAAAGCCTTCAGTAAGATTTATTTTTCACCACTGTGGTGTGAGGCTGGATCTTCTGGAGGGCCTTACTGATGGACTGATGTGATTTCAAGTTGTGTAAGGGGTGAAAGCAGAGGTAGTCAGTAGAAAGTTACTACACTTGATTTATACCTTGAAGGTCTTGATATAAGAAGTGTGTCCCTCTAGCTCAAGGAATAAAGAAAGGACTCTGAGAGGAGGACTGTGAGACCCTGAATCTAGTTTTGGCTTTCTCACTTTCTGTGGCTCTGGAGGAGATCACTGACATCATTAGGTCTCAATTATTCTGGAAAAAGATTGTGTAATAGCAGCTCACCCTTCATCTCTTTCTGGAATATTCTAAGAGTTAAGAGCCCTGAATAGGGTCAATGCACCTGGCTTTGCCCCTAACTTTGTCATCTGGTTTGATCTTGGGCAGGTTACTTAATCCCTTTAAGAAATAAAAAGCTTAGGGGAGCCTGGGTGGCTCAGATGGTTAAGCGTCTTCCTTCAGCTCAGGTCATGATCCCAGGGTCCTGGGATCGGGTCCTGCATCGGGCTCCCTGCTCCTTGGGAGCCTGCTTCTCCCTCTGCCTCTCTCTCTCTCTCTCTGTCTCTCATAAATAAATAAAATCTTAAAAAAAAAGAAAGAAAAAGTTTCTGCACAGCAAAGGAAACAGTCAACAAAACAAAGAGGCAACCCACAGAATGGGAGAAGATATTTGCAAATGACACTACAGACAAAGGGCTGATATCCAAGATCTATAAAGAACTTCTCAAACTCAACACCCCAAAAACAAATAATCAAGTCAAAAAACGGGCAGAAGACATAAACAGACACTTCTCCAAAGAAGACATACAAATGGTTAACAGACACATGAAAATATGTTCGTCATCATTAGCCATCAGGGAAATTCAAATCAAAACCACACTGAGATATCACCTTACACCAGTTAGAATGGCAAAAATTGACAAGGCAAGAAACAACAAATGTTGGAGAGCTTGTGGTGGAAGGGGAACCCTCTTACACTGTTGGTGGGAATGCAAGTTGGTACAGCCACTTTGAAAAACAGTGTGGAGGTGCCTCAAAAAACTAAAAATAGAGCTACCCTATGACCCAGCAATTGCACTCCTGGGTATTTACCCCAAAGACACAGATGTAGTGAAAAGAAGGGCCATATGCACCCCAATGTTCATAGCAATGTCCACAATAGCCAAACTGTGGAAAGAACCGAGATGCCCTTCAACAGACGAATGGATAAAGATGTGGTCCATATATACAATGGAATATTACTCAGCCATCAGAAAAGACGAATCCCCAACTTTTACATCAACCTGGATGGGACTGGAGGAGATTATGCTACGTGACATAAGTCAAGCAGAGAAAGTCAATTATCATATGGTTTCACTTATTTGTGGAACAGAAGGAACAGCAGGGAGGACATTAGGAGAAGGAAGGGAGAAATGAAGGGGGGATATCGGAGGGAGAGAGGAACCATGAGAGACTGTGGACTCTGAGAAACAAACTGAGGTTCTAGAGGGGAGGGGGTGGGGGGATGGGTTAGCCTGGTGATGGGTATTAAGGAGGGCACGTTCTGCATGGAGCACTGGGTGTTATACACAAACAATGAATCGTGGATCACTATCAAAAACTAATGATGTATTGTATGGTGACTAACATAATAAAATTTAATAAAAAAAACCTTCCATTGTAAAAAAAAAAAAGAACTGAATTCCTCCAGTGTAAAATTATAATAAAATGTTGCCTGCTTCAAAGAGTCGTGGTAATGATTAAATGAGGTAATTTTTTAAAAAAGCTGTTTATCAGTTTCTGATGCCAGGGTAAGGACTGAACAACTGGTACCTTTAACAAGTTAACAGGCAAATGAAGGAATAAATGCATAAGATTACAAGGAGTTCTAGAACAGGATGAAGAGGCTTAATTAGCTTTGTAGTTGTGGGCAGTTCATCTAACCACTTTTGTCTTTGACTTCCTCACTCAACTGAACTCTTAATTATTCAGAACGTATTTTGATAGACATCACAAGTCACAACACATCTGGCTGCCAGTTTCCTCACTGGCCCTAATAATAGGATCAACTAGCTGGTTTTTAAGATCCCTTCCATCTCTAACTTTTCATGAGATCATTAGAGTTGTTACCCTAAACATCTGTGATCCTGTGCTCAGTCACATATATTCTGCTCCTAATTATCTATGCTCTAGCCATCAACAACACCAGTGCTCTTCCACTCGTGGATATAGCGTAATAGCCACATGGCTCAGTCAAACACACTCATATACATTTCACTCTTTTGTATTTATTCCAGATTTCCTTTTGACTTGATACCACTGAGATCACTGGCCAGGACCCCTAAATAGGCTCAGGGATGACCCCTAAAATCCGTAGTCACTGAAAAAAGGCTAACACACCTGCGAGTAACTTAGGATGAATTGTATTTAAAGTCATTATATGTCTTCTCTTGGATTAGGAGGTAAAGGTTTGGTACAAACAGAACTTTGATGTCAGATCAATGTGAATTTGAATGGTGGCTGATTGTACTTCCCAATTCTGGGACTTTGGCTAGTTAATTAATCTCTCTAAACTTTAATTTCTTTATCTGTAATAATGGAGATAGTGACAGCCCAGCATTAATTTGAGAAAAATAAATGAAATAAAGATGTAAAAGGGCTTGGCACAGTACTCGATGCGTTCCTTCCTTCTCTCTTGGAACGGGAGGTATGGATGACAAGATACGTCTGTCCCAAGAACCCATGATCTTGGAACTCTTTTGGCCTAGTACTATAAATCAATGGCAATGCCATCTTCAATGCTACATTTAAAAAAAATGGTTTTTAAAAAAAAAAGTATTTCAGTGAACGAAGCCTCCAAGGGTTATTTACTACAGTGTTACTCAGCATTTGAAAATTCTGCAACCTACTCCTCAATTTCTAACTGTCCTGTGTAACAACATGTGAAGGGGGGGGTGGCTGTGAGGTGTGTGTGAAGGCTGGGAGTCTTGGGGAAAGGACTGGGAGGGTGACGGAGCTCTCAGGACCCACCCACGTGCTGACATGAAGAGTCTAATACTAAGGAGGGAAAATGGAGAGAGTAAAGGAAATCAAAATGCTGATAAACTGGAAAATAAACATTATTATTATTACCTGGCTTTTTGCTCTATCCCACTGGTAGTAGATATTCTAACAAAGAGTACATGTCTCAAATATGGACTAGGAGAGGCTCATTTCAGGTCTGATGACATGAAAAAGAAAAGCAAAACTCAATAACTGAAAAACTTAAAAATTCGAGTGCTGATTAACCGAGAGTTGGCTCTAAAAAGAATGAAAACATCTGCTGGCTTCTTTGAAGAAAAAAAAACAATCCCTTTGGGTTCTTCCTGCAATGAATCCTGTTCTCAATTTTCTGTTTGGGAGTCGTCCAGGAAAAAAATGACCTCTCCCATTCTAGTAATGAATTTCTATTCCCTTTTGAACTTTAAATATGTTAATCCTCACATGGTCGCCAAAATATATGTATTGTCAAACCATAGATCTTGATACACTGCTTCAGGGCTCATCCCTACCCTGTGACTGATTTCTCTAGTTCTAAACATAGAGCTCATCAAAAGGAAAGATGGCCTAGCCTGGCCCAGCCCAGGCCTGTCCCTCCGGTGTTTACAAGAATTTTGCCTTTTTGTCATGATGTCCCTTCACTGAATTGAAGCATTCCCAATCCTCTAATGATTTCAGAAACTGGCTAAGAACACTCAGTAGCATGGGACCAAAACCATACTACTACTCATTTCTGGACTTGAAATCTCCAGCATTCAGAACATGTCATCCTACAATATAGTAAATACGTCCCAACTGGGATTTTTATCTATTCTTTTTTATGAGATCATTCAAGTATTTGCCCTCATTAAAAAAAAAAATACATGATATGTTAATCTGCAGACCAAAAAGCATGTGAACACTGAGGGTGCTTGGATGGGCCTGTGCTCATGGGAATACTAAGTACTTGATGCCTCTCAATGTTTAGGTGGTTAGAGGTAGATTTTTTTAAGCTGGGGAGTCAACTTTCTAATCTGGGATTACTGGCATTTAGTAACTACAGGGCCCTTTCCTGGAGGCAGAGTCTAGAAGCTTTAGGGAATTTTGTCCCTGTCCTCAAGGAACCCACCCTTTCCACATCCAGACCTACCCTCCCAGCCATCCCGAACCCCCCAATTTACGCAAATAGGCCAAAGCTGCACATAAAGAAACTTGGATCAACAAAATTATCTGCTGTCTACTATTTTTATCTGTCACTCAGCTGCCCATTGCTGTTCCCTATACATTCAAGAATCTCCAAACTCACTTAGTCTTTGGGGTCCTCTGTGTCCTTTAAAAAAATTTCTCTGATCCCTCTCTCATTCTCCACAGGGGCCAGATTTTCACTACTCTTCTCAAGCTATCCTCCCCATCTCTTCTGTCCCCCTTTTTTCACAGGGAAAATCAAGGCCATCATATAGGACAACCCCAAAACTAAAGGACTCCTTTTTATGAAGTATCTACAACCCCACACCTCTTATGTTCAACAGCAGCAAAGAGCTGTCCTTCCCCGAGCAAAGTTTATCCTTCTATAATGCTGTAAGAGGTTCCAAAGGATTGTAACGTGGGGAGGAATGAAGTTCCATGTGTCAGCCAGAATCTATGTTTCCACAGCTTCTCTAAGACCACTGCTTAGGGAACGATGTCCCAACATCTCTTCTCATAAGTGGATCTCACAGCTGCATCTAGGATCCCCTCCAAGTACTCATTATTATCAAATGTTGGGACATGAGAAAGTCTATGATGAGATACAAATGTGTCAAGTTCCTGAATACTCTATTCCATTTTCTATTTTGGAGTCTCCATTGTGAACCTACCCAAGATTTCTACTTGACAATTTTTAAAATTTCCTGTTAGTCGTTATCTAACTGGGATTTAAAAGAACAAGGTCCACATTTCCCCACACACGGGACAATCAGGAACAATTTCAAGTCTGTCAACAGTAGGCTGATATGGAAAGGGGGAGAGAAGCTTAAGGAAGTGAATAGAAATGGAACTTCAGAAGATCCTCGACAAGAGAAAACTACCTTTACATACAGGAAGCCCTATCACACCAAATCCATCAAATTGGACAAAAGTAAATTGTATTTATAAATAGGTCTGGTCAGATGTTTTTCACTGTCATCACTAAGTCTTCCCTAGAAGAATGGTCTGTGGGGAAACAGTGCTCCAAGTGGAACTAGTTTTCAGGGAAAGCATCGGCCAGGCTGCTGCCAAGCTTGGCATTCAGCCCTCTAAAGATGATTACCCCAGCCATAAGAT
The DNA here is from genome assembly GCF_009762305.2 of Zalophus californianus. NCBI lineage: Eukaryota > Metazoa > Chordata > Mammalia > Carnivora > Otariidae > Zalophus > Zalophus californianus. Next base: position 51,758,695 of record NC_045599.1, on the reverse strand, counting down.
ACAGCTTTACACTCTTTTATACAGTCCAAAATATTCTCAATCTAAGTCAGATTTTAAACCATGAGCAACCGGAGGAGACGGATGTAATTCTGAGTTTACTAGATCCATGCCACCAGGTTTTAGGATGGACACATGACTGCTCAGTGGTGGACCTACGTCTCTTGACTGACAGCCTCCTGCCTATCTGCTGATACAGCTTTCTCAGCCAGAACTGAAACCTTGGGACAGAGGAGTTTGGTACTTAGAATACTTGTCTGGGGTGGTTGCTAAATCCCTCAGGAGAAACTCTCATAGACAGAACCAGGTAGCACAATTCAGGCTAATCACCAGGCAATCTTAGGGTTGACTCAAACTTTAGATACTTCTTTACATCTTGGTTTACTCATATGTAAGCTGAGGATAATGACAATGTCTACTTAAGAGTAGTTTCAAGGGTTACAATGCCCTTAGCTTTCAAGACAACAGTGTTCAATTTATTATTTTTTTGTCATCAAAGACCCCCATCCAGCCGCCATTTCTGGAAAGAATCTTGGCTATTGGGAAATATGATCAAGGATCATGCCTAAGTCTCAGAGCATAAAGGGAAGCTGTAGCTGCTGGCTCAATATATGGACTTGAAATTAGCAGGCCTAGTCATTTCAGCCAAGACATAACATGAGCAGCCAGTTCTCTGTGTTAGGAAAATGTGAGGACTCCCTGGATCCAGTTACCCACAGAAAAGCTGGGTTCACAGGAGAGGCTACAGCTGAAGCAGCACCATAGCTGTGAAGAGCAGAGCTGGAATGGCACCAGCAGAGAACCACCCAATCTAAACCCTTAGGAAGAAAAGGATTTTGCATTAAACAAGGTATGTCTTAATTTGAAGGAAAAAGGTAGATTATGAATCAAAACACGTCCCTCCATCTAACCAAGCGCCACCATCCTGAACAACCTCTGCAGCTCTGTGTGGGAACCCTGCCAACAGACAGATATCTCTATCTAGAAACAGCTCTATCTGTACTTGTAAACCTAAGCGATGAACACATCTATAGATACCATCTCTCAGCCAGATCTAGGTCTGTAGCATGTATCTCAGTCTACATCCATAAGTAAAACAAAGCCTATACACCACCGTGCTAACAATGGTTACCTCTGGGGGTGTGGGATTATGGATATTAAGAAATTTTATATTATTTTTTTTGCTGTGTTTTCTGATAAGTATGTACTAAATGTTAACAATAATAGGATATTGATTTTAAAAAAGACATTGGAGAGAAAGAAAAGATGCTAGGGTGATCTCAGCCTTTGTCAACTTCCCCTTGCCTCTCGTGATGAGCAGCCCTGGGGAGGTGTGTGCTGGGGGAAAAGCCTGTCAGTGAGGTGGGCTCAGATTGGAACAGGTTATGAATGGAAGGTTAAAAACAACAACAAAGAACACCCTGACTCTGCTTGTAGATTTCCCACTCAGCTTTCGTCCTTGGAATTTCATTTCAAGGTTATATTGGTACATCATGTGTTTTTGGTCACTTCTCTACTCTTCCCATTGTAAAGTCCTTTGTTCACATGGTTTCCCTGAGGCCAGATGATATATTTTAGCTTGTGTTTCTTAAAAAGAGACCAGATAAAGGACACCAAAGAAAGAAACTTACTTTAATTCTTCCAATGTACTGCCCACATAGGTAAAGTCAGTATTACCCTAATAGGCAATTTTAGGCCCTGTGTCTTGCGGGCTTCCCAGGTTGGTATTTTGGCAGGGATTCAACTCTAGGAGGCATGGATGGGAAGGAGGAGAAATAGGTGTAGAGAGGAAGGAAGATGAGATTTTTTACATCTGTGTGGGCTGATGTGTGGTAGAGGATCCCTGACCCTGAGTATGAAGAGGTTCTAGACTCACAATGGAGAGGAGACCAACAGGTGTGATGGAAAGAGCCAAAAGCCATGGGCTTCACTGTGCTTCCTGTCCTTGTGTCTTCACCCAAAGATTATCTTCCTGACTCCACAACAATTCTATAAGAGCATGGTCTCGCTTTGCACATGCATTTATCCCCAGCAGACATCTATACTCTGCCATCTCACTGGACCGCAAACTCAAGACAACTGAAACTGACTTTTATCTTTGCCCTCCCACGTTTCCTGTGTTGGGCAATGACATTACTGCCCACCAAGTCACTGGAGTCACTGTTACTCTTCCCCTTCTTTCATTCTCTCTCTCCATTCACTACATTCAACTTCACTACTGCTTTCTCCTCTCTCTCCATCCTGCTTCTGTTGCCTTGGTTCAGGCCCTCATTTTTTTTCTTGGACCACTTCTAGGCCTAAGCAATTGAGCTTCAGTCTGTTTCAATTCTCTTGAAATTCAAAACCCACTGGTCCATTTCTAGTGCCCCGAGGCACTAGATTCAAGTCTCTTCAATCACATTCAAACTGAACATTATTGTTCACCTTTTAAGTGCTAGATGTAGAGTGCGAGATGCTGGGTATACAAAGCTTATAAAAATAGATAACAGATCATCCTTAGTCCTAACTCTGTAGCAGATATACACTTTACGTGTCTGATACAATGTCATCTGCATAATACCCCAATGTGGCAGTCATTATTATGATTTCCATTCTACAGATGAGGAAACCGAAGAATACAGTGCTTAGATAAAACTGCTGAAAGCACACAGCTAGTGATTTGTAGTGCTGGGTGTGGGCCCAGGCTGTCTGACTCTAGAGACTGGGCTTTTGAGCCCTAAGAAGAGAGGTCTCTGTCCTTATGGTGTCACAGAATATATTTGAGTATAAAACTCAAATATATACATATTAATTGGTATCATGTTTCTGTGGGAACATGAAACAAGGTGTGAGATCCGAGAAGGCTTCTCAGAAGAGGTGATGCTTGACCCATGCCTTCATGATGAATAGGAGTTCACCAGGGCACAATACTTGTAATAGATAACTCTTCAACAGCATTTACCACATCCTGGGCACTGTTCTAAGTGCTCTGCACATATTGACTAATTTTATCTTTATAATTTTTGGTAGGAGATATGGTTCCCGTTGTACAAATGAGAAAACTGAGATTAGGTAAGTTAAGTGATAAGTTCAAAGTCACACAATAATGGAATGGCAGAGCCAGGATCTCAAACCGGATTTTTGTTCTGGCATCAATGCTGTTAACCATTACACTCCCCCGTCTCTCAAAAAAATGTGGTAAGGACATTCCGCGCAGAGAAAAAAAATCCCAAAGACCTAACACATGGTATGCAGTGTGGACAATGATAGGAGATGAGCTCTGCTATGCGCCAAATTATACCCACCTAAAAATTTGTGGACTGAAGTCCCAAACCTCAGTACTTCAGAATATCACTGTACTTAGAATTATGGTCTTTGAAGAGGTAATTAAGTTAAAATGAGATCATTAGGGTAAGCCCTAATCCAACATGATTATTACTCCTCTAAGGAGGAATTAGGACCCCGGGAGAAGGCAGCCATGTACAAGCCAAGGAGAGAGGCCTGGAAGAGATCCTTCCCTGCAGGCCTCAGAAGAAACACACCTTGAGGACACCTTGATCTTGGACTTTCAGCCTCCCTAACTCTAAGAAAATAGACTTCTGCTGTTTAAGCCATCTAGGCTGTGGTATCTCATTACAGCAGTCCTGAAGACACATACAAGCCTACGGGGGGAAGCAGGGCCAGGTCATATTGGGCCTTGGTCCTGGGGGCACTAGAAATGGACCAGCGGGTTTTCAATTGCCATCATATGATCTATTGTTTTATAGAGCTCACTCTGGTGGCACTGTGGAGAGTAAGACTTGAGGCTTGGTCAGGTTCATGTGGAGGTGCAGGCAGGGGATAATGAAGGCCTCCCGGTCAGAAATGGGATGCAAGAGAAGGAAGCAGAGGGAGACAACCACTTGCTACTCCTTCCCGCCCCCTGCACCTGCCTCTAACTCAAGCCATCTGGACCAGTTCCTGACCACGCCATATGCTCCCCAGCCCCCATCACCATGTCTCTGTCCCTCGGTACCTAACACCTTGACCTGCCTCACGTTTAAAGATGCTTTCAAGCCCTGGCTCCAGGCACCACTCCTCTAAGACACTCTCTCCAGGTCAGCAGGTCCCCTTCTTCTCTGCTTTCCTAGCACTGTGTACACATCTCTATTGTGACTCTCACCCTCTGGGTTCTGTGATTCTTTGCTCTATGCCTCTCTCTCCGATTAGATGGTAAGCTCCTTGAGAGGAGGTACAGGCCCCTGACAAAGGTCGAATGAAAAAAATAAAGCCTTAAAAAAAAGGTACAAAGAACCATATAAATTTAAAGGAGAAGTGGATTCTGGTTCCACAAGGTTTATAAGAAAGTACATCACAGATCAAGGTATATAGGAAGAGACGCACTCCCAAGATAGGACACATGTACCTGTCTGCCTGATGGTCTTGGCCTTTTTACTTCCCGATATAAAAGAAATGCTGGAGAAGCTAAATACACCCCAATTGCTCTAGGGGGCTTTAAGGGAAACCACATTGGGGACAGTACAGAGAATTCAACATGCTTACTGAAGAAAGGGTGATAAATGAGTTGAATAATCCAAGTGCTCAGTGGCCTCTAATGGATTTTTCCCCTATGTAATTTGCTATGTCGACTTTGGTTTTTAAACTCTCATTTAGGTAAGTATCCAAAATTTACAGAATGACCGTGGCCTCCACAGCCTTCGGACCCATGAGGATGCCTTGGTTATAGTTCTCACGTTCAATTCAGAGCAAAGGACTCAAGAACAATTACCAGTCAGAATGTGTGATTACACTCAATGCTATACTGTCTTCCTATGTACAGTGGGTGGCCCAAATGTGTATGGTTATCAACACAGTTCTCTCCTGAATGATATTTTTCTCTGAAGTTTAATGTCCTCTGTGGGTTATATGAGCATTTTAGCTTAGTTTTGAGGTCATGACAACTACCGTGTAAGTGGAGGAGCTGAATTTTTGGCACAAATTCTTGGTAAATCAGTCACAGGGTTATATTCAAATGTGAGATGGTAGAGGTGATGGTCTGAGGCCCTGTTTACAAAGATGGGGTCACTGACCTGTATTAGTTTGCTAGGACTGCTGTAACTAATTACCACAAACTTGGTGGCTTAAAAGAGAAGAAAGTAATTCTCCGAGTTCTGGAGGCTAGAAGTTCAAAGTCAAGGCGTCAGCAGAACCGTACTTCCTCTGAGGGCTCTAGGGAAGATGCTGTTCATTGCCTCTTGCAGCTTCTAGTGGCTTCAGGTGTTCCATGGCTAATGCCTGCCTAACTCCAATCTCGGTTTCCATCTTTACCTGGTCTTCTCTTTCTACGTACATTCTGTGTGTGTCTTCTTAAAGGACACATGGCATTGGGTTTGGGGCCCACCTGGTTAATCCAGACTAATCATCTTAGGGTCCCTATGTAAATTACATCTGAAAAGACCCTTTTTTGAAGTAAGATCACATTCACAGGTTTTGGGGAACAGAACATGCAAATATCCTTCTGGGGACCACCATTCGTGTGCTGTATGACCCATGGTTGGAATGTCCTGAGGGTGGTAGAGGTGCTTTCCCAGGAGTGGTGACAGATTTCTACTGATGCACCTATGGCTCTTGCCACCTTTACTCTGAATGTAAAATTAATAGTTTGCACACCACCTAGCCTTAACCTGAAAATGGATGGGCCAAAAGCCAGTTCTTATCAAGAGAGGTCTTCTCATCGCCCTCCACAGTGCTTTAACATGTTTGAATTAGTTGATTATGTGAAAAATCAGAATATTTTTACATGAAAGTCCTAGGTTTCTGGCTTTTCTAGTAAAGTCAGATCTAACACCACTGGGTCCAGACTCCTTCTCAGTAGCTGCTCCTTTAGATGGGGTCTGAACTTGCCAAGTGCCACAGTCCTCACCACCCCCTATTGTTTATCCAAGCTCCACTTCACTTATGGGAATTACACTTAACCCTTGAACAACAAGGACTTGAACTGCAAGAATATGTATTACATAGGTATTATACGTACGTTATATATAAGTATTAATTATATGTATTTATAATTTATATGTATCATATATTTATACATAATATATATTTATATTCTTGTATAAATAATGCAATATTTATATATATAAATAATGCAATATTTATATATAACAGACATAGAATATAGTACATATATATAACATACAAAATATGTGTTAATTGACTAGGTTATTGGTAAGGCTTGTGGTCAACAGTAGGCTATTAAGAGTTAAGTTTTGGTAGAATCAAAAGTTATAGGCAGTTTTTTGACTGTGCAGGGGTTGGCACTCCTAAATTCCCTGTTGTTCAAGGGTCAACTGTAGTTACTTGGCTCTTGAGTTTTTGAGATGGCAATCTCTGGCCTATGGGCATGTTTCAAAGGCAGCTAACCATTTGGGTGAAAATTCAAACAATGACCCTGATTCATTCCAACCATGGAGCTGAATTCCAAAAAGCGTTGTCAAAAGAGTTTGCGGTGACAAGGATAATGAGCCATTTTAGATCACCCCAAGGTATCCACTGGCAGCCAAGATTCAAACCGAAAGATCTACAGCTCCTTTACTATGACATAGATCCTACACTGTTATGGTCTCACTTCTTTCAGGCACAGCCTCATGTAAAGATTATTTACAATCTTGAGTTTTGCAGGCCCCAACTTAACTCCAGAAGGCTTATTGCTTTGTGCACCGAATGTTTTATCTGTTTTATAACAGTCTTTACATAATATGATGAATACTTTCCTGTTCATGGTAAAAGTTGTTGATTGAGCTTATACCCACAGAGCTTAGTTGAGCTAACTCTCTCAGCATTTTATTACTCAACACCTTTTTTCTAAGGATACATAGGGGGAAAAATAAAAAGAAAATCCCATTTTCAGCAGGAGTGGATTCAAAAGACATCTACTACTTGTGCTTCTATTCTTGAGTCCAGACCATATAGAGCTGGGAAAGGCCATGAAATAAAGAAATATATAGAGACCTTCAACATGCAAGACTAACTTATTATTTGCAATTAGACTGATATTTGGCAGTGAGTAATTAAGGAAACACTGACCTAGCTAGTACTCCTACAGAGGTATTTTCTCTGGGATTAGCTGTCCTTGCACTAACTTCCACATGCCATTCTCAAGTTTAAAAAATGGTATGATTCTTGCCTGTAGCGGGGAGATATATTTTCATGTGTACTATTCTCACTAACAAAATTAAATTCATGTATTTTGTGCTTCTTTAAATACATTTCAATAAAGTAAATTCAAGATTCTTGAAAAAATATCACATACAAACACAAACACTTTCTAGTGGGTCAAACCTGTGACATTTTTCTTCATTAGTGACTGAGTTGATTTAATTTAGTACAGACAATCTAGGTAAAATGATGGATTAAGTGGCGAACCAAACACACACAATGGCAACACAGCATGAAAGCCATCACTTTTTAAAACTTGAAAACCAAAGTAGATTTCAGGAAGTTGGGATGTGAACGGCAACAGACTGGTTTATAATCTATTTAAAAACCATCTGCTTTAGGGGTGCCTGGGTGGCTCAGTTGGTTAAGCGTCTGCCTTTGGCTCAGGTCAGGTCCTGGGATTGAGCCCCGTTTCAGGCCTCCTGCTCAGCAGAGAGCCTGCTTCTCCCTCTCCGTTACTCCCCGTTTGTGCTCTCTTTCTCTCAAAAAATAAAATCTTTAAAAAAAATCTTTAGCATTCTAAGGAAGATTATTTTTTGTAATAAGATACAGTAAGAAACAATCACTTTAAGAATGATTAAACAGTAACTCTTGTCTATCAACTGATGAATGGATAAAGAAGATATGGTGTATATACACAATCGAATGCTATTCAGCCACCAAAAACAATGAAATCTGGCCATTTGCAATGACATGGATGGGGCAAGAAAGTATAATGCTAAGCAAAAGAAGCCAGTCAGAAAAAGACATATACCATATGATTTCACACTCATATGTGTAATCTAAGAAACAAATGAGCAAAGGGGAAAAAAAAGAGAGGGAGACAAACCAAGAAAAAGACTCTTAATTATAGAGAACTGATGGGTACCAGACGGTGGTGGGAGGATGGGTGAAGCAGATGATGGGAATTAAGGAGCATACTTGTAGTGATGAGCATCCAGTGAGGTACAGAATTATTGAATCACTATATTTTATATACCTAAAACTAATAAAACACTGAGTTAACTGGAATTAAAATAAAAACTTAAAAAAAAAATAAACAGCATCTCTTAAAGGAGATTTGTTCACGGTCTACCTCATGAAAGATACAACAAGAAGTCTGGTTGCCCACATCGGTAATTCACCAAAGGAATTTTACCCATTTCATTGAAAGTGCTTTGGAGGAAATTCTTCCAACTAAAGTAAGACAAAATTTACATTTGATCTTTTATTTTAAACTTGAAAGGGCTGAGTGGTAGAGGGCTGTCAGCGATTCTTTGAAGACTGCCTCCAGATAGCTCTCTCAAAGACTTCCTGCGAATCATGCTTATCGAAGATCTTGAAGACATGGCATAAACTGAGCAGCAGGCTGAGGAAGGGAAATGCTGATTAGTGAGACCTGCTGGCTGTAACCCTCCATCCTGGACATCTGTCACTGGCTTTTATGAATAATGAATTTTGTTCCTATAAATTACTCTGAAATACTTACACAGTCAGAAGCATAATTAGTGATGATAAATAGTTATACATGAGGATACTGCAGCTCAATCAATCTTCCTTTTTCAAATTGTTGCTTCTCCACAGAGCAAACAGAAATGGCCAGTAAGTGCTGCCAAACCAAGCTTGACTAAGCAGAGACTGACAAGCAAATGATTTACAAAATGTATATTCCCTTACGTAAGGGCCATAAAATTGTAGTTGCTGTTTCATTCACTTTAGTAATCTTGAATCATAAGATCTTGAGGTTCTGAAAAGTATCCTCACTGAGAACATACTTTAATCTCAAAATAAGTCAGTTGGTTCTTAAATGTCTGCAGTAATTTTTTTTTATCCTTTCACCTACAATAACTTAAGTACTATGCTCACCACTGATAGGACATGTATTTAAGAAGTGTCGAAGGGGTATCTGCTACTGCGAAGGACCCAGGAAAGAGGAGGATGCGCTCAGAGGACATAACCTCAGCCTTAGGGACCGTGGGGTCCACTCAAGGTGGTGACATAATACAGAAGCACCGAAATAGCAATGTTAGCGGCTACGGAGTTAGGACGGTCCCAAATAGTGAATGTCAGGATGAGCCTGAGGGCAGAGGGGGGCAGAATGTCAGTACAAGACACAGAAATAGAGAAAGCACCCTAAGGAAGTGGGATACTGCTCCAGAAAATTTAGCAATAGGTAGATTTGATGAAAAGCATAGTGGTTGACTCTATGGACTTTGCAAAGCAGTTTACCTGGGAAAGCAAATGAACATCTCCAGACACCAGTTTTCTGATCTGTAAAATGGGCATGATAATAGTTAACATCTTAAGGGGTTGTTCTGAGTCCCGAAAGAGACAGCAAACATCGTGATTAGCATGATTAGCCTGGTATCTGTCCTAATCTGGTAATTATTATATTCCCAATTTTATTTTCCCCAGTTTTAACAATAGTTGTAAAATGTGCTCAATTACTAAAATAACTTAATTTACTTTATGATGCATATTGTAAATAAGAGCCATGTGAAAAATAATGAGATACATTGACTTTTTTTTCCCAACTGTAGCATCAAATGCCTGCTTGGACCCTTTTATGCTTCTTTCCTCCATGAATTTTTATAAGTTGAACTCCTAGAATGGCCCTCTGGTGAATCATTACTAGACGGATAAAGCTTTTTAATTTGGGTGCATACTTGATTTGACAGCTACCAAGTTTGGCCAGGCCCCAGATTTGCAGATTGATAAATTAACAGCCTCTCAGCCTGTCTGTCTTTGTGTTGTTGTTTCCCACCCCCCTCTCCTTTGCTATTTTTTCCCCCTGAGATTTGAAGGCCCGTGATGTGAGCAATTTTCCCAACTTATGGCATCTTTCCGGCACAAACTGTGGTCCCCAAAGGCTAGTAACTGGCCTTGGGTGTTACAAAGAAGGGTCCTTTAACACCACCTTTCTAAAGAGCTACAGAACACAGAGCAGTTGTGACTCCGGCACACACAGCACGCTCAGCTAAGCACCTTTTTTCTTGTCTCCCCACTATCCCAGGGGGTTCAGCAAGATAGGGAGCTTAAGGCCTGGAGATGGGGGCACAATATTGCAGGGAGCCCAAAAGCAATGAATCTAGAATGGAATGGGGCCATCTGGATGAGGAGGGTGATTGTATGGCCTTCACAGCCCTCTCCTCCACCTCTTCCCACTATTTAGCCCCCTTGCACAGACAGGCATCCCAGTCCCCAACCCTCGAGGGCTCCATCAATATTACAACACTGGTTTAAATGCACCATCTAAAGTTGCCTCATCAGCTCAAGTCAGGTGCCAGCAAACCTGCCAGATGTGGCTTCCTTTCCTATTTCCCCAATTTTCCTGCTTCTAAGGCTCAACTGCGACTCTTATAAAAAATGCAGATTCAGAGCCTCCTTCTCTGGAAATTCTAAGGTCGAGCCCGGGGATCTGGCTTAGTCACACAATCCAGAAGATTCTTATGTGGCAAACTTGCACAACACTGCTTTTGGTCTTCCTGGGAGCACCTACTGTATCTTGACATTGAGTTCCTGCAGGAGAGAGACGTGGGGATGCTTCACCGACACCGAGCTGCGGCTCTGACCACAGATTCAGAGGCCTTGAAGTGTTTTTCAAAAAGCATCTAATCCCCCATCTAGTCTCCAGGCACTTAAACCATGTGAGATGGAAAGTTCTTTAATCCTCATGTAAAAGCCTTAAAGAAGGAAAATTCCAAACCTCAGTTGCTCTCTTAATTAAGAGCCTCAACAACTTTATACCAATAGTGAAAACTTTTTAGAAAATGGCTGAGAGAAGGGAGGGATAGTCAATTATTTGTTGAGGGAGTAAGAGTGCATCGAGTAGCTATTTTTGAATTTTTGAAAACCACTGTTCAAGCCTCACTTGTGTACATTCATAAACTAAGCATATATTTTTATTTTTAATTTTTTGAGAGAGAGAGAAAGCACATGCGGGGGGAGGGGGGCCGAGGGGCAAAGGGAGAGAGAAACCAAGCTGACTCTACAGTGCGTGCAGAGCCCTGACACGGGGCTCAATCTCATGACCCTGCGATCATGACCTGAGCTGAGATCAAGAGTCAGATGCTTAACCGACTGAGCCACCCAGGTGCCCTAAGCATGTATTTTTAAAGTTCCACTGTTACTTTAAAAATGTTTTACCTTTGTGTAGGTTAAATTTTCATAAGAAAAATGTAAGTGTATTATCTAAGGCTTTTCTCATAAAATATTGGTGCATTTCTCTCTCCTGCATGTGTTCAGGAAAAAGCATTTTCCATTACTTTAGTACATCTACACAGGTGGACTGTACGTCCAGAAATACTTTTTCTCCTTGCTGATAACTTGGCTGAGCCATTCTATAAATTTAATGCTTAGTACATATTTAAAATGACACAAGCCATGGGATCATAAATTTAAATTAAAAAATTTAGATATATTTGAATAAGGTCTATAGATCAGGCAATAGTGGTGGAGCAATGATCACTGCCTGATTTTGATCACTGCACTGTGATTATGTAAGACGCTAACCTCTGTGGAAGTGGATAAAGGGTATCCAGAAATTCTTTATGCTATCTTAACAATGTTTGCATGTCTCAAACTACTTCAAAATAAAAAGTTAACAAGGAATTTAAAATTTAGATAGTATTAAAATTCATATATTCACCATTCAGACTGCATAAATATCAACACTCTGTCTCACTTGCTTTTTGTTTTTTAAGGCAAACATGACAAGTGAATCTGCTCTTTTATCATTCTGTACTCCCACGAGCAGCGAGTAGAAGCTCTGATTTTTCTTCTTCTCCAGTACTCAGTATTATAAGACTTTTTAATTATTTCCTGCATGAGGGGTAAAGAACAGAATCTATATCACTTTCTATCACCTCAAAAACTGAAATTGAACTTTTTATAGGCTAATTGGCCAGATTTTCTCTTCCTCATAATGTTCACATTTTTGTTGGTATTTTTCTCTCTCTTTCTTAACGATGTGGTAGTTCTTTGTGTCATCTGGATATAAGCCTTTGCTTATAATATGCATGCAAGTATCTTTGGTCCCTTTATAGCTTGCTCTCATTGGTTATGGGATCTTTTGTTGGACAGATATTTTGCATTTTAACATAGTCACAGTTTCCCATCTTTTTGTTTTGGGTTTTTTGTATCTTATTATATTTCCACTTTCCCCAGTATCATGATAGTTTGGTATTTTGTTCCCAAAGTTTTGCTTTTAATGCAAGTTTTAATCTTCACAGAAGTTACGTCTGTTACTGTTTTGAGGCGAGAATCTATTTTTATCCACTTGTTCCCATTTATTTGATTTATCCTTTTCCAACAGACTTTTAATGCCTCATTTTATAACAAGTTTTCATATATGCTTGGGTCTATTTTTGATTCTCTGAGCTGTTCCTTAGTTTGTCTATTTGTAAGCAAATATGTCACTTTTACTTTACCATGACTTTAAAGTAAGTCTTAAAATCTTGCCGATCAAGCTTTTTCCTTCAGAATTATTTGGTATTCCTTACTCTTTCATCTTGTGTATTCTGTACTCACTGTCAAACGACAGACATTTTACTACAGTTTTTATTGGAATGTTATTGAATTGACAATTTTGGAGGCATTGACTTTATGACATTGTGCTTTTCCCTCTACAAATATGGCGTAATTCTCCATTTCCTTCTAGATTCTCCATAACTCTACAATCTTCAATAGTATTTTAACTTTCTCTATAACTATCTTGTATAGATTCAGTTAGATTTTTTTATGAGTATCTTTTAAGTTTTATTGCTTTCGTTAATGAGTTTTTCTTACCTTTTATTTGGTTATTGACACTGTTGGAACACTATTGAGTTTTGTATAGTAGTCTTATACCCAGGAACCATACTGTTCTTATTGAAAATCCAGGTTCTCAACTCTTAATGCTCATTGAAAAATAAACTAGTTGGGGTTGAAGATCACAGGATTTCTAGGAGACAACTGGGAATGTGCCGTGACTCCTTCCCCCCAAATATAATGGGATGGGTGGGAGCTACTTTCTCCTACATCTTAAATCCAGACATAGGGATTAAGGAGCCTAATAAAATATGTCCTCACCAGTTGACAGTTCTAAAAGGGACTGGTGCTCCTGACTTTCTGTGGGAAATGTAAAGGGGGGGGGGCGGAGCAAAGGAGGGGGGTGGTGTATTGGTAGCCTAGACCTTGGAATTGGTCAGGGCAAATGATGGTGGGGTGTTTCTCATGGATCAGGTAGAGTTCAATAGGAGAGCACATTTGTGTAGGGTCATCACAAGACTTAAGAGAACTACCTTGATGGGTCAAAGAACCCAACAGGAGTAAACTGTCAAATATCTAGAAAGTGAGGAAGGAGCTCAATGACCTGTTGGACTGGCATTACTCCAGGGAACTCCAGGTGGGAAATCTGGTAGGGAGGGAGGGGCTGCACAAAACCACAAATGTGCCTTTGAGAGACTGTCAGTCTTTAACCCCTGTCATATTGTTGCTAGTAGGCAAGACGTTTCTTGCCACTTTAGCTCTTCTCCCCTCTTTTGGCCCTTGGAAGGCCTGGGTCAGAAACTACAGCTAGCTAGCAAGATAGGGGAGGCAGAATAAGGGGCAAGTTTGGGAAGTGGGAAGAAGGTTAGACTTCTCTTCCCCACCACCCTAAAAGCTACTAACCTGTATCAGGCCTGCTTAAGGAAAAGAAAACCGTGGTTAATGAAGTTTCAATTTCAGCTGATGCACTGGACTGGAGGTGCATATTACTGATAGCAGGAACTTACTCCCAGGAGCCCTGCTTGTCTGATGTTACACAATTACACAGTATTTATATACTGTAGAGGCTAGATATTGGCCTGGGAGCCAGACTGCTGAATCTTAGCTTTGTCATTCAGCAGATGTCCAACCTTTCTCTTGCAGTTTTCTCCTTTGTAAAGCATGTAATTGTATGGTTATGAGCATTAAATAAGTTAATACACTCAGAAGTGCCTAAAGCAGTGTCTGCCCTTTACTAAGTGCGTAACATTTACTGTAACCAGGCAGTAAATGTTAGCGAACATGAATACAATAGCTTTATTTATAATTCGTTGTAAAAGTCCTCGGCTAACACATACAGTCAAGTTCAGGTTTGAGAGACACAATACACTTACAAAAGGTATTTGATCATTTGTGAACAGTTTTAAAAAATGTAACCAGTTGTTTTCAATGTAATGGTTTACCTGCCTGGCAGCAGATTTCAAAATATTTTTCAAAGATGAGAACACATTTTCCCCTCTCTAAAACTGAACACTCAGCCCTTCCATGGAGATGGTGCTGAAAGCAAACACGGAAGGCTGGCCGTGCAATGCCCCTGCTCCTTCCAAAGCCGAAGCCAAAGCAAAGGCTCTGAAGGCCCACAAGGCAGCACTGGAAGGGGTCTGCAGCAACACCACCAACAGAAGGCCACATGTCACCCACCTTCTGGCAGGCCAAGGCACTGCTGCCCAAAGATCCCTGAAAGAACGTTCCAGGGAGAAACGAGCTCGATTACTAAGACCAGAGATTCCCCTTGACCCTAGAGTGGCCACAGAGACAGAAGGCAGTAACCTTGTGTTCACTGGGGATGTCCAGGCTAAGGAGCACCCAGTCATGCAGCCTGTCAAGAGGTTCTAGGACACTGACATGGCCAAAGTCAGCACTCTGAACGGGTCTGATGGAGAGAAGGCGGCAGATGTTCCGCGGGTTCCTGACTAGGATGCTTCCTATGTAGCCAACAAAATTGGGATCATGTCAGTCCAGCTGGCTAATTCTAAATATAATAAATTTTTCACCATAGAAAACAAAGGCTGACCATACCTTTAGCTGAATACCACTAATATTATTGAAAAATTCACAAGAGCAGTCAGGGGGTAGGCTCTACAAAAACTCGTGTTCAGATGCTGTACTTTTGCTATTTAGCAAAACTTTTTTAATTCCCTCCCTCTTATCAAGTGTCCAACTTCCTGTACAACTATTCCCAAACTCTCTGTTCTCTTCAAAGCCTAGTTGTTCCATCAAATCCCCATCTTAATCTCAAGACTTTCCACTAACAACCCAGAGAAGATCGTCTGTTAAGTGGTGCTCCAATTCCCTGACAGTTCCCCCAACCCTTTTCCTATTCCTTTGGTCCCATTTCCATAATATTATTAATAGTAGTAGTCGTCAATATAGTAATAATAGGGTCCTTTCTTCTTTCCAAATTGAACTTCCCATTCCAAGCACTAATTTTTGCCTACTACTCCCTGCTCCATTAATTACCCTCTTGAAATTTCATCTTCAAATTTTCCTCTTAAATTTTTTCACCCCCATAGTGTCAGAATTCCCACACTAAATGAAGATGAAGAAAAAATATTAGAAGCCGAAATCCCTAACAATGAACAAAATACCCCCCGTTAAATAATAATTCCTTTTAACCAATAAGAGGGGCTAGGAGCTGGAGGTGAGAGGAAGAGGTAAAGCTGGTTGAGAGACAAGTAACTTACACAAAATAAACACACTTTGTGATTTTTTTCCAAAATCTATTATGTCAGTTAACCATGTAGTGTCTCCTTAATCAACTCATGTGGAGTTGGGGTATCCTGGCCAACCTTGTCTCCTTTGCATTCTTCCATATGCTCTCCAGTTTTGTTTTGTTTTTATACATCTATTGAGCTATACTTAAAATGCAATAAACAGCACCTATCTCACAATAGGTGACTTGCTAAGTTTTGCTATGCATGTCCACCTGTGACATCAGCACCGCAACTAAGTTAATCAATTGTTTCCTTGTGCTCCCACACAAATGATTAGCTTTGTCACTTGTGATCACTTTTGTCTGGCTTCTTCCCATCCATATAATGATGCTGAGATTCCTATATGTTATTGCCCTGCATCATTCGCTCATTCTTTTTACTGCCAAGTAGTGTTCCATTGCATGGATATACCACAATATGCTTATCCATTCACCTGTGAATGGAAATATGGGTCTCTGAGGTGTTTATAATCATAGATAAAGCTGCTATAAACAGTCTTGTGTGAGTTTTTGTATCGACATACACTTTAATTTCTCTTGGATAAACACGTAGGAGAAGGCTGAGTTAGCATGGTTGGTATATATTCAAGTTTTAAAGGAACCGACACGTGGTTTTCCCAAGCAGTGTACCGCTCTGAACATTTAAAAATTTCAAACACTTTTTTAAAGTTATGTGACTGCAAAAAACAGTGGGTTAAATGCTGTGAATAAGGCTTTTAAGAAAATGATGTTCGGTCAGGTACGTCTTTGGTCAAGTCCTAGGAATATAATCCTCCTCGTCTGCTTTGCTAAACAAGCCAGTTCAAGTATTCAACAACGTGAGGACACATGCCAAACAGAATGCATTCACCGACCAAATAACAGCTGTCCTCGGAGGGCTGCTGATTAACCAGCAGGGCTTTGATAGCACTGCAGCCTAAGCGAGGTGGCCCCGTGCCAGGAGCATAACTATCTCATTCATTTTAATGGTTCTGGCAACATGCAACTACTCATGTCATCTTATTTTGATGAAGCTTCCAATTTTCATTACCCCTTCGAGAAATCAATTTCAAATAAGCTGATGGCACTGTGTGTATGTTAATAAATGTGTCTATATACACATATATTTGCACACAGAGTTACATATATAAACCCAGACAGCTTCTCTTGCTCTATTAAGACTGAGGTCATAGTTGTGATTCAATCTGTGTTATGACAATCTGAGAAATTTCTCACTTTTAAATTACCAAACTTCATGAGAAACCTGTGGCCTTGACTCAGCAAGCTTCCAGAGCTAGGACAAG
This sequence comes from Zalophus californianus, assembly GCF_009762305.2. Taxonomy (NCBI): domain Eukaryota; kingdom Metazoa; phylum Chordata; class Mammalia; order Carnivora; family Otariidae; genus Zalophus; species Zalophus californianus. The sequence goes on along the minus strand of NC_045599.1, from coordinate 51,741,760 downwards.
GAGGTCAGTGTGGATTGGTGGGTATCTCTGGCCTCAAGTAGAGGGGTAAGGGTGGGAGTGGGGACAGATCCTGACGAAGCAAAAAGGTGTCAGGGAGGCAGCTGCATGGAGAAGGTTCTTTCCTGGGCACTTCTGCTGAATATTCTGGTAACTTTCTGCAGCTATCACCACTCATCCAAACTAAAAAAATTCTCCTTAAAGGAGACGGCACTTTTGGGGAGTCACTGACTTCCTCCACTTTATTCCGCTGCATTCCCGTCCAGGATACTGTTTAATGAGTTGGAGCACGTTGCATCAAATTAGGATGTAACACTTCAGGGCATCCAAGCTACAAAGACATTTGTTAAGCTATAGCTCCGCACCATTTCCACTACTAACTGTTTTTGTTTGTTTGTTTTTGTCCCAGGCCTCCCTATTTTCCTTCCCTCCGGAGCCTGGTTCTTTCTCTAGACTTGACTTCTAAGACTCACTCAATTTTCAACCCAAACCAAGGCAGGGATCCAACTTAGGGGATCACAATCTTTTTTCCTCTGCTTTTTGAGCTCCATTTACTTTCAGGGTGAAAATGTCTCCCTGCACTGACTTCAACCCAATCCCTGAAACCAAAGGGCAGCTTTGCTGACTTTCCCCTTGTCCTTTCTGGGCACCCAAGGGACATCGAAGGGGTTGTGACTATTCACAGGTAACAACTGTCATTTTTCCCCAACCCCAGTTCTTTTAAATTCCATACCTACCTCCTTTGGAGAAATCCTTAATTCCCATTCACTCACACATGTCTCCCCTTTCAGGAAGCCGCCTCCAGGCTTTGCCTCCTCAAAGAGCATCATCATCATGATTTCAGGGGCTGTATGCAAACCTGGCATGCTTCATTTGGATGAGCGCTGCCCTCAACTTATGTTCTGCAAAGGACCTTGGCTTTAAGTTCAGGAGGCTGAATTCATTTACTAACTGGCTAACTTTGGCCAAGTTACCTTGAACCAGTTTCTTTATCTGCAACATGGGGTAACAACAACTACCTTTTGGGGTTGTATATGAAGATCAGGTGGGACCATGTGTGCAAAATTAGTCTAAGACAGGAATTCCTTTTAATACATGTGGTCGGGGAGGAGCAGGAGAAGTGTCAGGCTTGACTTAAATCTGGACTCTGGTAAGAGTCGTGACCCTGAGCCACTTGCTTCATTCTTAGACTTTCAGGTTCTTTATCTGTATAATTAAGATAATGATATACAAGTCCTGTAAGGAATAAATGACATTGTGCATATGTAAATGCCTGGAGCCTAGTGGGCTTGCATAGATTTGACATATGCTCAAGGATTAGTGTAATCAGAGCATCTGAAATATCACGATTTCCTAGAATCCTCACTCTGTAAGCAGAGAACCTGGTTCTTTCTGTCTTACCTTTCCGGTACTTTTCAGATCCAGACTACAGGAAAAGCAATCCGGACAAAGGCTTCTTTCTAACTAATCCTGAACTAGCAACAATTGAACAGGAATGTGACAATGACTCTTTTATCTTTGAATTCAAAACAGCCACTGAAGAAAATGCTAGATATTGTCTGACATGAACTTGAAGGGGCCAGTGGCCCTAAAGCCTGACTTTTCTGTGACTCATGCCTGAGTGGCTCCCTTTCCAATTGGAAGGGACCTTCATCCCTTCTATTTCCACACTCTGAAGCTTGCTAGCCTATCACTGGAAGAGCAGAGATCATCTAGCGGGAGCCCCTTCAGTTCCCTACCTTCCTCCTTGTCTTGTCCATCTGCACCCACCCTGCCTTCCTTCCTTTCGACTTCTCCAACTGCGGGCCCACCATCAGTCTCATCCTTTCATATATGACTTCCGACTAAGTTCTCTTCAATCTTAGATTCCTTTCTGCTAGTGACCCCTCCTCCCTTCTTCCGCCACGTACAGCCATTGTCCGATTTCCCTCCACTGACACCCCATCTCCTTCAAACCGCACCCTCCCCGTCACGGCTTCCTTGAATCTGCTCCACTTCTTGATCTCCTTCTCACCCTTGGGCTGCAGCTGGCCTCTGCAGTACCATTCCCCACTTTCTGACCCCTCAAAAGACAAAGTTCTCATTTGGGTTTCCAGCTGCCTGGAGCCTTCTACAACTGGTGACGCTGCAGATCCGGCCTTCACTCTGAGAACTCCTCTCCCCTCCTCCAGCACATACCTCCCCAGGGGCTTCCTTCCTACTTTTCTCGTCCTCCTTTCACAGTCCTCTTCATGGACAACTCTACCTCTGCCAAAACTTCCAGGTTGGGTTTGTCTGACTCTGTCCCTTGCCCTACTGTTATTCCTAGTTCATTCACATCTCTTAGCGATCTCATCTACTCAGGGCTCGCTAACTACATAACGTGTGAGGCCTAGCATAGCCTGAGAATGCAGGGTTCTTTGCTCAACAGTTATTCAAGACAGCAAGAGCAGAGCATGAAGGCAAGTGTGGGCCCTTTGCAACCGCACAGATCACAAGTCAACTCCAGAACTTCCAAGTGCATAGTGTTTCCCAAAACTATATTTTTCCAGCTAAGACCCCTTTCCTCGCAGCTTTAGGCTTCAACCCTATTCTCCATGGACACCACTCCCTTCTGCACCAGGTCGATTTTGTTTCAATCCTGGTGCTTTTACGTACCAGCTGTGTAATTCTGGTAAAGACATTCTCTCTGAGCTTCAGTGTCTCAATGTAAAATCTGTAAGATTATGGGAAAGCGAGTACAGCTATCAAGCTGATAATTCAATAATAGAGGTTAATAATATATCTTATAAAACAGCTATAAAGTGTCCACATTCATAAAATGTAAAAAGCCCTGAAGCAGGAAAATTGCTGGCTGTTTACTCAGTTGTTGGAAATTGTGAGAATTAGGACAAATAGGTAGTAACCCTGCAAAGAGCTTGGGAATAATTTTTTTTTTTAAATAAGAACAATCCCATAGCATTTATTTTCATCTGGTAATAACATAAAGGTAACAAAAACAATATGAACAAGTGTTTCAGAACTACATTCCCAACAAAGGACAACTAAAAAAACAAACTATATTGCCTTCAAGAATTTCTCACTTTATTGATCGTTTCTAGTTGGAGACCCCTTGGAGCAGAGTCATATCTCCTTTTAGCATGATTTCACCCAGTTATTTTATTGACTTTTTACAATCAATCCCTTCTATATCATCTCATAGGTTTATACACTCATCAAAATGAGTAATACAGCCCTTTATCCACATATTCACTTGCTCATAAAGCCACACCTGAGTCCGAGATCTATTTCTCAACCATCTGAATAGGACACCCTTCTGCCCTTACTGGCCCTGGCCACAGTGCACCATAGCAGAAGCTGACAAAGACCCCATGAACATGCACCTTAGAAAGCAAACTGAGCTTGGGAAGAATTTTTGCCCAACAGGATTATTTTAAAAACATATGCAATATTGTCGATCAATGATAGCACAGGACTCTGAGAACGAGTTCACCTAGTGAAGATCTACTCAGTCTGGTTCTAGGAATTTGACATCATGTTCTCTGAGCTGATGGCCAGGCTCCAACCCCATAAGCAAAGAACAGAGACCCACACAGCAAAACTAGAACAGGTCAGCCTTGAGGACCAGACACCCATAGGGAGATTGTTTAGTGAGTGATGCACTTACTTACTACTGGTCATCACAACCAAGAAGTTTGGTTGGAATCTAAAATTCAATATGCCCCATACAGAACTCAACAATCTCTTTCCCTCTCAAAGCTGTTTTTTCTCAAACCTGTATGTCAGTTACTGGTACCACTGACCACCAAGTTGCTGCAGCTGAAAATCCGGACCAAGTTTTGCTCCACTTTCTCTCCTTCATCCTAGCAACCACTCCCCACAGACATCCAGAAACAATATGAACAGTAAGTGCAATGGACCTCACAGAGATGACGATGGTCAGACTTGACTAGATGGAAACAGACAACAGCACTATACGACAATAGGCATATAAATAAAAAAACAGACCAAATAAAATATTGTTTACAAAAGTGGTTTCATATTGAGAACGCCAATCATATTATGTGATTACTGGTTTTCCTCTTACTTTCTCATTATTTTGTAGGTAGACTTACCGTCCAGACTATTCTCAATGTCTATAAATCAATAAGAAAAAACACAAACAGATCAATAGAAAAGTAGAAAAAGACATGAGTAGTCAATTCACAGAAATAACAGAGATAACCAGTACACGTCTCAAAAGAATCTCTATCTAGTCAAGATTAGGGAAATGCAGATTAAAATAAGATAATTTCCACTCATCAAGATGGTTTTAAAAAAGGATAGTATTTAGTTTTTATCAGGTGGTGGTAAAAGTCTACTGTCTGAGACAAGTAATATTTGAAATGTGCATTCCTTTTGACTCAAATTCTACTTCCAGGTGGCTATCCCTAACCAATTCTTGCATGTATACATAAGAAAGCATACATAAAGCTATTTCACTGACACTTTCTGTGGTAGCAAAAAAAAGGGGGAGGGATAACCTAAATGTAGATCCTTTGGAAAATATTAAGCAAATTATGACCTACCTATACTAAAATATTCAAGAACAGATGAAAAAAATGAAATGTGCTCATTAATTCTAACTTGGAAATTCTCTACACATGAAGTAGGGGGAAAAAAACCTAGTTTCTGTCAAATTAAAACAAAGTAAAATTTAGCTGTATCACATTTATAGTTATGTAATTGTATAGAGACAGGTCTGGAAGGATCTTCACTCAATAATTAAGAGTGGTGAATGTCACGGTGGGAAGAAGATGGAAGGGGAGAATGGCCTGTTTACATAATTTCCTATTTGAATCTGCTTAAGAATGAATGGCCATATTAATTATATAACTATAATATTGTAGTCATTTTAAAAAACCTGACTGATATATTTTATCACTCCTGGATCAAAATACCTGACTGCATCTGACTAGTATGTACATGTTTGTATAATCTAAGGCAGTGCTCCTCAAAGTGAGGTTTATAAGCTACCTGTACCAGAATCCTTTGGGGTGCCTGAAAAAAAAAGGGGGAAAATACAGATCCTCTGGGCCCCATTCCTATTTAGTTCTATAGATGTGGGACGGTCCCAGGAATTTGCCTTCAACAACCTCATGCTCAGAGTGGGAGAACCACTGGAGCAGAGAATTAACTTCATTTGGGTTTCACTGCCTCCTAAATGGTTTTAAATTCCTGGTTTTCTTTAAAGAGAAGAGAAAATAAGGCCATATTAACATGGGGGTAGGAACAGAAGACTGTAATTTAGTAGCTAAATTTTCAAAAATGCTGCCCAACCACCTGTGTTTATGGATGCAGGTGCTGACCTGTGTCTACCTGAAGGGGTTACTTATAGGCAAATCCACACCTGCCAGATTTGCAGCAACTCAGAGTAGGTAAAAGAATGTGTTTTCTCTTCTCTTCTGTTTCCTATTTCCAGGGATTGGGCTTCTGTTCCTAACTACGATTGCATTTTTTTTTGTATTCTCCAAGGAGATTTCTCTCCGCTAGCCAATACAGATTCAAGAAAAAACAGCCCCTGTGCTTTAGCTCTCAAAGCAGTTAAACATTATGGTTTGCTATTTACCTGTGTCCTTCTCAAAACTGTGAGCTACTCAAGAATAGAGCTAATAAGCACTGTTCCTCCAGCAGCCAGCAGAATTTCTGCTGACCCACGTCAGGTGCTATGCTGTTCATATATTCTTTCTACCACAGATATTTTTTTCCCCCAAAATCCAATCTAGAAATTAGTCTGTCAAATGAAAACTCCCTCCACCCCCAATTTCTCTCTCCTGCTTTTCACCATTTAAAGCACCTATTTTTATCTTCTTGATTTGGATAAATGCAATGAATGATTTACTAATACCATGCTTTAGAAATAGGCCTACAAGGGGGCCCCTGAGTGGTGCAGTCAGTTGAAAACTGACTCTTGATTTAGGCTCAGGTGGTGATCTCATGGTTGTGAGATCGAGCACAGAGTCTGGTTGGGATTCTCTCCCTCTCCCTCTGCCCATCCTGCTCATGCTGTCTTTCCCTAAAAAAAAAAAAATCAATAAAAAAAGGAAATATGTCTACAAAATCTTCTAGATTACAGATATTCTTTCAAGATGTTCTATTTTTAATTCTTTTCACATTATTTATATACCTTTAACACCATATTTTGTCAAAATTATTAAATATTTAGGTGTTGTCTGTCTCCCTTCCTTGGACTGTTCCTTTAGGCCCAGTGCCTCGTACCTAGAAGGTGTTCTAAGAATTTTATGCAATTTAGGAGTTTCTCACTTTTAATTTTTGTGCTTCTTCCTGATATGACAACACCTTAAGAAAACACCACAGTTTAAGGTATACAGCATACTTTTTTGGGGAAAAAACTCAGTTGAATTTTTTTTTTTTATGGGGATGGACTCTCAAAGAAACCGTGAAAATAATCAGTGGAGTAGCTCCAGAAGAACACGTATTTAAGAATTAAGTACTAAATTTATTTCAAACGATGCTTTCACTTCAGCAGATCACTTGTTTCTAGGTCTAGAAAGTAAGGTTAGGTTAAGGGCATTTTAGTGTGCCCACCTGATTCTAAAATTCTGATTTCCCTAACTAAAATTTGGTTTCATCACAATGACTTGAGAAAACTAACTCAGACTTGTGCTCTTGTTCTTTTCTGTTTGTTCTTAACTTTCAATACATTTTCTGCCCTTTTCTCTGGCCCTTTAACATTTGAAGATGGAGGGAAGAGAGGGAAAAAATCGATTGTCCAAATATTGAGCCACTTTACAATGCTGGTGCCACCTGACTCTTCAGCAGCCTGAAAGCTGATAATCCTTCTTGCCCCCAGCGATTACCACATTGTCCCAAGCTGAAGGCTAGTGATTACATCGAACGCAGTGCTCGATTTCATAAAAAAGCAGTTCACCGTCACCTCACAGGTGGTTCTTCCAGTTAGGACAGCTGACTCCAATTTGTTTGTCTTTGGTTCTTGGTTTTGAGTACCAGACATGCCAAGCATAACACAACATATTGTTATATTTATTAGTCTCTAAGAGAATTCATTAGTTTTAGCTGATACCAAGCTCTCCACAGTTTATAGGGCCTCTCAAGCTTTTGCTCTCACCTGCCATCCAGGATTTCATCTATTTTTCATGCTCGTCACTAATAATTTGCCAGACATTCCCTTTTAATGCTGTGAAGACAGCTACTTCTACCTACCTCTGAAATGCCATTAGTTCAACTAGGACCATGCCACATCAGAAAAATCATTATTTCAGTCATTAGTTGTAAGTGACTTCCATCATTTAGGAAAAAAGGGGTTTTTTTTTTTTTTTTTGGTCAAGTGAAGATTACATTTAGGTTGTAGCCTTCAAGAATATTAAAATGCATTTCAGACCATCTTTGAAAACTCTACCTTGGTCAACTAATTATTCTAGCTTCTCAACCACTACCTTAAATGTTTAGCACATGCACTGAAATATTCAATTGAAATTCAGACAATGAAGTTTTGTAGATTCACACCAAAGCCCCCTGTACTGGTAAATAATTCAGAGGTAAGATAACCTTTGGTTCACTCAGTTATTGTGTCCAGAGACAAAAGGGACTCTGTGGAAAATGCTGTGGTTTCTTTGAGCTCTCATTCATGAGGCTATCAAGTGTACAGGTGAAGCCACTAATTCTCATTGGGTTCATCTGGGCACTTAAAATATTGATCCTGAACCCACGTCAGACCTACACATTCAGAATCGTTAGGCGTTATCCACGGATACATTTTTAATCAATCCCAAGGTGATCCCAACCTGATTCATTAGGGAAGAATTAATTCAAGTCAGTGGTTCCTAACTAGTATGCGTAACAGTCACAGAGAGGGCGCATTAAAATGCAAACCGTAGAGCTTCAAGCCTAGTGATTCACAAATTCAGTAGGACTGTCTCGGGACCCACGAATTTGCACTTTTCACAAGCATCCCAGGTGTAAGTATTGTTGGCAGATCAAAGAAACACACTTGGAGATACACGGGTATAGCAGTTAACCAGCCTCTCACATACACTGAGAATTGAGCTGGCCATCTGACTAATGCTGGTTATTAGAAGTATTTCAGCAGCCAAGTGCAATATTCATAATTACTGGAATAATGCAAAAACCTATCTTTCTATCATGAAATATTAACTTTAGCTTTCATACTGCAGAGCAAATGTATAAAGAAATAAGTACAAAAAGGTACAAACTGCTATCTAGCAGGTATCACTTCTATGAATACAAAACCCAGGTTTTGTATTCAAAACTCTCAAAACTTGAGAGGCCCTTAGTTTTAACTTTTCTCCCTCCCCCTCTTCCCCAGTCACTGCATGATCACTGCAGGAAAACTAGAGAAGTTAAACAAAAAGATATGAGAATTTAGAATCTTTCCTCATCAGATACTACTGTTAATGTTACCCAGATGTAGCCACATCATCTTTTTTTAAAAGATTTACTTATTTATTTGAGAGAGACAGTGAGAGAGAACATGAGCAGGGTGAAGGGCGGGGGGGGGGGGGGGGGGAGGGGGGGAGAGGGGGGGGGGGGGGGGGGGGGGGGGGGGGGGGGGGGGGGGGGGGGGGGGGGGGGGGGGAGAGGGGGGGGGGGGGGGGAGAGGGGGGAGAGGGGGAGAGGGGGAGAGGGGGGAGGGGGGAGGGGGGAGAGGGGGGAGAGGGGGGAGAGGGGGGGGGCCTCAAGTAGACTACCCCCTGAGGGTGGAGTCCAGTGTAGGGCTCTATCCCAGGACCCCAAGATGATGACCTGAGCTGAAATCAAGAGATGGTTGCTCAGCCGACTGAGCCACCCAGGTGCCCCTAGCCAGATCTTCTTAAAAGCAATCAGACCAGGTCAACCTCCTTCAAATAGTCCTAGTTCTCAGGATCAAATCCAAACTCCTCAGCACTGCTGAGAATAGGCTCACAATCTGGTCCCTTCACACGGCTCTACCTGATGCCTCTTGCCCTGGTTTAGCGGTAGGTCAACAAACTCAGCCACAAAATGGATTACCCCAAAGACACCCCAAATACTCATTTACAAAAAAAAGTGTATTCTTTTCAAAAACTAAAGTTTATGGCAGTTTATATTGGATAGGATTTTAAAATAGCTTCTGATGATTTTTTCATTTCTTTTCAAAGAAGCATTTTAAACACACTGAAATCAATTCCACAATTTCCGACGAATCAACTCCTGCCTTTAACACTACGGCACAGTATGGACAAAAGCAACTTCTCTTGCAGGTGTGTAGGGTGGCCTGGTGGGGTGGGGTGGTCTGGGAAGACATCTCTAAGTTTCAGATAACAAGAGGGAGCCAGCCATGAAAAGATTTAAGGAAAGAGCCTTCCAAACTCTTTTCATAACAAAATATAAGCTTTCTTTAATGTTTATGGCACTTTATAAATTTTAGACCAAATCATGTTGCCCTGCCCTAGCTGCGGCCCTGCTTGGGAATTGGGTAGCTGGTATATTTAGCTTCCCTACTAGGAGGGAGTTTCCACCATGTTAGGGAACCATCACCTTTGAAAAAGGATTCAAACCTGGGTTGCCAAAGAGAATGGTAAATGTTATTGGTAGCACTTGGGAGGAATACCGAAAACAAAAAGGTAGAACAATTTAAAACCATATATAAACAAAGTTTTCCTTTAGTTTGCAGTAATCTCACCCAAGTCATTTAACTTCCTTTTTAGTTACCAGCTAAAGTTTTTGTACTTTAGGTACTCTGGATTTATGATTTGGGGAATGAGAAAATTCTTGTGAATTTCAAGTTGCCTCTACTAAAGAAAAAAACCTAAAGGGTGAGAAACACCCTTAAAGGCTGTTGCAACCATTTATGAAAAATGATTTACCATAACATCTGGAAACAATCAGTTTTTGATGAACTTAAAAACGGACCCCTTGGTCATTCACTGAATTGGTAATACTGAGACACAAACTTTGGTAAATCCCACAAGTTAGTCTCTGTGCCATAGTCCCACTGCTCTTTTTTTTTTTCCCCAGTAAAAAACAATCTCTGGCTCCCTCCTGACGTTCACACGTGAATTTCTCTCAGCCCAACTCTGCAGACCACAGGACTCCCAACTCTGACCCCCTCCCAGTCGTCAAGGTTTTTACAAGGTCACACATTCTCCACCCTGTAGGCCAAGTGCACTCACTTTTCCTCTGCAAAGTGGACAAACCTAATAATCCCCAAACATCTGAGATGAAACAAGAAAATGATTCTTTTTAACTAGAAAGACGGAAGGAGTAAATAAGAATAGCATACGTGTCAAGGAGCGGGGGATCCCATCTTCTGGTGGTCCTAGAGAGGCTGTCCCGTCTCGGCGGTCTGTGGCCTTCGAGGTCCGACTAAAAAGGTCCTCAGAGGCAGGGGCTCTGATGCTGCTCCTGCCACCCCCACAGCTCTATTCCCAACCCCCAGCTGCCGGCGCTTTTTCTGGCAGATGGTCTCGGTATCCAACCATGTGATACAATGTTCCTCCAATCGCCATCCTGCAGAGAGCGGGTGGGGAAGTCAGCTATTGGCTAGAACACAGGCAGCAGACCGGCTGCCATTGGCTGTCGCCGTTGCTACCCTGGTGAGTCCCCACAGCCCTGGAATTAGGATTTCAGCCTTGAGTCTCCTGTAATGCATCCCCCACCCCCAACTCTGGTAATTGTCTTTAAATGTTATCTGCGATGCAAAATCACTATTCCAGAGGGCGTAGGGTTTGTCCTTAAATAGAAAAAGAATCCTATAGAGAAGGCGCTTACAGTCATAAATGTGTGTGTGTGTATATAGGTGTCCATATATACATAGGCGGGTATCCCCTGCTTTCTGAGAAAGTTTGCCATATGCCGCTTCCCTTACGGAAGACCTACATTAGCATGGCAAAGGCTTTTTTCCTTTTGAAAAAGGAAAAAAAGGAAACTGAGAATCCTCTTTGTATTTGTTTTGGTTAGTGAAAACAGGTACTAATGTAGGTCTTTCATAAAGCTGAGTGGCCTAAGAGCAAACTTTCAGAAAGGAGAGGATACTCTGTGACATTTCTGCTTACTAAAAGTTTCATAGGAATGCTCTACTTTTGAATGGGAGGTGAAATCTGTATAAATGTATACTTACATATGTATAATAATAATATATGTATGATTGTTGTGTATTGGTCTCTGCAGACTATGAGTTCAAGTCACAATTTTTCTTTTTAATTCTCACATATTTAAGGCCTAAGAGTGTGTCTGACACATAGTACATGCTCAAAAATATTTCATGAGTAAACATATTTACCCCCAAATAACCTCAAGATTTAGTATAAAATTGAAAGTTTCTTCAACTGATGTAGTAGAGCACCACGTTAAAAATCCTATTATTTGTGAGATGCTGCATGTAATCAAATGAAAGTTATGAAACAAACACATAGGGGCGCCTGGGTGCCTCAGTCGTTAAGTGTCTGCCCTCTGCTCAGGTCAGGATCCCAGGGTCCTGGGATGGAGCCCCACATGGAGCCCCACATCCTTCTCCCTCTCCCATTCCCCCTGCTGTGTTCCCTCTCTCACTGTGTCTCTGTCAAAAAAATAAATAAAATCTTTAAAACACACACACACACACACACACAGCCAATAGATTATAAAAAATACTATCAAAATAAATTATATGTATGTATGTGTATTAAAGTGTAAGCAGATGTACACTATGATATTGACATGGGTGTTAAACCAAGTCACCTGAAATCCTGCACTTCTGCTTCTCTCATGGTCTCCACTGGTTTACAATATTAAAAACTGAAATCCTAATAATTTTCCTCATACCTCTATATGCAGTTCCTAAATATCACCTGAAACTCAATAAATATTTGTTGAGAGTATAAAATAGCCCTATTTGATTGCTTAGGCAAATCGAGCACAGCCTGAGGGTGTATGAATTTTGCTTTTAAGAGGTAGAAGGAAAATCTTCTTTTCCATGTGCCTGATTATTATAAACTATTAAGAGATACAAACATCTTTCTACTTTTTTCCTGTGTTAGTTTTCTGTCGCTGTGTAATGAATAATAAGTTTAGCAGCTTAAAACAATACCCATTAATTATCTCAGAGTTCCATAGGTCAGCACTCCTTCACAGCATGACTGGATTCTCTGCTCAGGGTATCACAAGACTGAAATCAAGGCATTCGCTGGACTGGGTTCTCATCTCAAGACTCTGGAGAAAAATCCACCTCCAACTCGTTCTTGTTGGCAGAATTCAGTTCCTTACGTGTATAGGACTCAGATGCCCGCCCCCCTCCTTTTTTTGGCTTGTCAGCTAAGGGCTGCTCTCAGCTTCTATAAGCAACCCACATTCCCTGCCTTCAAGCCAGCAATCAAATTACATCAAATCCTTCTGGCACTTCAAATTTCTGGTTTTTCTATCTTTGATCTCTAGACCCCGATTTAAAGGTCTTAAACGTGGTCAGGTCACGCCCATCTGGATAATCTCCCTCTCTTAAGCTCAACTGATTTGGGAACTTAATTACATCTGCCAAATACCTTTTGCCATATTAGTGTAACATAATCATGGAAGTGATGTATCATTACATTCAGATTCTGCCCACACTTGAGGGGAGGAGATTATATAAGGGCAAGGGTCACTGGGGACCATCTTAGAATTCTGCCTACGCTGTTTTCTTATCCCGGGGCTTTGGCTTGAGTCCAGGTATTGTCAGTCGTGTGTGTGTGTGTGTGTGTGTGATGTGTGAGAGAGAGAGAGAACGTGTGGTGTGTGAGAGGTTGGATCATTCTGATCTCAAGTCAGTTGGATTGGTCCGTGAAAAAAGGATCATCTGCAATAACATCATTTTCCCACTTTGAAATAGTTGGTGGTCAGCAAGACTTTTCACTTTTCCCTCGGCTTTTGTCTTCACATAGGAAGATGTGCCAGATACTTCTGGGGAAAACAGTTGGATTGAAAGATTGAGGCCTAAGAATATGAGCACAATTTTTCCTCATGGTAATGACTGGAAAGCTGTGGTGCTTAGGGCAAGTCTCTTAATTAGTTTCCAAGGAATTAATGTCAAGTGATTACTCAAGATCTGCCCAAGGGTTCTGATTGCAAATGTTTTCCCTGAGATACTGGATTCCTATCAACATATTTGGGCAAAAGCTGCCATTAGAGAAAGTGGTGGAAGATCAGTTATCTGGAGGTGGGGAATGACATGTTATCTACGAAGAGACTTCAATCCTGTTATTTCTGAGTAGAGGCCCTGTGTTAGTGGAGTGGTTTAAAATTTCAAAATAGAACAGAAAGCCTTGTTCCGGCCCAGGGATGCTGCACCTGTGACCCATGGACCTCCGAGGTTCCCAGGTGGGCTTCACTGAGGGCCAGGGACCTTTTAAAATTGAATGTTAATTATGTATTTGTATGCTTATGTTTTTAGAGAGGGCCGGATGATATGAGATCCACTCATGAGTCCAGTTCACTGGAACGATTACAAATCATCAGGCTATTTGAAGACTGTCTTTTCATGATCCAAGAAATCAATGTCCAGCGAGGTGCAATGACTTGCCTGCAATCACAGGAGTAGTCTATTTGTTACGTGACTAATATCAGGTTCCTCGGCTCTTATGCCCATTCTCACCAACCCACACTGAGAAAGACATTTGAGGTCAAACAAGGGTGACAGTCATATACTAACTACACCAATATTACACTATGCCTTCAGAAGTAGTTCTTTAGATATGTGGTATTCTTTTAAAAAGAAGTGAGCTGAAAATGGGGAAAAGGTATATTAAGTTGGGACATACAGAGATATCGCTGTGCACCTAATAAAAATTCTATAAATAGCCATTGAATAAATGGGATGTTCTAGTCACCAAATGAAGGTACATGAAGGACTTGCTTTTTGACTAATACCCTATTATTTACTAGTCATACTATATGCTGGGATTGCCATAAAAATTACTTTGGGGCAAATACAGGTTTTTTAAGACAAGTTAAAGGCAGGAGAAAAAGCTCAGAGAATAATAATGAAAAAATATGTTAATGATGATAATGAAATTAAGAGTGTTTGAGTGAATTTGATGTACCAAGCATGGCTGTGCCAGATGCATTATCTAAATTATCTCATTTAGTTTAATCCTTGCCAACAGTCCGTGAGTAAGATGTTACCACCGAATCTACAGATAAGGAAACAGAGGTGCAAAAAGGTTAGCTTGCTGAAGGTCAGAGTTAGCAAGTGGCACAGGAGGATTTCAAGTCCAGGTGGTCTCTTGCTCTAACCTCTAGGCACAAGGTCCACTCCTAGTAAATTGGAATAAACCATGGAATAGGCAAGTTTTTAAGAACCGAATAACAACAACAATATTGTCTTTAAGGCAGAATTAATGAACCACCTCCCCACCCCCTCAAAATGCACCCATACAAAATCTTTAGGACTTACCTCAACATTAGCTGTACATTTTTCTTTTGTTGAGGGTTTTCCTTTGGGTCCTGGATTCGCTGAATTAACGGAAAAGAAATATTTTTATCAAAGCCTATTAATATAAAAAATAACTACATAGAAAACCCCCTAGAGACACCAGGAAGGTTGAATGTAAAAACCTGGGGCCAAAGGCAGTGGAAGTGGCATCTTTTTTAAGGTGAATTAAATGTCTGCTCAAAGTGGTGCAAGAGATTTAGATGCTCCACTTGAATGGCGTGTGGATTTCCATTTGTCCTCAGTGCTTACAAATGACATAGACAGTTCATCCATAGATTAAAAATAAACGCCAACTTTTTACTGATATTCAACATACCTCCAATAAAAAACACAACTCATGGGGGTTTTACGTTTGATTCTGACAACTTCCAGGTGACTGAATTTGAGTCCTTGGAAAGATGTCCGACAGACTGTGATGGCAAAGGGGATCCAAGAGAGACCTAGTTGTTTGGTGTGGCTTTACACTTGTGTCTCAGTAACAGGAACCAACAGTAGGGCCAACCTGATCCAGACAGTTTATATTCAAATGTATCATGAGGAAAGCTCGGGTGAGCCAGCTATTCTAGTGCATTTATTCAACATTACCAGGAGACTTGGTGTCCGTTACTGCTGTGGGAGGCTTTACAATACCAACAACAGCTGCCTGAATGTTCCCAAAATGTTGTGAAAGTAGCTGTGGAAAATGGTTCTCATTTACTGAGGATGACTGAGGATGCCAAACCAAGCCTGGCTCTTGCGAGGGAAGGTCACTGCCCCTGACATGAATGGGCTCGGTTCTCACCCACCCTCTGCTTGAAAAAAACATGTTCTTGGGCAAGGACTTTACTTCCCTCATCTCCTCACTCACAGTCAAAGAGCTGGACAGCATCAGTGAAGTCAAAGAGGAATTTCCTCCTCCCTCTCCTCTGCCCCAAGTTATCAGATCCTCTGGATGGGGTGAAAATGATTTAAATAAAACCACAGTTGGTAGTTCAGTAAGCTGAACTGGGCCTAATGGCTTCTTTGAGTCTTTATTTTCTTCTGGAAGACTCCTGTGTACATGTACAAATATTATAGATAATCTGTGCTTTTCTCCTGTTAACCTGTGTTATCAGCTTAATTTTTAGGCCCAGCCACAAAGACAAGGTAGAGAGAAGTTTCCCGCCTGCTACACCTTCTTCTCCTTGAGGTCCTGTAAGACTAGGCCCTCCACATGCTTTCTGGATTTCCCTCTGTGCACTGGTTGAATGGTGTTCCTCCCAAATTCATGCCGTGTAGAACCTCAGCAGGGGACCTTATTTGGAAATAGGGTCTTTGCAGATGTAACGAGTTAAGAGGAAGTCATACTAGATTAGCGTGGGCCTTGATGAGGACACAGACACAGACAAACAGGCAGCAAGTCCCCTTGGGATGGAGGCTGAGTTTGGAGCGATGTGGCCACAAACCAAGGAACACAAGGCAGGCAGCAGCCGCCAGAGGCTGGGAGAGGCAAGGAAGCGTTCTTCGTTAGAGCCTTGGGAGGGAGTGTGGCCCTGCCAGCACTTTGATTTTGGACTCTGAACCACCAGAGATGTGAGAAAATACATTCACTATTTTAAGCTCCCCCCCCTTGGTTTGTACTACTGTGCTATGACAACTCTAGCAAACATAGATTTTGGTACCAGGAGTAATTCCTTTACAACTTTATGTCCAATATTTCCATTCCTTGCATCTTCCATTTCTCCTTGAGCACCTTCATTTCTGTCTTTATTCATGTTTACACTATTCTGATATATAAAAAAATTTTTTTACTTCTCAACTTTGGCTTGCCTTGATAGCCCCTCAATAAACTGTTTCTGTTTCCCACTGCCAAACACCTTCTTTTCTCTGCACTATTAAGTTCTTAACTATGGTCAGTTAATAACTCTCACCTAATGTATCAGGTTTTAACTTTTATGGACAGGTGCTCCAGGCCTTTCTTAATTTGGTTTCTCTCAACTCATCAGGCTCCTTCACGTGTTTCCTCCATGCTAAGTAGATGATCCTAACTCTAAGTCTCTGCTCGTGCTGTTCCCCCTTCTTTTGTTTCTGAAATGCCTGGAAGCCCATGTCGCACCTTTCCCAATTTTGCCAATTTCTATAAAGCCTATTCAGCTTTCAAGACCCAACTCAAGGGCTCTCTCCTCTGTAAAGATTCTTCTGCCTTCCTCGGAAGACCTTGTTTCTTCACTTTCTGAACTCTTTTCATAATACCACCACACTTACATGTCTTGTTTTTTTTTTTTTTACCAGTGATTCTGTGATTTATTTTAGCCTCTCTAACTCAACTGTAAGCTGTTTAATGCCAAAGACTGTGCCTTCATACCTTTATGTCTTCATATCCTTTCTACCCCCTCATAGGGCTGAGCATCGTGATGAGCATACATGAAGATTTAGATACATTCATGTTCATGAATTGCAGGGCAGTCATGGGCTATTTGGCAAACATAGCCAGGGATTTCTGTTAGGAGAGAATGTGCTTAATCTACTAAAATTCTCTGAGAGGGTCAGTAAGCATGCGGAATAATTTCTTTAACCTTTTGAAAAGCCTCGACAAAGTTCCACACCAGAGGTTATTTAAAAATAAAAGTGAGTCACGATGAGATTGTGGGGAATGTTTTGTCATGGTTAGGGAACTGGCTTAAGGATCAGAAACATCCTGAACCAACTCTTCTAGTAACGAATTCCATATGCTTACAAATTTCCACCCAGAGAAAATTGGCCCTTCTCCGAATGGGGAGGTGAAACGGGGGGACCCCAAATGGTGTACCGTTCAGTTTTGTTTAGCATGTTTGGGAGGAGAGAGTTTACAGTGAAATTTTTCTCAGAATTAAAATGCCAAGTCAAAAGAGGGACAACTTGAGAAGACCTTAGGAGGATACATGTTGTCAAAGAAGTGACTGATGAGTCTGCATGCTGGCAACGATAAGGGAATGCATTAGGGAAAAAGCAACACAAGCTAGTTTTAGGGGATGATGAGTTCTGAGCTATCCATTACCATCAAGGAAGGGAACCAAGACACTGGGTACTCTGGACAGGCTAATAACTTGGCACCTCTTCAAACAGTGCTGTTAAAATATCTGATCAACATTTATTTAGAATAAAGGCCAAGAACTGCCTGGGGGAAGAGGTAAGAAGGTGGCAGCTCTCAACATTTTTTCTATTATTCTGCGAAATTCAGTTGGACCCCAAAGTTGCATATCTGCATCAGGGAAACCAAACAACAATTCAGCAGTTGACCAAATACACCTTCCCTAGTGACTGTCTACCATCACTCTAAAATGAGTCTTGGACTCTCATCTCCTCAGCCCAAGAAATATTGGCACTCCAAATGTATTCTTATTTGATATGGAGGGAATTTTAATACAAGAACAGTTGCCTTATTGCTGAAAATTAGTCTTAGGAGGAAAGGGGAATGTACACACAACCTGAAAGACATGGATGGTCCAAAAGAGAGGCCTTTATTCCAGGAGTATGACTCCCACCTGAAGAAAAAAATGGTGTCTAGAATCATCATCAGCAGGTGTGCTGAGAGAGGCACAGGGTGCCTGGGACCACCAGACGCTATGCAAAGACGGGGCATGGACAGTGGGACTTGGCACAGCAGCCTTTGCAGGTGCATAATTTTGCGGCTGCAAATCTCAAGTCTGGAAACTTCTGCAACAAGTAATCACATAAAAAGTGAAAATTTCAACCCCTAGGCTTTCATCTTCCTTTAAAAAAGAATTTAAACAGAAAAACCAGTGGGCGAGAAGCTAGTCTTATTTTAGGTGTAAGCCCATCTGCTGGCAAAGCCTAGATTAGAATAGTTCAGAGGAAAATCATGATTTCGAATTAGACAGATAACCGTGACTCTGCTCTTTAGCAACCCAAATATATAAAGTAGAAGTCATGCTAGGTTGAGCACCAAACAGTGATGTGCGAGAAGTGTCTTGAAAGGGGAAAGCAGGGGTTTTTTCTCCTGATTTCTCTTCTTTTAATTAAAAAGAAGTCCTGCAAAATGGTCACAGATATATCTTTTTAGGCATATTAACAAATTATTAGTTTATAAGAAAGAAATGAAGGAAGAAAGAAGCTGAATCTATGGTGATGAGCACAGAAGAATTGGCCCTTCGCTGGGCCTTAGTGATAGAGGGAACCGGAATCAAGGATTCAGGAAAGAGAAGACCAGAGCAAGATACAGATGACAGTGGGGAAGGCAGGAATGACTTGACTTTCAGAATGGCATCAGAAAGGACTTCCTTTTTTCTCTCAAGGGTCATAAGCACATCTTTTAGGAAGGGACAAAACATTAGAAAGAATGAGTAATCTTTCTAATGGAAACAGATTACATCAGGAGTCCATAGATTCCTGAAAGTAAGAAGAATGACTTCTTCAATACAAGGACTGTTTAACCTTACAGAGTAACAACACCGTGACAGTCAACACTGGGGCCACCCTATTGGACAAGGCTCCACTCAGGCCTTCATGGAACTTACCATGAAACCCCTTTGTTAAGAGGGCAGTACCATGCATATAAACATGCATATGAAGCCCAGAAGGGGCCTCCTCTACCCTTCTCATCTGCCTCCCTCTCTCTCCTTCTCCAGGGGTAGCTCAGTCAGCCTTCTATTACAGCAAGTCACACTGTGTTATGGTGGACCGTTTCCCTGGGAGCTTCTTGAAATTTGAGATTATATTTTGTATATAATATAAACGAACTTGTCTAGTTGATTAAATAATTGAAAGAAGTGCCCCAAAGAGATTTGAGACACTATACAGAGATACCCAAGAGTGAAAGTATAAAAGTAAATAAAGGCAGAAACAAATAAGGGGTGGGGCACCTGGGTGGCTCAGTCGGCTAAGCGTCTGCCTTCGGCTCAGGTCACAATCACAGGGTCCTGGGATCGAGCCCTCCATTGGGCTCCCTGCTCAGAGGGGAGTCTGCTTCTCCCCCTCCCCTTGCCCCTCCCCACCCCCCGCACTTGTGCTCTCTCACACACTCTCTCCCTCTCTCAAATAAATACATAAAATCTTAAAAAAATTAAAAAAAATATTTAGGGGTAAAATTGGGGCAAAGGGAAAACAGGTTAAGGAAAGTAAGATATATCCAGGAACAATTCGAAGTTCTTAAACTTGGTTTTGAAGGGCAGATGGTGGTTTTCTAGGTGGAGAAATGAGGTTAAGAGAATTCTAGAGAGCTCTGGTGGCTGGCATGTTTGGAAAACGCTGGCGCTAGAAGCCAGGTGGGAGAGGTGACGGTGAGGTGGCCAGGCTGAGGGGAGAGTGGAAGCTATATTATGGAGGGCTCTAGGCAACATGCTGTGGGGGAGGTTTTTATCTTGTGTGAAACTTGGGAGCCAAAAAGTGTCATGATCAGATCGATGTTTTAGAAAAATCTCTCTAGCAACAGCTTGCAGGAGACATGAGAGCCTGGTCAGGTCCTTCTTTTATCTAAACTCACCTCAAAACTCTCAATTGTTTTCTCTATGAACCTCAGAAGATGACCTGACCTCTTATTTTCCTATTTCAAAGAGAAAAAATACAGCCTTTAGTGGGAACCCTTTGAATACTTGCTGTTCTGCCAGTCAGCTAGAACCATGCCACCACCACCCTCACCTCCATCCTTGCTAGTCAACGGCAGAGGTGGCTCTCCTCCTGCTTGGTTCTCTCACCCCTTGCTTCCACAGTTAAGTTGCCAAAACTTTTCTACATTCACAGTCAGTATTTTTTTTCTCTTCTAACTCACTCATCAACCCACTTCATTCTGCATTTGGGAATCCCAAATTGCCCTTGCCAAGGTTCCAGTGACCTCCAACTAGCCGTCTAAGGACTACTTCCATTCCTATCTCCTTTGACATTACCATGGCATCTGAAACAGCTGACTACTCCCTTTTTGAAACTCTGTCTTCTTCATTTCCTCTTTTTCTCTCCATGTAGAAAATATTATTGCTATGTCTCTTGCTTTTTGCAGGCTTAGAATCCTAGGCTTGTCTTTTAAAGTTCAAGTTCCTCAGAAATACGTACCCGGACCCCAGAAAAGAGATGGGTTGCAGGGACATATTGGCCATCATTAAACATGGATCCACATGAAACTGCCAGAGAGATGATGTACAGCAAGGAAAGAACAAGGACAATGATGGAATCCTAAGGAACGTCAGTATTTATGAAGTGGGGAGGAGACACCAGAGAAGACAAAGACAGTGCAATCAGAAGAGCAGACTGACAAAAGAGAAGAAACACTGGAAGAGCCATAGAAGAGGGGCGTCTGTGTGGCTCAGTCTGTTAAGCGTCTGACTCTTGATTTCAGCTCAGGTCATGATCTCAGGGTCGTGAGATCAAACCCCACATTGGGCTCCGGCACTCAGTGCAGAGTCTGCTTGAGACTCTCTTTCTCCCTCTCCCACTGCCTCTCCCCCTGCTTGCATGCTCTCGCTCCCTAAATTAATTAATTAATAAAATCTTTTTTTTAAAGATTTTATTTATTTATTTGAGAGAGAGAATGAAAGAGAGAGAGCACATAAGGGGAGGGGAAGGTCAGAGGGAGAAGCAGACTCCCTGCTGAGCAGGGAGCCCGATGGGGGACTCGATCCCGGGACTCCAGGATCATGACCTGAGCCGAAGGCAGTTGCTTAACCAACTGAGCCACCCAGGCGCCCCTAATTAATAAAATCTTAAAGAAAAAAAAAAAAAAAGCAAAGCCATGGAAGAGTTTTATGTCCTTCAGGAAGGCCTGATAGGGTAATACAGAGCCCACTAGATGGTGTCCAGCCATGACCTTGGAGGGGACAATTTCAATGGAGTAATGAAAACAGAAGCCCACATATATGGGTTATTGCAGCAAATGGAGATGTCAAATTTATACTCCATTTTTCAAGAAGGTGCACTTGAAATAAGGGGAGGGAATAATTTGGGAAAGAATAAGGAGGTCCTTTAGGATGGTAGAGATCTGAACACACTTAGAAGCTCCAGACAATCTTTGAAAATGGTAAGAGTAATTAATGGCAACTTAAGTGGATGGAAGTGCAGATATATTATGCAGTTTATTGTAAAAAATATGATGTGTTGGCTTATTAGAATTTTTTTGAGAGTCAGTTGGCTTTGTGTATGCAAATTATTGATGGGAGGTGGCATCGTAAAATATAAAACAGCTTGGTAAATGCTGATGTAGCAGAAAGGGGCATGAAGTTGGAATCCAGAGATCTGGATCTGTTCCTAACCAACAATTTAACCTCTTCAGGTCTCTGTTTCCTCCTTGCAAGTTGAGGGATTAAGATGATCTCCATAGGTAGGCTCCTTTCTCCTCCAACGTCTTCATTGTTTTTCAAACTAAGTTTCTCTGTTCTGAAGTCTCTGGTCATATTCTCCTGGGTTGTGAATTCCTAAGGAAAAACTTTAAATTTTATATTTTCATTTTAATGGCAAAAAAAGCGGCACGTTTTTGTTTCTTTGCATGATGAAACTATGTCTGTAGATTTCAGCCACTGCATTTATTTTTGTATTTGCAAATGTACATCTCAGGTGGCTTTTTGATCTCTAAAGGGATTTCAAGGAACTTTTACAATGTTGGAAAACTTCTTTAGCTTTATGGTTTGTTTTACTTTCAAACTGATAAACAATGTCCTGTGTCTATCACTGAATTCGTGTTGAATTATTTCATTTCGTTTAATGACAAAGCTTCATTTTTATGTCAGTAATTTTCAACTAAAGGACATTTTCATAAAGTAAGGCTTTAATTTCTTAAGTGAATTAATGCACTGATAATTTGATGGGACAGTATAGAAATGACATATTGCAGCAGTGTAACCCAGAGAGCTGGCAGAGAAGAAGAGAGGTAAGTTGAATCCCTAATTGATGGGTTCTGGCCAAGTGAAGGTCAAAAGACATCACAGTGTTCTGAAGAAATAGGGCTTTGTAGAAATCAGGATCGAAAAATATGTTGGGCAAATGGAATCCTGACATCACAAATAATACTATAGGTGTAGGAAACTTAAAAGAATCTTTGCCATGGCAATTGGTAACCTTTTCACACTGAGCAAGAGGATTTCATTCCAACAGTGCAAACTCATTGCCTACATTAAAGTACTTTATTTTAATTTTATGCATTTTTGATTTATGCTGAATTCAAAATTCTATTTTGATTTGATAGTTGTTTAAAAGCTATGGATATAAGGAGTTTATACCTGAATTTAGGCATGTAGATATTTAAGTAACATTTCAGTTAAATAATTGAGGTTAACAGATTTATCTTAAGAATTGTTTTCCCTTGGGGCGGCTGGGTGGCTCAGTCGTTAAGCATCTCCCTTCGGCTCGGGTCATGATCCCAGGGCCCTGAGATGGAGCCCCCAGTCGGGCCCCCTGCTCGGCGGGAAGCCTGCTTCTCCCTCTCCCACTCCCTCTGCTTGGGTTCCCTCTCTCGCTGTGTCTCTCTTTGTCAAATAAATAAGATCTTAAAAAAAAAATAATTGTTTTCCCTTAAAAGATGTCCATACCTAAGGTTTGAGAACCTGGTCTTGATTTTAAAGTTTTCTATATTTCTCTAAATGCCCTTGAGCAAACTGTGGGGAAGCAGACAATATTGGGAGCTAACGGATACCGATGACACAAAGAAAAGCCTGACAATTCTGAGGACTTTATGGGCAGAGTTTCCCCATTGCCAGACTCATTTCCTCCCAGTAGAGAAAAGCCACAGGGAAGGGTAGCATTAGATCTCAAAACCAATTTGCCAGATTGTTGGGAAGAAGCCAACTGAATGGGGGCAGGTTAGGGGGTGCTACAGAGCAAGGAGAAAATCAACTCCACAAAGGCAATGTTGGTTTTGTATATGTTAAAGGAACGGGGCATCAAAGTTCAGCAGTCAGAAAACCAAAAGTGGGTTTTCAAAAGGCCAGTCCAAGGCTGGGCCATAAATATATGAAGCAGCCAGGAGGGTATATCTACCATATCAATATCGGT
The DNA here is from genome assembly GCF_009762305.2 of Zalophus californianus. Taxonomy (NCBI): domain Eukaryota; kingdom Metazoa; phylum Chordata; class Mammalia; order Carnivora; family Otariidae; genus Zalophus; species Zalophus californianus. The sequence continues at coordinate 51,718,410 of NC_045599.1, read as the reverse complement.
CAGACCCTCCAGACAAGACTATTCAGTTGGCTGCTCCACGATTCCAGTGAGGAGGGAAAGCAAAGCTAGGAAATGCCGTCAAGTAAGACTATGGAAAAGGATTAAAGACACCCAGGTTGTTTAGCTTGGCAACGGAAATTGAAGGATTCAGAATTTATTTCTATTGACTAATGTGCAAAGGGAGAATATATGAAATTGGGCACCAGCCTCTCTCCGTCTCATGGAGGAGAAAAAAGGCAAGTGGGACACGATGCAGACTGTAGGGATTTCGACTGTTCACACTGAAGGGAAATGACCTTAAAGGGAGCTTGGAGAGAACTCAGTGGATTCTCTATAGAAGGTGTAGACATGGTCTCTAGAGCACTTGCAAAGCAATTGACTGAATTTCAGTTCCGTCAGAGCGAACTCACAACCTGCTGGCCATCTCTGTGAACCTCGGACAAGAAAAAGGAGAGGGCAGCGGGTGAGGGGTGACCACATTCCAGCAGGAATGTCAGAAATGGAAAGAGACAGGACTCGCTTGGGGATGTCGCAGAGGAAGCCGACAGAGCGTGACTCGGCCAGGATGAGTCAGTGAATCCGAGGTTGCCTGCTGCAAGAGGGAGGTCATGTTTGGAGTTCATGGACTGGAAGGAGCTGTGTAAATATTAGGCTGTCTTTTTTTTACTGAGGTTCACATACAGCAAATTATGTTCAGTATTTGCTAATAACCTTTTACTCTGAGTGTGAACTCCTCTAGCAGCTTCTTCAAGCTCTTCTCAGCGAAGGACTGGAGGAAGTTTCATTTTTCCCTCAAGTTTTTAATCCTTGTTGAAGGTCAAAATGCTTCTGTTTCACCAGAGAGTTCCCCAGAAAGAACACTTAAAGGATGAACAAACAAAACAAGGACAGGGCAGATGTACTGAAAATCTAGCCTTTTGCAAGGCAGGTTGAGAAATCCTTGCAAGTGTACCTCTTCCAGCTTCAGCTGTTATTTAACCTAGCAAATGTGGACTGGAAAAAAAAAAAGCACACTTTGACGATGCCTTTAGTTCTTACGCGGCTACTTTAAAAGTTCATACATCGGGCAGAGCTCTCTGAAGAGGTCAGAGAGAAATCCGTTTTAGAGGTTTACTGGTTACTGTGTGAGACATCCTGGGACAACACTGGAAAATGTGACTTTTCTTACGACATTTGATGCCTCTGACTTTACCATGAGGAAAATCTGAGGATCGATGAATTCCTATGAAGTGAAGCCCGACGGCACCCTCAACATCCTTTCCTGAGGAGTGGGGACCTCTCTCTGGGACGAGGGCTTCGAGCTGCGTGTGTTTTACACTTGGAATTGAATTAGGGACAGGGAAAGGGAGGATATTCGGGAAAAGCTCTAACAACATTTTTTATTACCACGCCTTCTTGAAATCGGCATGTGAGTCACACTGAGGATATTTTTGATAAACTCGGATGTTGAGAAATTGGAACCGAGCAGTTTCTGAGTAAATTAGCTCCGTATACTTTGAACTAAAAATGGAACAAATCCGTCTATCAAATTATTGAATGTTAGTCTACATCAATTAGAAATTAGTGTAACTGCCTACAATCTAAAATGATTTTTGACTTTCTCATGAAGTTTCTAGAGGCTTATCCTCTCCACACCTTTAAATGAATAACTACAGAAACTAATGAGCGATTTCCTAGCAGGTGAGGGGGAGAGACCCTCTTCTGTCATTACTACAAAGCTCGAAGGCAGAGGTGTAGTGGAAAGAGCACTGGACTAGGAATTAGCACATCTGGGCCTTGACTCCTCCCTGACTGGTTCACCTAACCTCCTGGGGCATAAATTTCCCTGTTTGAAAAAAGAGTGCCTCCAGAAATCTACCTGTAGTCTCTGCTGATATGCCCTCCACGTAGCTCAGTCTCAACAGAGCCAGTATTGACCCTATCCCCTCGCATCTGCAACGTATTCTTCTTCCTGAACCCTCTGACACAGTGAGGGAAGGTTGCCACTGTCCGCCTGACCATCCAGGAACAAATTCCCTGGAGATAACCCACCCTCTTCGAGTCCATCCTTTCCTTTCTACCTTCCCTAATCTGCCTCTCTCTCACTCAGTTTGTAGTATGTGGGAGGAAAGAAGACATTCCATTTCCAGGCTTGGCCCCTAAACTCACCTCCCCCATGGTTTATAAGGAATGCAAGGTGGTCGAGGGAGTCGGTAAACCCTGGGGGATTGGCTTGCTTTTCTGGGTCCTACCTCATCACAGAATGGTAGCTGTGACGGGGACCAGAGTGTTCAAGGAATACAAGCCCTACTTCTATTGAGATAAGGAGACCGAGTCCCAGGCTGATTAAAGGACATGGCTGTATTTCTCATGCATGGATTCCCAGAGCTGTGGGCCCACAAAAAGTCTGCCTTATTGGAAGAACTGATGGCTTTCTTCGAAGCCTCAGGTGGTCAGGAGCCAACAGAAGGTAATGATCAACGGCAATGATTAATTCATTATAGGTGCCTTGAACAGATACAAACCTTTTAGTTGGTTTTGTGTCTGACTTTGTTTCCTTCTCATCTCTTTCTCCTCCTTCTGCTCCCCCTCTTTCTTCTGTCCTCAGTCCTATTTCCTCATGTTTTCATACAGTCAACCATAGTGTAAGAAGGTAAATATATGCTAGATATCATCCCCTGGGGCCAGCTGCCAGAGTCACTACGGGCACTATGGGCTTTTCTGTGGCCCTTCTGGAGGCTGAGTAGAGCACCTCCCCTCTAAGGAAAGGCACTCAGCCTGCAGGGTGCAGAGAAGGGAGTCTTGGCTTTTTCTGGGGGACTGAAAGCCTTTGGGGTTGGGGATCTAAGGCAGCTAGCGCTCAGACACCTGTGCTTCCAGATGGTCTCCAAAGTGGTCGTAGTTGAATTTCCTTATAATTGGTGTCTCTCATCTAAATCGGTGTGGGTCCTATGGATCCCACCTCTCCCAGGCCCTGGGAGCTCCTCGTTGTGGGTCTCGGTCGAGCACTGACGCTCAGGGTCTCTGGCCACAAGCGGCTGCTTGGGCATGTCCCGTATCCAGCAATGCTGCCCCTCAACGTGGCCCTGACGCTCTGCATGCATGAAATGATCTGAGCAGGTGCTACAATCACTCCTCTGATTTCCTAATGATAATTGGAGAACTGTTTGGGAAGAATAAGTTTAAATATTTAAAACCATATCAAGGCATCCCTGAGAAAAAAACAGGAAACATTTCCTTTTGTTGTTTCTACCACAAGATTTGTTGACCCACATTGGGGTTTGGTTCGTAACAGGAATGTGTCGAGGATCTCAAGTTCAATAGGATGGGTGGCGGTTTGTGGTGCGGATGGGAGGCACACATGGGAGGAATTGGGAGTATCGTGGTTTGATTTGGGGGGTGGTGGGTAAGGTCTGTGAAAGATAAAGGGAGAAGGAACAGGCTTGGGCAGGAAAAACCTCAGGATGGTGCTGCGGCTCTGATGCTTGGAGAAGGAAAGGGAGGAGAAAGCGGGATTGGGGGTCTCTAGAGCAGAAGTGCCTGTGAGAGGGGTCCTCTTGTGGGGGTGGGGGGGGAGTGACCAGGTCCTACCTAGTCCCCTCGGTGCTCAGTCATTGGCTGAGGCTGCCCAGGAAGACCATGGCCTCAGAGTAAGGCTAGCAGATCCTGAAGGCACTGTCCCTGGAGACTGTCACCTAACAGCACTTACTGAAGCTCAGTCGCTCCTGAACGGAGGTCAGAGCAGAACACCTCCAGGGCTGCCATGGGGGCAGGGGTGGGGTGGGAGATGGGGGAGGCGCCAGGGAGTGTGGGTGGGTGAACGCATACAAAAAGAAGCAATTTTCAAGCAGTGGGCATCATCATTTTTTTTTTTTTGAGAAAAATAACCATTAGATATGCAGATACATTTGATTACTGGATACATTTAAATGCACTGATCAAGCAACAGAACCATATTCATTTGGAAGAGCCTAGACAGAAGGGTTTGGGATTGTTTCACACTTCCCCTGGCTCTAGAGCGGAGGTCAGCAAACTATGGCCCACGGATGAGACCCGGCCCACAGCCTGTTTTTGTGGCTAACGTGTTACTGGAACACAGCCAGGATTCTATTGTGTACGGCTATGCTCACACTACAATAGCAGAAGGGAGTAGATCCCTCAAAGCAAAGTTACTTTATGGTCCTTTGTAGGAAAAGTGTACTGACCCCTGGGTAATGCAATACCACCCTCCGCCCATGTCCTATGTATGACTGGCCCTACTGTCAGCTTGGCAACACTTGCAGACTGAACTGGAAGCCTCTGATTGATTCCCCCTTCCTGTCTCCCCCCATTGTTTTAGTGGTGCGGATAGGGTAAGGACAGGGGTAGGGCACTTGGGATTTGATTAGCTACAACAGTCATGGCCTGAAGTTTAGGTTTTAAATCACAAAACGATTGTTTATTATATGTGACTGGTTAACACATTCAACTGCTATTATTCTGTAGGTTTAGTTTATCAGATTAGCCACCAGCACTAGATTAGGTGAGATTTATGGATGGGATCGGGGCAGGGATGATGAACAAAGGTCTAGGCTGGGTTTGATGCTCTAGGAAAGGGCCCCGGGAGTCTGGGATGGAAGCCTGTTAAGAGTAAAGAGATGAAATAGAGTAATCATTGCCTGACATCAGTAACTTATGATGATGGCAAGGTAGTCATTCAGCAAGTGTTTCCTGAGCACTTACTAATGCTGGGTCCTATTCTCGGTGCCAAAGATACAGCAGTAAACAAAACACACAAAAATCCCAGTCTTCATACAGCTGACATTCCACTGAGTAAGACAGACCATAGCAAAATAAATGAGTGGAATACGTATATCCTGTGTATTTTATATAGCGTGTCAAATCGTGCTAATTGCTAGGGAGAAAAAATATAGCAGGGAAGTGGGTTATGATATTATGGGGGTTTGGGGTTTGGGGGGCGCACTTGCCATTTTTTTTCCAGTGTGCCAAGGCAGGACTCCGGAGAGTATGAATAAAGGGGACACAGAGTTTTTTCATGGATCTCCTCATCAGTCAGCCTCAGCCACAAAACACTCTGAAAATTAAAGAGGGAGAGAGAGAGAAGCATGCCATGTCGACATTCTAAAAGTGTTTCCCATACAACATTCATCATCTGAAATTCTTGACAGCTACGTTGTGCAAAAAGGAAATGAATAAAAAATGGAATTGTTGCTATCAACAATCATTTTTTTTAACGTGTGGCATCTTCAGGAGTAAAATGCAAAGTAATAGTTAAAGAGATTTGTGAATGTCAAACTGATTAATTTCAGACCTACTGCAGCCTAGGCAGAACTTGCCTATAGGTTTAAAACAAATTGAGGGTCTGCCCTTCTTCAAGGGTTTCAGGCATGAGTATAGGGTTCCTCGCAGTGTTAAAGCACCACACTATAAAAGTCCTGGCTATAAATTTTCCCGTGCTTCCCGGCTAAATGGACACTTTGAGTGGAGACAGACTGGCGGGAGCTGAAGTAGTTATAGCTTTGATTTACCGCCACTCTATCATTCCATCCTACTGAGAGTCTTGAGCAGGGCTGTGAGGGCATGCTGATCGGATGCTGTTTGGAGACTGAGCCCCAGGGATGTCCAACCTCCATCAGTTTGTGGGCAGAACTATCACGACTGGCTTCGTGCAGTGCAGTATTATGGGAGATGAAGGAGTGGGGCATTGGCTAATAAATCTGTTGGGAGAGTAGTCCTCTCTGACCCTCATTTGTTTCCAAGAGGTCCTGTAGGAGTGTCACTGATAGGAAATCACTTGTGAAAACTCGCTATTTGAACTCAGTACAACACTTGTGAAGGCCAATTTATAACATTTGTTTTGAATATCCCGGATTCGGGACATCCCTACTGATGTGTCTTTTTTTTTTTCTTCCTGGTGCTAAAAATGCTCAAATGAAAGTTGGACAAAACAACAATGACAACAACAAAAACATTTGATTAAAAAAACGAACTGCAGATGCTGGAGATGAATTTAGTCAGACACTGTGTGGTTAGACCATAGCCAAGGTCTCCACCAGAGCTATATTTTTATTTGAACTTCAGGTCTTTCCATTTGAAAGGAAGGAGTGTACGATTGAAATCAATAAGAGAGTCTATCGCCATGAGATTTTAAAAAGATTATTATTCATTCTCTTGTTAGTTTTTCATCAGCTTTCATTTGGTATGTTTTTATTTACTTTGATGTTGGTAAATCTCTCCTAATGCTGTAATTATAGGAGTAAGACTGAATATGTTTTGCTTAACATCTGCAAGGAAAATGCAGTGTTTGATTTGTTTCTTTTTTAATTTGCAGTTTGGAAGAGGTTGATTAATCCGTTTTGGTAGAATCATCTGTTCCATCTTAAGTTACACCCATTAGAGGTTGTTATAAATCCATCTGTGTAGTCAACTGAAATTTTTGGAGATTAAACGTCTGCATGGATCTGTAACTATGTTAAAAATATAGTTTCACTCCTTCATTAATGAGGATGTTTCTAGATAGTGCACATGGATCACATTTTGAATGTTCTTTTGTGAAAAGAAATTTCATTCACTTGTCTCCATCATAATTTGTCATCATACGCATCACCTTCTGTCATCTTGGCTTGTGGTACCATATTGAGTAAGAATTTTAGTATTCATTTTAAAAAATCCAAATATTTGGTTCTGTTAAATCATATCTAGAAACTTCTTATCCAACTGTCTTTTGAAGGGAAGATCATCAGAGAGGAATGCGTGAGGATAAACACGTGCTCACTCACACCATCTCCCCGTCTATTGCTGTTATGTAGATGGGGCTTTGTATCAACCTCAGAATGCCAGCCATGTGGGGTAGCGAAGCCAAGCAAAGGGGCAGGAATCTCAGAAAGCCTCAAGGGAAACCTGTCATGATATAAGTTTTCTTTCTCTCTCTCTTTTTTAAAGATTTTATCTATTTTAGAGAGAGATGGAGAGAGGGCATGAATGGGGGAGGGGCAGAGAGAGACGGAGAGAGAGAATCCAAAGAAGACTACTCACTGAGTATGGAGCCTTAAGCGGGGCTCGATTTCACAACCCTGAGATCATGACCTGATTCAAAATCAAGAATTGGACGCTGAACCCACTGAGCCACCCAGGCACTCCCCGTGATAAGTTTGCACAGGCAAGTGCCTGATATACTTTGGAAAAAATAAAAATCAGAATTCTAGAACTTCCAACATTTTCCATCTTGACCCACTTCTTACAAAATGTTGAGAAAGAAAAAAAAAAAAAGGAACTTGATTCACCACTTCACCATGATCATAAATGAAAATAATTAGTACCTGTGGAGAGTTGAAAAGTAACAACTAGAATGTGGAGACTAAGCTGGCTGAGCTGCTGAGAGGGAAAGTAAGAGTTCCTGGGAAGAACAGAAGAGCTCAATTGGCTGCTCACCATTGTGTCCATTCCCTTGGCCTCGTGGGGGAACATGCTGGAAGCTGGGTACAGTTTACACCTTTCATCTCTGTGCATATGTTGGGGTAACCAACTTTTAATGATATCAAGGATACTTCTGAATTCTGGGAATGGGAATCCAACAGGTTCCCAATTTTCCAAATAATAACCAGGACACAGATAGTCCGATCACATGCACTCAGACATTTCTAGGTCATAAAAGTTGCTGGATGTGAGGAGATTAGATCCTAAGAGTTCTCATCACGAGGAAAAAAAACGCTTTTTTCTTTTTTTTTCTTTCTAGTCAGGTCACGATTTGGTGCACCTTAAACTAACATAGTGCTATACTGTTGATTCTATCTCAGCAAAGCTGGGAGAAAGTTGCTGGATTTGGCATCCAGATTTAGCCGGTTCTCCACTAAAACCATGGTTTAATAAACGTAACAACCCCTTCCAGTCTACGATTATTTTAAATCCCTATTTAAAACTCTTAGGCAAATGTAATGCAACTAGGACTAACATAGACTAGTTTTTATAGCACTTATTGTCAACATGATACTTTGTGGAAAAAAAAAAAGGTGTTTTACACATAACTGTATCTTAACCTGAAATTTGGAGATCTTACCATTTATGTAGATTTACAAAACTGTTAGAATCACACAGGAAAAGAAATGTACAGTTGTGACAATTATACCATAAATGAGTTCCTTACGTATAGACTACATTCTTTTCTAAGTAGATGAAGCTTTAGATAGTGACAAGTTTTTGCTTTTCCCCGAGAATAGTACTCATCTCATTATGGGTACTGAGAAACAAGCTCTGAGTATAAAACACCTCTTGGAGTACGGCATAACCCAATATGCCATTTTTTTGCAGCCTTCTTCAGTGTTGAAATGTTTTCACCTTGTATTAAAAGATAATTCATTTTGGGCATAATTGTATCCCTGTCTTCCATCCTGCAACCATCTGCAGGGGGCAAACACCACACACTATTAAGTATCAACCCCAAGATCCCCACAGGGCTTGAGAGATTGATGTTTGGTTGGCTGGAGAGAAAGAATGAGTGACACAGAAGAAGATTTCAGAAAAGAGCCCCTCCGGGTTGCCCAGCTGATCTCAGGATGCTGCTCAATGGGCATTGTTCACGACCATTTGAAAAAATGTCTTTGCTTGAGTGAACTTGAAGAAATGAGGGGCATGGGAGTGAGTCCAAATTCATATCTTTGTGAACTGAGGGTCAACTCCAGAAGGACAACCAATGTCCTTACTTCAGAGGTCAATGAGTAGCTTCTGAATTTCAGTCCAATTAGGTCAACGTAGCTTGTTAGATGGCATTCTGTTGCAGGCCTGGGCGGTGACTCACAGGGTCTTCTGCTGTTGTTAACAGCATCAGCTTTAAGGGCTTTGACAAATGACATTGGAAAATGCATGCAGTGCTTGAGCCAGGGCACATGATGAAAACTGTGTATATCTTCACTGTTCCTTGCAATACCAAATTTATGATTAAATTTGTTTCCCAAATTGTGCCTATTGAAAATGATCTTGAGCAATCTTAACCTCTTTAACCACTCCCCAAACTAACAAACTTTTCCTATAAAAATATTTGGTCCCCTTTCTGTTGTCACTGCTGAATTTAATTGAACGCATGTTTTTGCCTGTAGATCTCACTTTTGGAGTAAAATTATAGAATTTAACTCTGAAATAGTTGGCTTAGGGGTCTAAGTAACCTAAAATTGTTCTGTAAGACCATGGGATTAAAGTTTTGTATTTGCTCCCCCCACGTTTTGGAGAGAAGGTAGAAGGAAAAGAGATGAGGACATTGAACTCATCATCCAAGGAACGTGTCCAGGTGCAGACCTGGGATAGCCTCCAGTTGAGTAGGACTGAAAGCCATTGGGACATTTTGGTAGGCTCTTCAGAAAGACCACCAGCTGTGAGTGCCCAACCATTAAGAGAATTGCTTGAATTTGAGGGTGAAGTGTTACCTGGACCTCCAGAGAAATTTTAAAGGAGCTATTTTTGGTGAACCTGGCATAAAATTTAGTGATTACGGACAGAGCATCTCACGATTTGGTGTCCAAATTGTAAAATGCTGCAGTTATGTTTGTAATTTAAAGCTGTTCAAGTTAGACTTTGTGGGTCTTTTGGAGATTAAAAGACAGGGCAGTTTAGTAGAAATAGCATGACACAAAAAAGATCGGGCTTCCAATGTCACCCTATTGCTTAGTGAATGTCTGACACTGGGTAAGTCACTTAACATTTTTAGGTCTCATTTCCCTTAGAGATAAAAAATTACCTGTAAAGTCTCCGCTAGCTCTACAATTTCAATTTTTTAAATTATTTCCCTGACTTCCTTCGTACATTACTATTCAAATGAGAAAATGCAGAATGAACTTGAGTGGGTGAGAGAGAGATCCTATTGTTACCCCTACCACTCCCCCTAACTTCCCCTAACAAAACCCATAGCTCCCAAAGCTCCTGCTAATGCTTCTGTATTTTCTCATCAGGAAAATCTCCAGGTAAATGATGAAAGACAAGCACGTGTTATTCAGCTGAAAATAAAAAGGCCAACAGGTGATTAGAAAAAAATTTAGTGGTCTGGGTAAATAAATTATCTACTAGCTAGCATTATTTTTAGAGTCAAAATATGCCTTCATATTCATGTTATAGGTTTTATAGACAGTACGAGTAACATAGAACTATGTAATCACTTAAGAATTCACACACAGAATGTCTCTCTTCTCCAACACCCAAACTTATTTCTATACTCCAGAGCCAACCACTGCTAATGATATGGCATGTGTATTTCGTATGCCACGTTTAATTAAGTTACATGTATATGTTTATTAAAAATGTACATACACATTTTTCGACACATAAACAGATTATGTTAGATTATGCGCCATCCTTGGAAAGCTCAAAGTGTCTGGCCTTGAACTAATCATGGCAATCATCTTCTCAATATCCCTTGTTTTATAGGAAACTAAGCTTATATGGAAGTTAACTCTATCTTCCAGGAAGACTGGTGAGAATTAATGACTTTTCATATCTTGGCTTTCTAAAGACTTGTGAAAAGCTCATAAATATGAGCTTTTGGGTGGAGCTATTGGGTGGATTAAATAATATCTGTGGAGATAACAGTAGTAAACGGTGATTCCTGGACCTATCATTATCAATGACTTCAAAGCATGTTGTGAAATTCACAACACATAAAGTGTATTCACCAAAACTCGCTCTTCTAAAAGTCTCTCACTTTTCTAAAAGTCTCTTGACAGGTTGAGGCTTTATGTTGGGGTGACTGTTGTGCTTTAGGAACAATGAATGTCACAAACTCCAGTCTACTCCATCACCAGATTCCAAACCCGGATTGGTCCGCTCACCCTCTTACTTCTGTAGTACTCTGGGCATATCTTTTCCATGGCAATCTTCACAGCACAAGATAAGCTGCACCAGAGGGAGAACTGGCATCTGATTCCATCTGCTGTGTTCTAGCACTTAGAACAGTATCTGGTGCATAGTAGGTAATCAATAGGTATTTGTTGCTCAACCATATTTATTTTACCAAATTCTCTGTTATACTATAAGCTCTTTGTCAGTATCCACCTGTATAGTTCTACTACTGGTTTTAGAATATGAATGCTACTCAAAATTGCTGACCATTATATAAAAAGAGAAAAATAAGTGAGTAAATAAGGGAGTAAGTAAATGAATGAATAAAATAAGGATAAGCTGTCCACACCAGAGATGGGTATCATTGTTGATCAAGTGAACTTGTTTGGGCCTCAGTTGGAAGTCTGAACAGTAAATGTATCTTGATTTGCTCTTTACTACTTGATTTGCTCCTACTTTTTCCTTAACTACCTTGACCTGCTATCTTTTCCTTTGCAAAGAAAATCCTGGGTCCTTCCAATTTGATAAGGTGTGCGTAACTTAACAGATGTTCTTAAGGAATCAGTGGAATCAAAGGAATAACCCATTACTAATTCATCAGTAATGGGTTATTTCTATGATTTCCAGTCTGTTCTATATACAGCACACCAAAGGCTCATGTTTCATATCAGGCAAGATATGATCATTTTCATTTCCACATTCTTCAGATTTCCTCTGAAATTTACAGCTTGTGTATGTGCATCTGTGTTTGTGTGTGTGTGCAAATTATCATTTTATTCATATAGTTAATACCATTGAGTTTGCTCTTGGATGAGAATAAGAAAGAATTAAGGAAGTACATTCATAACCCCATCAGGATAATGGGAATTCCTTATACCAAGAGGTCATATCAGCCAGAAATAATTCTTATTTCTTATCTGCTCCACAACTTACTCCCAAGAAGTTGTTACTTGAGGGGTGTCCACAATTTCCACCACCAAGCCAGGACTACTTTCAGGTTATTTCCCTTTGTTACTGCATTTCCATGTACGTGGACTCTATCTTTTCACATATTTATCTAACTGCATTTACTGAGAAATGCTTGATTCACATGTACTCTCCACAAAAGACATGTCCAACTCAGATCTAATCATCGTAAGCTAATCATAACCAAAATAAAAGAAACTGACATTTTAGTTATCACAACAAATGGATGACACCCTATTAGGATTTTTGAAATATTGCAAATAGTTTATGTGTCTCTATGACAATCTTTAGGGACCTCTGTGGAGCTAGGCACTAGCTATTTATAGGATTCCCATAACTTTTAAGATCCTGAATGAGGGACCGGGAGGGTTAGGCAAAGAACATGGAAAAGGAACTATGGATATCTATTAAGTGATAGCTGGAGGCCTAGTCCTCTAATATATACACATCCCATTCTCTATCTGTTAAGGTTTTGTCCTTCCTGGATTGATGCTGTGTGATTTATTTGCACTTAAAGTAATCAGTCTAAATGCACAAAGCTACATTTGTGATAACCTTACCTGGTCCTATCAAATTGCACGCTAACAATATTTATAATAGCAAGTAAAACAAGCAGGTTTAAAGTGACACTTAGATGTGCTAAGTTTGTCTACTGGCTGGGTCTAGTTCATCTTTCTTTCTTCTGAGTTATTGTAATAAGCTATGTTAGCATATATATGTTCTTATGATATACTCAGGGCAACACAGGGGAGAATTAGAAGTTGTATTTTGTTCTATGGAGTGGAGGTAGAGTTAGCTTAAGTTACAGAAAATGTTCCTGCATTCTCTCATCTGTTAGTTGTTAAACCAGTTTAGAAAACATGTTCATGTGTATTTGGTGTTTCTTAGAATTCCATGACTATAGTGACCGTAACATTTAAAGAGGCTGATGATAAACAGATATTGCAGGTATCTATCTTCTTTTTTTAAGATTTTATTTCTTTGAGAGAGAGAGAGAGAGAGAGAGAGAGCATGAGTGCGGGGAGCAGCAGAAGCAGAGGGAGAAGCAGACTCTCTGCTGAGCAGGAAGCCTGATATGGGGCTCAATCCCAGGACCCCAGGATCATGACCTGAGCTGAAGGCAGACGCTTAACCAACTGAGCCACACAGGCACCCTTCTATCTTATGGGCATTATGGCAGATCACACCTAGAACAGTTCATTAATCTGACTGGGAAGTCTTAGAAAATCTCTAAGAACAGTTGCCCAACCACAGGTTTAAGCAGCACTTACAATGGTAATCGGTGACACCAACAGCATGCTAAGCGGTATCTACAAACCTCATCTTAACCAGCAGTACGATCCTACCTTCTTGCTCCCTTTCCCTTCCCTATATGCCAGCCCCCAATTTCTCATTTTTCTAAATACTTATTAAACAGTTTTTAAGAAGTCTACTTTCTTCTTGTTTTTGTCTGTCTTGGAGTAAAATTAAAATTCAGACAGATGGGAGTAAATGGAGATGTAAAGGATTTAGATTAAAAGAAAAAAAAAGCCCTACTAGAATAATCAGTCCACAAAAAAATACAGGTATCTGTATATTGGGTGAACACATGTGTTCGATAGCAGTGACAGAACATGGGTAGATCCCATTAAGTCTAACTCACTGGGGAGGGAGAAGTGAGGATGAGACAAAGGGGCCGGTGGGGTACAGGTCAAAGTGGATGTCCCATTGGTCGGCAGACAGAATGTGATTCTTGTCTAAGAGATCCGTAATGAGCACATATCTCATATGATTGGACGCTCCTTCAAACGATGAATGACCCTCAGTTTTTGGGTGACGATTCAAGAGCTCAGGGGCTCAACTCAAGGCTGCGCCTCCCGGATAAACTCAGAAAGGAATGAACTCAGAAAGGATGGACTCAATCAAAGAATCCCATGTAAGACAGCATGACGGTGACACTGGCCTTTACGTCATCTTGGTTTTAGGATAATCATCACCGTATGAAATCTTACAGGTGATTCCCACCGCAGGCTCAAAAGAATGCTCATAATAATAATTCCGACACTGGGTAATGCTTAGAACTTTTTTCAAAGTGCTTTCTCATTTATTACTTGCTTTAATCTTCCTAGTACCCCCAGGGCAGTAAGTTTGGGCACTGTTATCCCATTTGATGGGTGAAGAAACTGAGGCTCAGAGCGGTTTGCCGCTTGCTCAAGGCCACAGACGCCAGCAGCACCCCGCTACTCGGTGGGACCCAACACATTCTCTGATTTCTGTTAGAAAGTGCCGTCATGTACCGAAGTCTCATCCTATCGCTTCCTTTTACAAATGCCAGGGAGGTTTTGGAGAGGGTAGCGCTCAAGCTGACCAACTCCCTGGATTGGCCTCTCTCCTTTCACAGGCCGGCCGGTGGGTGGCCGCTGGAGGATTTGCTCCTCGCCACCCCTTCATTCCGCCCCAAGTATAGACTTCCTGTCTCGATAAGAGGAGCCTGGCTCCAAGAAGCGGGGGTGGGCGTGGAGTTGCTGAAAAGAAAGTTATGTGTCTGTCCTCCGGAGCCACGTCGAATAGTCTCAGTCATAGGTCCTCATGCAGTTGTTGGCACTTTCCAATGAGTTTTCTGTGGCAAATAACCCCAAATGCTTTACACAGGGAATAGCTTGCAGATGTGGGTATGATAACCTGCAAAGCATGACTTAAATATAGTAATTGTCTCTAGCCTGCTCTTAACTGTGGCGACAGAGTTTCTACTATGTCATTAGGGAAAGAATTTCCAAGTCTTGGAACACAGTAAGCAAAGCTTCTGGCAGCGACCGTTTTTAATGAAGTTAATTGGCTTATGACCAAAAAGATGGGGTTAAAGTATGTGGGAACAGGAAAGATAAATGGCAGTCAAAGAGTGTCCAAAAGTTAAAAAAAAAAAAAAAGTTTTTGTTGCTATTGTTATTCAGCTTAGAAATCATCACTTTATCTCTTTGTGCTTAACCCACTGTCTTCTTTGTTCTGATTTTCTGTTATCCTTCCCAGTAAAATTACTGCAATTTAAAGGTGAACGGTTTTGCTTTGCAGACTTTCTTTCCCAGCCCACCTCTCTGGCTCTGCCTAACAGAGTAGAAAAGTAGAAAAGATCCACTGGACTCTAGGGATGGATGAAGTGGAGGTAATACCCTCCGATCTCCCACCTAACAAGGAGATTTCCTCCACTAATCCTTGGCAGGTAGTCCTCCAGACTCCCTACCTTCTGAGACCTCACTTTTGGATTCTTGTTACCATTAGATTTTTCTTCTCTATCCTGGACTTTTATTACTCATTGGTTCTGATTTTACCCTCTACAAGTGGATGGGACCTGTTTAGTCAGGTATTTCATACCACAGGCCTTTAACTACTTCTGGAGGAAAATCATACCTCCCTTGTAGCCAATAACTAGTAAGTCTGGTCTCAGTTGCCAACTCTAGTGGATTGGATCATGGCTGTCTGGAGAGCTAGAAGGTGGCAAATGCTGTGGGAAAGAGACTCATGATTGATTAATAATATCTGTCATGGACAAAGGATGAGTGAGTGGTGTTACAGGTGTCCATATTCTTAGACTTTGTCCTTAAATGTAATGTAATCACTGAGCACCATGGTCCTTTCAATTGCTCTTCATATACCATGGTTAGATACCTCACTAGCCTGGCTGATTTTCTCTGAACAACATTCCGCTTGAAAAATAACTCCCAAAGGTGAACACAGTACTCCTAGTGTGGTCCGACTAGATTAGAAAACAACAGGACTACAATATCCATTAAATCATATCCATCAATGTAGTCAACAACTGTATCTTTCGTGTGACTCATACAGAGCATGTGGCCTACTACCACCTCTAGGTCATTTTCATATAGCGATCAACAATTCAGTGTAATTTGAGGGGTACCGCAAGGCTCCAACCACCCCAAAGTGTCTTCCTATAGAGTGTCAGATGCTACAATCTCAATCTACACTGATATAGAGTGTCTGACATCCCTCCATTAGAATTACTTTTTTGGATTAGACAACTGTGCTTGTGGGAATGAGTTGAGTCTAGGCTGCTCCTATGAAGATACTAGAAATCATTAACACATTGGCACAGAATGGCTTTCTCATTGATTCATTGAATACTCATTGATTGCTTGCCATGTGCTAGGCATTGTTTTAAGCACTGGGGATAAGGCAAAAAGAATAAAAAAAGATGAAACTTCCTGTCCTAATGGAGCTTGCACAATAACATGGGAAGACAGACAATACAACAAAAAATAATAAAAACAGATGGTAATAGGCTCTGTGGAGAAAAAATAGAGCAGGGGAGAGGAACGGGAAGTGGTAGAAGGGGAGATGGTTGGGATGTATAATAAAGTGCTCAGGGAGGGCCTCACTTAGAAGAGGAAAGCCCTGAAGGAGATGAGAAAGGAAGCCACGTGGAGATCCAAGGGAAAAACACAAAGGTAGCCAAACAGCAGGTGGGAAGGCTGTGGGAGCAAGACTGAGGAAAAACAGGAAGACCAGAGTGGCTGGAGAAGTGAATGATGAGCAAAAAAGGTAAGAAAGGAGTAGACAGATAAGGGGGACAGACTGTGTAGGCTGTGCAGGCTATTGTGAGGACCATGGTTTTTATTCTAGGTGAGATGTGAGACCACAGGAAGGTTTTGAGCAGAGGGGCGACATCATCTGACTTCCTTTTGAAAAGGACTCCTCTAGCTGCTGTGTTGAGAACAGACTCTAGGTGGGCAAGGACAGATGCAAGACAGTTCATTAGGATGTTCTCAGTCTAATCCAGGTGAGAAATATTGGTGGCTTGGACCAGGATGGTAACCATGGAGGTAGTGGAAAACGCTCTATATTTGGGTATATTTGAAAAATAGAACCTAGAGGATTTTTGGATGTTTAGATACGGGGTATAAGAGAAAGAAGGCAATCAGGGATGACACTGAGGTTTTTGACCCTTAGCATTTGGAAAAGTGGAGTTGCTATTATTGATGCAGGGAAGCCTGGGACAAGGAGATAGGGGAGGGAAAAGTTGGATTTGTGGACGTCTGAGTTGAGGTATGGCAAGGCAGGTAGATCTTAGTCTGGAGTAGAGGAGAGCAATCCAGTCTGGAGATAGAAATCCCTCAGCACGATAATGGCCATTAAAGCCCTGAGGCTGGATGAGATCCCCAAGCCGGTGAGTGCAGCAAGATGAAGACAGGACAAAGGACTGAGTCCTGGAGCACCACAACCAGAAGGACAGGTTGCTGAGGAGATCGGCAAGAGCGTCCGAGAAGCGGTGACTGGTGAACAGACAGTAGGTCATGACAGAGTGGTGTCCTGGAAATCCAGTGAGGACAGTCTATCCAGGAGGATGGAGCAACCCACGCTGTCAAATGTTACTGATGGCTAAAGTAAACTGAGGACTGAAAGTCACCACTGGTCTTAACAACTTGAGGGTTACTGGTGACCCTGAAAAGAGCAGATTCAGTGGGATGGTTGAGACAAAAGCCAGAGAGAGTAGATTTAAGAGACAAGGTGGGGGTGGGGAGAAATGGAAAATGGCAAGTAGAGACAAAACATTTAATTGGTTTGGCTGTAAAAAAAAAAAAACTAGAATAAAAATGGGGAGTAGATGGAAATGTAGCTGGAGGGGAAGGTGAGGTCAATAAATTATTATTTTTAAGATGAGAAAATTACAGCATTTTTCCCCCCTGACGGAAATGACCAAGTAGGGAGAGATTTTCAGTTTAACTCTTTATCATCAAGACCTGAGTGGATAAGACCCAGGCCAGTATTTCTGATGGGAGGAAGAAAGGTCTAATTCTTGGCATCTTCTATGAAATGGGCAGGCTGGGAAACAGTCCTTTGCAGCTGGTTCGGCAGCCTGACAGCATGAACCTACTAGCGTGGGCAGGATGGTGCATGGCGGGGAGTGGGAGATTGGACCCTACAGACACCTCTCCCTGCTTCACACCAATGGGAGATGCTCCTCAGGAGCACAGAAATGAGGTGCAACCCACCCTAACATGTCTTATATCTACTTTGTATTTCCACCTTTTCTTTTCTTTTCTTTTCTTTTTGCTTTAAGTCAGCCATTTAATCCCTCTGTATGTGTTTAATACCCCCTAACCTTAATCTAATTCCCCCTTTTGTCCAACTCACTTTTGTCTTATTTAGTTTTCCAAGTTTTCCAGATATATGACAAAAGGTGGTTTTCTAGTTACAAAGTTCTCTTTATTCCTGCTAGTGTTGGTTTCTCCCCCAACTGCCTGTCTGCTTTTATAACTTTTCTTTCAAATTCAAATCTCAGTGGGACCTAAACAGCACCTTAGCATCTTCCCTGCTACATCTCACTGGAGACTCCCCTAGTTAACCAGAGCTGGGATTCCTCTTACGCAGGTGGCTCACTGGGGCCAATCTTACGTTCCCTGTGGGTGAAGAAAGCAGGTAGGTTCATCTACCCATCCATCCATCCAATTAATATTTATCTAGTACCTACTGGGTGCCGGGCATTGTTTCTGGCACTTGGGGATTCAATAGGGAACAACACAGATCTGGCTCCTGCCCTTAGGAATACTCTATTGTAGTGGAGGAGAAAGATAATACACAAGAA
Organism: Zalophus californianus; assembly: GCF_009762305.2. Lineage (NCBI taxonomy): Eukaryota > Metazoa > Chordata > Mammalia > Carnivora > Otariidae > Zalophus > Zalophus californianus. The sequence goes on along the minus strand of NC_045599.1, from coordinate 51,700,067 downwards.
AATTGAAATCCGATGGTTGTGATAAGTGCAATGAAGAAAATGCACAGGATGTTGTGACACAGGATAACAGGGAAAGGAAAGGAGGATATTTTCTTCAGATAGGGTGGTCAGAGAAGGCTTCTGCATTTAGAATCCTTTCACTTCCCCACCAAAAGTTACACCCCCTTCCTGGTGAGGTGAGTGGGGCCATGGCACCCATTGTGTTATTTGCCCCCAGATGATCCAGAGCCTCTCTGTGAGGTGAGAGTGAGATCTGATATTCAACTGTGTTTATCTAGTCTGAGGGAAGATAAGGAGAATTCAGCAAGAATATTAATCTAATAGAAATGGATATTGGCAGTTGGGGTATTTTCCCACTGGTGCCTGGGGCCATCTGGCAACTCATGAGCTTTTGACATGCTTCCCTTGGTCCAGGAGCTCTGCCCTAAACATGGGGAAATAAAAGAGCCCTGGACTGGAGGTGGGGGCATTGGGGTTCACCCTGAGGAGGAAAAGTAAGCATTTGGTTGAATATTTAGAAATCTCTATTGATTATAAACACTGAGTAACGAATCAGAAGGACTTTAATTACAAAGGGGACTATGAGTTAGCATATCCTGATGGTGACTTGTCCAAGTGAGCATTAACAAAGTTGCCTCCCTCCCCAAAGTTACATAATAGCAAGAGCGACCTGCCTGACCAATGCCAGCATTCATAATTCAACAGCCATCATATTAAATAACATCAAGGGGAGAATAATACTTGCATGACAGATAGCCAAATGTCAATCAAAATAAACATGACGGTCCAAGATAGGTTGAAAATTCAAATCCAGAACAATGAAAGACATTTGCTGCAAATAGAACAAGAGCCACATGAAGGGCATGAAGGAAAAGTCTAAGGAAGGAACATTTTGAGAAAGAGCCTCTTCTAGTTGAAGTTACCAAGGCCCCCACAGGTATGGAGATGAAACAATACTTGTGATTTTTAAGCACTTTCTACTTTTCAGCATATGTAATTAGTGCTTCTGAATGGAGGAGAGCAAAGATGGCCAGTATATCTGTGTAATTTAAAGAGTTAATTTGCGTTCAAGCTGATAAATATTCTGGGCTGACACTGATCTCAGTCCTCTCCCTGAAGGGCCACTTCATGCAGCCAGGGCTTCTCCTAGCCCAGCTGGGTTAGATGACAATGAAGGCAGTACCTTCTAAAAGTTTACAGTTCAGTTCAATCCACCCTAATCTAATCATGGGCTCACAGTGGGTAAAATTACTCCTTCCTGCTAAGTGAGGCTTAAATCTCTCCAGTGTATGTCTACTTGGTTCCTTATTTCATGTAACTCGGGTCATGTTAGTCTTTATAATGGTCCTAAACCTTAATCGTTCCCATCTGTTCAATATTACATGGTAATTTGGTCGTGAAAGAGTACTAGGCTAGGAGCCAGTTGGATTCTAGTCCTAGCTTTGTCACTAATTAGCTGTGTGACTCCAACAAGTTTGTTCATCTCAGTCTTGATTGAAAATCTTCTGCTCTCAGACCAGCTTTCTCTAGTCTTCTTTGACTTCCGCAATAGGTAGAAGACCTATTCTTCTTCTAGGAAGGAGAGGAGACAGCTCTAGGAAAGTGCTTTGGGACTTCATACCTAAGGAAGTGAAGGCAGAGATGAAGTAAAAGGAAGGAAAAAAGGCCTCATCTCCTCGACCTAGATATACAGACCCTCCTGCATCTTGATCTGGCTTTTTCTTCCCACCTGATACAATGAAGGATATATCCCTGCTCCTAGAAAAACCCAGACCCTCCATCTGGGCTCTGGATACATCTCCTTTCTCCTCTCAAATATTCTTCTCTGTTACCTCCTCTCTGCCCTCAGCTCTCCCGCTCTTGGATCAGTCCCAAAGTATACAAACATGTTCTTGTGTGTCCTTGGACTCTTCCCTTGCTCCATATGCCCTGTGGTTCCTGCTCCATTCTCAGCTCCCCATTGAGCCTGACTTCTTTAAGGAGCTATCTACATAAGTTGTCATGGCAAACCCTTCAACATGATCCCCTGTGGCCCCTTCTTTGCTATAGTCTTCCCTTTCTCATTCTCCCCATATGCTTACCTCACGACCAAATGTTAAATAGTCATAACATTATGTGTACTTATGTTACAGGATTATGCCTAACTGGTCCCCACCTTTGAGTACAGAAGTATAATTTGAGTATTTTTTTCTTCTATGACTTTTTGTACACCCTAGAATTAATAATCACTTTTTAAAAACATTTACTTAATTTTCCATGCCCTATTACTATTTTTATCCCAGTGACCCAATAGCATTGTAAACCACCCTCTTAATATTTCCCATACTTTGAATCTATTCCATTATTGTTTTTCCCCTGGAGACCTCCTCCTGGAAACCCTCCTCCTTTGGCTTTAATTTGAACCTGTTTTTCCCTAGGCCTGCTACTCAGATGTCATCTGGGGGCCTTCACTTGACTGTCACTGGATGACATAAATATGGTTCAGGCTCAGTCAGTAGAGCATGCGACTCTTAATCTCCGGGTTGTGAGTTCAAGCCCCACATTGGGCATGGAGCCTACTTGAAAAAAATATGGTTCAAGACATTTTATCTGGCAGCCTTTTGTGGGACATATTGGAGCCAGGAAAGATGGTAGTGGTAAGACTAGTTCAGAGGAATTTTGAACGAGCTCAGGCTTGAGGTAATTAGAACTTCAACTGTATGCTCATGAGTGAGGCATAGTCTCCTTTCTGGTGCAGTGATAGTATGTCAATAATAATAACACTAATAATAATAATTACTATTATTCCTATTTCAGTCAGGGTTCAATCATGCAAGTGGAGTTACTCTGAGTATTATGGAATAAGAGATTTATTTTGTAACTAGACTTTACACAACTGTGGGAGGCCAGCAGAAGTAGAAGATCAGAGGATTCACCAGCTAGTCAAAACTAGAAGCCAAGCAAGTCCAAACACTGAAGTGAAATCATGAAGGGGAGGGGAGAAGTCTGGGGGGTCTTCAGCCTCATATGTGGTGATGGCTTAGAGCCCTAGTTGGCCAGTAGGGTCATCAATCTGGAAGAAGAGCTGGGGGGCAGAGGAGAGCCAGGATAATCTGGACCTCACTGGCCTCTCCATATCTGTCTGTCAGTTCTACCAACTACCATGACCTCCAGAGAGCAATGGCTACTCCTCTTCTGTACAAGTACCTCTTTTGACCAATTCTAAACAGGAACCATTTAGATAAGGGGAACAAAGTTCCAGCTGAACCGAACTGACAACCAGTTATAATGGACTGAACCGAACTGGCAACCAGTTATAATGGACAGAACACAGTTATAACATGTTATATAACAGATATAACATGTCTCCCTTCCAAAATGTATAGGTCGACATCTCAAGCCCCAGTACCTCAGAATGTGACATTATTTGGAGATACAGACATTTTGAGGATGTAATTAAGGTTCAATGAAGTCATGAGGGTGGGCTCAATCCAGTATTACTGGTGTCCTTATAAGAAGAGATTAGGACACAGATACAGAGGAAAGACCCCGTGAAAGCACATGGAGAGGACAGCCATATACAAACCCAAAAGAGAGAGCTCAGAAGAAGTCAACACTGCCAACACTGTGATCTCAGACTTCTAGCCTTCAGAACTATAAGGAAAGAAATTCTGTCATGTCAGCCACCCAGTCTGTGGCACTTTGTCATGGTAACCTTAACAAACTGATATATGGATCAATCTAGGACCATGCCTTCAGTTTGTACATTCTTTACACATAGCAAAGCATTTCAGCATCATAATAATAGCAAATACTGATAATTATAGCTGACATCGTATAGAGTTACTGTGTGCTAGGCATTGTTCGAGGCACTTTACCTATATTAACTAACTCACACAATAGCCTCATGAGATAGATACTATTATTTTCATTCCCATTTTACAGATGAGGAAAATAAAGATATTTAGCTATTTGTTTGAAGTCATACAACTGGTGAAGATTGAAGCCAAGACTCAAACTCATGGCTCTGGCCTCCCTGGCCAGACAGTTCTTTCCACTTGCGTAGTGTCACCTGCTCACACACACAGATCTCAGGCTCAGTCTTCCCTTCTGTGGGTCATGGGTCTAACTTCCTTGTCCTCTTGGTGGATTTCTGCTTTTGTTCACAGGGAAAATCAGCCAGGAAACCTGTGTATGTTTCCCATGACACACACAGGGTCACAGGCTTCCCTGACCATAGGGTTATAACCGCAGGTCCAGATTTCCCAGAGAGGAAAGGCTCAGACCCAGAGTGGTGGGTCATCATGTGATATAGGATTGTTCAAATAGCAAAAAAGCACCAGGTAGTCTACATTGCATTCTGTAATAAAATTTGATCTCTAAACCACTTCTCTTTGCAGTGGTCAAAATAGTTCCCCTGCCTGAGGTCATGTGATTACTCAGCAGATTTCAGTTCCCAAGCAGTTCTAGAAATTGTCCACTTCGCTCTCAGAAATGACATATCTCAAAAAAAAAAAAAAGAACAGAAAAAGAAATCATGTATCACTGAAACCTCTCTTGCTTGTACCAAAATGTACTAAAGTCTGTTAAGAACTTTATGTCTTTGTCTATGTCTTACGTCTCTATGTATTGACAATGTCAGTGATTTCTATTTGGTTCCAAAATGGCAGATTACACTGCAGCCAGAACAAAGAGGCAGCAGGCGGCCATGTGAAATGCCTACCGAGGCCACTGAAACAGAGACCTCCCTTCTTCCTGCCAATGAGACTGAGTTATAATTACCCACACCACTTCCCAAAACAGTCTGTCATGTTCTACTTGGGGCTTCTGAGGAAAGTTAAATCCTGGTGTGGCATTAGAAATATGCATTTCCTCTGCATGTTAAAAGACTCACCTAATACTTTTCCCTCTCATGTAACAGGCAGATTAAACCCAACCGCACAGGGAAAAATGCTAGATACCAAGCCCTGTATAGATTAAAATCTAACAATAACAACAACAGTTACTACTACCATTTAATGAGCACATATTATGTACCAGTCACTGTTCTGAATGCTTTACATGGATCTAACTCTCACAACCCTTATGAGGTAGAGACCATTTTTATCTTCATTTTACCGGTTAGGAAATAGAGGTCTAGAGAGTTTAAAGAGAATTGCAGCATGGGTGAACAGTGGAGCTGGAATTTGAACACAGGCCATCTATCTTCAAAACCCTGTTCATAGCCACTATAAGTTCCTATCCTGAAGAAAAAAAGGTGAAAATGAATGATGAGTCTTAGCTACTGATAATGTTTTCTGATTCTGAATTCATCTCATGTGTGGTAGTGACCATGATGGGAAGGAGAGGAAGAAAGTGTGTGCAAGTTCAGTAGGATGTGATGGGACAAGTCTTTTCCATCTTAAGCCCTCCCTCTCTCTCATCTCTAGTTAAGGATAGCTGGGTCCTGAGTGACCTGAGCTCCACGCCTGAGAGCCTGGCAGAGGGACGGTATAGGCCTGTTAGCTGTAGAATACGGAGCCCAGGACTCTTGTGGCCTGAGAAGCAGGTAGCTTCGGTGGGATGCTGAACCAGCACAGATGTCCTCAACTCCCTCAGAGGGTGTGACCCTCTTCTAAGCTACTGGGCTTTCTTTTCCTGTCCAGCTTCTTAGATGACCTGTTTTATCAGTCAAGGCTTATGGTGATAACCCACAGAAGCCAATTCTGATGAATGAAAGCAGTAAAGTTACTGATTAGAAGGATTTCAAGGACCTCACAAAATATACAGGAAGGCTAGAGAACAAAGAGGAGAAATGAGCCAGGCTCCAGGAGGCCAGGAACAGAGATGCACTCAAGCCTGTGCAGCTGGGAGAGTGTCACAGGATGCCTTCCTGGCCACACAGGGCTGGGACACTGCTATCTCAGGTACGTCATTCTCCTGCATGATCTGTAGCTCTTGCTGCATCTCAGGGCCAGTTTCTTCAGAAGGTAGAAGGGTCTGATTAGCTGAAAGTTGGTCATTTGTCTGTGGAAACTGTAGGGTCCTGATGGATTTTAGAGATCAGTATATGAAAGCTTGGCTGACTTTTGATAAATTTACATAAAATTCCCTGACCTCAAGGTCAGGCGAAAAATCAATAACCTAAAGTCTGAGAGCAGGGGCCTAGAGATGCGCAAAACAGAGGAAGGACTGAGAGAATAGGTCTTGTCTCTTCATATACACATAACCTTGTAACTGTTCCTGGCCTTGCAAAGCTTGTGGGGAAGAGGGGATTAAGAAGGATTGCCCCAAAGAAAAATCTGCTCTTTGCTCTGCCACTGGCTTTGTTATCCCTGCTTATCCCAGAAATAAAACTTGAATCTAGAAGGGGTGTTGATCTAATGAACGTCTGCTCAGGCTTACTTTCTTTTTAGTTCTCCTGTGACTTACCTGCCCTCGCCACTGCCCCCATGTTACTGTAGCAGAAGTGACACAAAGAGGAGGAAGATGGTCTGATTTCTTCTCACTTATCAGTTTAAACAGCAAAGAAAGGAAGCAAAATCATCGCCTAGCTGGTCTTGAATCACTAGGCTCTCTTAAATCCTGACTTTGATGGGACAGGAATGTTTAAGTGCTTTAACAGAGCAAACCTTTCAAAAGACCTATAAAGTTTCTATTATTTTTATTTTTAAAAGGATGTGAATTAGTAACCTGAATGAGATGTGATATTGTATAGAAAAGAGAAAAAAGACAACTTCAGTATCTTTACTCGGTCTTAAATTTTGGCCTCTCATAAGCCCAGAGTTGCTATTCTGGCCCTTAGGACATATTTTCTAGTTTTACATGGTTGAAAATACCAAACACCTTTTTTTGTTCAAGGAAAAATGCATTAATAGTTGTCAGACTCCAAACAACAAATATGACAACTCTCCTTGAGTCAGCTAAGCAATATTGATAGATTAAGTATTATGGCTAGTCGAATACCACTAAAAATTAGAGCAAATTCAAGACAATAATTTACTACAGAGAACAAAGAGGGAGAACACTGTGCCATGTGAAGAAGGATGTTTCATGTGAATAATTATCCCTTTAAGAGATAACTCCAAACCTCATTTACCTGGATTGATTGATTGATTGATTGATTTTCTTTCCCGTTCTCCTCTCTTTTCACTAATGGATCTGATAAACTTACCTACACTAACAGTGGTTAAGATCAAGGGCTCTGAAGTCAGATAACCTTGGCTTATATTACCTCTAACCTTGGGTAACCTAACTTCTTTGTTCTTGCTTTAGTTTTTGCATTTGTAAAATCGTGACAACAATACGTCATTTTGAGGACTAACAGAATTGAATATAAAGTGCTAATAAAATAAAATAAAATAAAATAAAATAAATAAAATAAAATAAAATAATTGCTAAGAACTCTCCCAAACAGTATAGCTACAATGAACATGCAGGTACATACATCTTTTCAAATTGGTGTTTCCATTTACTTTGGATAGATACACAAAAATAGAGTAGTTCTATTTTTAATTTTTTGAGGAACCTCCATACTGTCTTCCACAGTGGCTGCACCAGTTTGCATTCCACCACAACACATAAGGGGTCCCTTTTTCTCCACATCTTTGCCAACACTTGATATTTCTAGTCCTTTTGGTCACGGCCATTCTGCCAGGTGTGAGGTGCTATCTCATTGTGGTTTTGGTGTGGCATTTCCCTGATTAGTGATGTAAACTATCTCTTCATGTACCTGTTGGCCATGTGTATTTCTTCTCTGAAAAACTGTCTATTCAGATCCTCTGCCTATTTTTAAATCAGGATGTTTGTTTTTTGCTGCTGAGTTGTATGGGGTTCATTATGTGTTTTGGATATTGGCCTCTTGTCACATATATATGATTTGCAAACATTTTCTCCTATTCAGTAGGTTCCTTTTCATTTTGTTGATGGTTTCCTTTGCTTTGCAGAAGCTTTTCAGATTGATGGAGTCTCATTTATTTATTTTTGCTTTTGTTGCTTTGCTTTTGGTGTCAGTTTCAAAAAAAAAATCATTGCCAAGACCTGTGTCCAAAAACTTATCACCTGTCTCTTTTTCTAGGAGTTTTATGATTTCATGTCTTAGCTTCAAGTCTTTAATCCATTTTGAGTTAATTTTTGTGTATGGTGTAAGAGAGTGGTCCAGTTTCACTCTTTTGCATGTGGCTGTCCAAGTTTCCCAATGACACTGATTGAAAAGACTGTCCTTCTCCATTGTATATTTTTGGCTTCTTTGTCATAAATTAATTGACTGTAAACATGTGGATGTATTTCTAGGCTCTCTATTCTGTTTCATTGGTCTATGTGTCTGTTTTCATGCCAATACCATACTGTTTTAATTACTATAGCTTTGTAATACAGTTTGAAATCAGAGAGCATGATGCCTCAAGCTTTGTTCTTCTTTCTCAAAGTTGCTTTGGCTATTCAGGGTCTTTTTAGGTTCCATAAAAATTTTAGGACTGTGTGTTCTATTTCTGTGAAAAACGTCATTGTTATTTTGACAGGGATTGCACTGAATCTGTATATTGCTTTGGGTAGCATGGGTATTTTATGGAATTATTTTGTGGCATAACTTCGGTAATGCTTCCCTTTTTTGTTCCAGATTTTGCTTCACAAGTCCTTTGGGAGTGAAAATGAAAATGGGATTTATACTAAGGAGTGACATCTAGAGAATATAAAAGCATGGCTGACTTCCTGGTATGTCACCTCGACAGTTACACAGGACTCCACACTCAGAAAGTCCCTGTGCCTGATTTAAAGAGGTACCCGATTTAATGTTCATTGAAGTATATCATTAAAGACATTCAGTATGTCTTGAAAATCTCAATAATTTTGGAACAAAGGGTGCTGCATTTTTGTTTTGCAGTGGGTTCCACAAATTATGTTGTTGGTCCTGCATAAAAGCTGTACGTGTTCAGTGGGGGATATCATTCATGTCTTACAGCAGGTTAGACCAATGGCTGGCAAATTTTTTTGTAAAGGACCAGAAAGTAAACATTTTAGGTTTTGTGGCCAGTCTCTTGCCATTAAGTACTCAACCTCTGCTACTCTAGCTCGAGAGCGGCTATAGATAATATGTAAGCTAGTGAGTTTTATACACTTTATTTGCAAAAACAGGTAAGCTGAATTTGGCCCATGGGCTGTAATGTGTCCACCCCTGGGCTAGACAAATGGGCTTGATCTTAGGTGACTAAGAATCCTGTCAAAGAGAAAAATAGTGGGGGTGGCAATATTCATACATGGAACACTTTCAAAATTTTTGCCGTAACTACTCATACTTTTGCTTTCCTAACAGTTAATATTACGCCAAAAAGTTTACATATAATGGTGCATTTTACAATCCCTCGATGGCCTCATGAATTATGAAGTATCATCTTCATTTTGCAAAAGAAACCAAGGTTCCAGAGGGTAAGCAGCTTGACCAAGTTATACAATAAAGGACTGACGGACACCCAGAGCCTACACACTCACTATGAGATCTTCCATCATCTGTTGGGATGTGTGGCAGGCAATTGGCTACTAGGCATACTTGAAATACTGACATGTGTAAATGATTTATTTATTTTTTAAGTAAAATATATAAGTTAAAAAACATAAGTGATAGGAGATGTTGGCTTTCTTTTATAAACACCATCTTAACTTACTAACATTATGCTTTCTTGATGCGGGGAGGATTATACCTTAGAATTCACACTTGTATGTGTCCCCCTGGGTACCCATGGCAAGGGTTGTGCAAGCATCATCTGGACTGTGCTGCCATATGGGAAGTGCTGTCAAAGGTGTCAAGGGTAGGATGGTGACAGGATTTGAAGATCTTTGCCAATAAATCTCTTGGTAGACCTGATGCTAATATCTAAAATGCTACTACTATTCCTTTCTGGAAGGCTGAAGGCTGAAAGGTATCTCCCCAGGCAGACACCTTCACGATCCTCCAATATATACACGGGAATTCTCAAAATCTATCCCTCTTCACAAAGTCAGAGATCCCAAACAAATTCTAGATACATGATTTCTTGTTATAGACATAGCATTACTGACTCCAAAGAGTGATGAAGAAAGAGAAAGACAAAACTGGAAAAGCTTCTTGTCCATTGAAAATTTTGTCATTGCCACAAAGAAAGAAACAGGCACACATCACTTTTCTGATCCCTAGTGGAAATCACCATGCATTCCCTGAGGTCAGGAAGAAGGAAAACCTTCTGTCTCAGGAGTGCCTTGGGATTTTTTGACTTCTAGGTAACAGCCTCCGTCAGCCGAGGGAGAACAACTTGGTGGTTCTCTCAGATGTCCTTTCAGCTACAAGGCAGCTTAGCAGAGGCTTTTCATGTGTCTGACGCCAGGCTGTAAAAGGAAGGCTCTGGATAAGAAGCGTGCTGGTGGTATGAAAAGGCAGAGAAAGTTGGACAGCAAGTGGTCTTAAAATTAGGGAAGAGAAAATTTACATTGAAAGATTTTTATGCACCTTCTTCCCCACAGCTATCCAACTCTCATGAAAAAGGCACACAAAACCTAATTTATTCCCATAAAATCTTGAGCTCATTAATCATTTATACTATCATTAGGAAATCAGTGATACACATTCAGGACCTAAGACAGGAAGTTAGCATTGGCCTCCTGAGGAGGGGGAGGAAGGGTGGTAGGTTGCCATGGAAATCACAGTATGTTTTTTTCTTTTCTAAACAGTGTTCTTTTGAGTTGAGAGAACAATGATTCCACATTTTAAAAGTCTTTATTTTTTTCCTATTCAAAAATGCAAAGACACTGAAGAGTAGGCCACTACCTTTAAAAGGAGCTTGATGACAAAAGTAGAAATGAGTATCTATTGTGACCACACTTCAGAGCAGTTTCAACTCTCTGGACTAAATGATGCAATATGCAATATTAAATGGAGGGACAAGCAAACCAGGCACGTGTCTGCCAGTCCATTATTTGGAAAAGAAGCAACTCAACTCTACTCTTGAGAAACTAAGGTGCTCCAGGGTCAGGGCAAGTGAGTGGCTCTCTGCTCCCTACTCCCCCATTTCTTTCATCTCCTCATTTCATCTCTGGCCCTCCATCACTTTCCCTTCTTTCTCTCTCTTGCTTTTCATTTTCCCCTCATTCCAGCCACCGAAGAGTGCCATGAACTTCAGAGCATCTTCCCAGAGGCAGGGAAACCAAGGCTAAATATGTGAAGATATTCCTGTTGAGCCTTTGGAATGGCCTTCTGTCTCTAACATAGTTCCAAAGAAGGCTGACTGGGGAAAAGTTTGGTTGTAAAGAGTGGAGATAACAATAGGGTCAGGTAGTGGTGTTCACTTAAATATGGGTGTGGGGAGGGAGCATTTGCTTAGCATCACCAGAATACAATTCTCCATCATTCACCCAGAACTGATCTGCTTATTACTTTGATGGAACTACCCTTGTCCCAAAAGGTGTTCTTAGACATTGTTTCCCTATCCTCACCGTGACAGCAGGACAGGGTGGTTATGTGAGGAAGACAGGAGATGAATAGGCCCAAGAGGTATTCTTTAAGTACCCTACTGGGTAGCTTTCTGCTCAGAGCTGCCTGGGAGATAGCTATGTCACACTGGTCCATACTCTACATACACAGTCAAACAGATATATAAGCAGTGAAAAGGCCATGAGTCCACTTGGAAGGCCCCAGGCAGGCAGGGGAGGGGAGGCGTCATAACTGCACCACTGAGGATAGGTGCTCTTAGAGATAACACGCTTGTTAAGACAGGATGAGAGTTAAATTGGAGGGGTCAGTTTTGAGGTACAGAAGAAAAACATTCTCCTCACTCAGTGGACACATCCCTGTTTAAGCCTAACAAATCTGTATCAGTTATCTATTGCTGTGTAACAAAAACCAGGAGGCAGGGATTACCATGGGCCATTTAGCTGCCTGCCATAGATAATCAACTTGATGACCAACTATAGTCTTCAAATTTAAGTCCAAATGACTTTTTGTTCTCTTAAAAAAAAAAAAAAAATCCATCCTCAAAAGGTAAAGATGTACCACCACTGAGGATATTAAAAAACAAAACTCTCATGGCCTCTTAAAGTATTAAACATCTGACTAATTGAAGAGTCTACATCAAAGAAGACAACATGGGGAATTTTTTGGGAATTTAAGATCTGATGACCATGTACCTCATCAGTTCCATTCAAATCATATTTTTGCTTTCATGCTCAGGCTTTTTGGATGTTAGCAGTTAGCACAAATAAAAACATATATTTTTTTCCAAAGTGAAAACATATTCCTTGTGTGAATCTAGCTCCCACTGATTTGTGGAATCCTTGAAACGGGCAGGAGAGAGAGCGACTCCCCGGTAGTGATTTGGTCTGGTCATCTGAGCTCCCAGGCAGGCAGCAGAGATCTGGGTACCTGAGTCCAAATTCTCTGGGCTGCTGCACCTAGACCTACAACAGGCTGGCCACTGCACAGTGTCCCTATGCTAGCTGGACAGCACGATGGGAAGGCCACCCAGTACCAAGATGGACAGAACCAAGCTAGGGGTGGCTTTGTTCACCCTGCTCTCTTAAAGATTTTATTGCTTTGAAAATTTGATTCTCATGGTTTGGAGGAAGGGAAGTTCATATTTAGAAACTTGGAGATAGTGTGAAACAGGAAAAAGCGAATTTTGATTTGCTGGGGGTTCCAGGTCCTGCTGGCTTCTGGCCAAGCTTCAGGTTGCTTACTGGAGCTATTCAAGGAATGCAGGAGAATCTAACTCTCCTAATGGGAGTCAGAGCAGGGCTGATTTCCTACACATAAAACTACCCACGTTGCCCCAGTAGGGGCTCCAGACTTTGGTCTCAGTCAAATTCCCCATTTCATCTAACTTGCTCCTGGTTCTAGTTATTAAGTCAAAGCTTTGTTCTAAACACAAGGTTTTACTGATTGGGTCTTTTTATCTCTGGCTCCAAAGATAAGTTATATATTAGTAAGATTACTAAGGGATAGGGTTGGGCAGGAAGGCTGAAAGTTTAACTCACTAGTGACTAGAACAGGCCTCTGGGGTCACTACAAGTCAGGAGGAAAGGAGAACCTGGAGAAAGCAGTGGTGTTCTTGCAGGCATTTCTCAAGGAGGAAGGGTGTGCACAAGGGCCACAGGAAGAAAGACTCAGGACAACTGAGCAATGCCCAAGAGCTAGTGTCATTCACAGAGAAAGCCAGAGCCCGAGGCTCTCCTCGGATTTCTGCTCACAGACAGGAGTGCGGAAGAGCGAGGATACAGGGAATTCGCTCGTTGGTGGGAGTGCAGAGATGAAATATGGAACCTCAAGAATTTTCTTATAATAAAGTATGTTTTCATATATACTGTGTATGTAGATGTTTTCTTTCAGGTTGTGAAGTGTCTGGATGCATGCATGGGATGCTGCATGTGCACAGGCATGCCCTATGGGGAACGGGAAGTTTGCCTTTTACTCATTTCTGCATGTTGAGGTCAGTATAAGACCTCTGTGTTAGCTGGTTATTTCCCCCCTTGCCATGAAAGCCCATGAAACATGACTTTGTACTTCCTTCCGCCTAAACTAAAAGATCATGCAGAACAGAGTGTCCGAATTAGAAAAATCTACTCACAATTGCTCCAATCTTCCCTCCTAAAGCTCTTAGCAAGTCAACAGGTCAAGTCAATGCTTGCTCACAAGCCTGCTTTGCATCCGTGTGCACACGGTAGCCGAGGTGTTTAGTTTGAAGAACATGGAGGCTCTGAGAAAAGCTAGAATCTGTCATGCGTGTGTTGGGAAAAGAAAGGGAACAAGAAGGGTGAAGTCTGAGGTTTCATTCTGATATGAGTTATAAAAAGAGACTTCACTTTTCATTTCCCTTAGCAATGATTACCGCATTTTCATATGTATTATTAAGTGTTAGAGTGCATGATTAAGAGATGACTTCAAGAAAGGCAGAAACCGATTTCAATAGCACAACAAACAAAGATCTGCTCTTTGCAGTCAGTATCTGCTTCCAGCCTAAATGGGCCACAGCTATTAAGAGGAACTGAGCAGAGAGGAAGGGAAACCAAATCCTGAACGGAATGGAAAAGAGAGGAAGTCACATAAAGTATAGGTTGTGTCACATGACTACATTTGCACCTTGACAAACATCCCTTTTATCAACTCTTAGATAAAGGAACATGTGTTCTTAAGTGTGTCTACCTTAACAAAGGTGTTCGGCAAGAGGAGTTAATTATTGTCAGAGCTCTTACTGAGTTTTTGGCTCTATGTCTAGCCTCTTTAGCAAAAGTTAGGCTTGCTGTAAATTAACACGCCACAAACTTGATCTACTGTAAGCCGCTGCACGAGGCCACCATGACATCTGGTTGTCAGCGCAGATGTAAGGAACTTTTGCTTAAGGTGCTAGCTGAGAACACACTCCCCTCCCAGCTAATGTGATTTGGCTTAGGGGCCTGAAGTTTCTTTTTTGGAACTGGCCACAGAACTTTGGAAACTGAGAGTCCCATTTGGGATTGATAACTCATGCTTTGGGCAAAAGTACTGCTAACATCGAGTCCTCTTAAGAGTATGAAAGTAAAACTCATTTTTCCCCTCCGTCAATAAAGAAAATGAAGTCCAGATATTCAGTGACTAATTCCAACATTCAGTGGAGGATGAAAATTTGGCCTCGACAAATCTTCAAACGTTTCTAGAGTGTTTGCCAAGTACAAGGTATCATTATAGGTGTTATGGGAAACAGAAAAATTGGAAGATATGAGTTCAACCCTTAAAAATCATATATTCTTTTTGGAGGCAGAGGTACACTCTACACTGGGACACCCTAACTGAGGTGAAAGGGTGCCTCTGAAATTATATGCGAGAACTTTTTGTGTATTTTTTGAGGTGACAATGTCACCTTTATAAACAAATAAATGTTTATTTATTTTAAATAAAATATTCAAAGGGACTCATTTTTTCTTAAAAATGTCTAACAACCTGGCATCTATTCATTATTTAGTAATAGTACAAACAAGAACTAATGTTTATTTCCACGCATACTACATGTGAGGATTTAAGCTAGGTGCTTTCTTTCTTTATCACTGATTGTTATGAGCCCCTGATGGGGCAGGTATTATTATTTTCCCATTTCACAGATAGGAAAACAGACTTAAGGAGGTTGCTAATAGCAAGGGCACATGATGGATCAGTGGCAGTTTAGGATTTGAACTCCAGTCTATCTGACAGCAAAGTCTGTGTTCTCAGTCTCTGTGATACACAATAGTCCAAATAGGAGGTGAAAAGCAATAATGGACAAAAAGAGAAGAGAGACCAGAGGAAAGAGAATGTGGTGCAGGGAATGGTGGGTGGTGTGGAGGGCTTACAGGCATGAGAGTTACGTGCTATTTAAGGATGTGAGGATTGAATAATGAACTTGTGAACAAGAGAGGGTTTTCTAATTCAGGGCTCAGGACATGAGATTTTGAATTTGGAAATACTTCCCTGAAGTCCTAGTTAGGGAGAGCTGAAATTCCTAGCCTTAGCATCTTAAGCCTTTAAGTGTACTTCTATATCCCACTCAGTAAATAACTTTTTGCACTCCTATGAGGGCAAAGCCAACAGCCAGCTCCGGGGTAATTTACAGAGGGGAATAATGTGAGTCCCTGTCACAGACCGGTAGAGGGGAAACCTGGGCAGGGAATCCTCAGGGGAGGTTGCTAACTGCAGAAAGATAACAGAAGGCAGATTTAACTTGGCTTGAAGAAAAGGATGATATTGAGTTAGCCTGTGGGAGTGACGTTGCAGAATTTGCTTTCAACAGGTAACAAGACTAGGACCAGGACCCACACACTGGACTGGCATGACCCCCACGTTGCCATGAACCTTTGGGGACATTGTTTACCCTGCTAGTCCTCGCTTTTCTCACCTATAAACTGGGGGCATGCTGGTTAAGGTTCCCTCCTGGATTGATCATCTCTGAAATTACAGATACCATTTTCATCTGTAAATACGTAAATTCTAAAAGCACATATAACTTCACACAAAGTGGTCCTGCCAGGGCAACAGGCTGCCCTTTCTTAAAGAGGCTCTGTAGTGGACTCTCACTGGCTCATGATGCACACACACACACACACACACACACACACACACACGCACGCGCATGTGCGTGCATGCCTCCCATTTGAGGCTTTCATAAAGGAATGAGCTGTTTAGTCTTTTTAGGAAACCCTGTCATTTGAGTGGGAAAGGTCTAATGTCTGAGACATCTAGGTCATTATTAGGAAGAAAACTGAACTGACCCCTTCCCCCAATAATAAATACTTTTCTTTAACACTTGGTTTCTTCTCTTTAATGTGCCCCTGCCCACAGCATCCTGGTCAGAGAGCCAACGGCACGGCAGACGGGAGAGGCATGTGTGCTCCCAGCCAAAGCTGCAGCTGCCTGGGTCTGGTAGCAAGTCTGTTACATTTGACCAATGATTGCTCACTAGGCATCGGTGGCCATGCGGAGGGCAAAGGCAAATATTCACCATCTGTCCGTTGCCCTGCCAGGGCTGTAGAGGGCAAGGTGGGTCCTCTCAGCAGATCAGACTTTCCCCACGGACTTTAAATGGCACTGGACACACTTTCTTGGGGTACAATGAAAGCTTTAGAATACTCTAGTTCAGTGTGGGTGGACCAAGGAATCTGCTTTTTCAACAAGTTGGATTCTTATGAAAATTAACTTTTTTCTCTTGGCACTTACCACTGGCCAACCTCATATTATGTAGTCATCTGATTATGGTCTTCTACCCTCCACATGCCCCTCTCCTGCATTGGAATGCCTCATGACTATAGAAAATGTGTCTTTTGGTTTACTGCTATAAATATATTCCCAGAATCTGGCACATAATGTATGTTTAATAATTACTCCTTAAATGAATTGAAGTCTGAAAAACAGTGCTCTCTTGAGATGTTGCCAAACACTGAAGACCTGTGCTTTTCTTTTAAGAAAATTTCCTTCTGATCTATCGTGACAACATCCTTGTGAGTATGGCTGAACCCAAGGTGATGGATGGAAGGGAAGATTGGTGTCAGCCACTACACTGCCCCAGGACTCATGATATGGGTTTGAGCCAAAGAAATGTGGTAACGCGATTTTAAACTAGATCATTGGCACCATGAGCCTGTATTTTCAAAAATATGAGTCAAAAATATTTTCAAAAATGTAATTTCTATTAAAATTTGACTTCCATGCTAAACCAGTTGAATAGGTAGTTTAGAGTAGAGTAATGTGCTGTTAAGATCTGACTGTAAATCCTCATGGGAGATTTCTCTGGATAAAGAAAGCTGTTGCCCACACATCATAGTGTCATGACAGTGAAACACAAACAGGCTGTAAATACATTCTATTTGCTGGTTTTCCAGGCTGGGCAAAGCTCAACTGTTGACATAACCATTGTATATGTTATTAAAGTCTCAAAGGAAAACTACATTCTTTAGCTTTTAAGATCCCAGTGAAGGAAAACACAAGAGATATCTCATCTACAGACCACGCAGAAATATGAGAGTGGGCTGCCAAGCTCAAAGTAGAACAAGATTCAGCCAAGTTCAGCTCTCATAACTTTAAATATGTGTTCCTTCCACTTGAGGATGGCTTACTTCCGTCACTTAAAGGAAGAGCTGACTCTCACTTCAGACATACACCAGCCTCGGAAAAAAGCTATAAAGTAAATTAAAGAGCCCACAAGGTGTTTACTAGCCTACAAAATGTTAACCAACCTTAAGATCTTTCCAGCATGCCTCAGGATGAGGCTAAATGGATGAAATTGTGTAGCTATAACCAAACTCCATCTCCAAGCTTACCTGTAAAAAGGAACTCTCAAGCAAAGGGGTCAGAAAAAAATACTGGAGAAGAGAGGAAAAATGAACTCATGCTGCTTTGATGAGAAACATCTAAATGCAGAAGGGAGAGAAAAGAGAGGCACCAGGAAAGAACATATAATTATCACTACGCTATTTCAACCACCCTAGTAATAGTGTTTTTGGCATATTAACTCTATGGTTTGTCTATCGAAGTATTCTTCGAGTAGAGGTCATATAGTCAGGCCACCATGTATTTAGGGAATAAGACTAGTCAGAGAGGAGACCATGCATGTTATCAAATGTAACACGTCTCTCAATTATGTGTGTGGGGTGAGAAAGGCATGTATAACTAGGAACCAGGACTGAGCTGGGGTCTTGAAGTCCAGTGAAAATTCTCTTAAACCTCGATAGGAATGAAGCCAAGGCCACTTGAGCACCAGCTCTTTGTAACGAAAAGAAAGATAGGATCTGTCATGTGACAACAGGCCAGAATCTGGGAAGCGAGGAGCCTTGAAAAGATGTATAAGCATCTTGCATCAATATTGCCTAGTAGAAAAATTGTCTCTCATAGCTCTATAACACATGCCTTTTTGGGTCAACAGTTTCTCACATCTTTGATTTTTTCCCTATTATTTTATTATAGAAATAAAAAAAAGAAGGATGAAGCGAATGAACATTTATCTTTTGCTATGTGTCCAGAATGTCACATAGGCATTCATAAAGTTCCCAAACTCTCCTGATTTGGGGGCTTCCCTTGAATGCTCAGCAAATGTGACCTGGGGCTCCATCCCACACAGTCTCATCTTTGTGCGTTTCTCCTCTCTTGATAAGTCTAGGACTTGCCAAAAAATGCCCCCACGGTCCTCTACTCTGACCTTCATCATCTCTTACTGGACTTCACCTCTAGGCATTTCTACCCACTCCTCTTGCTTTCTACCAACTTCTTGCTGTCTTCTTTCTACCCTGAGGCACCCCAGAGTGTGCAACAGCTTTTCTCTTTTTCCCAGAAAGCACAAATACCACCTAGTTTTAACGTATGATAAAAGTTTACAAATGGCTTGAGAATAATATAAGGCAGTTACAATGCCAAGATGGAAAATTCAGACCACACACCACATTTTTCCACTCCTGGCAATGAACTAAGTAAGCTTCGTCACAGGAACCAGCTACTGGCTGTTTCCTTCTGAGGCCCCAGTCTGCAACCCTGCTACTAATTGATTTGCTCATTATCTATCTTCCCCTATTAGAATGTTGGTTCCACAAGGGCATGATTTGTGTTAGTGGGTATGTCACTGTTTATCTAAATCAGTGTCTTTCACCTAATAGGCATCTGTATATATTTGTCAAGAGAATAAATCTTATTTATCCCTCAGTATAAATCTACAAGATGGGTATTATTAATTTCATTTTCCAGAAGAGGAAAAAAAGGCTAAAAGAATGTAAGTGGCTTTTTCAGGGTCCCACAGATAGGAAGCTATAGAACACTTTTTTTTTTTTTTTTCTTGAGAGAGTGCGTGCACACACAGATGTGAGCTGGGCCAGGGAGGGACGAAGGGAGAGGGAGAGAGAATCTTAAGCAGGCTCCACGCTCAGGGGGGGAGCTCGATGTGGGGCTCAACCTCACGACCCTGAGATCATGACCTGAGCCAAAATCAAGAGACACTTAACCGACAGAACCATCCAGGCACCCCAGTTACGGAACACTTTTGATGAGTCTCACAGACAATAGTATTTCTGCTACATATACTTATCTTCTTACTGTTCCGCAAAAGTGTTTGGCAACTCTAGCCCTGTGTCAGTTTTGTTAAGGGTTTTAACAGAGCTTAGCCAAACGTTTAAAGGGGACCACTTCTCAGGACAATAATATAATGTGTTGGTGAGAGAGCCCCAAGGGAAAGGAGAAATCTGAAGAGAATTGAGTCAGGACCACATAATGCAAGGGTATGATCCTTCTTAGCATTCGTCCTTACTAGGTTCAATCCTCATCTTTGCTAAAAACAAAGTAAAACCAAAACCCTAGTGTCTGGTAAACTTTTCGTGGTTTTTCAGCATGGATTTGTTCCAGACTTGAGAGTTCTTTGTTCTCTCTCCTTGGTCCAAAGCCTAGTCTTGAAGAGCTTGTTGCATTTTGGTGCACAGCAAACTTGGATCACTGACAGTGAAACAAATCTACAAATTTTGAAACCCTAGGGCACACTGTGCTAAGCCTGGATACTCACAGGCCACCCTGAGTTTAAAAAGAGCAGAATCGAGAGTAAAAAAAGAAAAGAAAGCCTTAGAGAAAGATCACTGCAGTCCCCAAATCATTTTGCTTTGCTACCTAGTATGGTGTCTAACTCATTGTAGGTATGTAATTAGTATCTGATGGTTGACTGAATGGGTGAATTCCTCTCATATTGCCCAGGCTCCTTGCTTTTGAATCTGCACCCATCCTTTGTTAGTTTGTTCTTGAGGATCTCCAGGAGCTTCTGAAGGACTGCAGAGCTGGTAGCTTCATGGTGTCACATCTAACGATGTCAAATTGCTTGACTTCATATGCCTAGGTTCAGGGAAGATGTAGAAAAGAGCTAAACTAGACAAAAGAGGACAAAAAGAGAGAACAGGCTGCACAACTGAAGTTCCAAAGTATGCATGTGTATACTACCTTTTGTTTTTTAGGAAACATTTCATTCACCTGCTCTAGACAAGTGGCCTGGGTACTAGGGGCCATCTTGTTAGATACCTCCATCTTCCTGGTGCTTTAAATTGGTTGGGAGTTGTACTGAGTAGGACAGTCACACACCTCCTTTTTTTTTTTTAATCAAAAATATGTAGAGAAGATTCTACTCCTCTCTGATTGTGAAGTTATTAGGGACTAGGAGTGAACACAGAGCTGGCGATGGCTAGATTCCCACCACCTGGAGAAAACAGCTAAGCATATGCTGCTGGCATTATTCATAACAGCCAAAAAGTGGAAACAACCCAAATGTCTGTCAACTGATGAATGGGTAAACAGTGTGGTGTCTCCATAAATGGAATATTGTTCAGCCATAAAAAGAAATGAAGTTCTGATACAGGCTATAGCAAGGGCGACCCTCGACAACATCCTAAGTGAAAGAAGTTAGTCGCAAAGGACCACATATTGTATGAATCCATTTACATGAAATACCCAGAAAAGACACATCAATTAAGACCGAAGGTAGATTCATAGTTTTTTAGTGCCGGGGGGTGATGGGGAGGTTGGAAGGAGGGTGATGGCTAAGAGGTACAAGGTCTCTTTTTGAGATAATAAACATATTCTAAAATGTATTATGAAGACGGATGTGCCACTCTGTGAACACACTAAGAGCCATTGAATCATACACGTTAAATGGGTCACTTTCATGCCACATGACTGATATCTCAATACAGCAGTTAGGAGAGAGAGCAGCTGAGGGAGGGAAGGAGAGGGACAGAGAGAGCACCAGAGAAAGGGTAACAAAAACAGAAGCAGAGACGAGAGATGCACACGGAGTTTCCAGATGGTGTTTGAGTCACTGCTTCTAGACTCTGCATATTCCATACTTGCTCTTTCCAAAGTCTGGATGGATGCGCCAATAAAATCCCAAAGCTTTCCTCTCCCTCCTTTCCTTTCCTTTCTTCTTGCTTAAGCTAATTCAGATTGGCTGTCACTTGCCATACAGCCCTCCTGTTAGAAGGAATTCTATTTGGAATTTGGAATTTGGAATTCTATTTGGAATATGGTGGGGATATGCCACCCCATCAGAAGACTGCGATCTTCATGTAGTGTAGAATATGTCCACAGGTCCTTATATATGATGGATGTTCAATGAACATTTATTAAACTTAAAGAAACATTTCCAACTTAAACGATGGAGCTTTCCCATGGGGACTTGAGTCCAAAGATTCTGTCCTTTTAGCTCAAGTTGGTTTGCTTCGATGGCATTCTGTCAAGTTATTTCCAAAACCCTATCTGGGAGATTTTTTCTGGCATTCATAATTCCCCCTGAGAGAAAATTTCAACTTTCACCTGCTCCCTTAAATTTAACTGAGCTGTACTGAAGAACTTGGAGGCTTATTTTTGGGTGTTCTCACACTAAGTGGTGGGCAGAGCTTGGAAAATTAAAGAAATATTCAAACCCAAGCAAATGAAATAATTGCAGGTTAGAGTCAACAGTAGCATGCCCAGAGGCAGCTGTGGCCTCGTTGGCCTGATACAGGTCACGCTTCCGCATGCAAATGCACACACATACCCCCTCACATCCTTGTCTCTCTGCAGAGAGAGAGATTGTGTTGCCAGATATTCCTTTACTATTTCTGGCTTATCAGGAAAGTAAAAAAAAATGCTAATGAATTTTCTATCATACTTACTGAAATATGTGAAAAATACATTTGCATGATGCAGTACAATGGTTATGTTTTAACTCTTTGTGGAAGAATCCTCATTTATACCAGTGGTTCTCACACTTGCACCTGCATCATCATCATCACCTGGGGGGCTTGTAAAAACACAGGTTTGTGGACCCTATTCCCAGAGCCTCCGATTCAGTACCTCTAGGGCAGGCCTGAAAATGTGCATTTCTGCCAAGTCCCCAGGGGATGCTAATGCTGTTGGGCTGGGGACCCCACTTGGAGAGCCACTGAGTATATGGTTAGGTGCTTCATTTTTAAAAACTGATTTTCAACTTAGGACTATATGTCTTATGGGTTAGAACTGTAATATGACCCTGGGACCTGAATGTGAATGTTTCATAGCTCATTTCTGCTTCTTGAAGCCCCAGTTTTAAACTGCACGGTCATTACTTTAGTTTGTGAATGTTCCACTACAAACATGAGTTTCTGTCCAATTGTATGGTTGCCCTTTCCACATGGGTTCATTCCCAACATCATCATAATTCTTCTGGGACAGTTGAAAATGTAAATTCCCAACCGAATAGGGTCTGGCAGAGAAAGAGGAGGAGGTGGGTGGAGAGGCTGTTCTGAACTATCAACTGCACAGCTATCTAAAAATAAGCCTGCTAAGTCAAGAAGACTGGCTTCAAGATGAAAATAGGATGATTAAGAACATTTTGCAGAATTGCATCTGAGGTATAGAAGTCTTCATGTGATATTTCCTTTTTTTGCTCCACTGGGAGAAGAGAAATGTGCTGAAATGCCTAAATGGCAAACTTTGTGTGACTTCAAATAAAATTATGAGAAAGGGCAAGTCAGCACAAGGGACACAGGAATTTCAGTGCTCAGCTTCAGAATGCTTTTGCTAAGCTTACTAAACCCTCTGTAAAGCAGTGTTCTATGCACTAGTAGTATGTAGGGACACATATCAACATTATTTTTTTTAAAGATTTATTTATTTGAGAGAAAGAGCATAGGCAGGGGGAGGAGCAGAGGGAGACGTAGAGAGAATCTCAAGTAGACACCCCGTTAAGCATGGAGCCAGACCTGGGGCTCGATCCTAGGACCCAGAGCTCATGACCTGAACCAAAATCAAGAGCTGGACACTGAACCGACTGAGCCACCCAGATGCCCCACGTATCAACATTTTTACATGCATGTATCTGTGTCTTTTATTAGACCTCTGGGTTTTCCAGAAATTTTTAATGTAATACATACAGTAAATTGCACATATAAGTGTACAGCTTGGATTTTCAGAAATGGAACACACTTATGTACTCAGTACCCTGATAAAGGAGTATGTCCTCAGAGTCCCCACCATGTTATCTCAAGCTACCTCTCCCTTCTAGCGAAACCACAATCCAGTCTGCTGACAGCATATAGATTTTTGCTTTTTTCCCTCTTTAATGTAAATGGAATCACACATTATATTCTTCTATGTCTAGCTTTTTTCATGTTTCTGAGAAAAATCAAGCCCTAACACAATCTTTTTATTCTTTATTATTTTCTAAGATTTCATTTATTTATTTGAGAGAGAGAGAGAGAGAGAGCACGAGTGGGGGGTGGGAGAAGCAGAGGGAGAGGGACAAGCAGACTCTCTGCTGAGCATGGAGCCTGATGTGGGGCTCAATCTCACAATCCTGAGATCACAACCTGAGCTGAAATCAAGAGTTGGACGCTTAACTGACTGAGCCACCCAGGTGCCCCTTAAGCCCTAACACAATCTTTAAAATTTAATTTTGTGATTGAAAAAGTAATACATGTGGTAAAACCAAAAACCAAAAATAAAACAATGCCAGAATCTATAAAATAAAAATAAATAGATATTTGTGTAGTTTGGTGGTAGATAATTCATTCTCATTGGGGTACAGTGTATCCCATTGTGTGGATAGAACATATTTATCCACTCTATTATTAATGAGTGTTTGGGTAATTTCCAGTGGACTATAATGGAGTATAATGAAGAGAATTGCTTTGGACATTCTAGTATATGTCTACTGATGAACATATGTATTAAATTTGTTAATTTATTTTTAAAGATTTTATTTATTTATTTGAGAGAGAGAGCACAAGCTGGGGGGAGGGACAAGCAGACTCCTTGCTAAGCAGGGAGCCCCATGCGGGGCTCTCACCCAGGACCCTGAGATCATGACTTGAGCCGAAGGCAGATGCTTAAGTGACTGAACCACCCAGGTGCCCCCAAACGTATTAAGTTTTATTGGGCTTGGGGAACAGAATGTGAGGTCATAGATCATGCATATATTCAACTTTAGTAGGTATTGGCAAATCTTAATAATTTCTGAAGTGGTTCTCCCTATTTATATTTTAACCAGGAGTATATGAAAGTTATAGTTCCTCCACATCCTCAGAAATACTTGAAATATTCCCATCTTACTTATATTTCACCCACTCCGTGGTTGTATAATATTATCTCATTGTGATTTAAATCCACATTTCATAATAACTAATGAAAATGAATACCTTTTCTTTTTTTTTTTTTGATCCTTTAGACATCTGTCTTGTGGAGTGTCTGCTCAAGTTTTTTGCTCATTTACTATTAATAGGAATTCTCTGTATATGCAGCATATGCCCCATTTGTCAGACATGTGTACTATGACTATCTTCTACTATGTGAGTTTTTTTTTTTTATTTTTATTTTTTTTTAGTTTTTTTTTTTAAATTTTTTATTGTTATGTTAATCACCATATATTACATCATTAGTTTTTGGTGCAGTGTTCCATGATTCATTGTTTGTTCATAACACCCAGTGCTCCATGCAGAACGTGCCCTCCTCAATACCCATCACCAGGCTAACCCATCCCCCTACCCCCCTCCCCTCTAGAACCCTCAGTTTGTTTTTCAGAGTCCAACGTCTCTCATGGTTCGTCTCCCCCTCTGACATACTCCCCTTTTCTTCCTCTCCTGTTATCTTCTTCTTTTTCTTTTTTCTTAAAATATGTTGCGTTATTTGTTTCAGAAGTACAGAACTGTGATTCAACAGTCTTGCACAATTCACAGCGCTCACTGTAGCACATACCCTCCCCAATGTCCATCACCCAGCCACCCCATCCCTCCCACCCCCGACCACTCCAGTAACACTCAGTTTCTTTCCTGAGATTAAGAATTCCTCATATCAGTGAGGTCATGTGATACATGTCTTTCTCTGATTGACTTATTTCACTCAGCATAACACCCTCCAGTTCCATCCACGTCGTTGCAAATGGCAAGATCTCATTCCTTTTGATGGCTGCATAATATTCCATTGTGTATATATACCACTTCTTCTTTATCCATTCATCTGTCGATGGGCATCTTGGCTCTTTCCACAGTTTGGCTATGGTGGACATTGCTGCTATAAACATTGGGGTACACGTACCCCTTCGGGTCCCTACATTTGTATCTTTGTGGTAAATACCCAGTAGTGCAATTGCTAGATCGAACGGTAGCTCTAATTTCAACTGTTTGAGGAACCTCCATACTGTTTTCCAGAGGGGTTGCACCAGCTTGCATTCCCACCAACAGTGTAGGAGGGTTCCCCTTTCTCCACATCCCCGCCAACATCTGTCGTTCCCTGACTTGTTAATTTTAGCCATTCTGACGGGTGTGAGGTGGTATCTCATTGAGATTTTGATTTGGATTTCCCTGATGCCGAGCGATGTTGAGCACTTTTTCATGTGCCTGTTGGCCATTTGGATGTCTTCTTTGGAAAAATGTCTGTTCATGTCTTCTGCCCATTTCTTGATTGGATGATTTGTTCTTTGGGTGTTGAGTTTGATAAGTTCTTTATAGATTTTGGATACTAGCCCTTTATCTGATATGTCATTTGCAAATATTTTCTCCCATTCTGTCGGTTGTCTTTTGGTTTTCTGGACTGTTTCTTTTGCTGTGCAAAAGCTTTTTATCTTGATGAAATCCCAATAGTTCATTTTTGCCCTGGCTTCCCGTGCCTTTGGCGATGTTTCTAGGAAGAAGTTGCTGCGGCTAAGGTCGAAAAGGTTGCTACCTGTGTTCTCCTTTAGGATTTGGATGGACTCCTGTCTCACGTTTAGGTCTTTCAACCATTTGGAGTCTATTTTTGTGTGTGGTGTAAGGAAATGGTCCAGTTTCATTCTTCTGCATGTGGCTGTCCAATTTTCCCAACACCATTTGTTGAAGAGACTGTCTCTTTTCCATTGGACATTCTTTCCTGCTTTGTCAAAGATAAGTTGACCATAGAGTTGAGGGTCCATTTCTGGGCTCTCGATTCTGTTCCATTGATCGATGTGTCTGTTTTTGTGCCAGTACCATACTGTCTTGATGATGACAGCTTTGTAATAGAGCTGGAAGTCCGGAATTGTGATGCCGCCAGCTTTGCTTTTCTTTTTCAGTATTCCTCTGGCTATTCTGGGTCTCTTCTGGTTCCATACAAATTTTAGGATTATTTGTTCCATTTCTTTGAAAAAAGTGGATGGTATTTTGATGGGGATTGCATTGAATGTGTAGATTGCTCTAGGTGGCATTGACATCTTCACAATGTTGATTCTCCCAATCCATGAGCATGGAACGTTTTTCCATTTCTTTGTGTCTTCTTCAATTTCTTTCATGAGTATTTTATAGTTTTCTGAGTACAGATCCTTTGCCTCTTTGGTTAGATTTATTCCTAGGTATCTAATGGTTTTGGGTGCAATTGTAAATGGGATCGACTCCTTGATTTGTCTCTCTTCTGTCTTGTTGTTGGTGTATAGGAATGCCACTGATTTCTGTGCATTGATTTTATATCCTGCTACTTTACTGAATTCCTGTATGAGTTCTAGCAGTTTTGGGGTGAGTCTTTTGGGTTTTCCACATACAGTATCATATCATCTGCAAAGAGTGAGAGTTTGACTTCCTCTTTGCCGATTTGGATGCCTTTGATTTCTTTTTGTTGTCTAATTGCTGTGGCTAGGACTTCTAATACTATGTTGAATAGCAGTGGTGATAGTGGACATCCCTGCCGCGTTCCTGACCTTAGGGGAAAAGCTCTCAGCCTTTCCCCATTGAGAATGATATTCGCTGTAGGTTTTTCATAGACGGCTTTTATGATATTGAGGTATGTACCCTCTATCCCTATACTCTGAAGAGTTTTGATCAAGAAAGGATGCTGTACTTTGTCAAATGCTTTTTCTGCATCTATTGAGAGGATCTTATGATTCTTGTTCTTTCTTTTGTTAATGTATTGTATCACGTTGATTGATTTGCGGATGTTGAACCAGCCTTGCAGCCCAGGGATAAATCCCACTTGGTCCTGGTGAATAATCCTTTTAATGTACTGTTGGATCCTATTGGCTAGTATTTTGGTGAGAATTTTTGCATCCATGTTCATCAAGGATATTGGTCTGTAATTCTCTTTTTTGATGGGGTCTTTGTCTGGTTTTGGGATCAAGGTAATGCTGGCCTCATAAAATGAGTTTGGAAGTTTCCCTTCCATTTCTATTTTTTGGAACAGTTTCAGGAGAATAGGTATTAATTCTTCTTGAAATGTCTGATAGAATTCCCCTGGGAAGCCATCTGGCCCTGGGCTTTTGTTTCTTGGGAGATTTTTGATGACTGTTTCAATTTCCTTAGTGGTTATAGGTCTGTTCAGGTTTTCTATTTCTTCCTGGTTCAGTTTTGGTAGTTGATACATCTCTAGGAATGCACCCATTTCTTCCAGGTTATCTAATTTGCTGGCATAGAGTTGCTCATAATATGTTCTTATAATTGTTTGTATTTCTTTGGTGTTGGTTGTGATCTCTCCTCTTTCATTCATGATTTTGTTGATTTGGGTCATTTCTCTTTTCTTTTTGATCAGTCTGGCCAGGGGTTTATCAATCTTGTTAATTCTTTCAAAGAACCAGCTCCTAGTTTCGTTGATCTGTTCTACTGTTCTTTTGGTTTCTAGTTCATTGATTTCTGCTCTGATCTTTATGATTTCTCTTCTCCTGCTGGGTTTAGGCTTTCTTTGCTGTTCTTTCTCCAGCTCCTTTAGGTGTAGGGTTAGGTTGTGTATTTGAGACCTTTCTTGTTTCTTGAGAAAGGCTTGTATTGCTATATACTTTCCTCTCAGGACTGCCTTTGCTGTATCCCAAAGATTTTGGACAGTTGTGTTTTCATTTTCATTGGTTTCCATGAATTTTTTTAATTCTTCTTTAATTTCTTGGTTGACCCATTCATTCTTTAGTAGGATGCTCTTTAGCCTCCATGTATTTGAGTTCTTTCTGACTTTCCTCTTGTGGTTGAGTTCTAGTTTCAAAGCATTGTGGTCTGAAAATATGCAGGGAATGATCCCAATCTTTTGGTAGCAGTTGAGACCTGATTTGTGACCTAGGATGTGATCAATTCTGGAGAATGTTCCATGGGCACTAGAGAAGAATGTGTATTCCGTTGCTTTGGGATGGAATGTTCTGAATATGTCTGTGAAGTCCATTTGTTCCAGTGTGTCATTTAAAGTCTTTATTTCCTTGTTGATCTTTTGCTTAGATGATCTGTCCATTTCAGTCAGAGGGGTGTTAAAGTCCCCCACTATTATTGTATTGTTATCAATGTGTTTCTTTGCTTTTGTTATTAATTGCCTTATATAATTGGCTGCTCCCATGTTCGGGGCATAGATATTTACAATTGTTAGATCTTCTTGTTGGATAGACCCTTTAAGTAGGATATAGTGTCCTTCCTCATCTCTTATTACAGTCTTTGTTTTAAAATCTAGTTTGTCTGATATAAGGATTGCCACCCCAGCTTTCTTTTGGTGTCCATTAGCATGGTAAATGGTTTTCCACCCCCTCACTTTCAATCTGGGGGTGTCTTCGGGTCTAAAATGAGTCTCTTGCAGACAGCATATGGATGGGTCTTGTTTTTTAATCCAATCTGATAGCCTGTGTCTTTTGATTGGGGCATTTAGCCCATTTACATTCAGGGTAACTATTGAAAGGTATGAATTTAGTGCCATTGTATTACCTGTGACTGTTAACTGTCTGTTGTCTGTGTTCGTTTCTGCTCTTTGCTGCTTTTAGGTTCTCTCTTTGCTTAGAGGACCCCTCTCAATATTTCTTGGAGGGCTGGTTTCGTGTTTGCAAATTCCTTTAGTTTTTGTTTGTTCTGGAAGCTTTTTATCTCTCCTTCTATTTTCAATGATAGCCTAGCTGGATATAGTATTCTTGGCTGCATATTTTTCTCGTTTAGTGCTCTGAAGATATCTTGCCAGTCCTTTCTGGCCTGCCAGGTCTCTGTGGATAGGTCTGTTGCCAATCTAATGTTTCTACCATTGTAGGTTACATATCTCTTCTCCCGAGCTGCTTTCAGGATTTTCTCTTTGTCTCTGAGACTCGTAAGTTTTACTATTAGATGTCGGGGTGTTGACCTATTATTATTGATTTTGAGAGGGGTTCTCTGTGCCTCCTGGATTTTAATGCCTGTTTCCTTCCTCACATTAGGGAAGTTCTCTGCTATAATTTGCTCCAATATACCTTCTGCCCCTCTCTCTCTCTCTTCTTCTTCTGGGATCCCAATTATTCTAATGTTGTTTCGTCTTATCATATCACTTATCTCTCGAATTCTGCCCTCGTGATCCTGTAGTTGTTTCTCTCTCTTTTTCTCAGCCTCTTTATTTTCCATCATTTGGTCTTCTATATTGCTGATTCTCTCTTCTGCCTCATTTATCCTAGCATTTAGTGCCCCCATTTTTGATTGCACCTCATCAATAGCCTTTTTGATTTCGATTTGGTTAGATTTTAGTTCTTTTATTTCTCCAGAAAGGGTTTCTGTAATAACTTCCACGCTTTTTTCAAGCCCAGCTAGTATCTTTAAAGTCATGATTCTGAACTCTAGGTCCGACATCGTACTAATGTCCGTATTGAGTAGGTCCCTGGCTGACGGTACTACCTCTTGTTCTTTTTGCTGAGGTGATTTCTTTCGTCTTGTCATTTTGTCCAGAGGAGAATAGACGAATGAGAGAACAAAATGCTAACAGGTTTACAACGTCCCCAGCAAATATACTGTATAGAAATCAGAAAAGACCTGAAACCAGTGGAAAAGAAAGGGAAAGAAAGAAAAAAGAAAGAGAAAAAGAAAAAAAAAAAGATAAAAACAAAAACAAAACAATACAAGAAAGGCAGAATATGATCAAATATGATCAGGCTAGTGCATAGATCAGTGCCACACACTAGATTTTGGGTGTATTTTGGTCTGTTAGAAAAAAGTGCCTCCTAAAATTTTAAAGGAAGAAAGACATATATGTACAAAATAAGGGTTGATACAATGAAGGGATGGAAGATGACTGTAAAGATGAAAATTATAAAAGATTTTATAAAAGGACTTGGTAAGAGAAGTTGTTTGAAAAAAGAAAGAAGATTTAAGAAAAAAAAAAAAAGGAAAAAGGGAGAGAATGTGATCAGGCAGGAGACTAGAACAAAGCCATACACTAGTGATTTAGGGTATATTTTGATCTGTTAGAAGAAACTGTACCTCAAAATTTTAAAGAGAGAACAACTTATATATATATGCCAAAAATAAGGGTAACTGCTATGAAGGGATAAAATATGACTCTAAAAATGAAAAATAAAAAATGTTTTTTTTTTAAAAAAGGGATTTATAAGATGTTGTTTGAAAAAGGGAAAAAGAAAAATAAAAAAAAAACAGTCAACAAAAATTAACTTTGATGAAATAATGAATCATGGTTAAAAAAAAAAAAAAAAAAGCCATGAATCTATGTGCAGTATTCCCCTAGCGCTGGAGTTCTCCTATTCTCCTTGATCGATCAACTTGGTCTTGGCTTGCTGGCTGTTTGTGTTGATCTTCTGGGGGAGGGGCCTGTTGCTGTGGTTTCCAAATGTCTTTGCCGGAGGCGGAATTGCCCCGCCCTTGTCGGTCTGGGCTGAGGAAGCTGCTCCGGTTTGCTCTCAGGAGCTTTTGTTCCCTGCAAGCTCTCCGTACAGCTTTGGAGGACCAGGGCAGAAATGGTGGCCTCCCAATCTCCACTCGGAAGAGCTGAGAACTCGGGGCCCCGCTCCTCAGTGTGCCCCCAGAGAAAAGCAGTCACTTCCGTGTCCCCGGTCTCCGGCCGCACTCCGTGCTCACCCGGCCTGTGACCGAGCGTCGCTATCTCTGGCACCCGACCCCGTGTGGAGTCTCCAAACCCAGCAGATCCCTGCAGTGCGCTCCCGCGCCGCTCCTCCCCGGGAAGGAAGGGGAGTCTCCCCGGATCTGCTGCTTGTTGGGTCCCTGCTGGGGGAGCCGTGCCCCGACTGGGCCACAGATCACAGTTTATGGCAACCCCGAGCTGGGAGCCCGCGACTCTGCTCCGTATCTGCAGCCGGCTTCCCTGCTCCGATACCTGGGAGCTCTGCCGCACTCAGGCACCCCCGGTCTCTCTGTGACCCCAAGGGTCCTGAGACCACACTGTCCCGGGAGGATTCCACCCCCCGCTTAGCCACTGCAGCGACGTCCCTCCGCTGAGCCAACTTCTAAAAGTTCCGATTCTGTGCTCCGCGGCTCTAGCACTTGCCAGAAGCGGCCGGCGGAGGCCCCCTCCCCCGCCGTCTATCCTCCCGAGTATCGCCTCGGATTCACTTCTCCGCACGCCCTACCTTCCAGTAAGTGGTCGCTTCTCTGTTCAGAGAGTTGTTGCTACTCTCCTCTTTGATCTCCTGTTGAGTTCGTAGGTGTTCAGAATGGTTTGATCCCTATTCAGCTGAATTCCTGAGACCAGACGAAATCTAGGTCTCCTACTCCTCCGCCATCTTGCTCCGCCTCTTATGTGAGTTTCTTTTTCACTCTCTTTGGTGTCTTTTGATTATCATTTTTTAATTTTATAATTGTCCCTTTTTATGACCTGCTTTAGAAAGTTTTGCTTATTGCAAGGTCACAAAGGTGTTTTCCTCTGAAAGTTTTATTATTGTACCTTTCATTCTAAAATCTGCAATCTATCTGGAATTGATTTTTGTCTATGATATGATATAAGGGTCAAAGTTCATTTTTTTCTTAATGGCTATACAGCACCACTTGTTAAAAAACTCATCTCTTGGGATATCTGGTTAAGCGGCTGCCTTCGCCCCAGGTCATGATCCCAGCGTCCTGGGATCAAGTCCCACATCAAGCTCCTTGCTCAGCAGGGAGCCTGCTTCTCCCTCTCTGTCAAATAAATAAAATCTTAAAAAAAAAAACAAAAAAAACCCTCATCTCTCCTTTATCGGTGTGTCTTACAGACCTTCTTTTGAATATTCTTTCAAATATTTATTCACGGTGATTCTTGGACTCTTTCCTCCTCTGTATTTTCACAAGCACAATTCCTCACTATGGCCTCTTTGCCACAAATAACCTAACTGGCATCTCTGTTCCCATGACCTGGCCACACTCTATTCTCCTCTCAATTTCTAGATCAATGATCTTAAATAATATTTGCATCACATTCAATTAATCAAGAGGTATATTAATTTCTTGTTACTGCTATAACCAATTGCCACAAACTTAGTGGCTTAAAACAATAGAAATTTCTTCTCTCACCGTTGAGGTCAGAGGTCTACAATCAGTCTCAATGGGCAGCATCAAGGTGTCATGGGGCCATGCTCTCTCTGGAGGCTTTAAGGGAGAATATATGCCTTGCCTCTTCCAGCTTTTGGTGGCTGCCAACATTTCTTGGCTTGTGGCTGCATCAATGCAGTCAGTCTTTGAGTTCTTTAAATCTCTCAGATATTAGTACCTGATTTTTTTTTTTTTTTTGTGGAGGAGCTATTTTTCAGCCTACCACAAATAAGAGGTTCTGAGCAAGCTCTAGTATATTTTAAAATTGTTATTTAATTTTGTTATTGAAAAAATGTTACATGTGGTAAAAATCAATCAACCAATCAGTCAACCTAAAAATTCACACAATGTCAAACAATATAAAGGAAAAAGTGATTCTTTCACCCAACCCCAGCTTAATTCTCGTCTCTTTTCTCAGAGGCAATAGCTATCCTTAGTTTTATGCATATGCTTCTGTAAGTGTTCTGTGCATATGCAAGCATGTATACATGTGTATATTTATGCATTCGACTAGTTTTCAATTTATGGACATTTAATTTGCTTGCAGTCTTTTGTTATTATAGACAATGCAATGGAAGTCTTTGTATGTATAGTCTTAAGCAATTTGCTTCTATAGGATGAATTCCTGGAGATGCAATTACTGGCTCATAGAGTATATGTCTTAGTCTGTTTGGGCTGCATAACAGCAGAAAAGTATTTCTCACAGTTCTGGAGGCTGGAAGTCTGAGGTGATGATGGTCTGATTCTGGTGAGGGCCTTCTTCCAGGTTGTAGACCACTGACTTCTTACTGTATCCTCATATGGTGGAGAGCACAGAAGACCTGGGCTGCTGCTTGAAAAGCAGGCTCCTGGCTTCACCACCCCTAAACTTTGTTCTGAGTCTGGAGCAGGGGCTCAGAAACTGGCATTTTGTTTTGAGGCAGGTAGTTTGAGGACGATGGTTTTAAAAATAGTGGTTCACAATTTACAGGTAAATGGTTTTGGAAGCAATTGACACTTGAACCGGGGTTTAATGGGAGAGAGAGGAGACAGAGAGAAAGAGAGGGAGGGAGAGAGAGAGAGAGAAAAAGGAAAGGGTACAGGGCCTTCATTGTGTGAGAAAAAGCCTGGAAGTAGGAATTGAGATGCCATTTGGGGGGCAAAAAGAGTATTCAGTTTGGCTGGTGTACAGAGTAGTACTGGGAAGAGAGATTAGAGAGGCAGGTCAGGGCTGGATCAGGCAAGACAAGAGCCGGCCCTGCCCGCATCAGGGCACCCTGGCATCTGAACTTCTCTGTACAGATCACAGTGAGGGTGGCATATTTATTATTTAGATGTGAATTCTGACACACTGCAACTCCAGCACATACACGTGTTCACATCTGCTTGCTCAGAAAAGCCTGTGTCCCTATCAGTACCAGTCACCTCCATAGGCTGTTCCTGTCCACTTCATTTCTCCTACATCCAGACTCCCAGGCTGCTCACAAGGCAGATTTTCTGTCTTTCTTATGTGGAGTCTGGTCAGAGCAGACTAAAGCCCAGAAGGCACTTGGCTTAAATTCCAGGCTAAGGAGTGGTAGCTGGAAAGGGGTTATTTATATATTCCTCAGCTTGGAATAGTAAAACATTTTAAAAGGTATGGTGTTTAATCATGTCTGAGCCTGAGGAATGTGGAGCCCCTGTGAGGAATTCTGCTTTATGAGGATAAAAATAAGAAATTGGTAGCTTTTCCTGTCCAGTTTTGCAAAGTGTTCTTCTTGAATCTCTTGCCTTCTCAGTCACACTCTATTTTCCTACTGTCTAGTTTGTGTTCTGAAATATTGTGCTTAAGACTAATATCCATTTAACCAAGATTTTCAGTACTCAACCTTGAATCCTTTTACCGTTTCATGCAGTTCTGCCCTGCATGTATCCTATGCAGAGAGAATAAATGTACATTTACTCCTCAAAATGAATTACTCAATAGTATTTATGTATCAGGTAATTATCATTTTCAAACACTTAGGATTTCCTTTTCATTTTCCATGGTCAGTCTTTTGAGAGGAAGGTGGCTTTTTTGATTCTCAGATTAAAGGGATAAAGTCCACCAACAAAAGGTGCTGAAAAGTAAGATGGGTGAATTCTTTTTACAGGAGACCATGCTTATCATTTTGTCACATTCTTAGCTTCTCCTTACCCAGTGTCTGAGAATTTGAGACTTGAACCTGATCCTCTCAAATTGCAGGGCAATATATAGCAGTGACATCATCTGAAGATCTTTCTATTAAGGAATTACTATTTATAAACAAAGACAATCCCTACCTTAAAAAAATAGTATTATTTAGTATGTAAACTTTTGGAATCGAATTTCAAGACATTATAGGTCCAGGTACCATGTCAAACAGGTTTAACCTTAGACACATAGGAATGCACAATCACTTTGAAAGGTTATACTCTAAATGACAGGCCTCTCCACTTGAGCTGTGTCTGACACCAGAGTCAATGGGAGAAAAGATTAAGATCATTGTCATGGTCATAAATTACACTGTGTCTCATTCCTCTCCCAAATACAGCAAAGCATCTAATTCCTTGTAAATGAAACACTGCCTCCATAGAAAATAAGGGACAGGTGTATTGTCAATTAACTGAATAGTTAATTTCCTTCTTTTAGAAATAAAAATTTTTATTTTTGGACTGGTTGAAAACATTACTGAGTCCTCCACTGGTTTCCTCATGTTTTTATGGGCTGTCGTATTCAACCTTATTTTTGGTTACAAAATTCGCAGCCTAACTTCCATCGTGAGAAAAGAGAGACATGATATGGAGAAATCATAAAAGAAGAATGATATTCAAGGCCCAGGAATAATTCTTTTGCTATATTCAGCATTAACACTTTAGTAAAATATAGTTTCCATGGTAACATGAAACACAAAAAATAAATGAAGTGTTGGACAACTTAGCCCATAAGGCTATGTCAGGGAAGTTTTAAAAATGGTAAAAAACTGAGAGCTTTTCCACTAAGATCACAAACAAAACAAGGATGTCCAGTCTCACCATAGCAATCAGCCATAGCAATCAGACAAGAAAAAGAAATAAAGGCATCCAAATTGGTAAGGAAGAAGTAAAACTTTGTTTGCAGATGACATGATACTATATGTAGAAAACCCTAAGGACTCCACTAAAAAAACTACTAGAAGTGGTAAATGAATTCAGTAAAGTCACAAAATACAAAATCATCACACAGAAATCTGTTGCATTTCTATACACAAATTATGAAATAGCAGAAAGAGAAATTAAAAAAAAATCCCATTTACAATTGCACCAAAAAGTGATAAACTTAACAATAACAATATATATGTACATATACATATTTAATATATATCTATTAAATAGACAATTGTGGAGTATTAGAAAGAAAACGCTGAAGGGTATTTAGAGATTTTTTTTTTAGTTCAACCACTTATTCCTACCACCATCATTTTACAGATAAGGAAACAGAAATACAGAAAGGTTAAATTCATCCCCATGTCTACCTAACTAAGTAGTGGTGGAGCTGCAGCTAGAGCCCAGGTCTTCTGACTTCCAATCTAATGCAGTTCCACTAAGGTAAAAGGGGTGATTTGATGTCAGAGGTCTCTGGATGAATCTATCCATGTGATTATTCCTATTCCCTCAGCTACTGCCTTACACTTCTTTAGAGTAGGAAACTCAACTTTCCTATGTCATCCTCCACTATGTGAAGCAAATGACATGAATTTCTGTTGAATGTATGATGTGCAGATCATTCTCAGTGATTGTAGAAGATGAAAAGAGAGAGATTTTGTTTAGCATCAAGGAATCCTTGATTTAGAAAGACTGATGTGGTTGGAGGGTCTCTAGACTCAGGAGTACTGAAAAGAAAATAAAAACTTATCTCTTCTAGGTTAGCTGGACATTCATTTCCTGAAGCTAAATGTTAAGATATGACTTCTTAAAGTTCTCTATAGATCGAGAATATTGCTGGAGGATTCCAGTCCTACTTCTGCCTCATTCTTCGTCTCTCTCTAAACCAAACCAAAGCTCTTAAATGGATTCCTTAGGTTCTATTATAGACTGAATTCATATGTTGAAACCCTAACATCCAGTGTGACTGTGTTCTGAGAACGAGCCTTTAAGGGGGTAATTAAGTTTGAATGAGGTCATAAAGGGGTATGATATGACTGATACCTTTATAAGCAGAGAAAGAAATACCAGAGAGTTCTGTCTGTGCATGAAGAGAGAGAAGAACAAGTGAGGGGATAAGGTAAGAAGACAGCTGTCTACAGATCCGGAAGAGAAGTCTTACCAGAAACCCACCCTGTGGGGCGCCTGGGTGGCTCAGTCGTTAAGCGTCTGCCTTCGGCTCAGGTCATGATCCCAGGGTCCTGGGATCGAGTCCCACATCAGGCTCCCTGCTCAGCGGGAAGCCTGCTTCTCCCTCTCCCACTCCCTCTGCTTGTGTCCCCTCTCTCGCTGTGTCTCTCTCTGTCAAATAAATAAGTAAAATCTTAAAAAAAAAAAAAAGAAACCTACCCTGATAGCACTTTGATCTTGGACCTACAGCCTAGAGAACTGTGAGAAAATAAATGTGTGTTGTTTAAACAACCCAGTCTGTGGTATTTTGTTCGCATTCCAAGCAAACCAATACAGATTTCAGTGCAGTGAAGTGGGGTGCTGCTGTAACAAATACATAAAAATGTGGCTGTGGCTTTGAAACTGGGTCATGGGTAGAGCCTGGAAGGGCTTTGAAGAGCATGCTAGAGAAAGCCTAGATGGCCCTGAAGGACAGTTGGTAGAAATACGGATGTTAAAACCGGTTCTGGTGAAGGTTCAGAAAGAAAAGAGAAGAGCCAGAGAGAAAGCTTCCATTGTCTCAGGGAATACATATATCATCATGAACAGAATGGGGTAGAAATATGAGCATTAACGGTGATTCTGGTGAGATCTCAGCGGAAATGAAGAATTTGTTATTGGTCTCTGGAGGAAAGGTGATTCTTGTTGTGATGTGGCTAAGAACTTGGTTGACGGGTGTTCTCATGTTCTGTGGAAGGCAGAGCTGGTGAGTGATGAAATTAGATATTTAGCTGAGGGGATTTCTAAGCAAATGTTTGAAAGTACGGCCTGGTCTCTATTGTTTATGGTAAAATGAGAAAGGAGAGAGATAAACTGCAGAAACTCTTAGGCCACAATGCCACCAGAACTTGAAAATTTGGAAAATTCTCAGCCTATCCATGTTACAAAAAAAAAAAAAAGAGCAAGCACGTTCTGGAGAGAACACTGAAGGTGTGGCTGGAAGTCACTTTCCCATAAAGAGATTAATCATGATTTTAATCAGCCACCTCAGCAGAAGCCAGGCATAGGGATAGGATAAGAGACACTGCCAGTTTGAACAAAAGGAGAGGGAGACAGGATGAAACAAAGGAAAGCTTCCAGACTTCTGGAAATCTACAGGACAGGAGAGTAGAGTGATCTAGCGGCAAACAGTCTGTACCCTTCAAGAAAAGGCAAGAATGACACCAATGAGGATTGGGAGATCAGCAGAGCCGCCATGCCTACTACGGGCCTGGAGTGTACAGGTGGTTGTGGGGGGCAAAGCTGTCTCCTTCCTGGTTTCAGAGGGTGGGGCCACCCTCTCTCTGTGGCCAAGGCTACCACCCCTCAGTGTGCTGCAGGGGTAGGGCACTGCAAAGATGGCGGTGGGGGGGGGGATGCCATCCAGGGCTGTGGAAATGATGCTGCCCCCTGCCCCAAATGCCACCACCATGGGCCCAGAAGGCAGAGCATTGAGCCAAGGAGGATTAGTCCTGGGCCTTAAGTTCTAATGGAATTTGCCTTGCTAAGTTTTGAATTTGCTTGCAACCTGTCACCCCTTTCTTCTTCAGATTTCTTCCTTTTGGAATGAGAGTATCTATCTTATGCCCATCCACTATATTTTGAAAGCATAAACTGGTTTGATTTCACAGGGTCAGAGCTGGAGAGGAATTTTGCCTCAGGGTGAATTGTCCCTCAGGTTTCACTCACATCTGAGTTAGATGACATGTAGTAAGAACTGACTTGGAAGCGAAGCTGGAGTGGGTTAAGTCTTTTGGGGCTGTTTGGTGAATGATGGGGTGAATGCATTCCTATGAGAAGGACATGAATTTGTGGGGGGAGAGGGGTTGCTAGACAGATTAGGTTATGAGCTGCCTTGTGCTCCCCCCCCCCAAATTTTACTGTATTTGGAGATAGGGCCTATAAGGAGGTTTTAAGATGAAGTGAGGTTGTAAGGGGGGGGGAGGCTCAATCTGAGAGGACATTAATCCTTTCAAGAAGAGGAAGAGATACTAGGGAGCTCTCTTTGCATGCACACACAGAGAAAGGCCGCATGAGGACATAGTGGGAAGGTGGCCATCTGCTAGCCAGCAAGAGAAGACTCAGCAGAAACTAACCCTAACTGCGCTATGGGAGTGAACTTCCAGCCTCCAGAGCTGTGAGAAAAGAGAAAAATTCTGTTATTGAAGCTACCCAGCCTGTGGTATTTTGTTATGACAGCCCTAATACAGATCCAACTAATACGGATCCATTCCAACTTCTGCCTCCTCCCCTTGTTCATGGCTATCTTCTATTCTCGAGATTGATGACACTTTCTTCTATCTTTCCAAACTATATTTTATATGTTCCTTTTTTTGGGGTCAAATTCATAAGCTGATTTCCAAATATCAGTGACTGTGAATATTTTTTCCCCTTGTGACTTATTCTTTAACAACATCATATATTGTAAATGTTGTATACCTTAAAATTTTTTTAAACTGACACACAGTAAAATTGACTTTGTGCATCAAATTGGAAAAAAATAAATGGTTCCAAATACACAGAGAGAGCCTGATGCAATAAACAGACAAGAACTCAAGAGTTCTCACCAACCACAACTTTGGATATTTATATGGTATTTTTATAAGTTCACAATTTCCATTGTCTTTAATATACAAGACACATAAAACAAATATAATTTAGACAAATTAGACGGAATTCTGGAGTTAATCACTGAAAAGTTTAAATTAAATTAAACGTCATTATTGTGAAGTCCAAAGAAAATTTAGTAATAGCTAATAATATTATAAGCCAGAGGGACTGATCAGAGCTGCTTTTATTTATTTTATTTTTTAAAAGATTTTATTTGTTTATTTGACAGAGAGAGACACAGCAAGAGAGGGAACACAAGCCGGGGGAGTGGGAGAAGGAGAAGCAGGCTTCCTGCAGAGTAGGGAGCCCGATGCGGGGCTCGATCCCAGGACCCTGGGATCATGACCTGAGCCGAAGGCAGACGCTTAACGACTGAGCCACCCGGGCACCCCCAGAGCTGCTTTTAAAAATGAGGAGATGTGGGGGCACCTGGGTGGCTCCGTCAGTTAAGCGTCTGCCTTCAGCTCAGGTCATGATCTCAGGGTCCTGGGATCGAGCCCCACGTTGGGCTCCCCGCCCAGCACGGAGTATGCTTTGCCCTCTCCCTCTGTCTCTCCCCCTCAACTTGTGCTCTCTCTTTCAAAAAAATAAATAAAATCTTTAAAGAAATAAAATGAAGAGGAAAGACCTCAGTGTGAGACGGGAATGCATCAAAATCCTAGAGGAGAGCACGGGCAGTAACGTCTTCAACATGGGCCACAGCAACTTCTTTCAAGATACATCTCCAAAGGCTAGTGAAACAAAAGCAAAAATGAACTTTTGGGACTTCATCAAGATAAAAAGCTTCTGCACAGCAAAGGAAACAGTCAACAAAACGAAGAGGCAACCCACAGAATGGGAGAAGATATTTGCAAATGACACTACAGACAAAGGGCTGATATCCAAGATCTATAAAGAACTTCTCAAACTCAACACCCCAAAAAACAAATAATCAAGTCAAAAAATGGGCAGAAGACATGAACAGACACTTCTCCAAAGAAGACATACAAATGGCTAACAGACACATGAAAAAATGTTCATCATCATTAGCCATCAGGGAAATTCAAATCAAAACCACATTGAGATACCACCTTACACAAGTTAGAATGGCAAAAATTGACAAGGCAAGAAACAACAAATGTTGGAGAGGTTGTGGAGAAAGGGGAACCCTCTTACACTGTTGGTGGGAATGCAAGTTGGTACAGCCACTTTGGAAAAGAGTGTGAGGTGCCTCAAAAAATTAAAAATAGAGCTACCCTATGACCCAGCAATTGCACTCCTGGGTATTTACCCCAAAGACACAGATGTAGTGAAAAGAAGGGCCATATGCACCCCAGTGTTCATAGCAGCGATGTCCACAATAGCCAAACTGTGGAAAGAGCCGAGATGCCCTTCATCTGATGAATGACTAAAGAAGATGTGGTCCATATATACAACGGAATATCACTCAGCCATCAGAAAGGATGAATACCCAACTTTTCCATCAACATGGATGGGACTGGAGGAGATTATGCTACGTGAAATAAGTCAAGCAGAGAAAGTCAATTATCATGGTTTCACTTATTTGTGGAACAGAAGGAATAGCAGGGAGGACATTAGGAGAAGGAAGGGAGAAATGAAGGGGGGGGATGAGAGGGGGAGACGAACCATGAGAGACTACGGACTCTGAGAAACAAACTGAGTGTTCTGGGGGGGGTGGGGGGATGGGTTACCCGGTGATGGGTATTAAGGAAGACACGTTCTGCGTGGAGCACTGGGTGTTATATGAAAACAATGAATCGTGGATCACTATCAAAAACTAATGATGTATTGTATGGTGACTAACATAACATAATAAAATTAAATTAAATTAAAAAAATAAAATAAAATGAAGAGATGTGAATTATTATAATTGGAATTTAGACATATATATTTATATAGAAGGAAAACCCTCAACAACAATTTGTTTTCAGAGGTAGGAAACTAATGACCCAGCTGTCACAGTTTTATAGTTTAGTTGATATTTAGTTTGTGAGGGTTACCAGAACAAAGTACCACAGAAGGGCTGGCTTCAACAACAGCAAATTATCTTTCCACAGTTCTCGAGGCTAGAAGTCTGAGATCAAATGTCCGCAGGTTTGTTCTCTTTCTGAGGCCTCTCTGCTTGGTTTGTGGTTGGCTGTCTTCTCCCTTTGTCTTCACACAGTTTTCCTCTGGCCTGTGTCTGTGTCCTAATCTCTTCTTACAAGAACATCAGTCATATTGGATCAGGGCCCACCTGTATGACCTCATTTTACCTTAAATACCTTTAAAGGTCGTATTTCCAAACAGTCACATTCTTAGGTATTGGCGGTTTGGGCTTCAACATATGAATTTGGGGGGTGGGCATAATTCAGGCCGTTAACAGTAGGCACTTCTTCATTAGCTCATCCACCATCAAAACCATGCTCAGAGGGGAGTTGGGTCTTTCATATTCCCAACATGCAGAAGTGGTTTGCAAACCAGATCTGGTAACTATAAATTCTGTATCATAACATCTCTAAACTTTAATTTATATTAATGTGTAATAATAAAATATGACATATATAGTAATATAAAAAATTAATTGGTTAAAGATGTCCAAATTTTCTGGAAGATTCAAGGGTAAACTGCAGTTCAGCCCAATGATCACATATTCCAAAGGAATTTTGTTGTGATTTTGGGGCACCTGGGTACATGTATTTAGTTTTCTGTTTTGTATATGCCGAGAGGGAATATGATACTTGAGAATTCATGCTCTTCTATCTAAGATCACTAAGGTCTCATTACTGCCTGAAAAGGTAAAGCAACTAAGTTTCTAATTTGCTCTCAAGGAGATCCTTAAGCACAGGGTAAAAGAGAATCAAAGCTTTTCTCTTTGGATCAACTCTCAGATGGAGTCAGGAAGTATTTTAGTAAACTGCTATAGTACAACTTCTAAAGGAGATAGTGTGGTGCAGTGGAGAATTATACACACATATGTCATATATGTGTATGTGTGTATATATGTAGATGTACACACGTACATATACATGCAGCTCTATATACATATATATAAACACATAATATACAAAACATACACCATTCTCAGCATTACAAAAATTTCCTGCCTTCTAACAACAACTATATGAAAAAATATTTTTGCAATATTCCTAACCTGGAGGTACAGTCATTCATTACGTGTTGTGGGAAATTAAGATGATTCTCCAATAAATTGAAAATTGCACACAAACTCTCTCTCTCTGCGCTCAGGGTTTGTAAGACAGTCAGGATTTATAAGACATTTGCTATCTTGTGCAGAAAACAACAGGTTGGACAATGGCCATTTTCCACTATTTTTGCCAATGCAGGTCAACAGAGAAAGCGAATGGAATAACCTGAGCAAACACTGAGTCCAATATAATGTAGATACTGGGTGCAAAGAAGGTATGACCATAAAGTTACTTTCTAAACAAGTGTTTCCATCTTCATCATACCCCCTGCCAAAGGTCACACAACATAATGTGGCCGGCAATAACAAATTGTATCCCTTGGCTCTTGGACCTGGCTCATATTTCCTTCATGTGACATACAACCAGTCTACAGGAGATTACATATGGAAGAGTTAGCAGAAAACCTGAGGTCCATGTTTCCTAGTCCTTCATTTTTATACAATTATACTCCCTAGAATGTATATATTTCTCACTAAAGACAGATAAAAGAGACATACCACTGTATCATCTTGATCATGAATGTGTTGGATCGGAGAGTTGTTTGACTTTTGACTTTCCCTCTCTCCCAGAACAGACTACAGAAGACTGACTCAATCAGCAGTGTGCGTTCTCAAGAGTGGGTGGGCTATCTCCATTAGAATGACCTGATTCTATACAGCTGTGTGTTTATTGATCTGGGTGAATTATCACAGTTGGGCATTCATTAGTGTAACTAGGTACAGAAACACTTTCATGGAAAACAGAAGTGAAAAGACAAGTGTGCTTTCTTCTTAGAGCAGAAATCAGATTCATGACATTATTATTAGCAGATTAGCTAAAGGTTATACCCTTATATTTCTTCCCAAAAGCTCCTTTTGAAATGCCTCACTACCCTTATCTGTCCATCAGTATCTGCCATAATGGACATCATAAGAGTTAGAGCTAATATACTGGGCCATACAACTAACTCAGTTAAGGGACTAGAACTCACTGAAAAAATTCAAAATTAAGCAGATGGTCATTTAACACTGGGAATGGGTGTCTGTATGAAAAACAATGGAAAACAAAGCACAAATAACATTTCTAATATGGGTCTGATGATGCAGGTGAGGTTAATGGCATACGTGATCGGACTTTTTTCTCTGATGAAACTCATGCATCCCATTGTAAAGACAGAAGGAATGAGCCAAGAGTAGTAATAATTATTCAGTTCACTAATCCTAACTTCAGTTATTAGGCTCTGCACCATTACTGAAGAGGGTTATTTTCCTCAGCCAAATTAAAATCAACTTTCTGCCATTAGCC
This sequence comes from Zalophus californianus, assembly GCF_009762305.2. Classification (NCBI taxonomy): domain Eukaryota; kingdom Metazoa; phylum Chordata; class Mammalia; order Carnivora; family Otariidae; genus Zalophus; species Zalophus californianus. Next base: position 51,656,055 of record NC_045599.1, on the reverse strand, counting down.
CAATCTTAACCACTACCCACCAGCAGACACACCTGTGGCTAGTCAGAATGAAGGTCCCATTTAATGACTAGAATCAGAAGCTTTGTATAGGAGGCAAAATCACGTCCTAGAATCTGCTTATAAGTGAAAATCTCGAGAATCTGTTGAAGTGCTGGTCTCCTTCCTCAGAAACACACACACATGCTTCGAAGTCAGGGGGATTCATGGATTCCCAGAGGCAATTTCATGGGCTTTCACTGACTAGGTTAATGACCCTGATGTCAAATGTATCCTTGACCCTACTTTGTCCTCTCCATCCCTTCCAAAGGTGCCCCTTCCCAGCTTCCCCTGCTCTTCTGCCCCCAGGCAGGCCTGGTTCTCCAACCCCCCACCCCCCGCAAGGGAACTAGCAAACATATCACCCTTGCCTGTTTTCCCTTGTTCTTCATCCTCACCTTTCATCATATCCTGAGTGATACCTAATGCCCCAGAAGTTCCAGGCTCTTTGCAATTTCCTGCATGGATTTTTTTTTGAGTCTGTGCCTTTATTTTCCACAGTCACGTCAGCCTGAGGCCCACACACCCTCGTAGTCCCATTCCCATTACTTGTCAAATTTCCCTTATATCTTAACTACTCACTCGGTTGCCTTTTTGGCCAGCAACCTGTCATCTTCTCTCCCAAACCCGGCTTGCTTAGTTGCTCTGGTCCATCTACAATGCCCCACGGACACTCATACTCTTCCCACGGTGCATTCTCATTATCCACCCCAGCTTCTGCCTTCTACACTAGACTTGTCAGCTTCTGGAGGGTAGGGGCTGTATCTTATTCTTTCTTATATCTCCAGGTCTTAATAATGGGCTTAAAGACAGTATGTATTCGATAAGCATTTGGTTTTCAAGTAAATAAAAAAAAGTGAGTTGTTTAAAGAATAGATGCTTAATAATAATCACTGATTTTTTAAATTCTTTGTATCACCCTTTGTGGCATAAATAGTAGCTATTCTTATGTATCTTCAGGACTTAGGAGGGAACAAATACAGAAATGTCAACTAAATGAGATGAATCATGTGTAAGAACTTAGTAGAGTGCTTGACAGATAGTATGCTCAATGTTGATTTTTTCCTTTTATATTAGATTATATAATTACATATAAGTTAATTTATATTTCTTATACAAATTCATTTTACATAATGTAAATATATATTGTAAAATATAATGTATTACAATTTATAAATTAGAAAGTAAATTTATTTTTATTAAATCCCATCTCAAATTAGAGTCAAAAATTAAGGGAAAATGTTTTCTGAGTTATTTAATCAGTAGACGTTTATTGTGCTAAGGGCTGGAGGTACTTTGAGGGGCAGGATGTGGTGGCTCCCTGCCTTCAGAGAGCTTACAGTTAAGTGGGCTTCACAAGAACCAAGGCCCCCATCCATGCTCCCTCATGAACCCAGGAGCTTCCCTGTAAGATTGTATATATTTCTAGATCCAAGTGAACTGTTACTTCTTTCTTACTTTTATTTAATCCAGAAGGAAGTCATATGCCAGGGACAGATATATTCTGTAATTTTAGATCTTATTTAAGAATGATTCCTGGGGCACCTGGGTGGCTCAGTCACTTAAGCGTCCAATTCTTAATTTTGGCTCAGGTCATGATCTTAGGGTCATGAGATGGAGCCTATGTTCTGCTCTGCACTTAGCATGGAGTCTGCACGCACGTTCTCTCTCTCAAAAAAAAAAAAAAAAGGATTCCTAAGGCACATTCCACACACTATTCAGAGGCAGATTATTCAACCCTAGCCTGATCTGAGACTTTGTGCTTCTCTGGCATACCCACAAAAAAAGAGAAAGGTGAAATTCCTCTGACTTCTTGGTCCCAGTCTACTCAATGTTTGCATGGGGAGCAGCCTGCACTACTGGATTCTCATGGGGATGGGAATCCAGAACTATGAACTGCAAGAAGGATGTGGACCCTGGGAATTTGACCATGAACTCCAGCTAGCCCTAGTCAGATAAGCAGGCATCGACTATCCCAGGAGATTTGTCTTGAGGGCTTTACTCACTTAGAGCTGTTAGAATATTAGAAAAATTCTCTATGGACACAAAATAGACATTGGGAGCAAATACTGCCCTTTGGGTTCTGCCTTCCTCCCTCGTAGGCCCTGGGGACCGGCTTTTTAGTGCCCTGAGCTTTCACTCAAACACTTTTTAGTGCTTTGGGAAACTAGGTCCCACATGAAGTTAAATATGTATCTTTTTATTTTATTTATTTGTTTTAAAAATATGTATCTTTTTAACATCAACACACGTTGTCAATGTGTAACGTCAACACGTCACACATACACATGTGTGAATTTAATGACATAACAGTAAGAAAATAAGACATTTCAGAGATGTGGTTCCAGGAGTTCAGTTTTATTCCCATCTCCTTATCCCCACCCACTGGGGATATCTGCCAATGTTTGGAGGCATTTTTGGTTGTCACAACTGGGGCAGGGGTGCTTCTGGCATCTAACAGATAGAGGCCAGGGATGCTGCTAACCATCCTGCGATAATACTTAGGAAAAACGCCCTCAACAAAGAATTATCTATATGTCCATATGATACGTCGACAGTGTGGAGGTTGAGAAACTCTGGGTAGGCCTTAAATAGTACAATAAGGAATGATGAGACCTCCGGTCTCGTTATCTTGTTACCTGTCTCCGTTTTCACTATGCTCCCCAAAATACATTTTAAGCAGAGAGAAAAATTTAAATGAGTTGTCCATCCTCATGGATCTTAACAGAATTCCTTCAGTGAGAACATGTAGATATCTATACACTGTTAACTAACAATACAAGAGAATAAGCAAAAATAAAGCAGAGCATTAACCATTAAATAAATGGTATGAGACATTTTGCTATGAGTTAAGAAATAGATGATGTCACAGTAAAGACAGGAAATGTCGCTAAGGCAAGAAGTGGTGGGGGGCGGGGCTCCTGCCCCTTTTGCATACTGCCGTCTTCCCGGAGCCCAGCATGATGCCTGGCATGCGATCGATCGCTGCTCAGTACTCAATAAATCTTCATTGCATGAATTCAGGAACAGATTTGGAGAGAGAGGCTACATATTTTCTAGAAGGTTGGGAGGAATGGCAAAAATAAAGGTCAGAAGGAAGGAATGGGACTGTGGCTGGAGAGGGAAAAGTGCTAAACAAGGAGAGTGGGGAGCGGGTGTAGGGAAGGGAGGCTGGGCTACTCTGGGAAATCTGGATATTTTTTATAGGTCCTGGGGACACAGGTTAGAGATTCTCTTTGTTCCACATTCATCCTAGTCCATTTCACTGCTTATTTGTTTGAATCTTGGGATGCCTTTAATCACCCGGCATTGAGCATGGATGACAAGCATATGGATGAGCACGAGGGGGTGCGGGGCGGGGGGGAGTATGGGTGAGTGCAAGCCAGTCTGTGTGCATGGGGAGGGGGGCGTAGGGATGGGCACAAGTCTGTGTGCATGGGGGAGGAGTATGAATGAGAGCAAGTCTGTGCGCATGGGGGGGCATATGGATGAGTACAAGTCTATGTGCGTGGGGGGGCATATGGATGAGCATGAGTCTCTGTGCATGGGGGAGGAGTATGAATGAAAGCAAGTCTGTGTGCATGGGGGTGCATATGGATGAGCACACGTCTGTGTGCATGGGGGGGCATATGGATGAGCACGAGCCCGTGTGCATGGGGGGGCATATGGATGAGCACGAGTCTGTGTGCATGGGGGGACATATGGATGAGTACGAGTCTGTGTGCGTGGGGGTTACATATGGATGAATACAAGTCTGTGTGTACGGGGGGGGCACATGGATGAGCACGAGTATGTGCGCATGGGGCGGCGGTGAGGTAGGTGCTGCATTACCTAGCCTTCCTCTTCATCTAAATGTCTTCCTGCTCTTCTTGCCTGAACCTCCACCTCTTCTACCCAGGCCGGGCCAGTCCCTGCTCTTGTGTGTGGCAGTGACTCAGGGATGGGAGGATGGGAGGATGGGAGAACGGCTGCCCAGCAAGTGCTGGTCACTGCCTGCTGGGATTCCAGTAAAGTCTACACATGAAAACCCTGTTGTTTCTGGCAGACCAAAGGAAATGCTCACATGTTCCGTCTGCATTTGGGAAAACTGCAACTTTGTCATCATTACAACTAAGCTGCCGTGTATTTATTTATTTTATTATAGATTATTAAGATTTATTTTATTTATTTGAGAGACAGAGAGAGAGCGTGAGTATGGGGAGGGGCAGAGGGAGAGGATCTCAAGCAGACTCCTTGCTGAGCATGAAGCCCTACGCAGGACTCGATCTAATGACCCTGAGATCATGACCTGAGCCGAAATCAAGCGTTGGATGCTTAACCAACTGAACCACCCACGCACCCGCCCCTAACTGAGCTGCCATTTAACTGAAAGTTTATAGCAGCCCCTAACGCAGCTGTTGGGCTCCCTGTGGAAAGTGGAAAAGGCAAGTGGCAGGGAAGGGGTCATCTGTGGACACACTGTCCTGCCTGCTCTTCTTCCTCTGCTGGGCTTGGGATCTTTCATGGGTAATGCCAATGGAAAGAACAACCCCCACACAGCCACAGGCCTAAGGCTTTCAGGAAGACCCAAGGATGCTTAGGTAGAGAACAGAGAAGACAAACGAGTTTCATTTTGCCTGGAAGGGAGATTCTTTCAGGCTGGTAAGCTTGAGTGGTTTCTTTTCAGATCTCACCTTTTCCCCCTTTGATACCCATATCCTTGTGATACAGAAAGGTGAGATAAGGCTCCCCAGCACATCTAGACACAAGACACCCAGTATACCCTAGGGACGCAGTCGGCTTCTGAATAATCTCTGTCTCAAAATGTTTGGCCTGACCCTGGTAGGGAGGAGACCTGGATACTCAGGTAGTGACCTTCTGGGAAAAGGGGTGAAGTGACATGGTTTTGATGCCTTGCCTCATTACACTAATATTAATTATGATGACACCCATAAGTGTTAGAATATTCAATGTATAATAGTAACATGATGGTAAACTTGATCTCATGTTCTCTTTCAATGATTGATGATTATTATCATTATTATGGTTTAAATCAACTCTGCTTAAGGCTGAGCAGTGTGGATCACTATCTCCATTTTATAATGGAGGAAGTGAGTCAGCTGGGAAGATTCACTCACTGATGACTGCAATGGTTACCATGTTTCCCACTAAAACAGTTCACATTGTGCAAGACTTGCAGGACATTGGCTAAGGTTGAATCATATGAAATAACAGATGTATGGCAATTTTTTAACATGCAAAAATGGTAATTTCATAGATCCAACTCAAAATTACCAGGGAAGCCGACTGTCTTATGTACCTTTTACAGTGTAAGGTCATCTAAGGTCATCGTTTTATTTACCTAGAATAGGCATATCTCCATTGAGAATAGATTTATTTTTCAATCTCCTGTGCTTGGAAACATCATAATGGTCAGCACTTGCCCTCCCCAGCCTCTTGAGCTGCTACAGCCCCAAGAATCTTTACCTGGATGCTCAGCCCTATGCAGTGGCTGAGCAATTCCTGACCCAGGCAAGCAGTTGGCTCCGTCTCTTCATGGGTGGAGTCCGGAAATAGCCTGACTTCTGTGAGCCCAGAGTCCCTGAGCCAGGGACGAGCCTGGGCACCGCACAGCCATCACTCTGCAATCCACCTCTCAGTACAAACCGAGTCCCAGTTTATACAGCTGCCCTGGCTTCCTGAGTTGCACTCACTCTGTTTTCTTTCTTGAGTTTTGTCATGCTGTGTATGTGTATCCAAGCCATGATGAACTTTTCATTCTTTAATTCTGTGAGAGACTACACTCCTCCCCGATATTCCAACCATGGGCTGTTGTCCTGCTTCAAAATGGATGGATCTTCTAGACTCACAGCCCTGCCCTGTCCCTCTCTGGCCAACTGCCCATGTGTCACTAGTCCTGATCCCGTCAGAGTTTGACACTCCCCTTTGGACACGGCCTTCTCACCTAGAGGGCCCCACCTCTTCTTGCCTTTCTCCCAGGACCTAGCATGACTCACAGCATGGGTCTCCTCCCATGGCAGGGATGTGAAGCCTTTCTAGTTGGCCTTCCAGGTCACTCTCTTATGAAGCAGTGACCACCAAGAGTTGGCCTAGGGCACTCCTATTCCACCTACATTTTGGGACACAACCCCATTTTGTGAAAGTGATGACGTTATGGACACAGAGGGGGTGGGGCAAAACCCAACACCTGCCGGTAAGAACATGCAGGGAGAGGAGACCACAGAGCAGACGTGGGAGGAGGAAGGGAGCTGGTCATGATTGTTGCCGGAAGCTGGGGCAATCAGGTGTAGCCAGGTGTGTGGTGGGGAGAAACTGTGACCATCGGCCTGCATCAGCACCCTTAATTTTTGTGTGTGAAATTAAACCAGTGACAGAAGTCTCGGAAAATGACTTTTAATGACCCAAATATAGTCAATGGTATTGTAATAGCATTGTATGGTGACAGATGGTAGCCACAATCACAGTGAGCTTAGGATAATGTAGAGACTTGTCGAATCACTATGCCATACACCTGTAACTAATGTAACATTGTGTGTCAATTATACTTCAATAAAAATATGTGTATATATGGATATATAGATTTTTTAAAAATGACTTTTAGTGACCCAACTGCTTTACAAACCATTTTCCCTCCAGAGTCAGCTAGGAAGAAACGCAAAAGGTAAGGTGATTTTGGGGTTGGGATTTGTTGTTCAGTTTAGAAATCCTTTCTACAAAATGATTTATCTTATTACCCCTTCAGATAACAGGAATGATGACTTTATTTCAACTTATTGCTTCCCATTTTCTGCTATAAATATTACAAAGTAATTAATAAACAAGAAATGATAACATTCATAGGGGACAAGAGGAAAACACCAGGTGCTTTCACCAGGCAAGCACGAAGTGTTTTTGTTTCCCTGTTTTTGATTTTGAGAAGGGACATGATATGATAGAAGAACAATGAAGTAGGAGTCATAGGACTGTTAAAAGCTAAACTGAGCTAAATTTTAAGGTTCTATTTAAGCAAAAGTTGACTTGAATCAAACAGTACCGAACTGGAAGTGGTTAGGAGCTCTCTACCAGCCAGCAGCTCATGGACAGACTCGTACAGAGAAAGCGCAGAAGCTAAGTGAGAAAATTACTGATGGACTGTTGAGGACCGCTTTTCCTTAGGTTTCCATTGCCCCAGAACTTTGGGGCAATCACAGGCCTAGATCTTGTTTTGCTTATGTAGGCAGCCACGTTATGAGAGCCAACTCAGGCTAATGGCTTCCTTGTGTAATTTAACATGACCCAGGTCCCTGCTCTGTCCTTAACTAATAGTCCATCACCTCTGGGGGCCTCAAAGTGTTCTTCAGTAGAATGTGCGTTTAGGCAGATCATCCAGTTTCATGCATTCACGATACGCCCTCCTCTTCATTTTGCAGCTATTAACACAGATGTCTAGATGTGATTTCCTAGAGGGCTGGGTTCATGTATTAGATTTTTTTAAAAACATACTTCTACTTAGAAAATTTCAAACAAACTGAGCATAACAGATATTAATGTAGCAAAACCCTAGGTACTTATCACCCCAAATTAACAAATACTAACATTTTGCAATGTTTGTTTCAGATTTTTAAGAAATAAATATTATACTTTTTTATCCACTCCTCAGAGGTAACTGCTATGTTGAGGTCGGTGAGCATTAATTCTGGCCATGTTATAATGTGCTAATTACCTGCAGATGTACTCAGTGAAGGAGAATGTTGTTTCCTGTGTTTTAAAAATTTACATAGGGGCGCCTGGGAGGCTCAGTCAGTTAAGTGGCTGCCTTCGGCTCAAGTCATGATCCTCAGGTCCTGGAATGGAGCCCCAAATTGGGCTCCCTGCTCAGGAGGGAGCCTGCTTCTCCCTCTGCCCCTCTCCCTGCTCGTGCTTTCTCTCTCTCTCTCTCTCTCTCTCAAATAAATAAATAAATAAATAAATAAATAAATAAATAAAATCTTTTAAAAAATTTACATAAATAGTATCAAACTGTTCCTGTGAATCTCCAGCTTGCTTTTTGCCCCTAAAATGTATAATTTTGAGGCTTATCCATATTGATGCTCCAATATCCATGTTGTAGCTCTAATTCATTCAATGGTCATAGAGAATTTCACAGTGTAGATATCCTATCGCTTCTTCAGTTATTCACCAACGGGTAGACACTTCAGGTAATTTCCATTTTCAAATTATAACAAACGATACTGCTCCGACCACTTTGTGCATGTCTTCCCGTGCGCCTGTGGAGGAATTTCCCTACAGCACGGAGGTGGAGGTGGGATTTCTATGACAGAGGGGAGCAAGAGCTTCAACTTCACTGTGTATTGCCAAATGGCCCTTGAAAGAAAGAGTACCAAACAATGCTCTCAACAAGAGTTGCTGACTCTTCTCCAGATTCTCGTTAAACTGGGTACTATCAAACTCATCCCATTGTTGTTTTAATGTGCATTTGCATATCCATATGGTTTGGGTTTTTGTTGTCATTGTTGTTGTCCATTTAGATTTCTTCTCTTGGGAATTCCATGTTCTTCTCCGTAGCAGCCCGAGTCCCCCAGGAAACACAGGGAGGGCTCAAACCAGAATAATTTAAGTAGGGTGTTTACAAAGTCCGGGGCAAGCTGGGGTTTTTTTAGGGATAAGGAATTACTTTAGGAGTTCTAGGTTGCTATACAGATTTTTATTTTTTATGTGTTGAGAGAGAGTGACAGTCAGTTCCCGAGGAAGGACTGTGGTTTTAAAGGTCTCCTTTCTCTTCCTGTCTACTTTATTTCTGGCAGTGGAATTGCACAGATGGTCCTGGGGCAGCAGCATGTTTGCTTTGGGTTTTCCCAAAAGAGGGTACCACCAGCTGAGCCTTCAAGAGAGATACCCCCCAGTCTGGCCATCTTCTTTTGCAAGATACACTGTACATCTTTTGATGGGGCGATTTAACTCCTCTATCTCAGGTAGAGTGTTTCTATCCATTCATTTGAAATTATATATTTCTTCTTTCTATCTGACCTCCATTCTGAAGACACCCACACATGGATTCAAATTCTAGCTCTGTCACTTTCTTGCTTTATGTCCTCAGGCAACTTACATAACCTCCCCAAGCTACAATAGCTTCCTTATCTGTAAGGGAATAAGAACACCTGCCACACACATATTACACATATATACCTATGCACACATACACTTACATATATGCACAGATATACATATAGACACATATGGTTAAGGAACATTTGCAAACTAGGCATATAGCAGATGATCAACAAAGGGTAGCTCTTTGAGATTGCTATGATTAAGCATCTACTACATGCATACAAAGGCACTAAGGATACAGAGATAAATAAGGCAAAGGGCCTGCTTTAAAGGAGACAGATTTATAGACCAAGCAGTACAATGATGTGCTCCAGTTACCATTACAAAATCTGCACAAGGCAAAAATGGGACTGAAAGAAGGAATATGGGGGGTAGAGGGAAGTTTAGGAAAGTCTTTTAGAGCAGATGAGTCTTTCTGAGGTGAACCAAATACTAATGAGTAGGTATGTCCCACACAGACTGGGAAAGAGGCTTTTCTAAGCAGAGAGAAATAGGAACAAAACGGTGTTAGTGAAAAGACCCATCATATTTAGGAGCAAGCAGCTTGGGACATAAGTTGCAAGCCCGGAAAAGAACAGGTGGGAAAACAGGAGGTAGGAAAGAGAGGGAGGGCAGAGGCTCTTCAATGCTATTCTATGGCAAATACATTTTGTTCTGTTTTGTTTTTAAAGATTTTATTTATTTATTTGACAGGGAGAGAGAGAGAGCACAAGCAGGGGGAGCAGCAAGCAGAGGAGAGGGAGAAGCAGACTCCCCGCCGAGCAGGGAGCCCGATGCGGGGCTCGATCCCAGGACCCCAGCATCATGACTCGAGCCGAAGGCAGTCACCCAACTAACTGAGCCACCCAGGTGCCCTGGAAAATACATTTTGAATAAAGCCTTATGGACATGAAAAGCCATTGTAAAGGGCTCAAAGCAGACGAGTAATTAACCAATACTAGCAGAGGATCCCTGAGGACAGGATCTGAGCCGAGTTGAAGTTTTTGTCCACCTCTCCCCCGTTTTATGTTGAAGGTGCTGTGTGCTAGACCGGGCCGTGCCCCCTCTGTCCCACCCCTCCCTGTACTGGCAGGGCTGGCAGGGCTGGGACCAAGTGTGCCTTCAAACATATCTCTGGAACGAACGGATTGATAAAGAAAGAAATGGTGCTTTGTAATTTAATGTTTTTTTAAAACTAAAAAAAGAAATTGAGACAAAATTTGCTTTCAGCTTGAAGGATACTGCCATGAAGATGAGAGAAAATGGATTCTGAGAAACGCGAGTTTGAGTCCGTGATCTGCTATGTCACACCGAAGAAGCTACTTTGCAAGGTTCGAGTTTCTTCCTACGTTTAAAAAAAAAAAAAAAAAAAAAGGAAACAAGTCTCCAGGACCCTTAAATTCCTTCTAGCTTTAACATTCTTATTTGTTCTGAATCTCTAGCTCTTCTTTAGATGCCTAGTGCCAATTAGTTACACCATCAGGATACCTTAAAGATGACAATGAGTGAAATAGGAATTTGTCCTTTGGAAAGTTTTTATGGAAAATGTGAACTCTGAGAAAAGGTTTAGAGGAGAGAAGGAGGTTCCCAGTTAATTAGAATCTTACGGTGACCACAGAGAAAAATACTATGAAAATATACTAGCTTGGGGAAGATGGGTGAGCAATAGAGCAAAAATAAGAGAACGTGTAGAGCATGGGATCATGCCTCAGTTCTTCCCATAATATATCTCCGACTGTACATGCAGGCAGCCCGATGCTCCCACATGTAAATTCAGAATTCCAGTCTACTTAAACGCCCATGTGTTCATATTTCATGTGGGTCTACTTAAACACCCATGCTTTAAGATTTTGGAAAGATAGCATCTCTCTCTCTCTTCCTGCCCTCCCCCGCAAACACACACACGCACACACTCACACATTTACGTTCTCTATCTCTTTTCTGCCTCTACCTCCTTAATTTTTTTTCCCCAGGGGGTAACTCTATACAACCCAGAATATTCTTTTCTCAGCTCCCAAATCTCTGGTCCATTTAATGCACATCTCATTTAATGAGAGTTCAAAGATTAATAAGGCAAATACATTAAAATGCCCTTGGCTTAGTAGAAAGGCCTCTTCATCTGGCTGGGAAGTTACACATGATTCTGTACAAGTCAGACACTCCCAGGAGAAGAGCAAGGGATCCATTTAATCTGCCTTTCCCTGTCTGTGTTTATGCTCAAGGCCACAAGGGCACTTCCCTCATGAGACTGTGGGGAGGAGCCAGTCTGCTTCCGATGCATGTGAAATTTCCAGCACTTTTAATTTAGAAAAGATCAAGGTTCTGAGGAAGAAAGGAGCTCAACTGGCAGACTACCCCATAAACTTATACTCCATATTGTCTTTGTACTTCATATTCAGTGGGAAGCTGTTAGAGTTCTCCTTGTCAGTTGCATTTCCTGTTAGGAAAAAGTAGCTAGACCCTCAGAGGATCCATTTCTCATCATTACAGGGAACCAAACAATCAATAGGATTTTTTTAAAAATTAATTAATAAACTTAATTTTTAAATTTTTTAAAAAGGTTTTATTTATTTGAGAAAGGGAGAGCACTAGCAGGGAGAGGGGCAGAGGGAGAGGGAGGAGCAGGGAGTTCTATGCGGGGCTCGATTATAGGACCCTGAGATCATGACCTGAGCCGAGGGCAGACACTTAACCGAATGAGCTATCCAGTTGCCCCTAGACTTTTTTTGGGAGCAGTTTTGCCTTTATAGAAAAATTGAGAAGAAAGTACAGAGTGCACTGTTATCTTCCCTGCTCTGCCCTTCAGTTTTCCCTATTCACATGCAGGAGTGTGGTGTATTTGTTTCAACTGATGAATGACTATTGGTACCTTATATTAATTAAAGTCCATAATTTGCATTAGGGTTCACTCTTGGTGTTTCACATTCTATGGCTTTTGACAAATGTATGATGACATGTGTCCACCACTACAGTCTCGTACCAAGTAGTTTTACTGCCCTAAAATCTCCATGCTCCATCTGTTTTTCCCCACTCCTTCCCTCCCTGATGAGCCTTGACAACCGATTTTACTATCTCTTTTGATTTACCGTTTCCAGAATGTTAGATACTTGGAATTATACAGTATGCAGTCTTTTTATTTTTTTTTATTTTTTTTTAAAGATTTTATTTATTTAATTGACAGAGAGAGACAGAGAGAGAGGGAACACAAGCAGGGGGAGTGGGAGAGGGAGAAGCAGGCTTCCCGCTGAGCAGGGAGCCCGATGCAGGGCTCGATCCCAGGACCCTGGGATCATGACCTGAGCCGAAGGCAGTCGCTTAACCAACTGAGCCACCCAGGCGCCCCTACAGTATGCAGTCTTTTTAAACAGGCTTCTTTCACTTAGCATTTAAGTGCATTTAAGTTTCCTGCAGGTCTTTTGTGGGTTGATAACTCATTTCTTTTTACACCCGAACAATGTTCCATTGTGTGGATGTACCACAGTTTGTTTACCTACTCACCTACTGAAGGACATTTCAGTTGATTCCAAGTTTTGGCAATTACGAGTAAAGCTACTATAAACATTTGTGTGCTTTTCTTTTTTCACATGAACATCGTTTCAATTCACTTAGGTAAATATCAGGGTGTGCAAGTGCTAGATCATATGGTAAGAGTATGCTTAGCTGTAAGAAACTGCCAAACTGCCTTCCAAAGTGGCTGTACCAGTTTGCATTTCCACCAGCAATGAATGAGAGTTCCTTTTGCTCCACATCCTCGTCAGCATTTGTTGTTGTCAGTATTCCGGATTTGGGCCATTCTAACACGTATGAAGAAGTATCTCAATGCTGTTTTAATTTGCATTTCCCTAATGACATATGATGTGGAACATCTTGTAATATGCTTTTTTTGCCATCTGTATATCCTTTTGGTGAGGTGTCTGTTCATATCTTTTGCCCATTTTTTAAAGGGCTTGTTTCCTTATTGTTGACTTTGAAGAGTTTTTGGTATATTTTGGATCAGTAGGTTTTAATGAGCTCCTCCTGCTGTGACAAGAGTAGTGAGGCCACGGAGTGTACTAGGTGTATCCTGCCCTCATTGGGCTCTTTATCTAGTTGAGAATTAAGATGCAAGTTAACATGCATGAAACAGAGAACATAAGATCACAGGTGACTGGTCACTATAAATGCATTTGTTTTAGTTTATGAGATACAATATGAAATCCCACTTACATCTGTTTTATAGTCTTGTGGGCAGAACAGAGAGTCACAGTTCTCTCCGTATGCCTTATTTCCTGGGTTTCTATATTCTTCCCCTTCCCCTGCACGCGTTCAGTGGCAATCAAGAGGCTAGTGTTTGATGTTATTGGTGGGGGAGCACGAATTTTTAGGTCATTTTCTAAAATTTGTCTTATAATAAAATTTTAAGCTTTCAGGTAGAGAGTTTTATATTTAACACCCTGACTTAAGTCAGTGGAAGCATATATGATTTTTCAACTAGTGAGCTTTTTGTTTATTTGTTTTGATTTTTGTTTTTCTTAGAGAGGTGACTTTGAAGAAGGAAGGCAAGGCTAGGAAATGTCCATTCTGCTGATCTTAAAAGGGAGAAAATCAGAAGTATTCACCCTGCTGACATTAGGAAAGAAAACTGAAGCCTCTTAGAGATTTTCTTGGAAACCTTTCACTACTACCTCATTCAGGCAATGAGGTGAACTGAATAGAAAGGAAATGCCAGAACTCTGAACCAACCTGATTTTTCAATAACAAAGAAACTGTTAGCAATCACTTAGCACTTCCCAGTTCACAAAGCATTATCTCATTTATCCTTACAATGACCCCAGATTGTAATGGTGAAGAGTTTCATTTCATAGGCTAGTAAACAGTCGGAGAAAAGCCCAGGGATTTTTCTGAAGAACGTACCACTGATTTCAATTACAGCTCGAGTATTTGACCCCAAGTTCAGTGCTCTAGAGTGAAGATCTGTCTCTGTCTTGTGGTCTGGGTTTAGCTGTTGGAACTCACTTCCAGTGATGCTGTCTCAAAGGGAGTAAGTCTAGATCACCAAGTCATGTTTAGATTGTGCTTTACAGTTCTCTCTAGTTGACCTACTTATTTATTAATGTCTGTCACATATTTCATAGCCAGCTTCCCATTGCATTGAATTCACAGAGTTTTTTATTAGAAGACTTTTAAAATATAATCTAACTAAAGACAATATTTACTGTATATATTAAGTAAAATTAAGTAAAAACAAAATAGAATAACTGGTGTGACTCTAATTTTGCTATGGAAACATATACTATATATAAGGTATAATATTGGAAGATTATAAACCAAAATGTTAATAGGGATTATGGTCATGTAGTAGAATTATTAATAATTTTAATTTTCTATAGTAACATGTTATTTTTTAATTAGGGTCAAAAAGAAAAAGACAAATAAATGCCACTAAAATGTTACTATACCGTTCTTTGCTATAAAATTCTCCAAGCTTCTCACGGCTCACAGTAGCTGGGGACCCACATTTCTATCACTGCTTCTCTAAGGGAAGAAACTGTCATGAGCACGCGTTGCAGGGCACCTAATGACCACGGCATCAGAAGGGCATCAGTCCGGACCCCTCAAACCCTGCCTCCCCAAAACCCTTCAGGGGAACACTGGAGCCAAACTACATTATGTGGGGATTTCACCCAGTGCTCAGGAAGCAAAATTGTCAGCTGCTGAGCTCAAGCTAGGTCTGAAACATAACCAAGAAACAAAACTCACTTTCAGAATCCAGAAGGTAAAAGCAGACACACGGCCAGCAAGGGCTGAGCAGAACTGGAAGAAAGTAGGAACAAGAACCAAGAGCGAGACTGGCGATGAAAGGAGGAGTCTGGGCAGCTGTTACTAGCAGGCCTGTAAAGCCTGAGGTGCCTCCAGCACAGCTGGTTGGTTGGTTATCTTATCTGTTGGCTAGGATGGGATGGGATGGAAATATTCTGTTTAAAGGGGAAGACAATAGGCTTGCATGCCATGAAAAGAGAGAGAGAGAACCATATATATGTGTGTATGGATATATATATATATATAAAACCATAGAATTTTATATCTACCTATCTACCTTAAAAATAATTTACAATTACCTACAGCCTATGATGGAAGAGAGCTGAGTCCTAGGTATTGTAATGTGAGGAAAAGAAGAAATCATGTCATTTGACAGAGCTTCTATTACTATGCGTTAAAACTTTGGCTATCCAGGATTCCTCTTGACCTGATTTACGTGCTCACAGTTTTAACTCTGTTGAGCCCCTTTCTGACACAGTGCAAAAATAATCTTTCCACCAGAATTTATAACCTCTGATTCATTCTCTCACTGTCCAGGAAAGTTGCTCATCGGTCATTCCAATTGGTTTCTAATGCCATACTGCCTCTTCCAGGGGCATCTCCATTTCTTAAAAAAAAAAGAAAAAAGAATGGACAACCAAAACCCTCGAATAATGAACGTCTACTGACAGGAATTTTATCCATCCTGGTGGAAGCATAAAGGGCTTTTATCTGGTCTTCCCAAATCATCCTACCTGAGAAGACTTGTGCGAGGCCTCTGGTCCTGAGCAAGCAAGGCACACACTTGCTCTGCATTGCCTTAGGCCCCACCCAATTGCTAGCCGTTCGTGGTGCCACACACTTCTTAGAAACTTGCTCAAACGGATTCATCTTATTACAGTTATCCTTAGGGTCTGGGAGCCAGTGCTCTTCTAATTGTCTGGAGTTGTAAGATCTTTGTCCAATTACTGTACACACTAGTTTTAAGAACTTTTTATTGATGGAAAATATGACTCACGGTGGTTTGCTTCAGACTGTGTTGTTTTGAGATCCTGCTACCCAAGGATCTTAATTTTCTCAGGAGCTCTGGGGTTCTAATGGCTTTTTCTGCCATTTAGTCCATAAATAGAAAGCATGTTTTCTTTTGCCAGAGAGGATTTTTTGTAATATCAAGAGTTTCAATTCTAGAAAAAGAGGAAGGATTTCATGATAGCCACAAGAAAGGTTCAGAGGAGGAGACATCTTTGAGTGTCTTTGGTGAGACACTGCCTCCCGCCGCCCCCCCCCCCCCCCCCACCTCACAGCCAAAATAAGATGAAGAAATCCTTGACCTTGGCTTGGGGGATGGGGGAGGCAAAGAGAAATCATAACATTTCCCTTGACTTGTCATTCCAGACATCTTGAACAGAGGCCATGAACTGGACAAAGGAAAATGAAGACTGCTATTTGGCCTCCCTTGCCTAAAGCCTGGACTAGATCTACTCAGTAAAACTTCTGCCTAAGGTAAATAAGTAGGTGAAGAAAAAAACAAAAAACAAAAAAACTTCTGCCTAAGGAATTCAAAACTGGTGCTAAAAGGTATGTAGGGAAGAAGGGAGAAGAATGGGTACAGTCAAGTCTTGGTCACTCAAGCACTGGCTTTGCAAAGTACTTACTAGATGAATCTCAGTTTCTCCTCAAGTGTGATAGGGGAGAGGAGGAGCTTCTCTTGAGGCTATCATGGCTGAAGCTGTCCTTTTAGGGTTGAAGTCAAACGTCACTTTCTCCAGGAAGCTCTTGCACCCTTAAGCAGAAAATCTAATTGCAGTTGTTTGAAGTCTTTGCTAGGAAAGACCTGAATCCTATGTATTCCTTTTCTGGTGTGTAGAAGTCTTATAATTACTTGTGTGTCAATATATTCTCTCTCCCAGAGTGGAAGCTTTTGTAGAAAACAGATTTGGGAAGAATGAAAACTGAGTGCTCAAAAAAAGAGAATCTTAATATATTCAGAGAGTGACCTTTTATTTCAGAAATTATCCGGAGCTCACTGGAGAGACAGCCTACAAAGAATCTAGGCTACATTTTTGGGGTTTGGAGGATGCTCCATCCTGCAAATAGAGAAGAAGGGATCCCAGAAGTCTTTCTTCCACCCAGGGCAACTAGGGAGGATTTATTGGGATGTTGCTGGCAGGTTTGAGGAGACGGTTTGTGTATTTTGTGTTGTTTTCTTGCTCGATGAGAGCTGGTCCCTGTGTGTGTGTGTGTGTGTGTGTGTGTGTGTGTGTGTGTGTGTGTGTGTGTGTTTGAAGTCTGCACAGGAAGTTTGAGTTATGAGAGTCTCACTGCTAGATGAATTCCAAGGCTCTGTGAGCCTGGGCCAAACCATGGGCCAAGAACTGTGCAGAATGCTGGCCATTGTGTGAAGAAGTAGGGCAGGAGGGAAGGATGTACTGGCCCAGTGGCAAGGAAGCCAATGGTTTGGCGTCTGGGAGGGAGATGCGCAAGGACATTTTGACACAACTATCATTTAGGATTTCCTTAGCTAGCTGTATTTGTCTAACTTCCAAGGTACCTGGCCATGGCCCAGTGTGGTAAGAACATCGCTGTGAGAACCTGGACCACAGTCACTGTGGAAAAAGATGTTGCCTCATTGTGGAAAGATTTTTACAATCTGCAATTTGCTATAGGCCAGCAGTCCTCCCACTGACAGCCTTGAAAAAAAAAATTAAAAATAAATTTAGAGTTTATGCGTAATAAAAACTTTATGTGCCATAAAAATTGTTTCTCTGGGACTGCATTAGGATCCTTGTCTGAGCCACATCTTCTGGAGCTTGTGTTTGGTGACGTGTTGATTTAATTCTCTAATCCATGCCAAATGAAATAAATGTCCCTATTTTTGATCTGGTAACACAGAGTGGATGGCCAAGGGACTTGGGATCAAAGGTTGTACTCCCTCAAGGACCAACAGTTGAATGATCTACTTCAGGATATCAGAGCTTTCTGACCGGTTGGCCGAAGGCAGCCAAGCATATGCTGAACATGGAGACATGTAGTAAAGTAACATTAAAACAAATAATTCTGACTATGCCCAACTAGTCATGCATTGGCTGGAATTACATATACTTTCATTTGAAGTGGGTCAGCGGAACTCAAAATGTTCCATTTGCATCATCTTAGTTTGTTAGGATTACACTGACCAAAATTAATTGGGTTTGGCTCATGCAGTAAGATTAGCTTAATATTTAGTCAGTTTTTAAACT
Source organism: Zalophus californianus (assembly GCF_009762305.2). Taxonomy (NCBI): domain Eukaryota; kingdom Metazoa; phylum Chordata; class Mammalia; order Carnivora; family Otariidae; genus Zalophus; species Zalophus californianus. The sequence continues at coordinate 51,637,933 of NC_045599.1, read as the reverse complement.
CTTCTGGAGAAACCATACTGAACCAATTCAGATCAGACATGCTATGCACCAAGTCTGACAATTAGCTACTCTCATTGCTTCTGCCTGGCCCAGAATTCTGACAATCTCCGATTCCGGAAGAGTCGAAGCTGTTTGTCCTTTAACATGGCTGTGGCCTCCTCCTGGGCATCTCCGTTAGGGACCCGGTCCTACACGCAGTAGCACTCAGTCTCACCGGCACTTCTGCAAGCTTTCACTCTACTAAGACTCGGCCATTTAATTTAGAGATGTGTTCACATCTCCTCTGATGCCACTGTCTTCATAGCTATGTAGGGATACATGTTTCCCCGCTCATACTGAATTCCAGAAACTTCTTCAGCCACAACACTAAAGGAATTCATATGGTAACAGAAAGCTACCAAACACAGACCAGACTTCTCGACAACAACAACAACAAAAAGGATACATGTCAAATAGGAATAAGTTTTTCTCAAGGGGTTTGGATAAATTTCTTCAGATATTACGTATTTGAGGAAAAACCCCAAAGGGAAATATATGAACAATTTTTGTATTTCTAAATTTCCTTAAATTTCTAAATTGACGGGTTTCGATTCTAAAATGAATGAGCTCTACACATTAAACGAAGTGGGGAAATCAGAGACCAGAGACCTGCAGAAACGTGTACAATGGGAGCAAGCAGTGTATAATGAGTCACTGGTCCTAGCCTCAGCTATGCAGCCTGGATCCCACTCTCTTCTTGTGCACCAGAGTTTATGCATAATAAAAACTCTGGATCCCACTTTCTTCTTATGCACCAGAGTGCATTCTTAAAATCACAAACAAGTAGTTCCAGCTTGAGTTTATTTCTTTTCTTTATGTAAGTTACTTATTTTTTTTTAAATTCCAGTAAACGGAGGATGGATATTACCATAAAAAGCCATTGTCCAGTTTGAAGTGGACATGTTAACACAGAGAAGGGTATTCTCATGCTGTTATTCAATGAACACAAGTGTAGAGTAGAAAAGTCTGATCACAGGGTGGTAAAGAGGAACCTGCTGTTTCAACATTTCTGAACTGACAATGTTTGAAATTTTAATGGCTATAGCCAACATTTTTTTCATTTCTTTTAAGCGGGAAGATCTCTTGCTGTAAATATTTGTCTAACTTATATCCACACACATGCATATACACAGAATCATCATATATATTCAAAGTTTCCATTTCATAGTTTCGCCAGTACCATTTTATATGGTACCATTTAAATCCTCAGAAAATGCAGAGGGGGAGACGAACCATGAGAGACGATGGACTCTGAGAAACAAACTGAGGGTTCTAGAGGGGAGGGGGTGGGGGGATGGGTTAGCCTGGTGATGGGTATTAAAGAGGGCACATTCTGCATGGAGCACTGGGTGTTATGAACAAACAATGAATCACGGAACACTACACCAAAACAAATGATGTAATATATGGTGATTAACATAACAATAAAAAATTAAAAAAAAAATAAATCCTCAGAAAATGGCGGCATTACAATATAGATTCCTTGAGCATCTTAAAACTGATAGATCACTTTGTGTCAACATAGTCCCCCAGACACTGCATTCTATAAGGAAGATAAAGAACAAATATTGTCAAAGAACTCATCCAGTTTTAAACCAAAATGTTTTCAGAATCTCCCTTTAACTAAATTGCTTTTAAATCAGTACTCCAATATGGGTGAAAGAAACAGAAATCGCTTTTTGTGCAATTACACCTAGTGGACTTGAGTGGACTCCTTTGTACTAACCACTCCCTTTAAAATCGCTATTGTCTTGATTTAAATATAACATTTCTTGTAGGCAGATTAAAAATAAAAGTTATGGTGGCACCTGGGTGGCTCAGTTAAGTGTCCCACTCATGATTTTGGCTCAGGTCATGATCTCAGGGTGGTGAGCGTGGAACCTGTTTAAGATTTTCCTCCTTCTCTACCTCTGCCCCTACTCTGCTGCTTCTGCTCTCTCTCTCTCTCAAAAAAATTTTTTTTGAAAGTTATGGGAAATTTTGAACGCATAAAAGTGGAGAAAATAATATATAAACCTTCGCATAGCATCAGTTAGCATCATTTTGGGACAGGGTTGGGATTCAGTAGTTTGTCAGATGATATCTTAAAGAGTAAGACCGCTGTATGGCTTACATCATCTACCCATTCTCATGTCAGGATTCTAGTAATTTAATGATGGCACAGGCACGGAAAAATAATTCTTGACTAAACGAAAAGTTAACTGAGTAAGTTTCAAGTAGGAAGATGGTCAATATAGCAGAAAGGATTCCTGGATTCATTATTTCATTCATTTAGCTCGCAATTACTAAGCACCTGCTCTGTGCCTGGCGTCGTCAGGCACCCAGGGCAAAGGTGCCATCACTGGTCTCTCCTTCCTGCCGCTGACAGTCTCCAGCCCCATCTCACAGCTGACCTTCACCCCAAAAGAACAGAATGGGCTAGAATGGAAAAGATAAATCTGGTTTTGCTTTGATGGGAAACTCAACAGTCAAAAAAACCTCCCCAAACCCCCCCCAAAATACCACAGAAATAAGAAAATTACCCTAGAAACGATTACCGTTTAATAGACGACTTGCATGTCACAGAGTTTCTGCTGAATTGAGTGCAGCCAGAAACCAGCCTGTATGGATTAGATTCAAGCCCCTCAAATGTTGCAGACGGATAAAGAGAAAAATCGCAAGGGTATCACTGCCACCTAGACCGTAAGAGCAAAGGAAAGAGGTTTTCACGAAACTTCAGGAGAAAATCTTCTAAGACACATAAAGAAAAGAAATATCTGTTTGCTGTTTGCGCTTTCTTTTTAAGAATTTATTTATTTATTTATTTGAGAGAGAGAGAGAGAGAGAGAGAGAATATGAGCAGGGGGGAGGGCAGAGGGGGAGGGAGAAGCAGACTCCCCGCTGAGCAGGGAGCCAGACACGGGGATTGACACCAGAGTGACACCGTGCTGGATCCCAGGACCCTGAGATCATGACTTGAGTTGAAGGCCGACGCTCCACCAACTGAGCCACCCAGGCGCCCCTACTGTGTGTGCTTTAAATAAGCAAATTCTGTTTCTATCTTCAGGTGTCTTCAGGGGAAGTGTCTTCTGATCTGCTGAGTGGATGATGAACAACGATGTGACCTTAAGTACAGCAGAGGCTTTGAGAAAGGACTGGTTTTATATGGGGCAAATCATGAGATAGAAAGAAAAAAAAAACAGAAAGAAAGAAGGAGGGGAAAAGGAATAATGAAAGAAACTACAGGGTTCAGGCTACGCTGGATGCGTACACGAAGTCCCACCGTTAACTAGAAATGCAGCCCTGCAGGGCAGTGAAGAATGTACACTTGGCAGCCGAAATGCCGGGTTCAAATTCTGCCTCTACCATTAATTAGTTGTGTGTTTGGTGAGTAATTTCTCTGTGCCTCAGCTTACTCATCTGTATGGTGGGAATAACAACAGTTCTCCATTACGTGGGCTTGGTGGGAGGATTCTTCACAGTATGAGGGAAGGTCGTACGGTGAGAACCACATGAATGCTTGCTATTATCCACCTGCCCTCCCCTCACAGTTCCTGTTATGAACAGTAATGTATTCTTCTTCCAACCACCTTAGGCTAGGCTCCTGTATGTTTGTTTTTGACAGACCTTCAGATAACTAAATTCTATCCTATTTCCCTTCAAAGGGCCTGATGAACTGGTCAGGTAAGACCTCTGGCCTCTTGTTTCTACAGTCTTTCAACTGTCAGCTAAGAGGAAAACTTATTAAAAGAAATGATATCTGTGTGTATGCGGGGGGGGGGTGGGGGAGAGAGAGACAGACAAGGTTCAAGAGTGAGAACCAGACTTTCTGAAGGTTAAGAAGCAAAACTAGGGCAGAAATAGAAACCACAAGTATGGACGTATTCAAACCAGAATTATATAGGACTTAGGAGGAAAGAATATTATGTCCTGTTGTGGTTTATCCACAAGCTGCACTGCTGGGCCAATCCTGGAGATTCTAAGGATGTTTTCAACCCAGAAATTCCTGTATTTTAGAAGAGCCAATGGACTCTTCTGGTGACAGACCAACTTCCTAAGATAATGGTTCTACTTTCTGTGCTGCAGAGATGTTGAAGCAGGACTGTTTTTCCAGTTTGGTAGGATGCTGTGACAACAGACCACCACAAGTTCCTGAAATGAATCTCAGTTCCCACTCAGGGCAAAGAACTTCCCTAGAGCTATTTAAGGATATCCCTCCTTTTTCATCTCTGTGTGCATTCATGGTTTCTCACTCTGGTCCTTAGAAGAGTCTCTGAGGATTTGTTGCCTCCCACTCTCTCTAGGAAACCCCATACCTGTCTCCACTCTCCACTTAACACCTCCACTTGGAAAGATGGGAAGGTGGGCTGTGACCATACTTGTTGGGTATCTTTTTGGTCATCCTTCTAAAAAAAGAAGGGGCCTGATACACCTGAAATAGTGCATTTGAGCACTTTTGAGCTCCATTTGAGCAAAGGGCATCGACACCCAATGTATTGTCCCAACCAGTCCAAGGGAGTGGAGAAATTCCACTAAAAGTAAATCAGTTCTCTTGGGTGAGCATGACCCTATCCCAGCACTCTGATTCTGAAATGCAACCACTCTGAGTTATCTAACCAACCTGAGAACTCTGAAGTGTGAAGACAAATCCTTAGATTGTTTTCCTCTAGAAATCTAGGGAAGGAGCTATTGCAGAGACTGGGCATCTGGAGAGGAGGTGCAGTCAAAGGGAAAAAAAAGAGTAGAGGGGGCAAAGTCACGGGGACAGGAAGAAATCCCTTGCCCACGGGACAATGTCTTTAGGGGAAAGCAGGATTCTGTCACTAACATGTTTGCAAGCTTTCGTTCACAGTTCTCTGTAGCTCAGTTTCTCATATGCAAAATAATGATAACGATGCACATGTCCTAGAGTTGTTGAGAGGATGACATGACAGGACAGAGGACTTTCTAAAATTTTCCACTGAAGTGGGGGGCACCTAAAGGGAGGGTGGTAGGGTGCTTCCTACAAATGTAGCCCCGAGACCTCCTGCAAAAGTATAATTTCCCAGAAAACAAGTTTTGTTATAGACTGTATGCCTTGTTTGTATTCGACTCAAAATAGAATTCTTCTCTGCAAATCTTTAAGTAAAATTTTGTCTTGAGATGACTAACTATGTTCATCCCAGAGCTTTGTAGATCCCTTGAGACTCCCTGATGTGAGACTCTTGAACAATGTATGGAAGGCCTCTGGAGCAAAGTTGTTCCTCAACACAGAGCAAACGCCAGTATTTATTACAATTATTATTTTTTAAAATAGTATTATTTTATAGCTCTGCCAAGGGACAGGCCTGGTGAGGACATGCACATTTTCACCATGAACCCTGAACAAACTGGCTCTGTTTTGTAGATGGAAAAATCCCGTCTAAGTCTCAATCCCTTTTTGTCTCCGGTGTTGTGTTTATCCCATTTCACTGAGATTAGCTATTCTTTACGTCTTTCTTACTGAAATGTAAATTTCGCAGTGTGGGCCCTAGAGCTTCTGGATGTTCCTTTCTTCGATGTTCGTTTCTTCCTCCAGTTCCTTCATTCATTTATTCACCCGATCAAGCAATTACACATTCAGTCAAAAGTAACCAAGCACCTATTTCAGTAAGGCGATGTGAGAGGTATTACCAGAAATACAAATACGAGACAGTATTTGTATTTTTGTAACCTAAGACTTCAACATCCAAAGCCTTGTTGATACAAGGTTATGCAGAAGAAGCGAGTGATCATAACACAAAAAACCAAATAAACTGACCATTCACAAAGTGAACCGACCCATTTAGACATTCCTCTTTAATTCAAATATCTACTTTCACTCATAATATCAGTGCCCTTGTCTAACAGTTTATGATGACTAGTTGAAAATACACTGGGAAAACAATGCAAAAAAAAAAGTGCCAAATTACACAGAAAATATTCAGGATTTTATAACATCATCTCAATTGGCATTGAAGGTATAGTCAATCAGGTAGAAAGCTCTTGACAAATTAAAATCTAGCAGGGTTTTATCAGTCAATTACTGAAGAAGAGAACATTGACAAAGGTGATGACATGCTGGGTCTTCCAGGGAGAAAACAGTCCTTGGAGAACTGATAAATCTTTTAATGCTCTTGCAAAATTAATCCTCTCTGTGGGCATGTTGAGAAACCCAAACATGAAGTAAAATTAATTGTGTTGTGCTATGATACAGTTTTATTAGATAAATTATGCCCCAAATCCCCAACATTAATTCTTTGTCCTAAGATGGAGCACATGGCTACAACGATAATCTAAAGTTTATCAAGTAGAATCATATAGTAATTATGTTTTCTTCATAACATTTTTCACAATTTTTACTTTCAATTTTCAAACTTCCCACCATTTACTATGTCCACCTTTGTCCCTGTTTTAAATGGATTCAGTTTAGGCCTCTTCTGGTACTAATTAACTGCAGATAATGAGAGCCTCTCCTATCTGTTCACATGTTATGTTGAAACAGAACTTCACTCTTTGCAAATACTTTTATAGATCTTGCCTCATTTAACTTTCAGAAGAACCCTATCGTTAACGGATTTCTTTCTCCACGTTATGTAAAACAGTGTTTAAGATAGAGTAAGTTGCCAGGATTCTTAACCTCTTAACTTTATTAATAACGACAAAAATCTCATGTTTCCCAGAAATTCTGATCTACCCCATCCCTTAAGGGGGGGGGGCAAGCCTTTCACTTTTGATTAAGAATCATGAATACTTTAGGGGTGCCTGGGTGGCTCAGTTGGTTAAGCATCCAACTCTTGATTTCAGCTCGGGTCATGATCTCAGGGTCGTGAGATCAAGCCCTGCATTGGTCTCTCAGCTCGGTGGGGAGTCTGCTTCTCTCTCTCTCTCCCTCTTTCCCTCTGCCCCTCCCCCTGCTCACAAGCTCTTTAAGTACATAAATAAATGAAATCTTTAAAATAAAATAGAATCAAGAATACTTTAAAAATGGAGTATTTCTGAAGGCACTCAGCAGCTGAGATTTGGTTAAACCCTACCTTCTACAATTGTTGTTACAAAAATAATTTGTGTTTCCAAACACAAAGTTACAATATTGGATATATAGTTAAAATAATCTGAAATTCCAGGTTTCTGGCATGTCTTACTGAGTCGTGTACCCACCCTTTCCCATACCGTGTTGCAAGGCCATAGAGCTGTCAAATAGCCAACTGGTCTTCTGACTCTATCTCAGTTCTCTTCTCACTACAGGTGTCCCCTTCAAGTTCCAAGACATTTAAGAGCTACTATGTGGCCTACATAAAGAGTTAACCCATGGCTCCAGCAAGGCATGGAAAACTGAGAGTATGTGAGCCTCTTTACATTCCACAGGACTTCAGAAAACTGAAAGGGAAATACTCCCATGGGTTGGAGTAATTAGACAGAAGTTCCTTGGACTGGTTGTCAAAAGATGGGCATAATTCAGAAGGTGGTAGTGTTTCCAGGCAAGGGAACAGTAAGGCAGAGGAGGAAGGTTTAGGCCACAGTTGTAAGGGTCATGAAAGGCAGTCTAAGGTGTGCAGACTTGCAGTCAGCAGGGTACTGACAGGCTAGGAGGACACTTGCTGGCTTTGAGCAGGGGAGTGGAACAATGAAAGCGATCTGAAGCTTCCATGTAGTGGGAAAGGGTCCTTAGAGAAAAAGTCTGAATAAAGACCCAAGAGAGGATTATGAAAATATGTATAGACTAGAGAGTCTGAGAGCTAGAAGGGCCTTGGGGGTCCTCTACTTCATCATTTTTCCAGCATATGAATCCTCCTTTACTTTCCCTGATAGGTCATGAAGACCAGAAAAATGGAAGGGCTGAACAGGGATGGATGGTGGAGCAGAAGACCAAAGATGGAGTGAGTGCCAGTGTCACCACGAGGAAGAGAGAAGTACCTTCTTTAAAGTTAATAGGCACTATCTTATCCTCTCTTCTTGCTGCCTTTCCAAGCTCTTTGGAAATTTCTAGTCTTCACTAGCTCTTTGGAATTTCTCTCCAGCTTCTCCTTCCTCCCACTGGAGTGGAATCTCTCTATTGATTGTGGATCTCCCTAGATTTTTGAAGTAGGTGTTATAAATCTACATCATGCTGTCCACTGACTGAGTGCATCCTGAATCTGGGAATATAACTTGCCAAGCAGTGATTGGGCATTCTTAGGGGAATGCCAGTCAGTTAGGCCCAGGTGTATCATAGTCATTGCCCACTGGGGCTCTGGGAAGGGGCTAATACAGTCCGGTAGCTGACTTGTCCTGAAATGGATAGGGCAGGCCACCAGCATCTGAAAGCCCAAAGATACTCTGGAGTTGTTGCTAAAGATATCCAGAGACCGCTGCCTTTGCCTACTTCTGTCACCTGACCTTGCCCAGCAGTTGGCCTTTATCAAGTCTCTGACTCTTAATTCCAAGAGGTGTCATTGCAGCATGTCTAGGCTTCTGCTAATAGAGGACGAAAGTCATGTTTTCTATAATCCTTATTCAAATAGGTTTTCATATTTATTGGATCTTATTGTATGCCAAGGACTAGGAAGACAAAGACAAAAAGAGAAGTTTCCTGTTCTGGAAGGACAGAAAAACCAATAGGAAGAGAGACATTCATAAAATAATGACATTAGAACATCACACTGGCTGTAATGAACTATATTTTTTAATGTACATCCTGAGTTCATATCTTTAGGGAAGGCCCCCTAGGTTAAGGGGAATTTGGTTTCTACTTTAACCTATTTTAGTTACTTGCAACTATCTTTTGAAAAATCCTTGGGCACACTAAATTTGGGTCCAAGAACATTTTTCAGGTCCTTTTTTTTCCCCTTTAAGGTGAATTTTTTTTTTTTCCTTACAGTGGTAGCCTCTCACGGTGAGGGGCTAGGTGGAGTGGGCAGATGATGTTTCCATTGCATTGCCCATTCCATTCGGGGAGTTATGCAATCAAGGGGGAAAAATGCATTTTCCACTGTTGAGGTCCTTTGATCACTTTTGCTCTTACATAACTCCTTAACAGCTGGAGCTGTAAACTTTAAAATTGGCCAGAACATAGCTCATATTGCGAAAGGAAATTCAATCAAAATTTGAAAAGAAACAGCTAGACATTTTAAAACTGATTCCAGTATTTGTGGTCTTTAACATTTAGTGAGTGCTGGTGATGTTCGGGCACATTAAGCAAAACTCCCTGCCCAGACACGTTGCCATCTTGACTGGGACTGCCATCAGCTGGACCTGGCTCAGCAGAACGGGGTACTTTCTTATCTTTCTTGCCATCACCAAGCTCCTGTCTGCAGCAGCTCCTCTGCCTACAGACACCCGAAGAAATGCTTGCTCTACCGTGGGGCTGCCAGGAGTAGATGCGTAATATCAACCTACCCACTCCTCCTCTGGCAGCCTCCAGGTGCTCATTGGCTGGCTTGGAAAATACCTCTGTTCCTTTCAACAATATCACTTCCTTCACCTACCTTGCGAAGGTATCCTCCACTACCTAGTTCTCAAATAGGCCCCCTTCCTTCCTGATCTTCCTAACTCTCTTCTACCAACCTCTTTTTTTTTTTTTAAAGATTTTATTTATTTATTTGTGAGAGAGAGAAAGAGAGAGAGAGTGAGAGAGAACATGAGCAGGGGGAGGGATGGAGGAGGAGGGAGAAGCAGACTCCCTGCTGAGCAGGGGCTCAGATCCCAGGACCCCGGGATCATGACCTGAGCTGAAGGCAGGCGCTTAACCCACTGGGCCACCCAGGTGCCCTTCTACCTACTGCTTCTTCTTCCCCCTCCATCCCTTCCTCCGTCATCTTCTTTTATAAGTTTCAGATATGAGCCTGTTATCCACTCAAGTGAAAATAAATCTGTACAAAACCGTGTTTGTTGCTACAACTTTCACATCGCAATGAAAAATAGTCAACTCAATTAAAACCCACTACTTCAGAATCAATAGCTTCTTCAAAGCTGCATTAACACTTAAATATGGTTAACACCAAATGCAGAAATGGATCTGGAGAAAAGGTTATTAAACTTCTAACTTGCTTAAATAAAATTAAAGAAAGGCAAAATTGTGTTTGTCATAGTGAAGCAATCCACTGGAATCACTGATACTCGATAATCATGAAAAGTTCAGAGTTCTGAGGTTACAAGAGACCCAGGCATCTAAGTTCTTCCTGTTTTCTGTTCTTTCCTCTCATAGAACTGTGGATGTGTGGAATTATACCATCGGCAGCAATTGTTGCCTTAAGAGAGACTCCACGGGGCACCTGGGTGGCGCATTTGGGTAAGCAGCCAACTCTTGGTTTTGGCTCAGCTCATGATCTCAGGGTCATGAGATTGAGCCCCATGTGGGGCTCCGCACTCAGCGTGGAGTCTGCTTGTCCCTCTCCCTCTGCCTTCTGCCTGCTCCCCACTCTGTCTCTCTCTGTCTCTCTCTCTAAAATAAATAAATAAAATCTTAAAAAAAGAGAGAGACTCCAAATCTGTATCTCCAGGAACGGCAGGTTGCAAGTGAGGAAGGTGACACATGTCAACACATGTCACCTTGATATATTCAGATGTAGTTGCTACCAGTTCAGGAGCCTCTGCCGGGAGGTACTGCAGGATGGCTGCTCAGTCATCCCTCCTCATAGAAGTCCTTGGTTTTCAGGGGTCAACGAGTACTTCATACAGGGAATGCAACATGGCCCTCTTAAGCAGAAGCTACCTTTGTCTGGAACTGAATGCCTCCCTACCCTTGCCACTGACCATTCTGAACTCTGCTCGTTTCCTATTCCTTTGCTGCGCCATGATTCAAACTGCTTCCCCTCTGTTTTGAAGCAAAGCCATGGCTCTTATTATTCTAAAGCTTTCAGTTTTGCCTGCTGCTTCTTCCGGTTCCTATCTCTCTTTTCCCTTCCTTCTGTGCCCTTGAAGACACATTTCAGACCCACTTGGGGTGCCTGGGTGGCTTAGCCCATTAAGCTGCAGACTCTTGATTTTGGCTCAAGTCATGATCTCGAGGTCATGAAATTGAGCCCCACGACCGGCTCCATGCTCAGTGAGGAGTCTGCTTGTCTCCCTCTCCCTCTGCCCTCCCCCCCCCCCCGCCGCCGCCACTTATACGAGTTGCACATGCTTGCACTCGCGCTCTCTCTCTCAAATAAATAAAATCTTAAAAAAAAAAAAAAAAGACACACTTATGCCTGGGCTATGGCCACCATTCCTGATTGCGGAACAGTACTTTGAGGCCTGACTTTCACTTACTTCAGAATGTGGAAGCGGCTGATTATGAGAAATGCCCCCAGGCACGGGGGCCCTCAGGGAGCACTGGGCCTTCAGAGTCCTGTGAGTCACTCTGATAGCTTTTCAGCATCAGGCCGGCCTTCTGGAAGCATCTTGAGAGGATTTTCAGGGAGGAAGAGATAGGATCTCTCAGGCATTCAGCAAGGGTTTTTTTAATCCATAGTTTTTGAAGACATTTGATGAAATCAAAGGTAAGTGGAACAAGAGTTTTGTGTTTGTTTTTTAGTCTAAATGACATGTATGTTGCTTATCCTAGTGTCACGAACTGCTCATTTCTTTAATGGTTGAAGATTACCTATTTTGGGCTATCCTTTTCTTTCCACAGCCATGTTGCACTGCCAAGCATAAGTATGGTAACCAGGCAGACGCTGGGGTAGAAAAATAACTCACAAGTCAAGAAATAAGCTCTTCATGAGCTTTACACTGGCAGGTGTTCATTACTATTAAATCCGAATAGTAAAGATGCTGATGATGGTGACAAAGATGATGGTACTTCTCACAATGTGGCACATGGTGTGGATTTGGGAGCTGATGATTGACATTGCTGGCCAGCAGGCTGCAAGCAAATGCAGGGCTTCTGCTGGCCACTGTCCCCCCCCACAATTGTCCTACTCAATCTAGCTATGACTCATTGCCAGAAGTGGGCTGTTATGTCATAACGTTTGCTGACACCGTTAGAATTTCAATCGTGACCATGCAACTTTTTCTCAGGGGAAGCATTTTTGGCTAAAGTAATAAAGAACTCATGTGTTTAAAAAGGAAGGGGTGTATGTCTACCTGTCTCACCTACTGGAGAGTTGATGCTTATAGGAATCTTTGCCAAATATGATTTCCTTGAAACCTTCTTTTTGTTTGAAGGTTGTTTTGTTTTGTTTTATTGTTTTTGTTTGTCCCCACTTGAGAGAATCCAAGAAAGCACTTGATGGGAAGTGAGATTTTTAGTATTTTCCATGCTTTACCTTTGTTTTCTTTTAAACAACTTCCTTTCTAATGATGATCATAAATAGCTGATACTCATTGAGTTCTTGTGGCCATGGTTGTATACTTAATCTTCATGAAACCTTATGCTATAAATGCTCCTACCCCCACTTTATAGACAAGTAAATGAAGTCACTGACAATTTTAATAATGTGCCCAAGGTCATACAGGTAATAAATGGTATATACAGATTTCGACCCCGGCATTCTGACTTTAAACCAAGCTCATATCATATCATGATGTTACACTGCCTCCTTTGTTGGAGTCACCAGTAACTGTCATTTAGTCAACAAAGATTTATGGAGCTCTTGCTATGTGCTAGGTTCTGAATTAGGCACTGAGCAGACTAAAACAAGCAAAACAAATATAGTCATAGTCATCATGAAACTTAGCATCTAGCGAAAGCGATCAATACGAAATTAGTCACTAAACAAATAATTACATAATTAAAAACTATTATACACCTGGGAGCCTATTAGCTCTGTGAATAAGCAACATTTAAGGTGAGATGTCAAATACTATGAGATCGAAAGATGAAGCAAGGGTGGGTGGGAAAGGGGTCAGAAGGAGGGAGCATGTGTCAACCACAAAGGCTGGTGATTTCCATGTTCCAGTGAATACACAGTGACCTCGTGTGACACACCATTTCTTTCGTGAACACTTTTTTTAAAGTACAGAATAAAATTTGAATTTGTTTAGATACACAAGTGGTCATAATTAGACCATATTCTAGCTGGGGAATCCAGGTGCTGGATCAGTCCTGGGACACCTGACCATCCATTTGGTAATAAGGTAGCCAGATTCCGAATTCTTTCCTTACATCAAAATAAACTCCAGATAGAAGACTGTGAATATATTTTAAGTGATACAGATACTAGAAGAAGACATGCTTGAATATTTTTATCATTTTTAGTGGGAAAGGGCTTTATTAGCATTTCAGGCCATTTATATACTTCAGATTTGCATGGCTGCAGAGCTTGGCTACAAGTTACACAGGCCTGTCCGCAAGACTGCCTCATACCAGCCACACTCTTGTGGGTCCCCGAGAGGACGGTTTGACTTCTCTGAGCTCTATTACATCTTTACTTTTGCTTCCTTTGACTGAAAGCTCCCACCTACCAATAAAGCTGTAGCATGTAGAAATATCAGAAACCACAGTTAAAATTAGACTCTATAAAAATTTGAAACTTCTGTACAGCAAAAATCATTATAAGCAAATATTTTAGGGCCTTCTAAAAGGAAGCAATGAAGCATGATTCTACTCTGAATTAGCAGTGGCGGTTCTGCCCTTTATAGAAAGGCTCCTAACTAACCCTTTGAATCCAGGATGTCCATGAAGTCGGGTGGCAAAAAATTATAGCTCATTTTCTCCAACCTCCAACAGTTCGAAGACTTGGCATATCTTTCAAGTATGAATTAAGTCAATAAACTAAGTTAGTGTTAGCATTACCTGTGACTTCACCACTAACAGAAATCAGATATTTTTATATTATGTCAGAGTTACTGCAGCTAGTTAGCCTTACCACTAAATTCTAAATTTATGGTAGTTATCAGACCTGTTGCTAGAGCTTCCTATTTGATGAGGTAAGAAAGACATGTGTATGTGTATTTCTGTACCTCAAATTTGTTTCTAGAAACTATTTTGACAAGCATAATTTATATAGCTGGTTTCTTTTGTAATCTTATGTATTTTGTTTTGTGCATTTAAAATAATCTGAAAGGAGGTCCACGGGCATCCAAAGATTGTCCAGGAGGTCTGTGTCATGGAAAAGGTTTAAGAACCCTGCCTTAAGGTGATGATTTGCACGGGGCAGACGGTTGTCACACATACATATTCTTGATGGGCAGCACCCCCACCTGAAGCTCTACACTCACTATTAGCACCACACACAGCACAGCTTATCTGGATCTCTGGAGGTGAGCCCAGCAAGCAGAGAGGATACTGGGAGTCCTGGGCTCCTAGCTCCCAGGTATCGGTCTTGCTCCAGCTTGGGAGATCCAGGTCCCACAACTGAAGCTCTTCAGTGACTTCTTACCCTTAGAGACTGGTACTGAATCACGGGCTGACAGCCTTAATGTACCAAAAGCCTTAGAAATCAGTAAGAAAAACACTCCCTTATCAGATAAATAAAATATAAATAGACAATTAAAATGACTAAGGGGGAAAAGTATTTGGCTCCCCTATCAGTCAAAGAATTGCAAACAAAAGCAAGATTTTTAAAATGCTTATCAATTTGACAAAGTTTAAAAAAGTGATAACAGTCAGATAAAGATATGGAGAGGTAAACAACCATGACTTGTTAGTGGGAATGTAAATTACTATACTTTTTTTTTGGCAAATGGAACTTAGCAATATTTATTAAAAATGTTATTTATGCATCTCCTCACCCCAGTAATCTCCCTCTTAAGAATTTACCCTCAGGAGCTTATCATAAATACATAAGCAAATGCATGTTCTAGAACATTTATTACTCTCTTGTTTATAGTAGCCAAAAAATGTGGAGGCTGCCTTGATTTGTTCCATGTTGCAGTAGGGTAATTCAAGATATTTTGCTTTGTCTTCCCTGTATGTTACCACCAAATCCAAGAAAGTGGGCAGGCTTCCTTGCCTTCGGGGAAGGGTGTGTTGTAGAGCAAGAAGCAGAAGTTGCCACCTGGGAAGGTCTTTCCTGGCTTTTGGTTTTTGGAGAGTGAGTTCATTTTCAAGGGGTTAAGCCAAGGAGGGGAAAAGCGACACAGAATCAGAGAGGCTGAAGGGAGAAGGTCCCCAGAGAGAAGACAGGGCTTGGAGGCCCCTTGTATTGTGGGGATCCGTGCTCTGTTCCTGCACTTTGTCCAGGGCTGAGAAGGAATGGAGGCACCTAAGGGATGCTCAGCCTGAGCCATCGGACCCTGCCGACCGCAGCAACAATGACCAGCACGAAGTACCAAGGTCGCCAGTCTTCAGAAAGCATTCAGACAGCACGGGTTTGCACCTCCACAGTACCTTGAGTGGGTTAATAATCAGGGAGATTTCTCTGTATATATAAGACCCCTTATGTGTTGGGGTGCAGGGGGTAGAGTGGGAGGGGAGGGAAGTGTCCGTGGTGACTGCCCATGAATGCCGCCCCCCCACCCCCACCGTCTGGATGGAAGTGGAGAGTAGGATTTTATTTAAAGAAGTAACCACATTTCCAGCTTTCTGCCTAATACACCTCAGTTTTCTTACTTGCCAAATCAGCTGCGATGTATTTACTACTGACTAAATCTGTTTTCTGATAACTTTGTGGTGAGAGTGCTCATAGGGGTCAGAAAGCCATGGCTTGTCCCCCGAGCCCCATGGTTTCATGCCAACCGGCAGAGAGCGGATAGCTCTCTGTAAAGGCATTCACGTTCAGTGAGACTAGAAACAGGTAAAAATGATGCACGGGTGTGGCAGTCACAGAAGCCACATGCAAACTTAAGGGAAACCAAGGGCAAACTGCTATATGGTTCTAAAGAACAAGTTCTAGTGCACCAAGAACAAAGGGAAACACCTTATGAATTGAGGGAACAGAAGGTCTATGGAAGTTCCTTATCCACTTTCCACTCAGGAGGTAGAAAAGGGGTTGGAACCTGTTTCATCCCAGCCCCCCTGGGTGAGCGTCTTGGGCTGCCATGGGTTGTAGTTGGATGCTCCAGAAGAGCTGAGGAAGTGCAAAGAGCTTCTACATCTTTCAAAGCAATGGGGGAAGAATTTGTCCCTTAGGAGTCTGGACAAGGCTTAGGTCAACAAGTAGAGGGTCATTAAGCCTTAAAATCAGGAGAGAGTATGCTCTGTTGACACAGCTTTCTGATGCAGGGTTTGAGAACTTTAGACCAGAAAATCTTTACGGCGCTGCTTCAGGAACTGGCTTTCTGCAGTAACTCTGAATTCAAACCTGATTTACCTTTGCAAACTGAGACTGGTCACACACAGCCACGTCTAGAACTGAAAGTCAGGTTACAAGAAAACCTAGTCAAAATATAAAGGGTAACTAACAGTGTGCTTTTATTTCTTGGTTTGGGGCTAAAGTGAGTGAAATCAGTAATTGCTTTGTTTCTTTACTTCCTATCTACTTCCACCTATGAGGGAACCTGAATGGGCAAAACAGGCTTATCTCAGGGTAGAGGAAAAAGCCCTCAGAGACAAGCTGACCTCTATCCTGGGGTCGTGCATGGATCCAGAGTACACTGATTTGGTATTAACCCAAGCCCTTACGCTTCCCGTCCAGGGTGCCTCTGACGGTGCCGACATATTTATCACCTCATTCTTAGCACTGAGCTTGGGACTGAGATACCCAGAGGTCTCAAGAGTAACCTCATCCTTACGCCTGTGTGAAACAGTTTTGTCATCTTCTGTATTTTCTATAGACTAAAAATGCTAGAAGCCACACCCTAGGTAAGGTGTTGGCACAAGATATGTGGTAGCGAGTTATGGAGACGATGTGATTATACCTTGACTGGTTTCCTACAGGCATCTATGTCCCTCTTACCCCAAGCAAAAGCCCAGTAGGACAATATCAGGCCTCTACTCTAGCTATAATGTTCCCTACGGACTTATGGCTAATACAAATCAAAGAAAATTAGGTTCCTCTTTTTCTTCCCACAAAACAGTTTCAATGCTCTGATAAGTCAGGCACCACAAAACTTCATGAGAAATGCCATGTGCCCAATAAGCTCTCAAGAGATGAACTCGGTCGAAGAGCGTTTCATAAAGACTGGCAGACTGATGATCAGTTCAGGGCATATGGCCATTCTTCTCACATGGTAATTAAACGTTCTTTCGATCTGAAGAGAGTAGAAGGGCAAAAAGATTACATACACAAACTCTCGGTCAACTGCAAGAACCCAGGTGACGTGTACGAATACAGCCTTACACCGCAAATGTCGTAAGAGCGCTTTGTTTGGCCCTTTGTCTCAGGTGCTGGACATTTGTTTGGATTGTTGAATGCAGCAGTCACTGCAGCAATTCTCTTAAAAATCTGCATTATATCTTTAGCAGAGAAGAGGCCTGCGATGTATGTGTTATTACATGTATTAATTCATTTAGTTCTTTCATCAAGCCCATAAATTTTTAATCTAGCTTGATGACCCATAAGCTTGCCCAGGGGTCACATGGCCAGTGAGTGGGAGAGGTAAGGATCAGGCCCACGTCAGTCTGACACCAAACCTTCACTTTTGAAAAACCACAATTCGCTAATATCTTCCATGTTGAGTGCCTTCATTTGCTTTTGGGTTCTAGTTTCTGTAGCTTCCCTTCCCCAAGCTGTGTCTGACAAAAAAATGGAAACGGCCTTCAGAAGTAAGTGAACCATGGTAACTGCTATGCCTGTTCATTTTTTGTACTTGAACCATTAAAAAGAAAAATACATCGGGGCAGGCTCTAACTGAATACAAATGGCCTGTCCAGAATGTGAGGGGGGATGTGAGGGTTTCGGGCCATGGACTGAGAGGCCTGTCACAGTCCTTTTAATAGAAGCATGCCTGTTAATCTGTGGCATGTCAGAGCCTGAACACCCGTGTGTGATGTGCCTATCACTTTACTGAAAGGAATCCCACATGCCCATCCCTGGAAGGGTGACAAGAGCCCCTGCAGCCAGCCGAGCTGGGTGCCAGCCCCCAGACACCAAGGCCAGTCCTCCCAAGGGAGAGGGTGACAGAAGGACAATGGCATGATGGGGTACTGGCAGTGTGTGTGAGATCTGACACTGTCACGGAGTTATGCATGGAATCCACAAAACATGGCCTCCTTCGTGTTCCTTTCTTGTGATGCCTGAGGACATCTGCCCCAGAGCAGAGTCCTTAATAAATGTTGACACTTGTGTCAGGATTTACGTAACAGCACGCTGCACGTGTGCCGCGCAGGCTATAAAAACAGACGTAATATAATAATACATTGGAGAGGATGTTTGGCTTTAGCAGAACATAGCCTCATAGAAATGGCTCATAAAATGTTAGGGCTAGGAGGAATATTGCAGACCACAGACACTCCAACTCCTTCATTTATAGATGATAAAGCAAGTTCTAAAACGTAATGACTCCTCTAAGGTTATATATATTTATTTAATATAAATTGTACATAAACGTAAATTGAAAAAACATATTGGGAAGAGCAATATGTTTAGATTGCTCTTATCTATCTCAATATCTTAGATCTTGTTTTGGAGGTAGAATCAAATGTCAGGTTTGAGGTCCACCAATGCAGACTTCCTACTCCAGTGAGGATGTTATAGGAAGAGAGTGTAATCTGGGCCCTGTGAGCATTTCCTGCAAGGTAGCCCTTACCTAAACTGTGCCTGGAGCAGATAAATTTATTGTTCCTAAGAGTGGCTTGAGACTAACGTTAATCCAAACATTTTTTTTATGTAATGCCTCTGATTTGTAAAACATGTTTAAGCACATTTCCCCAAAACATATATTTGTATTTACATTTAAATTGTAGAATGAACTACTTGATGTATTATTTATATTATAAAAATGCATGAAATAGAATAAAAAAGATAAAATAAAAATTCAATAGATTTGCATACGTGGGGTTCATTTTACCCATCTGTGCCTTTTTTTTTTTTTTGGTATGTTCCATTTTTCCATAATAAAAAAGGAAAGGGGAAGAAAAATATTAAAAACAAGCATTTTCTATTTCTTCTTAGGGACTGTCTTCTGGTACATCCTTTGTGTTCTACCTTGAAAGTAGAGAGTTCAGTTACTCGCTTAATACGTCTTCTCTGACTCCTTGTGGAGGACTCTTCTTTTTTTTATTTATACATTTTGTTTATTTATTTGTCAGAGAGAGAGAGCAAGAGGGAGAGAGAGAGAAAGAGAGAGCACACAAGCAGGGGGAGTGGCAGGCAGAGGGAGAGGGAGGAGCAGGCTCCCTGCTGAGCAAGGAGCCCAGTGCGGGGCTCAAACCCAGGGTCCTGGGATCATGACTGGAGCCGAAGGCAGACACCCAACCAACTGAGCCACCCAGGCGCCCCCAGAAGGCTCTTTCCTAAGAACCCAAAGGTGGCTGCGCTCTTGGCTTTCCAGGGGAGTGTTGTGTGGCAGCAGACGGGCTGCAGATTACCTTCAGAGATGGGGGCTACAAGAGGATGGCCATGCTAATCTGTGCATCCATGGTGTGGGGAACTAGTAGGAGATGTGCTCTGAGCTCTGCCATCATTTCAATCCCTTCTCTTTCCTTCCTGAGAGCCAACCAATCACTGAGGTCAACTGATTTTGCTAAAGTCAACCACATATTATTGGGTATATTTAGGTGCTAAATGGTGTTACAAAAGGGCTATGGTGGCATTTTCATCTCATTCCCTGATAGGACATAAATTAAAAAAAGGAACAACAACCAACAAGCAGACAGAATCGTGAGAATCCTTCATCAAGTCCCCGGCAGCCGGAACAAAAGACACAGCTTTGACCAAGGAACACAAACATGCTGTGGGACTTCAGGATCCCACACTCACGACCAGAGTCTGCAGACGATCCGGAGAAACTATGTGGGGAGAGAGAATTCAACCGATGAGCAAGTAAATGCTTTTTTTAAAGGACAAAATAACTCTTAGAAATAAGGTATCTAAAGCAAGGAACAAATATCCCTGCTGAGACCCGATCGGAGCCAAGGGTATCCAGAGCAGAGGCAGGACTGGGCGAGGTCAGAACATGTTCTCTGAATTCCACTGGCTGAGAGTGGCTGTCTGCTCTCAGGTTAGGATGAACTGGTACCTGGCCTCAGCATTAGTGTGTATCCTTTGGAGGTCATTGCTCCCAGGTGCAGATAAGGAAATATCTGATATTTAAAGAAACCGTGGTTTCGGCCCTTTTTACCATACCGTCCTGTTACCTTCATAAAATTCTGAGTTAAAGTGCTCCTTGGGATTTATTTATTTATTTGTTTGTTTGTTTATTTATTTATTTTTAAAGATTTTATTTGACACAGAGAAAGGAAGAGAGCAAGCACAAGCAGGGGGAGCAGCAGACAGAGGGAGAAGCAGACTCCCCGCTGAGCAGAGAGCCTGACATGGGGCTCGATCCCAGGACCCTGAGATCATGACCTGAGCTGAAGGCAGATACCTAAACATTCTCCTTGGGTTTTATTTTCTATGGGTAGATCTGGCAATCACTACCTGCTTTTTAGAATCAAGATTCTAGTGGCTGGAGGGGGCAGAATACTGCAATATACCCTGGGCTCACTCATCTGCGTATTCCAAGTACCTAGCACACTACCTGGCATACATCAAGGTGCTCACTTTTGTGTGTTGAACTTTTGAGTCGATCCAACCAGTTCTTGGCAACTTCTCTGCTCTCCTGAGGCTTTCCCACTCCTGGCATGTGAGTCTTAGCAGTCCCTGAAGCTATCAGGCTTATTCTTACTACTTCATGCTCTTGCTTCAGTCTGGACTGATGTGCCTTCCACCCCTGCCATTCCCCAAACACAACCTTCCTAAAAATCCTTGCTCAGGGACTAACGTCCTCCAGTGATCTCTACCGGTGGCTGCTATATTTTCTATCCTTTTTTCTTGTAGGTGTGGTGAATGTGTAGCACCACAGAGCCCCTGCCTGATTTCCTCGTACTGGTTCTCTCATTGTTCTAACTACAGGGACATACAATCCTAAAATTTGTATGGAATCAGAAAAGACCCCGAATTGCCAAGGAAATGTTGAGAAAGAAAAACAAATCTGGGGGCATCCCGTTGCCTGATTTCAAGCTGTATTACAAAGGAGCGATCACCAAGATAGCATGGTACTGGCACAAAAACAGACATATAGACCAATGGAACAGAATAGAGAGCCCAAATATGGACCCTTAACTCTGTGGTCAAATAATCTTCGACAAAGCAAGAAAAACTACGCAATGGAAAAAAGACAGTCCCTTCAACAAATGGTGCTGGGAAAATTGGACAGCTATATACAGAAGAATGAAACTCGACCATTCTCTAACACCATACAGAAAGATAAACTCAAAATGGATGAAAGACCTCAATGTGAGACAGGAATCCATCAAAATCCTAGAGGAGATCATAGGCAGTAACCTCTTTGACATCGGCCACAGCAACTTCTTTCAAGATACATCTCCAAAGGCTAGTGAAACAAAAGCAAAAATGAACTTTTGGGACTTCATCAAGATAAAAAGCTTCTGCACAGCAAAGGAAACAGTCAACAAAACAAAGAGGCAACCCACAGAATGGGAGAAGATATTTGCAAATGACACTACCGATAAAGGGCTAGTATCTGAGATCTATAAAGAACTCCTCAAACTCAACACCCCAAAAACAAATAATCAAGTCAAAAAATGGGCAGAAGACATGAACAGACACTTCTCCAAAGAAGACATACAAATGGCTAACAGACACATGAAAAAATGTTTATCATCATTAGCCATCAGGGAAATTCAAATCAAAACCACATTGAGATACCACCTTACACCAGTTAGAATGGCAAAAATTGACAAGGCAGGAAACAACAAATATTGGAGAGGTTGTGGAGAAAAGCGAACCCTCTTAAACTGTTGGTGGGAATGCAAGTTGGTACAGCCACTTTGGAAAAGAGTGTGGAGGTGCCTCAGAAAATTAAAAATAGAGCTACCCTATGACCCAGCAATTGCACTCCTGGGTATTTACCCCAAAGACACAGATGTAGTGAAAAGAAGGGCCATGTGCACCCCAATGTTCATAGCAGCAATGTCCACAATAGCCAAACTGTGGAAAGAGCAGAGATGCCCTTCAACAGATGAATGGCTAAAGAAGATGTGGTCCATATATACAACGGAATATCACTCAGCCATCAGAAAGGATGAATACCCAACTTTTACATCAACATGGATGGGACTGGAGGAGATTATGCTACGTGAAATAAGTCAAGCAGAGAAAGTCAATTATCATATGGCTTCACTTATTTGTGGAACATAAGGAACAGCATGGAGGACATTAGGAGAAGGAAGGGAAAAATGAAGGGGGGGAAATCGGAGGGAGAGACGAACCATGAGAGACTATGGACTCTGAGAAACAAACTGAGGGTTCTAGAGGGGAGGGGGGCAGGGGGATGGGTTAGCCCGGTGCTGGGTATTAGGAAGGGCACGTACTGCATGGAGCACTGGGTGTTATATGCAAACAATGAATCATGAAGCACTACATCAAAAACTAATGATGTACTGTATGGTGACTAACATAACATAATAAAATAAAATTTAAATTAAAAAAAAAAATAACTACAGGGACATAACCCCACAGGGATCCTGGGGGATACACACCAGCATGGGAGGCAGGAGACCTGGGTTTTACTTTCAGCTCTTCTCCTAATTAGCTGTTCAGCCTGGAGTAAATCATGCTCCCTTTCGGAGAATTCCTTCTTCCTTTGTTAAATAACAAGATTCCAGAGTTAAAATTTTACAATTGCTTCCCCAACTTCATTATGAGTTTTTCAAGGGCAGGGATCACATCTTTTATTGATTTTCATATTAGTACCCACACATTTCACAGGGGCTCCAGAATATTTGCCTAATTCTGATGGTGACCAACTAAAAACGAACGTCTGACTCTCACTTTCAAGGTTTAGTACATGCAATGCTTCAAGGCTGTTTGAAGAAAAGGTGACGTAAACATGAGCGAGGAGGGGGGGCACTGTGACCAGAGTTGGCTGACTTGCTTCTAGTCCCGCTCTGCCCCACCCCCTTCAGGTGTCTGCCTCTGGCCTCGCCCCTTCCTCTGAAAAGCTGGATGGTTGGAGAGGACAACTCTTCTCGTTTTATTTCCCCAGAACAGCACCGTCTTCTAGTCTTTGGCAATTTCACTCTCCCAGACCTTGTCCAGCCTACGTGCCTTACTGAAATCAGGAGCCTCTCAAACATGAAGGACGAATGTGGGCTGTAGAGATCGTGGGATGTGCTCAGAGACGGCGGCACTGTCCAACCCTTGGCCTCTGGGAAGCGGCCCCCTGACGGGAAATTCAAGGAAGTAACTCAAGTGGGGGTGGTGGTATGCAGGCAGGGAGGGACAGGAGCAAAACACAGCTGCTTATTTAGTCCTTCGGCAGGCACCACGGAGACATGCTGTTCTGGCAGCTAAGGGAAAGGTGACAAGAAACCCGAGACAGGGGAACTTAATTAGCACTGAAGTTTGTAGAAACACCTCAGACCTCCTGTTTTCCTCCAGCCTTGATTACACAGCTTAACACTTACAGACCCAGTAGGGTGTGCTTCACTAACCAGAGGACACTGACAAGAAATATATCAGAGCTAGTCAGTCTCCAGCTTGGCCCTTGTATACTTCTTTTAGGGCACCTGTCCCAGTTCATAGTTACTTTATTCGTGGAGCTACTTTGCTTTGTCTCTCTAATCAAAATATAAACTGTACATGGATGGGGATCTTGTCTGATGTTTCCACTCCCATATACCTCACACCTGGCCCTGTGCCCAGCAACAGTAAGCGCTCAACAGTGTTGTTAAATGAATGGATGAATTTGTCTGTTAACAACTACGGTTATTTTAATGGACAGCACTAACTAGGAGGCTTTGAAAGCTGGAATTATAATGAGATAAAGTCTGAAATTTAAAATCATAGGAGGTGGGTCGCTTGGGTGGCTCAGTTGGTTAAGTGTCTGCCTTCAGCTCAGATCATGATCCCAGGGGCCTGGGATCCAGTCCTGCATCGGGCTCCCTGCTCATCGGGAAGCCTGCTTCTCCCTCTGCCTGCCGTTCCCCCTGCTTGTGCTCTCTCTTTCTCACCCTTTTTCTCTCTCTGACAAATAAATAAAAATTTTTTAAAAAATCATATAGGAGGCATGTGTCTAGATTACATTATAATGGCAGAGGGCATATATCTAGATAATATTATGTATCTACCTCTGGATAACAAATGTCTGCTTTCTTTTCTCAAAAGGAATGCTCAAAGTACAAGCTTGGAACAGAGACACCTAAGTCAAGAGAGGGAACACCACAACACAGACTTTGAGATTTTGCCCTAGGCCTGACACCCTGTGTCCCTGACCAGCTGCCTGGCTACACACATTTCAGCGCAGTGAGTTATCCATTCTGAGAGAAGAAGAAAGTCTTTACAGTGCTTAGCTTTCTTCTGTGGAAAGCCTTCACGGGCACCACGTTCATTCACAACAGGCTTTCGCATTTTCCCAGAAGCCCCTCGGCCCCCTCCGGCCTCACCCAGGAGGTTGGGGATGCTGAGTGGGAGTTTAACAATCCTCACACTCTCTGGTGGGAGCGACACTGAGCCAGTGAGTCCAGTGATCACAGCCCCTCTGTCAACAGGTGCACGCAGCTTAGAAAGCTTCACGGCCTGGGGCTTGGCGGGGTGAGGACAAGTCAAGGCTGCCAGCAGAGAGGCTTTAGCAAATGTGTCACTCAGTAGCTGTGCACTTGCCACTTCCACAGAGCAAGAAAGAGCAGAGCTTCTCTCCACCCCTCCCGCCCCAATGCAGTCAGGTTGTGACCAAGGCAGCGTGGCTGCCCACTGGGCACACAATTCACTGCTGAAGCCAGAGCCTGAAGGGGAGACCCATCCTCTCCCTCAAAGCTTGTCTGAGCACAGAGTCCAGAAGCCTAGGAACCCATGGGGTGGGTAGGGGTGTCATACTCACTACTTACTTATACCAGAGTTTGATATTCCCACTTCATTCTGGCACAGATAGATGAGAGCAAGGGGGCGGTGGTGGGGGGGGGGTGGGGAGCAGGAAAATCACGGTCAGAACCCAAAGCCAGAGATCCTATTAGGGTTCATGGAAAGCCTATGACTCTGCTATTCTGGGTGGGTACTAAATAGCTCTCGGTGCAATCTGAGCACAGACCCTAAGAAAATCTGCATGACTTCTTCCATGTGGTAGAGGGAGAATCTGGGAGGACTGTGGATTCGAAGCCCCCTCACACTTGGATATTATGTATCCTCTAAAACAAAAAGATAAAAATCTACTTCATTATGGCATGCAAACTTCTGGATTCAGGAAAAGTTTTCTTTGTCGAAGATAAAAACTGTCAACACATTAGAAATCTGCAGCTAGAGATAAAAATAAGATAGTGACCTCAAAGACAATTTTAGAAATTGAATTTAGAAATTTAGAAAATTCAAGCATCCAAATGTCAAATTTAATTCCTTTAAAATTTCTCCTGCTTTTCTTTAGTCACAATTTCTCACAATTGAGACTTAAATATTTGTTGGCAAAATATGAACACTTATTAATCTACATCACGTGATTGTAAAATTGATATAAGGCCAAGGTGTTAATGAAATTGGAGTAGCTCTACCCTAAAATCTCCTATAATACTGCAGCTGAAAAACTTGGAGTTAAAATTAAGGTTAAAAGTTGAATCGAGGGGCACCTAGGTGACTCAGTCATTAAGCGTCTGCCTTAGGCTCAGGTTGTAATCCTGGGGTCCTGGGATCGAGCCCCGCATCGGGCTCCCTGCTCAGTGGGAGGCCTGCTTCTCCCTCTCCCACTGCTTGTGTTCCCTCTCTCGCTGTGTATCTCTCTGTTAAATAAATAAATGAAATCTTTTTAAAAAAAGTTGAATCAAGTCATTATGTGTGTTGTGATACATAATAGCTATTATAAGCATTATTGTCTTCAAATGATTTTCAAATGTTCCATAGCTTTCAACTCTATTACCACATCAGCACAGTTATGAATAAGAAATTCTGGAAAACCTTTTTAATACCAGTACCTGGCAATGCTGCTTAAAACTTACTAATAGCCTTTTAAAAACAAAGGCAGCATCGCAGAGAGAAAGAGAAAGAGAGAGAGAGAGAGAGAGAGAGAGATCTATAGGGACCAAAACCAGAGTGCTAAATGTGTAAGAGAGACACAGTCTACACTGAAGGAATCTGCTCATACTAGAAACTTACAATTTGGGTGTGTAGAATGAATGCAAAGACTCTGTCCCACATAAAGTGTGGAGAAAGAACTGAGACTTCCATAAACCCTATACTTAGGAAGGGTTGTAGCTATAGTGAAAGGGTGGGATTAAAAAAAAAATCCGTTCCCTGGTAAAGAGAAACGACAAGAAATCTTTTCTGTTAAGGTATGGGCTTGGGGTGAAAAAAAAATCTCTCTGGAAAGTAATAATCATACATCTGCCCATGCACAAATTAAGGATTTTCATGGTCCAGGAAAATCCAATTCAATAAATGAAGTGAAAAATATTTCTGGATCAGGGGTGCTGCAGGATGCTTGGAAAAAAAACACAAATCCTTCTCGGAGGGATGCACCTCAACCTAGGGCTTTTAGAATTTGCCGTACAGATAGGAAAAACCAAATATGAGCTCCTTGTCACATTTTTCAAGAAAGATATGATGGCACAGGGCACCTGGGTGGCTCAGTCAGCCAAGTGTCTGTCTTCGGCTCAGGTCATAATCTCAGGGTCTTGGGATCGAACTCTGCATAGGGCTCCCCACTCAGCGGGGAGTCTGCTTAACCCTCTCCCTCTGCCTCCCCCCCCAACTCATGCTCTCTCTCTCTCTCTCTCTCTCAAATAAATAAATAAAATCTTTTTTAAAAAAGGAAAAATATGATGGCACAAAGGTGGTGGTGTAGGAGAACCCAGCCTCTCCATCTCCCTACAAAGAGCGATAATTAGACAACTATTCTTGAATGAAAATAGCTCTGGGAGAACTCAGGAGTTCACTGAAGAAGCTTCAGCAATACAGCGGAGCAAAAAAGCCTCAGAAGCGCTGCACAAAAATGGTAGAATGGTTTCATCTTGTGTGCACCATGCCATCCCTGACTGGCCCTGCTCAGAGCCAAGAGGGAACTCCCAGGCTGAGAGAGTTCCCGTGCTGGGAAAAGGAGAGCAGCCAGGTCCCCCAGCCTTTTCGGGGCACTGCAGCAGGGACCTACTTCATTTCACCCCACCCAGAGGCCAGCAAGGCTGACATATCTACAGATGGCTAGGAACTAGGAACAAGGGCAGAGACTACCAGTATCTGCCAGGCAGCCTGAGTGACCAGGGCTCCCAGGGGCCCGCTTTGCAGAGGACCCCAGTGGCCTCTGCTGCAGAGGACCTCAACCGGCTGTACAGCTGCTGCACATGCCACTAATTTTCCTCCCTGAATGCTTCATCACAGACCCCAGCAAACTGCTCCATAGAGACCTCACCAGCTTTTGCCGCCAGGGAAACTAATGAGCAGGCATGGCCACAATGAACAGCCCTGATGTTTTCACACCACAGGTGTTCATGCCTGCAGACACCAGCTGCCTGAGTCCTTCCACACTCCCTTTCCCCACCCCTGCCGGAGCCCGGGGTCCACAGTGGCAGCCAGCCCTGGCCTCTGTGGCTATGCACATGTAAGACATCATGTGAGGCCCTAGTAGCCAACCCCCACTCCCATGTATACACCCATGGCTAGCACCTACAGCTGCAAGTGCCCGCCAACAGCCGAGGCCCCCACAGTTGTTCTTGGGCCTGGACATGGCCCTGACTGCTGTCACAGGACAGCGTAAATATGTATGCCTGCAGCTAGCCCCTGCACACCAACAGTGAAGACCCCCAGAGCTGCCTGTGGGTCCACATACAGCCCTGATTTCTGTCAATGGCCCGCACTGCCACGCAGGTCCACGGCTAGCCCCTATAACTATGTACCTTTATGCCACAGCTCCAACTCCTGTTACCAGCCTTCACTGCTGAGTGCACACCTGTGACTAGCTCTGCCATCACACAAGTACATGCCAACAATGAGGGTCCCTGCAGTGACTCATGCTCCTGCAGTTGGCCCTGATGCTGGTCTGCACCACTGTGTGGATGTCTTCAGCCAGACCCTGCCAGCACAAAGGCCTATCTGCAACGGGCCCTGCAATGGCTTAATGTGTACACTACCAGCTCCAGCCACCACTACCACCTGCCCTGGTTCCTAGCTGCTGGACCTACAGGCACTGCTGAGGACCCTAACAGCCCTTGCACCATGGTAGACCAGTGCACCTCTCACCGAAGATCATGCAGTTGTTGATGTTGTGAACCCCAGCTACCTGAGCCAACAAGACACCATGATGTCTAGACTTGAAATTGCCACACGGCCCCATACATAACACCCTGCATACTAGGCCTGGGGTCACAGCATGTTCCAGCATGCCCTCACACATGAAAATCTTTTCTTACTAAAGTCAGTCCATAAAGTCTGGAGGAGGTGACTGTTTATTCATATGAAAGACACCTGTGCAAAACTACAGGCATCACACACACACAAATCAGGGAAATATGCTAGCACTAAAGGAACACAGTAAACTTCTAGTAACTGACCTAAAGAAATGGAGATCCTTGAACTGCCTGATAAAGAATTCAAAATAATTGTTCTAAAGATGCTCAGAGAGAACTACAAGAGAACAAATATAAACAACTTCATGAAATCAGGAAAACTATTGTTTATGAACAAAATGAGAAGCTCAACAGAGAAACAGAAAACATACAAAAAGAACCAAAGAGAAATTCTGGAGCTGAAGATGACAATGAATGAAATGAAAAATTCAACTGAGAGCTTCCACAGCACACTGGACCAAAGAGGAGAAAGAATTAATGACACCTAAAATAGGTCATTTGAAATTATCAAGTAAGAGGACACACACACACACACACACACACAAAAGAATGTAAAGGAATGAATAAAGCCTACAAGACTTAGAAGTTACTACTAAAAGAAACAATCTGTGGATTATGGGAGTCTCAGAAGGAGAGGAGATTAATGAAATGGCAGAAAGCTTATTTTTTTATTTTATTTTTTTATTATGTTAGTCACCATACAGTAATTTAGTTTTTGACGTGGTGTTCCACAATTCATTGTTCAGAAAGCTTATTTAAAGAAACAATGGCTAAGAACTTCCCAATCTGGGGAAAAATTTAAACCTTCAAGTTCATGAAGCTCACGGGTCTCCAAACAAATTCAACCCAAAGACATCTTTTCCAAAACACATTGTAGTGAAACTGTCAAAAATAGAAAAAGAATCTTGAAAGCAGCAAGAGAAAAGAAGATCATCACTTCAAAAGGAAACCTCGTAAGACTATCAGCAGATTTTTCAGCAGGAGAGAAGCGTGTGGGATGTTACTTTCAAAGAGCTCGAAGAAAAAAAACCACCAACCAAGAGGACTTCGCTGGTAAAATTGTCTTTCAGAAATAAAAGAGAATAGAGACTTGCTCAGGCAAACAAAAACTGAGGGCGTTCATCACCTCTAGGCCTGCCTTACAAGAAATGCTGAAAGGGGTTCTTCAAACCGAAATGAGAGGATTCTAGTTAGTAACATAAAAACATGTGAAAACATAAAACATACTGGTAAAGGTAAGTTACACATAGAGTCAAATTCAAAGTACTCTAACAGTGTAACATGGTGGTGTGTTACTTACCTCTAGTATAAAGGTCAAAGGATAAAAGTATTAAAAATAACTCTAACACAATAATTTGTTAAGGGATACACAGTAAAAGAAAAAGTAGATTGTGACCTCAGCAACATAAAATGTGTGTGCGTTGGCGGGGGGCGGGGGTAACAGAGTAGGTAGGACTTGTGTATGCAACCAAAGTTAAATTGTCGTTAGTTTAAAAGAGACTGGTACATTTAGAAGTTTTATGTGAACCTCATGGTAACACAGCAAAATCTATCATAGATACACAAAAGATAAAGAGAAGGGAACCAAAGCATACCACCACGGAAAATCATTAATTCACAAAAGAAGAGAAGGAGAAAGGAAGAAAGGAAATGTAAAACAGCCAGAAAACAGTAAGATGACTTCTGAAAGGCCAAACTTATCAATCACTCCTTAATGTAAATGGATTAAAATCTCCAATCAAAAGGCACGTGGTGGCTGAATGGATAAATAAGACCCAACTATACGCTGCCTATAAAAGGCTTGCTTCAGTTTTAAGGACACACACACAAGCTGAAGGTGAAGGGATGGAAGTAGATACCATATGCAAGTGGAAACCAAAAGAGAGCAGGGTTGGCTATACTTATATCAGACAAAAAAGACTTCAAGTCAAAAACTGTAACAAGAGACAAAAAAATTACATAATGATAAAAGGTCAATTCATCAATAGGATTTAACAATTACAAATACGTATGTATCCAACATGGGAGCACCTAAATATATTAAACAAATACTAACAGTTCTAGGGGGAGAAATAGACAACAATACAATAAAATTAGGAGATTTCAACACTCCCCCTTTCGACAGTGGATAGATCATCCAGACAGAAAATCAGTATAAAGACACTGGCCTTGAACTATACTTTAGATCAAAAGATCTAACATTCATGTACAGAACACTTCATGAGACGGCAGCTGAACACACATTCTCCTCAAGCACATATAGAATATTCTCTAAGATAGATCATGTTAGGACATAAAACAAGTCTTAATAAATTTAATTAGATTGAAATCATATCAAGTATCTCTTCCAACCACAGTGGTACAAAACTGGAAATCGCTAACAGGAGGAAGACTGGGAAATTTATAAATGTGTAAGAATTACACAACACACCCTTGAAAAACCAATGGGTCAAAGAAGATATCAAAAGAGAAATCAGAAAATATTTTCAAGTGGAAACACAACACACCAAAATGTACAGGATTCAGCAAAAGTTGTTCTAAGAGGAAAGTTCATAGTGACAAAGGCCTACTAAAGGAGATAGAATTTCAGGATTATGAAAAAAGGACAGAGAATGACATAATGTATCTCTTTGGAAATTTGTTAATAGAAAACACGGTAACTTATTTTTTTTTTCCATTTGTCAATTACTTATATTTAGACATAGTACTCACTGGTTAGGCTTGATACATTTCCTTGTGAATTTACAAATATAATGAAAAAGTTATGCAAAAATACACTTACAACTTGGCTTACAAGCATAGACTTATCATAAAAATGAAGGGAGCAAACTGGTGTATTGTTTTTCTTTTTACTGGTGTCCAAGGTGATATAAACTAGGAGGAATACATAATATGTTCCCTTAAGTAACCTCTGCAGTTTATCCAAGAAAAATTCAGTTTACCTTTGTAGGAAATACAAAAAGGAGAAACATTAAATGATAGATAGTTGGATATATGGGGCATGTAGGGAATTGATTTTATTCAGGAGGACCCAGACAAAGATACTCTGTATGTCAAGGTTAAAGCCCTATTCTTGCTAGTGTCAAAAAGTTTTTTCTAATTAAAGTCAGTCCATAAAGTCTGGAGGAAGTGACTGTTTTTCATATGCACAGCCCATGAGGTGACATGTGAGGCTAAGGAACCAGCACCATCGTACTAAGTACTTTGGTTCCAAGAAATGTGTTCCTCCAAGTCTGAGGTTCCCAACTGATGTGTCACAGTGGTTAGAGATGTACCACAAGAACTTGTTGCTGTTATTGTTGTTGCTTTAATTTTACTTGCTTGTTTTAAAATATAATACAGATACAGAAAATTGCACACACAATAAATATATATCTTAACAAGTTATAAAGCAAACACATTGTAAGTACTGAAACAGGTCATGAAGCAGTGTCCGCCAACCCAGAAGCCTTAGTATGGTCATTCCACAGAGATGAGACAGATGCCCCCACACAAAACTAGGTTTGGATGTTGAGATGAATGATGCCAAACATGCATCAGGAGGGTATGAAAAAATTACTCCCATCGTAGGCTTCCTAGGTTTTCAGTCCTGGCAGGTCTGAAAATGGCTTGCATAGTTTGAACTTCCTGCAGATACCAACAGAGACAGCACATGGACTCTCTTACTGGCTTGCACAGATGTGGGCAGAATGGAGAGAGGGTGTGGTGGGGCTTGAAAGCTGTCAGCCATCAAACATCAAAATTGGAGTCCGCCTCTTTATTTTACCTCTCAGTGTGCCCAGCGTAATTATAGCCCCTTCTCCATCACCCCTCCCTCCAATAACTACCACTTGGTCTTTTACAGAAATCACTTTCTTGCATTCTTGGTAGTTTTTTTTATCATGCAACTGTTCATCTCTAAACACCATAGGTTAGTTTTGCCCATTTTTTAAAAATTGCATGTGTCTTTTAAATCTTCTTAAATCTACATGTTCTCTTTCCATATTGTTCTTTTCCTTCCATTTTTCTGTTGAAGAACTAGGGCCTTTGACTTGTATGGTTTTCTGCATTCAGGATTTTGTTGACTGTGTGCTTATGGTTTCATACAACGTGTTTCTCTATTTTCTCAATTTCTTGCAAATTGGCAGCTGGATCCAGAGGTTTGATAAGACTCCAGTCCATCCTTTTGACTACAAAGGGTAGGTGGGTTAAATCCATAACAGAAGCTTGCTAGTACATATGAGAAGGACATAATGGTAAATGGACTTTGGGTTAAGTAACAGTGGAAGAGTGAACCTTTGCAAACCTTCCATATTATGTATCTGATCCCACATGCTTAGAATACATAAGATACACTGATTATGCTATTGTGTTTGGAGGGGCTCAGAGACCTTGAATGCTGATAAAACTTTGCTTTACTTCTCTTCATTTTGCTTTATTTTCTTTTAAAAAATAAAATAGGCAAGGAAGCCACAAAATGCAAATAAAAACAATTGGGCTTTCAACGAAAGACATAATTTAACAATTCTTCCAACTTGGCAGGCAAAATAAAAGCTCTTCAAGTAAACAAAGATCGTGTAAAAACTGCTTGTCAATAGTATCCACTGGTCAGGGTTCAGAGAAGTTGAAAAATAAACACTGGAATTTTCTGAGTGCCCCATGCTCTAGTGGTATCTTGTGAAGATGTGTGCGGTACTTTGCTTTCACAGGTGAGTGGTACTGGATGAGGTATTATTTTCCCAGGGCTACCATAATAAAACACCCATAAACTAAGTGGCTTACTGTAACAGAAATTTATTCTCTCACAGCTCTGGAGGCTAGGAGTTCAAAATCAAGGTGTCAACAGAATTGAGTTCTTCTGGAGTCTCTGAGGGAGCATGTGCTCCATGCCCCTCTCTCTCCCAGCTTCTGCTAGGTGCCAGCAGTCCTTGGCCTTGCTGGGCTTGTAAACCACACCACTCCAAAATCTGCCTCGGTTGCCACATGGCTTTCTTTCATGTGTGTGTCTCTGTGTGGCCTCTCTTTTCCTTATAAAGACACCAGCCATTGAATTTAGGGCCCACTGAATCCAGTATGACCTCAACTTAACTAATGACATCTGCAAAGAACCCATTTCCAAATATGTCACATTCTTAGGTTCTGGAGGGGCATGAATTTGGGGGATACTATTCAACTCATCACGAATAACTTCAACTTTGTAACTCATGTCTGAAACTTTCAGTCTTTCAAAAGTCTACCAGTGGTAGTCATGTTTTATTGTAACCAACAGAATAGTATATAATCTCTTGATGTCTTGCCTTTGCCTTGGTTTTGCTTTTATTTGTTTCATCTGAAGGCCATATTTCTTTTGTTTTTCTCATTTCTATATATTTCTATCTCCTTTAAGGAATGAAAAATAAGATTCCTAATCAAGGATTCTGAATGATACATTCATGAAAGTGTAGAGACTCCTGTTCTTGTATTTGTACCATTTAACACTATTTTTGCCTTCCTACTTACTGTGCAATGCCTGCCAATGGCAACATTTTTCATGGTGCCGAGAAAAATGTTGAAATTGGCAAATCTTAAGCACTGAATAAAAAATCAACATTGCCCATTTGGACTAGAATTTTATATATAAGTATTTTTTTTTAAGATTTTATTTATTTATTTGACAGAGAGAGACACAGCAAGAGAGGGAACACAAGCTGGGGCAGTGGGAGAGGGAGAAGCAGGCTTCCCGCTGAGCAGGGAGCCCGATGCGGGGCTCCATCCCAGGACCCTGGGATCATGACCTGAGCCGAAGGCAGACGCTTAACGACTGAGCCACTCAGGCGCCCCTATATATAAGTATTTTGACCTGGGAAACTTCAAGGAATGATATATTGGTCTTTTCCTCTTTATACAAGGTATCATTGTTACTAAGAACTTATTCTTACATTTCCTAAAGCCGAAGATGCTCCAAAATACTAAATTCTTTTAATCACTCTTCTTTCTGCCACCTGACAGATTACTCAAAAATTATCCACAAAATACTTCTGTCGAGAGAGTCACACAACTTCTTAGATGAAATTGCTAACCACAATTTAGCTTTATGTTCACATCCTACAGGAATGGTGATTTTTTTTTTCTTGGATTCATGGTTTACTTGTGAGCATCATCAAGAAGAAGACATGGCAGGAGTTAAAACTCCAGGGCTTTACAAAAGCAACTGATTCTGTTTTCATTGTATGAGAAAAAAAATCAGACAATGAGACTATGAACACTCACAGAGACTTTCAGATACTCTACTTCCCACAGATTTTCCTGTTTTGGTTTGGTGTGCCCACAAATCTTTAAGGAGGTAAGCCTTTATATTAATTAGGATTGGATTCAACTGAACCTAACAAAATCCAAACTAATGGTGGTTTAAATAAGACAAAAGTTATTCTCTCTCTCTCTCCCCCTCATTTCCTCTCTTCCTTCTTTCTCTCCTTTCTCCCCGACCCCTTCTCCCTCTCCCTTAGGGGAAATTTGCAGAGAGGCAGCTCAGAGCTGGTGTATCAGAAGCATGATGTTGTTGGGGACCCTGGCTCCTTCTATCTCTACCAGAGCTATGCATGGCCTTGTTCTTCACAGCCCAAGATTATGCTTCTCAGACAGCAGTACGGAGGATGGAGGAGAGAAGAGTATGCCCCTTACTTTAAAGGAGATTTTCTAATACCAACGTAGGCTTCCATTTCATTGGATGGAACTTGGTCACAAAATCACACCATACTCTGAGCCTTGGAAATGTAGTCGTAGCTGCGTAGAAACACAAGCAGTTAGCCGTAGGCTTGCATGATAAAGAATGGCCAATTCAATTTGATTTTCACATAATCATTTTTTTTGTATATGTGTACAATATTTGAGACATAGTCATAGTAAATTTTTTTCCCTGAAAGTCAAGTTTATCTTGGCAAACTGTATTTTTATTTGCTAAATCTGAAAACCCTAGGGAGAAATCAGGGTCTTCTACTAAAAGGAAGAAGCAAATGGATACTGGAGTGGGCAAACAATGGTCTCTGGCACAGCAATTTGAAAGACCCGATGCAATGAAATATTATCCAGCTGTGAGATGAAAAAATGGACTTAGAGATAGGGGATAGCGTAACTGGGAACCAGTCATCTTCACTATCTTCACCAATAATCTATACTCAAAAGTCTTTACCAATAAAGTCTATGATTGAGACTATCACATAAATTACTTAACCTCTCAAATCTAATATTTGTCAGCGAGACTGTAGAGTCCTTCACATGATTTTCTGCATATGCAGTTTGCTGGTAGATTGGAAATTTACCTTTGTAAGTCGCCTTTATAGTTCCATAGTAAAAAGACTCATTCTTCCTCATAGTGGGTCAGATCTTTGAGTCTGACACAAGGTGTGACCATGGTCCTTTGTGAGTGATCCCTTTCTTACCTGTCATAGATAATAAATGTTCATTCAGACTTACCATTTATTTAACTCATTTAGTTTACCTTGGACTATGACAGGAGGTCCCAGAGACCCCTGGTTCTGTTTCTAGTGCAGGCTGAGCTTCCTAAATACAGAAGCACTTTCTGTCAGATCACAAGGTCATCTCCGAATGGACCGGCTTTCGTTCCTAAATGGGCCTCCAGACATCGAGGCTGGTCCTGATTCATAGCAGAAGAGGAACACTTTGCCTTTCTTTCTCCATCTGGTGGAGAGCAACAAGCTACACTTGGGAGATAAAGCCACAATACCCACACTCTCCTGTCTTCACATCCTGGCCTACACACCGACAGCCAGAATTTTATCTGCTAACGATGCATTTAAACACTTTTTCTTGCTTACTTGCCTTACTTTTCATCCTTAGGTATCTCTCCAGGATATCTGTTCCTCTGACTTTATTTTTATTTTTCGTTTTAAAGATTTCACTTATTTATCTGAGATAGAAACAGAGAGAGAGAGTGTGTGAAGGGTGGGGAGGGGCAGAGGGAAAGGGAGAAGCAGACTCCCTGCTGAGCAGGGAGCCCAACGTGGGGCTCGATTCTAGGACCCTGAGATCATGACCCGAGCCAAAGGCAGACACTTAACCGACTGAGCCACCCAGGCACCCCTGTTCCTCTGACTTTAACAAGAAAATTTTGCAGCATGTTTTCAAATTATCGTGCATTTTTTTTTCTTCAAAAAGTAGAGTAACAAAGAATGACTAGAATATTTGGGATTATTGCTTTTCTTATCCCTTTGGTTTTTGAAACTACTGAATGATCCATAATTCATTTCTAGGCACGAATACTCTTCTTCTGGCTGCCTCTAAGTCATGATAAGGGGGAAAAAATATCCTCAGAGAGCAAAATGAGAAGCAACATATTTGTGGCTCAAGCTAGATGAATGGAAAAGAACAGAACACTAAGTGGATTAAAGAGGATACTGCAGGGCAAGGCTTAGTGATTGAACGGTCGCCCAGTTTATATTAAAGGACATATTTCCATTTACAAAATGATTCCCTTTGTAAGGTTCAAGGCTTAATATGCTGGGCATCTTCCCAGCACTAAGCATTTATTTTAGAAAAGCTTTCCATGTCAAGAAAATCCAGGTTCTGAAGTGATAAATTTAATGATGAGATGTACAACTTGAAGTTCTGGCTAATTTCAGGTGTTGAACATCTTCCAACCATTTTTACCGGAATAGGAGGGATACATCAAATGCCATGACTTTGTTCCAGTTGTGTTATCACCTCCAATCAAGTGAAAATGTCCTTGAAGCCAAGGCTATGCATTCCTGAAAGTGCTTACACTCAACATATGGCAACATGAGGCCAAACTTCAAGATGAAAGTGAATGAAATCAAGACAGTTGCCCAGAAATTTCCAAATATTGGCAACCTATCTGGATGAACAAAAATTTTGCACTTTTCATCCACCCCTGTGCATAATGATCCAAAGTTGAAGTTATCTTGGTGGGTGCCCTGACTAGGCAATAACGGGCATAATAAGCTTCCTGAGGTCATGGCGTGTGGCACCATGAACACCAACATTAATATGGATGTATTTTTGAACACACCCATCCAGGGGCTACGGAGTACACTCCAGAGACTGGCAGAGATGGAGCTTTCTGGGCAAGGTCTCATCACGAATCATCCTCAACTTCCAGTTCTCAGTGTCAAAGCTGTCATATGTTTGGCACTTGGTATGTGTCTGCTGAACAAAATGAAATGACTAACAACACAGCGGAAACTTCACCACAATAGCTGTTAGGCTCAGAAGAAATAGTACACAAGCGAAGCCAGTGTTCTGTTTTTTTTTTTTTTTTTTAATGCAGCTTAAAAAAACGGACCCAAGACAAATAAGAAAACCGAGACATAAAGCCAAGGGAATCAGCAAGTGGACTACCTTCCCACACCTAGTTAGCACCTCACTGAGCCTGGGTCTCACCTGGAGGAGAGGAGCTTGACCCCTATAAACACAAAGACCCATGTAGCAATTAACAAGAAGCTCAACGGGCAACATTAATTAAGAAGCAATTTCCTTCTTCATAATTTCTTGCAAAAAACATTTAAGAAGCCCTCACTCCCTAATCCACAGCAATATTGAAATCTGTGCCTCCACTCCATTTCCCTTAGTCATCCCAGGGATGCAGATCCCCAACTCCAGTTAGTACTGTTCTTCCTCCTCCACCCCACAGGGCCTATTTCCCTCCATCTCCTCCACAGGATTTCTCTGATCCCTTTATTATGTAGATAAACTTAACTTCTTTCCAAGTGCCAATTAGCTATTCCCTTTGGGGAGAGTGTAGAAAGGGAAATTGGGTTAGAAATTGCAGATTTGTCTTTGGCCCATGAGATGAGTGCCAAAGTCTATACATATTTTCAGATTTATCGTTTTGGTCCCAGTGCAGCAATATTTTTGTTCAGTTAACAGGATTCAGGTATAAGGAGAATGAGATCCCATAATGCATGCAGTATTCATAAACACAATTACTTTTATAACCATCACAGACATTTCAAGGCATGGCAAACTCACTCTGACAGAGGATTTACCTGCTACACTGCAGGAGTAGCGAGGCAGGTAAGTAGGATCCTACAATATTTACGGTATGGATTTGGTAATAGGTGTTTTATAGAACCTAGCATCCTTGAACTTCACAATTTTCAGGCTAAAACATATCATGCTGTAGACAGCACTTACTGGTGGAGGGTGGACTAGCAGCCTAGCCTTAGGAAAACTTGAAGCACTCGGGTGAAAGGAGATGTTCACAACTAAGCTAGGTTTTTCCCATTTATTCTTTGCTGGCAGCACATGGTGAAGGACTATTTCTAGTGAAGGCTCTCCAGAGAATTCTTGTATTACTTAGCAGCATTGCTTGGACATGTCTCTTTCCAAGATTTCTTCCAGCTCTGAATAAACGACTTCACAAAATTATCTCAACTAAAGGTGGTGGAAATGTGTTGTTTATTAAGTACATGTGACGTCCAGGCACTGAATAGCTACTGTCCATATTATGAAAATCGGATTAATTCCAGAACAACACAATAAAGCAATAAAGCTAAGCACACAGTAGACACGGAAACCAGAACATGATATACTCTGGCTGGAATTTAAGGGACCGTTAATTGTATTTGGAGAATCCCGAGGCTGTAAAAAATATCAGTGGATATGGGAGTTTAGTTGGAATTATATTCCCAATATTTTCTCTCCCTAAGCCTTCTGACACCTCCTTAACTGTGTTCCCCATCTCCTGTTATGAATGGCGATCACATCTCTGGGGAAAATGTTTTCTATCTACCACATGTTCATTTTCAAGTCACAAGTGCATCCTATTGGATCCCTGTGGGGTTCCACTCTGTAACCCTCTCAGCCTTGCTCTTTACTCTGGCCACTGCTGTAGTGGGTAACCTGGTGCAGGCTTTGATCAGATCAGCATAGCTTTCAGAGGTCAGAGCATTCCAGAACTTTGTCTCAGTCCCAGTTAGATACCTTTTGCTTTCTCTCTACTCTGCAAAACTGCTGGACACTCACTCATGCATTCACAACCAGAAGCATGAGGGCAATAAAGCCTGAGGTCCATCCTCTGGCCCTGGGGGATGCGAGCATAATGCTTTCCTATTTGACTCAAGGGATCAGCTTTGTGTACATTTTAGACCCTTCCTCAGAAGGTCCCAGCAGAATGGACCACCAGTTGCCTGTAGCACAAGCCAACTCTACCTTGTGTTTTTGCACAGGTTTTCCCTCCTTTCATGTTTTATTCCTGTATCATGCCCCACTGCTCTAAAGGATCATGTTCCTAAAGGAACTATGGGTACACCAGTGTCTGCTTCAAGCTTTCAGGAGATAGAGGCCAAAGCAGGCATATATCACACTGTTGGGAATCCTCTTCCTACATCCTTTGGTAAGGAAGAGTTAAATAAAAATCCTTTTCTATGCTCCTTTGTTTATTTTGATTACCAAAACCTCATGCTTTGAAGAGAGAATCTATGGATCCATAATGTCTAATCAATAGCTACTACATACATGTGGATGTTAAATATCTGAAATGTGGCTGGTTTGAAATGAGATTGCCTTTTGCAAAACTGCCTTTTCTTTTCTTTTTTACATTTTAAGTGTGACTATTAGACACTTTAATATTACATGTGGGCTCACACGATAGTCTTATCAGAACTTCTATACATAAAAGGAGATCTAAGAGACATATCAGTGAATTGCAATGCACTGATTTATATGAAGCTAACTGAAACAGAAATTGTGTAAAAATTATGGGATGGTGAGTAAAATTTAAAAACTGCCTGGATATTTGATGTAAGTCATTAATGCTAACTCTTTTTAAGGCGTGATGATGGTTTTAGGATTTTTTTAAAGGGTTCTTACTTTTTAGAGATATATACCAAAATATTTATCAATGAAATGATATGATGTCATATTTATGTTTCAAAGTAATCCATGCATTGGGTTGGGAGAAAGTGAATAGGCATATAAATGAAATAAAACTGACTTTCAGTTGGTAATTGGTGAAATCAGGTAATGGTAACTGGGAGTCTATTATCTTATTGTCTCTGCTTTTGTATATGTTTGGAATTTTCTAAGATAAAAAATGATTTACCAAAAGAAGGAAATTTTTCCAGTGTCAAGTGATAGCAAGGCACGGAACTGTGCACTATGTGTTCAACTGGTATGTATCATAAGGACACCTCCCAAGGTTCAGTTCCTTTCAACCTCTAGGCACGATGTATGGTATTTGGTGCAGTTTTATTACAGCTGATATGCACAAAATGCTATGTACCCTCATTGCCCGGAGAAGTAAAATGACTGAGTTATGTGAGGAGAATGAATGAATGTGTATTCAGTTCCAAAGTGATCTTGGTACCATCCAAAGAAAGGTATTTAAGTAGTACCTTTTGTATTATAAATATATAATTAAATAACAGTCATAAATATATTTACGCATAAGTATATTTATAGATTCATCTGCATTTCTACTTATTTATAAATGTGAAATACCTATAAAATGTATTTAAATACATAATATACTTATACATTATTAATATGTAAATACATAATTTTAAGTATAAAAGGAGCCTCCTTTAATATTATGCCTTGTGTTCCAGTCTCTTTTTTCCAAATCATTTTTACTATAATGCTTCTAAACTGTGTATACTCCCTTTCTCTCCTAGTTATAAAAGTGTTGGGATCTAATGTTCTATCGTGTAAACTTCTCAAGGAGTCAATGGCCACAGCGCAACACAGCTGAGGCAGAGAGAGGTTTAATTTAGCCGTAAAGAAATGAGAGATGCTTGGGTTCTATAGGCAAGTACTCTAATAAAACACGTCTGAACTAGTGTTGCTCTGGTAGACTGATATTTTGTGGCCCATTTTTCCCCCACTTTTCAGTGTAACAACAGGCAGGAGCAAGAAGTGGTTGGGGATGGAATGCATCCCTTCTTGAGCCCTGTCTCAGAATAAGATGACCAGTCAAGTTCATTCATGCAGAGCATTTTCCGTCTGCTTTCTGATCCCTAACTGAAGAAGTCCACTTGAGTTCACTGTGCCCCAGGCTGGGTGTCAAGACTCCACCATCCTCTCTCCATGGGGCCTTGCTGCACACAGTTCCTCAGGCTGCATTATGCATGTTAAATCTGCCTAGAGAGTTGTTCCATTTAGATAAAATAAATAACCTATTCTTAAAAGCTCTAATTAAGAACACTCCATGCCATTCTTACCTTGCCTTTTTGGGGGCTTTTCAAACTGAAGAATGTTTTCTGGTCTAAGAACCTATTAGACTGAGTACTCCTCAAAGGATTTAAATCTCAGCACTTGGTAGCTATAATGCTTGGCACATGGAAGATACTCAATAAATGTTTATGAATGAAAGAATGACCCAGATTTCTTGCCTAATGGGTTATTGATCTCACATCTCATACAGTAGAGAGATACAAGGTCTCTACTTTTACTCTAGTACTATTGATTTATAAATTGAGTTGCACTCAAATCTCAAAAGAACTAAAATCTGTTTCCCACATTAAACTGTCCATGCTCTGGGATTCACTGAATCCTCACACCTTAATGCAAGAAGCAACCTAGGAAAATGTCTAGAACAGAGGTTTTCAGATTGTGTCCTGGGCAATCCACGATTGCCTGAACAGCTTAAGGGACTTCGTATGAATGGACATATAGGGAGTCTTCACTTCTCTCAACCTCCAGCTTGAATTTGGTTCAAACGTATGTTGGGGTTCACTGGGAGGAGGAAGGAAAGATGGTTCTTAGCTTCACAGAGTTAGAAAATCCCTGCTCTTGACCAACAGCTTCATTTTGCAGAGAAGAAACCAAATTTCAGAAATAATGGCTAGCTCCAGCTCACATGGTCAGTTAGAGCAAAAGCAAGGTTAAAACCCCTGGTCCAGGACCAGTCCCTGCCCCACCCCCTCATCCAGTCAACTGTGTTGTTCCATGGTACAAAGTTACATGACTTCTCTTCCTTCTGTGGTCACATTGACCCAAATGCATATGAATAAGCTTGTTGCTTAATCTTCCATTTCCATCTTGAGTGTATCCTCTGTTGCCCCAAATTAATTGTAATGTTCTTGGAGATGGGGGCTATTTTCTTTGTACCCTACCTCCTACTCCCAGTGGGGTTTCTGGAAGTGTTCGGTAAATTATTTACAGACTAAGTGACAGCAGATTGAATCTAAGACAGACAGAGACTTGGAAAAACTTTGGGGCTTAGCCATGGAGGACAGGGCAGGGTTTCTAATCTATCAGACATTTTCTGTGGTGTAACATGGAGACACACTTTTGATAAACAGCTGCATGGGTCCATCAGTTTCATAATTCTTGAGAAAAATTTCCAGCTTTTGAGAGTGCTTAGAAAATAGATCACTGGTGTGTTTTGTACACTTCAGAAAAAATGAGGATAAGTGCTCATAATTTCTCACCCACAGCGGAGAAAATAGATACATGACAACTGAGTTGGAGAATTAACACAGCAATTAATGCTGACTGTGAGCGAGGATCAAGTTGACCTCACTGAGTTTTAAATGGCAGCTTTGATTGTTGGGGTATTTTTTCTGGTTTTTCAACCTTTCACAAAGGAAGAAGAGTAGAGGGCACTGGTTTTGTCGGTGCACGGTGGCATCAGTCTACTCTCAAGTCAACTTTGTCAATTACTAGCTGTAGATCCTTGGACAAGTTACTTAGCCTGGCTGAGCCTCAGTCTCCTCATCTGTAAACTGGAGATCATGTTTCCTCAACAGAGTTTCCACGAAGATGAAGTGCAGTACCACACGTGGAATGTTCTGCACAGGGACCTTGCCATGGTGAGTACACACCAGTGACTGTGAACATTTCCAAGAAGTCGCAGGATGAACGCAGACATGTTAGATCGCCATTCTGTTCTTGTTTCCTAGCTTACAAATGAGAGAACTTGAGGTAGTAGAATGATGATTCGCTGCCTCACTTGTGTCAACTGACTTTTTAGTTTGCTGCTGCGGTGTGCTCTATACATTTAGCAATATTCATGTGGTTTTGTCCACAGTGTGTGAGAGAGCCATGAGAATGTGCCCCTCAGACCTCCCACTGCAGGAGTGCGTTCCGCTGAAGGCCCCAGGTGCTAGGCTCTGAAACCCATCCCGGAGTTTGTGCTGGGCCGCATCCCCCACACGCTGCTCCCAGCCAGTGACTGAGCACATCAGGAATACGAAAGCAGCCTCATTCCTGGGTGAAAGAGGACCCTCACCCCCACCAATGGCCTTGCTGAACTTTCTGAAACTACCCTGCAGCCTAAGACTCCTCCACCCAGCCTGCCTTCCTTCCCTCTCTCCTTCACAAGAGTCAGGTCTACACTGTGATCTGACAGTCCTCCCAGCCTCCCCTGGTTCTCCGTCCATTTTTCCTCACAGGTGTTTGCCTTAAGAGAATCCTTGCAAGTCTAACCATGTCTTGCTATTTGCCACTCAGAGGACCTAGGCTAATTCAGAGAACAGGGTGAACAAAGTAACTTTCGTTTCCCAATACTTAGTGCATCTTGGACAGTTTACTGAATATAAAGGTGATGAACAAAGCATGCAGAGCCATGAGCGCTCCCGAGAGTTGGCATTCGGCCCTAGTCATCCTCAGACAATGGACACTTCTACAACTGGGAGCAGACTGCTGTCTCTTGCTTGGAAGTCCTCTACCTTGGCCACACATCCCAGACTTGTCTCATGTTCTTAGATGGATGAAACTTCCAAGGCTGATAATCAAAACCATCAGCTGCTAGTGCTGAGTTGAAGCTAGAAAATATTTCTACTCAAGGCCAGCTCCCCGCTAACTAATTGGCCAGAGTCAATAGTATTGTACCCTAAGAATATTCTTCAAGAAAATGTTAAGCCCCTCTTTGGATGGGGGAGTAGGAGACAGGAGAAAGAAATCAACTTTCGTTTATTAAATATATTAAAGTACAGGTATATTACACACACTAGCTTTGTTTAAAGAGGCCTCTGAGGAAGATGTTACTGTTTTCCTTCTCTGAGCAAGGATACTGAGGTTTAGCAACTTGCTTTAAGTCAGAGAACAAGAACAAAACAAAGTGGTCTCTGAGCATACATCTGTCTGAGTCAATAGCCCAGACTGGGGCTTCTGTGTTTCTGGAGCTGGCTACTGCTACTGGTTATTTTCTAGTGTGGACCCAAGAAACTAAACCAGAGATCACTAACCCCTGCACTGATTTTCTATCCCGAAGAGGCAATGTGGTTTCTCATGGCGTGGTCACCTGAGCAGTCACAGGAGGTTGGAGAATGTTTGGAAGGAAGAGTGAGGCATGCTGAGTTCCCTGAGGGGAAACTATTTTGTTTGCTATTCACCTTATTCACTTTCACAGGGATTTATGAGTAGGAAGTATTTGGAAAATGTTACTCTGTGAACTGTCAAACGTCCTATGTGAGCAGGTCTGGATAAGCAGAGCTATGAGCATTCAGGCAATTAGGTCGATTCACACTTTTTCCTC
Source organism: Zalophus californianus (assembly GCF_009762305.2). Classification (NCBI taxonomy): domain Eukaryota; kingdom Metazoa; phylum Chordata; class Mammalia; order Carnivora; family Otariidae; genus Zalophus; species Zalophus californianus. The sequence goes on along the minus strand of NC_045599.1, from coordinate 51,593,234 downwards.
ACTTACTTCCATATTCAACAAGATGGTGGCTGGGCAGGTGGTGGCAGATATCAAATAGCTATAGGAAAGAACATGGTGTTGTACAAAAAGCATTTGACTAGCAGTCAGAAGACCTGAGATCTTGTCTTGGCTTCAGGGCTAAGTGGCTGGGAGACTTTGGACAAGTCACTTTACTTCAAGCATCAGTCCCTCCATCAGTAGAATGAGAGGACGGGATTCAATGAATCTCTAAGGTCCTTCTTAACTCCAGTATTCTATAACTTGATGATCCTGGCCCAGATTGGTTGAGGACTCCCGTGACAGTCCCGGAAAGTTGTCAACTTCCCTCTGAGCAGTGATCATTTTGGCTGAGCGTGCTTCATGCCATCTGTCCTGTTCTGTGCCAGTCAGAGGCATTCCCTTCCAGCATGGGCCTCAGCCATGTGTCTGAATCTGGATGTGTTCCAAGCAGGGTCAAGACCATGAGGACCTGTTTAAATTTACCTAGTCTCATAATCTGATGTGATAAGAAATTATATGAGCCATATACTAAAGCATGGGAGCTTATTAGAACATCTTGATCAGGTTCCTTTTAGGTGCCCCCTAATAAAGGTATTTTGAGTAATCACAATAGCAATTGTTATTATGAATCCCAAATTCTCATTCTCATTTGCAGTAACTTTCAAAGGGTGCCTTTAATAAGAAGTCAGGGGTGGTAGGTGGTGTGTGTGTACCTTTTTAGGTGCCCAGAGCAAGGTTACTCAATATCTCCAGAAGTTCTATCTCTCATTACAGTTCCTGTCAATGCTCTGATGCAAAGGACACGGAAGTTGGAAGGTACTACAGTACAATGTTTGTCCCCCGTGACCTCCTCTTCTCCTGCCATTTGTCTTAGTGACATTCAATGGGCAGCCATAATAGTTCCAAAATCCACACTGGTTTCTCCTCTTCAAATATGTCACACGTGTCAGACCTAATCAGAGAAATTCCTCAGATGCTCCACTAAATCAAATGTAGAGAAATCTAAACTAAGTCCTAATATTTCGTGCAGCTCTTAACTGAAAATAGGATTTATATTTGAATGTTTTAGCTGTTCAAAATAATTTAAAATGCAGATCTCTTTGAATTTAGAATGGTTCCTCGCCTATTCTGCCTGTGAAAACTAACCATGATCAGGAACATGACAAAAAAGTGCACTTCAATGTTTGTTTATTTGTTTTGTTTTTTGCCCCACCCCCCTGCCCTGCAAATACCCTCTCCACTTTGATTTAACATTGTACTGGTATCCTAGCCAATATAATAAGGCAAGAAAAATAATTGAAAGACACCTGATTGAAAAGGAAGAAATAAAACTGGTTTTATTCTCAGAAGACATGATTGTGTATATAGAAAATCTGATAGAATCCTACAAAAAAAACCAACTGGAACTAATAAGTGTAGCAAGGTTGAGGACACAAGAGCAATATGCAAAAAAAAAATTGTATTTCCATGTATTAGCAACAGATAATAAACAGAATTTTTTAAAAATACCATTTACAATAGTGTCTGAAATATGAAACATATAGGGATAAATCTGACAAAAGATGTGAAAGATCTGTACACTAAAAACCATGAAGCAGTCCCAAGAGAAATTCTAAAAGACCTAATTAAATAGAGAGATATTCTAATCTCCTGGATCAAAAGATGTAATATTGCAATCAATGTCAAACCTCCCCAACTTGGTAAAGGGATTTGGGGCAATTCCAGTAGAAGTCCCAGCAGGATTCTCTCTCCCTTTTTTTTAATGGTGGGGGAAGGCAAATAATTGAAAAGCTGGTTGTAAAATTCATATGGAAATAGAGAGGACCTACAATAGCTCAAACAACTTTGATAAATAACAAAACTGGATGGCTAACATCCTTATTATAAAACTTATTATAAAACTACATTAGTCAAGACAGTGTGGTATTGCAGTAATGATAGATAAACGGATCAACAGAAGTTAATATACAGCCAGGTACTATTCCCACCCATATGTGAAAAACTGATGTTCTACAAAGGTACAAAGACAAGACAATTCAGTGGAGAAAGGACAGTCTTTTCAACAAATGGTGCTCAAACAATTGGATGATCATACATAAAAAATAAAACAAAACAGAAGTTTGTTCTGTATCTCACACCTCACACAAAAATTAACTCAAAATGGATCATGGACCTAAATGTAAGACTTCTATAAAATTTCTAGAAGAATAAATTAGGAGAAAACTTTTGTGACCTTAGGGTGGGTATGTATCTCTTAGATACAACAGCAACACAGCAATCCGTACAAATTGTTAAGTTGCTCTTCATCAAAATTAAAAACTTCTGCTCTTCAAAATACACTGCTAAGGGAATCAAAAGACAAGCTACAGTTTGGGGAAACATATTTTCAACTACTTAAAAAAGACGTATCTAGAATATTTTTAAAAAGCCTCTTCAGACTAAAAAATAAGAAAACCAACAACTTAAGCAATGGGCAAAGATTTCAAAATACACTTCACTAAAGAAGATACACAGAGGATGGATAAGCAGATGAAACAACGCTCAGCCTCATTAGTAATTCGGGACATGTAAATTAAAACCACAATGAGATACCATTGTATACCTAAGAGAATGGCCAAAATTCAAAAGACTGACCCTAGTACATGCTGGCAAGAATGCAAAGGAAATGGGATTGTGTCATGGTGCCAACGGGAATGTGTAACTGTACAGCCAACTGGTAATATAGTTTGGCGGTTTCCTAAAAAGTGAAACATATATCTACCATATGATCCAGCCACTTCAATCCTTGGTATTTACCCAAGAGAAAGGAAACCATGCAAAAACTTCTACATGAATATTCATAGCAATGCTATTTGTAATAGCTCCAAACAAGAAATAATCTAAATGTCAACCACTAAGTATATGGATACAAACTGTGGTATATCCATTGAACGGAATACTCCTCAGCAACAAAAATGAATGGACTATACTTGGATAAATCTCAAAGTAATTTTGTGTGAACAAAAGGAACCACACAGAAATGAGGACATATTGAATGGCTCAGCTCACATAAAAATACCAGAAAATGCAAAGTAATCGAAAGTGACAGAAAGCAGATCGATGATTGCTTGGGAGCAGAAGCAGGAGATGAAGAGTAGTGGAGGGGGAAATGAAATGTTTGAAGGTCGTAGATTTTTTATTTTCATTATTTTGATGGTGGTAGTGATTTCCTGTTGTATACTTTAATTATGTGCAGTGTATTATAAGTCAATTAAACATCAATTAAAAAATTGCCAACAAAAACTGCTTAAAGATATGGAAATGATAATAAAAGAGATAAGCCTATGGTAGACTGATCCCAAAACAAAGAGAATATGTTAGACACATAAACGATATGTTAGAAACACCAAATTAAGGGGCACGATGAAGGAAATATTAGGAATGAAAATGGCATAAAGTATAAAATCAACAGTTTTATACTTTATAAAAGTATAAAATCAACAGTTTTATAGCAATACATTTATAATCAACATCAAATAGTTTGTTAGAAAAATATACGTATTACGTATATTTTCAACATTTTTATAGTAATAAAATCAACAGTTTTATAGTAATACATTTATAATACACATCAAATAGTTTTTTAGAAAAATATACATATTACGAAATTAATAGAATACTTCATCAGATCAATAAATATTAACTACAGGGAGTTATTAATAAAAAATCTTTGTCCCAAAAGGAGCCAGGCCAAGTTTATCTTAAGGATAACTTTCTTTTTGCCAAAGCTTCAGAGAATAAGATCACTATTATCTTTAATTACTTTTTCCAGAAGATAGTAAAACAGAGAAAGCTTATTTGACATGACTTTTATTATCTCAAATAATAGAACAAGAAAAGAAATACAGACAAATCTCAGGGACAAAAGTTAAAATTCTATATGAAATAACAAAATGAATTGTTTTAACAATTATTTTACCAGGGGCTCCTAGGTGGCTTAGTCAGTTGGGCAGCTGACGTGTGCTTTCAGCTTGGTTCTTAATCGCAGGGTCATGGGTTCAAGCCCTGCACTGGACTCCACACACCCCCAAAAATTATTTCAGCATGACCAAGTAGGATATATCTTGGGATATTTCAATATTTAAAATTCTAATTCACATTAAAATATTAATAAAAAACTTAACCTGCTCAACTGCTACTGAAAAAACTTTAATAAGATTCAGCATACATTCATGATAAAAAAATTTTAGCAAATTAGGAAAAGATGGAAATATTCTATGCTAAATCATGATTCTGTGGTTAATATCGTATTTAAAGGCAAAATTTCAGAAGCTTTCTCTTCCAAGTAGGAATAAGATAAGGGTGCTTGCTATCATCTTTATTACTCAATATTGTGCTGGAGGTCCTAGAAAATTCAATAAAACAAGAAAAAGAAATGAGGTAGGGGCACCTGGGTGGCTTAGTTGATTAAGTGTCTGACTCTTGATTTTGGTTCAGGTCATGATCTCAGGGTCGTGAGATTGAGCCCTGGATCAGGCACCACATTCAGTGGGTAGTCTGCTTGAGATTCTCTCCCTCTCCCTCTCCTTCTGCTCCCCCCAACTCATGCTCTTTCTCTCTCTTGCTCTAAAATAAATAAATAAATAAATAAATCTTAAAAAAAAAGAAATGAGGTATAAATCCAAAAAGAAAAAAACCTGAAAACAGTCACTATGTGCAAGCAATATGTATACATTAAAAAAAAATTAAAGCAAATGAACCAATTATTATAACTAGCAGAGTGTGTCAAGTTTGTAGGATACAAAATTAATATATGAATACAAGAGCTTTTTGGTATATTTAAAGAACCAGATAGAACCAGATAGAAAATGCAGTAGAAAATAACCTACTCATAATAGTGAGAAAAAGTATAAAGTACCAAAGAATAAATTTCTGTAAGACTGTTATGGAAAAAACTATAAAACTTTATTCAAGGATGAAAGAGAACCTTGCATTATTAGAGAGATACATCATATTGAGGTGTGAATAGACTCAATATCATAGAAACATTACTGTCTTAAATTCATTTATAAATTTCATGCAATTTCAATTAAAATCACAAGATGATTTTTTTATGAAATTAACAGTTTAACTAATATGGGAGGATAGCATAGGTACTTTGAAAATGAAGAGGAAAGAGGGATGTGCCTATCTGGTTATTAAGATTTATCATAAAGCATGAATAATTAAATCAATAATTAGCATGAAGATAGAAAAATAAACCAATAGAATAAAACATGAAATATATATGGAGCAAAGATCCCTATCTTCCCAGTCAATAATCTACCTTCAATTATACCTTTGATAGGAATGATTCCAAAGAGTTAATTACATTTAATAAAAAACACACTCTTTGTGTCCAAATGTAACTTGGGTGTGAATGGGAATATTCAATATTTAGTATCATCATTATTAGGATAGAGTGCTGGTACCTAATGAGTCACATTCACCTTCCTGGAAAACTTCAAACTAAGGGAACCTATCATACCTAGACTATTTATTGAGGGTTGCTGTTCTCAAACTTTAGGGAGTGTCAGAGTCACCTGGAAGAACTGTCAAAACACAGATCGCTGGGCCCCTTCCCTCACAGTTTATAATTCAGTAGGTGTAGGGTATAAGAATTTGCATTTATAAGTAGTTTACAGGTTACACTGCTGCTGGCCTGTGAACCACTGCCCTAAGATAACATTGGGTGCCCAGAAGCCAACATTAATACACATAACATTATTTTTCAGTCTTAAACAAATCTAAAATGCAATTAACTAGCACATATTAGTAGACTATACAGACGGATGTTAGTACACTTACTAGTCAATGATTCCATGTACATGGTGCTCTGCAGAACACCATCTATTCAGTTTAGCTAGTCATGGTTGATACCCTGAGGACCTTCCAACTCCTTAAGGCTAGGGATCATGTTTTATACTAGATTTTGCTCATTGTGCGCTGCCCCAAAATCAACAAATAAACATTGACTGAGCACCCACTGTGTTTCATGAACTGTACTAGATAAAAATATAAGTATAAAATTAATAGGCTCATGGTCTCATAGGAGCTACTGACACACAAAGACATGATTTCAGTGTTACATGGTCAATAGTTAGATCATTTGTATAAGAGCACACTGATGAAGAGCCTTGGCCCAAGTCAGCCAAATGACTGAGTCTTGAAGGATGAATACCAGCTTGTCAGTTAAAAATGGATATGAGGAGGGGAATCTGGTGTGAACAATCTATATATAGGGTCTCTATTGGACACTAATAGCAATTTGGTATGCATAGAGATTAAAGTTCCAGACAGATGGTGAAGGATATGAAGGAACTGACCGGGTCTTAATGGGCCGTATATGCTATATTAGAGAGTTTGGAATAGGTCCTCTACACAATGTGAGTCTTCAAAGAATTTTAAGCATGAAAGTCACATAGTCATATTTTAGTTTTTGATCACTACCTGAGTTACAGGTAGAGGATGACTCAGAAGGGACCAGAAGGTAATCAAAGAGATCAGGTTATTGCAATCAAGAAGTGATAAAGTAGATTAAAAAGAAGAATTTGGATATATTTTAAAAGTAAAACTAGCAGGACCTGATAATTAGATGTTTAGATGTTGGCATTGATGGAGAAGGAAGAGTCTAGGATGTTCTCAAGATTTTGGCTTGAGTTAACTATAGAGAGTGAGAAAGGAAATATAGAAGAATGAGCAAGCTGGGAGAGAGCTTGGTATACTCCACTGGGGACATTTAGAGATACCACTGAAATATCTGTGTGGTTATCTATCTGTTCATCAGACAATTATTGAATGGAAGGATGGATCATATTAAATTATTCAATAAAGCAAAAGGCAAGATTGCCTTCTGAGGATGAGGGAGTAGGCAGGGGAGTTGAGAGGATTCACAGAGAGGAGTTAGAGAAGCAGCTGACTAAAGGCAGATGAAGAGATAAGTAAAGTTGAAGAAAATGGATTTGTATTGGCATCAATCAGCCCAACTGGTTGATTATTAGAAATGGGAGTCCTGTGGGCATTTAACGGCCAAACAAATAAATCCTGGGGAGCAGAGAGGGCAACTGGTCTGCTTGGAATGTGGATGAGGGATCTCTCAGTTCTCTTTAGTCAGAAAGCTTCTATTAGACAACACAATTTTCCAAAAGGTCCAAAGAAAAATGGAAGGCTTGAAATCTAAGAACAGGAAAGGTTGCTGGTGTTTACCCCTGTGAGAAACGCACACACAAGGAAGAGGAAATTCAGATCAAAGAAGCAATGAATGTGATCATCTGGAAGGCAGCACAACCCAATTAAGAGCAAGGACTTTGGAGGCAGAGAGAATATAGGTTTCAAATCCCGGTTCTACCGCTCACTGCCTCGCATGGCTTTGGTCAAGTTACCTATTTTCTTTACGCCTCAAATGCTTCTTCTGTGAAATGGAGATTCTCATGGCATCTCCTTCGTGGGGTTCTTGTGATGATTACATGCACAATATTCTTAGCCCAATGGCTGTGCCATGATAATGGGTCAATAAAATTTACATGGCAGCTTTCTGAGCAGAGGGAAGATTGGCAGGAAGGGAAAGCTTGTCTTTGTCCTGTCCAGTGTTGCTCAGGACCTCGAATTAGAGGGTGCTGAAATTTATGACAGCATTTCCAAGAAGGAAAAGGTGATTTTTGAAGTGCCTAACTTACATTGCCTTTACTGTTCTTTCACCATTCAAAAAATCTATTTTCCATATAATTTCAAGTTCCTCTAGGGTACAGACAGGGTTGTATGATCTTGGTGGTTCCTACCCTGGGCAGGCATCCAACGCATTCTTGTTGCTGGGGGTGGGGGTGAGGGTGAGGTGGGAACAGAGGACAAAGGAGCCAGGGTGAATAGTAGCATTCAAGCCTCCCTGCAAGCAAGTAATGGTCTGGAGGAGGGATTATCGCTATACATTGGTGGTGGTGATGAGTAGTGAGTAAAGAAACTGAATGTGGGACTGAATTGAATTGAATATGTATGGCTTCTGAGGGGCAGGAGACAACATAGGGGAAGCCTTCAGAGTTCTGTAATGCTTAGACATGAGGAGGGAAGGAAAGAGAGGGCACCTTCATCAGGTTTTCCTTCTTAGAAAAAAGGGCAAAATGGTGGCAGCACCCACAGTCAAAATGGAACTTGGAGGAGAAGCATGAGTTAGAAGGAACGTGACCAGTTTGTTTGGCCTCCACACTATCCACTCTTGGATGCCCAGGGTCTGCACATTGTAACTACGAAAACATTTTCAGAATGCAGCAAGTGCAGGTGCAGAATTGTTCTTCAAGGAATAATTTTATCGTTTCCATGAAATCCAAGTAATGTAAATATATTTACAGCCTATTTCGTATCTGGCAAAAAAGTTCAATACTTGTAATTATAATAGTTATCATTTCCTTAGCCCTTCATAGCTTTTGGCTTTTGGCTCGGGGAGACAAAGGTGCAACTTTCTTCGGTCGTCCCGAATCCGGGTTCATCCGACACCAGCCACCTCCACCATGCTGCCTAAGTTCGACCCCAACGAGATCAAAGTCGTGTACCTGAGGTGCACCGGTGGCGAAGTCGGTGCCACGTCTGCCCTGGCCCCAAAGATCGGCCTGCTGGGTCTGTCTCCAAAAAAGGTTGGTGATGACATCGCCAAGGCAACCGGTGATTGGAAGGGTCTAAGGATTATGGTGAAACTGACCATTCAGAACAGACAGATCCTTAGCCCTTCATATATTCTAGGGTTTGGGCTAAGCACTTTATAAACATCATCTGTAGTCTTCAAGCTACACTGAAATTTGAGTATTGTGATGCCGGTTTTTTTTTTAATTTTCTTATTGTTATGTTAGTCACCATATATTACATAATTTGTTTTGGTGTACTGTTCCATGATTCATTGTTTGTTCATAACACCCAGTACTCCATGCAGAATGTGCCCCCCTCAATACCCACCACCAGGCTAACCCATCCCCCCACCCTCCTCCCCTCCAGAAACCCCAGCCTGTTTTTCAGAGTCCATCAGCTCTCCTGGTTCGTCTCCCCCTCTGACTTACTCCCCTTCATTCTTCCTCTCCTGCTATCTTCTTCTTTTTCTTTTTTCTTAAAATATGTTGGCGTTATTTGTTTCAGAAGTACAGATCTGTGATTCAACAGTCTTACACAATTCACAGCGTTCACTGTAGCACATATCTTCCCCAATGTCCATCACCCAGCCACCCCATCCCTCCCACCCCCGACCACTCCAGCAACCCTCAGTTTGTTCCTGAGATTAAGAATTCCTCATATCAGTGAGGTCATATGATACATGTCTTTCTCTGATTGACTTATTACACTCAGCATAACACCCTCCAGTTCCATCCACGTCGTTGCAAATGGCAAGATCTCATTCCTTTTGATGGCTGCATAATATTCCATTGTGTATATATACCACTTCTTCTTTATCCATTCATCTGTCGATGGACATCTTGGCTCTTTCCACAGTTTGGCTATTGTGGACATTGCTGCTATAAACATTGGGGTGCACGTACCCCTTCGGGTCCCTACCTTTGTATCTTTGGGGTAAATACCCAGTAGTGCAATTGCTGGATCGAATGGTAGCTCTAATTTCAACTGTTTGAGGAACCTCCATACTGTTTTCCAGAGGGGTTGCACCAGCTTGCATTCCCACCAACAGTGTAGGAGGGTTCCCCTTTCTCCACATCCCCGCCAACATCTGTCGTTCCCTGACTTGTTAATTTTAGCCATTCTGACGGGTGTGAGGTGGTATCTCATTGAGGTTTTGATTTGGATTTCCCTGATGCCAAGCGATGTTGAGCACTTTTTCATGTGCCTGTTGGCCATTTGGATGTCTTCTTTGGAAAAATGTCTGTTCATGTCTTCTGCCCATTTCTTGATTGGATGATTTGTTCTTTGGGTGTTGAGTTTGATAAGTTCTTTATAGATTTTGGATACTAGCCCTTTATCTGATATGTCATTTGCAAATATTTTCTCCCATTCTGTCGGTTGTCTTTTGGTTTTGTGGACTGTTTCTTTTGCTGTGCAAAAGCTTTTTATCTTGATGAAATCCCAATAGTTCATTTTTGCCCTGGCTTCCTGTGCCTTTGGTGATGTTTTAGGAAGAAGTTGCTGCGGCTGAGGTCGAAGACGTTGCTACCTGTGTTCTCCTTTAGGATTTGGATGGACTCCTGTCTCACGTTTAGGTCTTTCAACCATTTGGAGTCTATTTTTGTGTGTGGTGTAAGGAAATGGTCCAGTTTCATTCTTCTGCATGTGGCTGTCCAATTTTCCCAACACCATTTGTTGAAGAGACTGTCTTTTTTCCACTGGACATTCTTTCCTGCTTTGTCAAAGATAAGTTGACCATAGAGTTGAGGGTCCATTTCTGGGCTCTCGATTCTGTTCCATTGATCTATGTGTCTGTTTTTGTGCCAGTACCATACTGTCTTGATGATGACAGCTTTGTAATAGAGCTGGAAGTCCGGAATTGTGATGCCGCCAGCTTTGCTTTTCTTTTTCAATATTCCTCTGGCTATTCGGGGTCTCTTCTGGTTCCATACAAATTTTAGGATTATTTGTTCCATTTCTTTGAAAAAAGTGGATGGTATTTTGATGGGGATTGCATTGAATGTGTAGATTGCTCTAGGTAGCATTGACATCTTCACAATGTTGGTTCTTCCAATCCATGAGCATGGAACGTTTTTCCATTTCTTTGTGTCTTCTTCAATTTCTTTCCTGAGTAGTTTATAATTTTCTGAGTACAGATCCTTTGCCTCTTTGGTTAAATTTATTCCTAGGTATCTTATGGTTTTGGGTGCAATTTTGAATGGGATCGACTCCTTGATTTGTCTCTCTTCTGTCTTGTTGTTGGTGTATAGGAATGCCACTGATTTCTGTGCATTGATTTTATAGCCTGCTACTTGACTGAATTCCTGTATGAGTTCTAGCAGTTTTGGGGTGGAGTCTTTTGGGTTTTCCACATAAAGTATCATATCATCTGCAAAGAGTGAGAGTTTGACTTCCTCTTTGCCGATTTGGATGCCTTTGATTTCTTTTTGTTGTCTGCTTGCTGTGGCTAGGACTTCTAATACTATGTTGAATAGCAGTGGTGAGAGTGGACATCCCTGCCGCGTTCCTGACCTTAGGGGAAAAGCTCTCAGCTTTTCCCCATTGAGAATGATATTCGCTGTAGGTTTTTCGTAGATGGCTTTTATGATATTGAGGTATGTACCCTCTATCCCTATACTCTGTAGAGTTTTGATCAAGAAAGGATGCTGTACTTTGTCAAATGCTTTTTCTGCATCTATTGAGAGGATCATATGGTTCTTGTTCTTTCTTTTGTTAATGTATTGTATCACGTTGATTGATTTGCGGATGTTGAACCAGGCTTGCAGCCCAGGGATAAATCCCACTTGGTCGTGGTGAATAATCCTTTTAATGTACTGTTGGATCCTATTGGCTAGTATTTTGGTGAGAATTTTTGCATCCATGTTCATCAAGGATATTGGTCTGTAATTCTCCTTTTTGATGGGATCTTTGTCTGGTTTTGGGATCAAGGTAATGGTGGCCTCATAAAATGAATTTGGAAGTTTTCCTTCCATTTCTATTTTTTGGAACAGTTTCAGGAGAATAGGTATTAATTCTTCTTGAAATGTCTGATAGAATTCCCCTGGGAAGCCATCTGGCCCTGGGCTTTTGTTTCTTGGGAGATTTTTGATGACTGCTTCAATTTCCTTAGTGGTTATAGGTCTGTTCAGGTTTTCTATTTCTTCCTGGTTCAGTTTTGGTAGTTGATACATCTCTAGGAATGCACCCATTTCTTCCAGGTTATCTAATTTGCTGGCATAGAGTTGTTCGTAATATGTTCTTACAATTGTTTGTATTTCTTTGGTGTTGGTTGTGATCTCTCCTCTTTCATTCATGATTTTGTTGATTTGGGTCATTTTTCTTTTTGATCAGTCTGGCCAGGGGTTTATCAATCTTGTTAATTCTTTCAAAGAACCAGCTCCTAGTTTCGTTGATCTGTTCTACTGCTCTTTTGGTTTCTAGTTCATTGATTTCTACTCTGATCTTTATTATTTCTCTTCTCCTGCTGGGTTTAGGCTTTATTTGCTGTTCTTTCTCCAGCTCCTTTAGGTGTAGGGTTAGATTGTGTATTTGAGACCTTTCTTGTTTCTTGAGAAATGCTTGTATTGCTATATACTTTCCTCTCAGGACTGCCTTTGCTGTATCCCAAAGATTTTGGACAGTTGTGTTTTCATTTTCATTGGTTTCCATGAATTTTTTTAATTCTTCTTTAATTTCCTGGTTGACCCATTCATTCTTTAGTAGGATGCTCTTTAGCCTCCATGTATTTGAGTTCTTTCCGACTTTCCTCTTGTGATTGAGTTCTAGTTTCAAAGCATTGTGGTCTGAAAATATGCAGGGAATGATCCCAATCTTTTGGTACCGGTTGAGACCTGATTTGTGACCTAGGATGTGATCAATTCTGGAGAATGTTCCATGGGCACTAGAGAAGAATCTGTATCCCGTAGCTTTGGGATGGAATGTTCTGCATATGTCTGTGAAGTCCATTTGGTCCAGTGTGTCATTTAACGTCTTTATTTCCTTGTTGATCTTTTGCTTAGATGATCTGTCCATTTCAGTCAGGGGGGTGTTAAAGTCCCCCACTATTATTGTATTGTTGTCAGTGTGTTTCTTTGCTTTTGTTATTAATTGCCTTATATAATTGGCTGCTCCCATATTCGGGGCATAGATATTTACAAATGTTAGATCTTCTTGTTGGATAGACCCTTTAAGTAGGATATAGTGTCCTTCCTCATTTCTTATTACAGTCTTTGTTTTAAAATCTAGTTTGTCTGATATAAGGATTGCCACCCCAGCTTTCTTTTGGTGTCCATTAGCATGGCAAATGGTTTTCCACCCCCTCACTTTCAATCTGGGGGTGTCTTTGGGTCTAAAATGAGTCTCTTGCAGACAGCATATGGATGGGTCTTGTTTTTTAATCCAATCTGATAGCCTGTGTCTTTTGATTGGGGCATTGAGCCCATTTACATTCAGGGTAACTATTGAAAGGTATGAATTCAGTGCCATTGTATTGCCTGTAAGGTGACTGTTACTGTATGTTGTCTGTGTTCCTTTCTGATCTTTGCTGCTTTTAGGCTCTCTCTTTGCTTAGAGGACCCCTTTCAATATTTCTTGGAGGGCTGGTTTCATGTTTGCAAATTCCTTTAGTTTTTGTTTGTCCTGGAAGCTTTTTATCTCTCCTTCTATTTTCAATGACAGCCTAGCTGGATATAGTATTCTTGGCTGCATATTTTTCTCGTTTAGTGCTCTGAAGATATCTTACCAGTCCTTTCTGGCCTGCCAGGTCTCTGTGGATAGGTCTGTTGCCAATCTAATATTTTTACCATTGTAGGTTACATATCTCTTCTCCCGAGCTGCTTTCAGGATTTTCTCTTTGTCTCTGTGACTCGTAAGTTTTACTATTAGATGTCGGGGTGTTGACCTATTTTTATTGATTTTGAGAGGGGTTCTCTGTGCCTCCTGGATTTTGATGCCTGTTTCCTTCCTCACATTAGGGAAGTTCTCTGCTATTATTTGCTCCAATATACCTTCTGCCCCTCTCTCTCTTTCTTCTTCTTCTGGGATCCCAATTATTCTAATGTTGTTTTGTCTTATCGAATCACTTATCTCTCGAATTCTGCCCTCGTGATCCTGTAGTTGTTTCTCCCTCTTTTTCTCAGCCTCTTTACTTTGCATCATTTGGTCTTCTATATCACTGATTCTCTCTTCTGCCTCATTTATCCTAGCAGTTAGTGCCCCCATTTTTGATTGCACCTCATCAATAGCCTTTTTGATTTCGACTTGGTTAGATTTTAGTTCTTTTATTTCTCCAGAAAGGGTTTCTCTAATAACTTCCACGCTTTTTTCAAGCCCAGCTAGTACCTTTAAAGTCATGATTCTGAACTCTAGGTCCGACATCGTACTAATGTCCGTATTGAGTAGGTCCCTGGCTGATGGTACTACCTCTTGTTCTTTTTGCTGAGGTGATTTTTTTCGTCTTGTCATTTTGTCCAGAGGAGAATAGATGAATGAGAGAACAAAATGCTAACAGGTTTACAACGTCCCCAGCAAATATACTGTATACAAATGAGAAAAGACCTGAAACCAGGGGAAAAGAAAGGGAAAGAAAGAAAAAAGAAAGAGAAAAAAAAAAAAGAAAAAAACAAAAAAACAAAAACAGAACAATACAAATAAAGCAGAATGTGATCAAATATGATCAGGCTAGTGCATAGATCAGTGCCACACACTAGATTTTGGGCATATTTTGGTCTGTTAGAAAAAAGTGCCTCCTAAAATTTTAAAGGAAGAAAGACATATATGTACAAAATAAGGGTTGATACAATGAAGGGATAGAAGATGACTGTAAACATGAAAATTATAAAAGATTTTATAAAAGGACTTGATAAGATAAAAAGTTGTTTTAAAAAAGAAAGAAGATTTAAAAAAAAAAAAGATAAAAGGGAGAGAATGTGATCAGGCAGGAGACTAGAACAGAACCATACACTAGTGATTTAGGGTATATTTTTATCTGTTAGAAGAAACTGTATCTCAAAATTTTAAAGAGAGAACAACTTATATATAAATGCCAAAAATAAGGGTAACTACTATGAAGTGATAAAATATGACTCTAAAAATGAAAAATAAAAAATGTTTTGTTTTTTTTAAAAAAAAGAGATTGATAAGATGTTGGTTGAAAAAGGGAAAAAGAAAAAGAAAAAAAAAACAGTTAACAAAAATTAACTTTGATGAACTAATGAATCATGGTAAAAAAAAAGCCATGAATTCTATGTGCATTATTCCCCTAGCGCTGGAGTTCTCCCGTTTTCCTTGATTGGTAAACTTGGTCTTGGCTTGCTGGCTGTTCGTGCTGATCTTCTGGGGGAGGGGCCTGTTGCTGTGGTTTCCAAATGTCTTTGCCGGAGGCTGAATTGCCCCGCCCTTGTTGGTCCGGGCTAAGCAAGCTGCTCGGGTTTGATCTCAGGAGCTTTTGTTCCCTAAAAGCTCTCCATACAGCCTTGGAGGACCAGGGCAAAAATGGTGGCCTCCCAATCTCCACCCGGAGGAGCTGAGAACTCGGGGCCCCGCTCCTCAGTGCGCCCCCAGGAAAAGCAGTCACTCCCTCGTCCCCGGTCTCCGGCCGCACTCCGTGCTCACCCGGCCTGTGACCGAGCGTTTGTATCTCTGGCACCCGACCCCGTGTGGAGTCTCCAAACCCAGCAGATCCCTGCGGTGCGTTCCCGCGCTGCTCCTCCCGGGGGAAGAAGGGGAGTCTCCCCGGCTCTGCCGCTTGTTGGGTCCCTGCTGCAGGAGCAGTGGCCCAAGTGGGTCGCGGATCACAGTTTATGGCCACCCCGAGCTGAGAGCCCGCGCCTCGGCTCCGTCTCTGCAGCCGGCTTCCCTGCTCCGATACCTGGGAGCTCTGCCACACTCAGGCACCCCCGGTCTTTCTGTGACCCCGAGGGTCCTGAGACCACACTGTCCCGCGAGGGTGCCACCCCCGCTTAGCCACTGGAGCGACGTCCCTCAGCGGAGCCAACATCTAAAAGGTCCGATTTTGTGCTCCGCGGCTCTATCACTTGCCAGAAGCGGCCGACGGAGGCCCCTCCCCCGCCGTCTATCCTCCCGAATATCGCCTCGGATTCACTTCTCCGCACGTCCTACCTTCCAGTAAGTGGTCGCTTCTCTGTTCAGAGAGTTGTTGCTACTCTCCTCTTTGATCTCCTGTTGAGTTCGTAGGTGTTCAGAATGGTTTGATCCCTATTCAGCTGAATTCCTGAGACCAGACGAAATCTAGGTCTCCTACTCCTCCGCCATCTTGCTTCAGTTGTGTGATGCCGGTTTTATACAGCAGAGACCTGTGATGAAGGAAGTTGCCCAAGGCCACACAGTCAATAAAGGGAAAGAGGATGAAATTTAGCCACATCTGTCTGACACCAAAGCTCATGCACACAGCCACATCTGGCTGCTGATGGCTGCGAATTCACCACTTTGATCTTTTGATCTAGAATCTGTCCCGAGATTTCCTTAATACGTGTATTTTATGCCACTGATGCATGGTCTTCCTGACTTCTCTGTCATTATTTCTTCCATCTATTTTGGACCTCTCATTTAAGTGGTTGAGTCTAGAAGTCTTCTTTCTGAACCTGAGCAGGAAAATGTGAATAGAATAAGACAGACGACCGTGCCATATCTGTACATATTTTTTCTGGTTCCTGGATTGTGCTGGACTTTTCTAAGGATGGAGAAAGGGGTTCCCAGTTGTATGATGATGAGAAGCAAAAAAGCCAATCTGACATATAAATCTCTCTTTTGTAGTTTTCTCTTCTGTAAGAATCAGTCAAACTTGGCTATAACTCTCTTGGATTCTGATGCTGATGATCTATATACACAAAGCTTATCCAGGAGTGCTAATTCAAGAGTTCACTGTCAGCAATTAAAAAACTTAACTGGAAGTAGTCTGCAGGATAAGAGGAAGGTTCTAGGAAATGTGAAATAATACTGAGGAGGTGGGTTAGGAGAGAGGTGAGAGAAAGACTGAGCAGGAGAAGCTTCTGGGAAGGGCACACCATAGCACATGCCATCTGCCCAGGTGACAGCACAAAGCATGGGCTTCCAGAAGGAAAAGAAGTACACAGAGCAGGTAGGGGCACTGAAGACAGGCTCTCCGCCAGCCAGCCCCACCCTCTACTCCTATACTCCCAACCTCTTTCCTATTAAGAACTGTTTCTCTTTGATGAGTTTAACCAGAGTCCAGCAAGCAATGAAACCAAGGGAGCAGAAAAAGCCAGAGGAATGAGAAGGAGCAAGAAGAACTTGTAGCCTCTCTGCAGCCATACTGTCTTAATAGTTCTTTGAATTTGCAGGAACACTTCAAACATGTACATTCTAATATACAAATCCTGAGACATGTGAAAGACCTCAGTAGCAAGGCGAAGGGGACATGATTTTGCAGAGTGTAGATGAATAATAATGAAAGCCACCAGAGCAATGCCATAAAGTGTGAGAGCTTACAAATGGATATGCAGTAATAACAAGGTGCTAGGGATATAATATCAATGGAGTAAGGGGGACTGTGAGCTTTAACACCTGTGAGGCCACCCAGAATAATACAAGATGGCTATGAAAAGATCAGGACCATAGACAATGTGGATCTGCAGACAAGAATCTTTTTTGTCTTTCTGGATTTCAATAGATCAGTGGACAGTCCTTAGAGGCACAGAAAACGGTAAATAGAAGGCCCAGGTTGGACCCTCCATCCCGAATCCCGAACTTATGGCCCATCACTGATGAACAACACCCTTTTGTCTTCGAGTGAACCAGACCTGGAATGCCCAGACTAAAGAGAAGAAATGACCTTAATTTTTATAAAGAGACCCAGGAAGGATAAAACTACAGATAGCCTAATGGACTCATTTAATTGTAAGACAATTTACATTATTAAGAGTGTCTTTCTTATTATTATCTCAAATACTTCCCAATATGGATTTGAACCCACATAGATTTAGGTAACGCTAATTCAAAAGGAACAGTTACAACTCTGTCTTTGAGATAATCTTCCTATTATGAGAAGGGAAAAAATAGAAAACATCCGTGTTTCCTACAAAGTCTTATTTTTACCTGGTCCTATGTTTGTATTTCTAGTTAAGCGAAGGCTTTCAGTGAGAGAAAGGTCTCAGGGCCTATTAGATTTATTTTTTTCATTTTCTGTTTCTCTCAACTAGCTCCATGAGGGAAGGGATTTTGTTTTGTTGTGTTGTGTTTACTGCCATATCCTAGGAGTCTAGAAATAGTGCCTCACACATAATAGACATTCAATAAGGAAATAATGAATTGGACTTGCACTGTCATCATCTAATCACTCTCCCTACCTCCCATTTACTCTTTTACAATCCACCCTCCACTCTGAAGACAGAGTGTTCTTTCCAAACCAGAAATCTTGATAACAGGCCTCTCCTTTCTCAAACTTCTCAAAGAATGCATATGATCTAGAATAAAGTCTTTATTCTTCAAGAAGCTATTCATGGGCCTCTGTGATCTGGCACCTTCTGTTTCCAAATTCACCTGCCATAGTCTTGTGCCTCCTGCACCAGGACTGTGGTCTTCCTACCAATTCCCTTCTTCTCTTGGCAAACTCTTACTTGTCCTTCGAGACTCAGAAAGAGTGTCACTCCTTCTGGGAAGTCTTCTCAGACTAACCTCAACCCTGGGTTATTTACTTTGGCACTATCTAATGCTTCTATCAACATGTTCATAATACATTGGGATGATAGACTTATATGTTTGTGTTCCCTACTACTGTGTTCCCTGAACTTACCTCTGGGTCAGGTGCTGTGGCTTCATCACTACTGTATTTCCAGCTCCAGAAAACGTGTTTGCCACAAAATCAACACTCAATAAATATTTAGGAATAGGAACCCTGAAAAGGGCCTGTGGAATTAGCGGCATCACAAAGTTTTTAATCAAATGTTCATTTTGGCTTATAAATCTTGATGTTGTTTTAAAAAATACACACTGATGATTTTTCCAAGTTTTATCTATTAAGTTCTACAAGGTACACAGTCTACTTTCAGAAATCATTAGCTCTCATTTTTTTTATTGTGGTAAGAAACATATAAAATTTACTATTTTAACCATGTCACAGTGTGCAATTCAGTGGCATTACATCACATAATGTTGTGCAACCATCAGCATTTCCCACTTCCCGAACTTGTTCATCATCCCAAACAGAAAAGCTGTCCCCCTTCAGTAATAACTCCCCATTCCCTCTGCTCCCAGCCAATGGCAACCTCTCTTTTAGTTTCTAGCTCTACGGACTTTTCTATTCTAGGGACCTCAGGTAGGTGGAATCCTACCATGTGTGGCCTTTGTGTCTGACTACTTTCACTCAGCATAACGTTTTCAAGGTTCATGCATCCTGTAGCATGTGTCACAATTCCAGCCCTTTTAAGACTGAATAACATTTCATTGAATGGATATACCACATTTTGCTCATCTATTCCTCTATTGATAGGCATTTGTGTTGTTTCCACATTTTGGCTATTGTGAATAATGTTGCTGTCAACATGGGTGTACAAGTCTCTGTTTGAGTCCCTGCTTTCCCTAATTCCTTTGGATATACACCTAAGAATGGAATTGCTGGATCATAAGGTATTTCCATTTAGCTTTTTGAGGAAATGCCAAACGATTTTCCTCAGTGGCTGGGACATTTTACCTTCCCACCAGTAATGTACAGGGTTCCAATTTCTACACATCCTCACCAACACTTGTTATTTGCCATTTTTAATAATGCTCATCTAGTGGGGATGAATTAGTGGCATTCCGTTGGCCCCAAAATTCAAGTTTTTGCCATACTTATATTTTCAACTTTGAGAATGAAATGTAAGTGATAAATAGCTATGCTTAAGTTGTGAAATATTATAAATTCACTATTATTTATGAAACTCTGTCCCTCAGCCTAGGTACAGTTTTGAACAAAGTAAAGATATAATATACAAGTAGAAAGTAGGGGGTGGGGGAGGATGATAATATTCTCATGACCTGCCCATTCAGCAATGTGAGTTAATAACCTTCACAATGCAGTCCATGGGCACTTCTGAAAACATATTTAATTGACAAATGTATGAAGCGGGACCATTCTAGTAATGGTCCAGTTGAAATTGCTTCCATATTTTGCATTAACTTGAGCATTTTTATGATTTCAAGGATGGAAAAAAGCTTACAGAAAACCACATATATGCAAATGCTGTGGATGTTAAAATATGCATAGAAAATGTTGCTTATTTTTATAAAACTTTTTTACAGCCTATTAAGGCAAAACCAATGTTATTGCAATATTAAAGTTCAAAATTTCAGCAATCTATTAAGGCCCCTGGAGGAACATTAGTTACAGCGGGGAACTCCAGCATTTGAGGGGCCTGCCAAGGGCAAGACTGCTCTCTCAGACTTCACGGAGGGAAGCATTTCATATGAGGGATTTCATAAAAATGACTCTACAGCACTCTTCCAAGGCAATCAAATACTCAGAATTGATTGATTTTAACTTGACCTTAGTGTCCTAAAATGAGTCAACAAGCCGACAGCGGGATTCCCGTGAGACAAGTAGTAGGAAGAGGACCATCCCTTACATTACATGCTGGTACCCTATTAAGTCTTCTTCTCTGCAGCTGCAAGATTTAGTGAATTTTGCCATACAGCTATCGAACACAAGCCTCCACTGAACCCCGTGCCCTGTGAGCTAAGCATGGCTGACACTGCCATCGCCAGTTGCGCAAGGCAGACCCCCCGGCCCAGAGATGGGGACTCTTGGCCCCCTAGTTCACAAAGCTGCTCACCAGATGGGCAGGTGGTAGAGGAGCAGATGCATAGGCTCTGCAGAGAGACAGACTGAAGTCCAAATCCCAGCCCTGGCATGCTCTCCTTGTTTCCTTGGAAAAATTCCTTCAGTTCTTTCAGCCTCAGTTTCATCTCCATAAAATGGGGTTAAGAGCATCTATCTCGTAGGGTTCTTTTAAGACTAAATATTCATTCTGTTTAT
Source organism: Zalophus californianus (assembly GCF_009762305.2). NCBI lineage: Eukaryota > Metazoa > Chordata > Mammalia > Carnivora > Otariidae > Zalophus > Zalophus californianus. The sequence continues at coordinate 51,572,632 of NC_045599.1, read as the reverse complement.
TCTGAGCAATTCTGTTACATTTCTCCCATCCACGTCCCTGTCAGACATTAATTAATCACAGTGCGCTTTTGCACAGAGTGGAGAGCAACCTTGGAATCCTTCTCAGGCTAGCGTTCTGGGCTTCTATACCAACTGAAGAGAAGAGGTAGGTGACAAGAGGGGGACTTGTCACCCTGGGCCTCAGAGCTACGTTCACTGCTGCCTGTGTTGCTCCTTTCATCCATCCCTCAGGAACACTCTATCAGCTTACACGCAAGTCTGAGTCACTTGGTAGTCTGAGACATTTGCTTAGACCTCCCACTTCCTCCTTCCTCCTTTCCACTACTGCTAAGCTGACCTATTCCCGTGTGTCTGTGACACGATCCCCTGAGTCTGCAAGAGGCAAACAGAGGAGAAGTTAAACAGTTAAATGGAAAAGAAGAGTGAGATAGGAAAAAATACCCAGACCAACATGGGTCTTTGTTATTTGTTTTCTCCTTTTCTGGTTCTTCTGACATTTTTCATGTGAGGAGTTAAGCCAAGTACCGGCATTCATTGAAATAGTCAAATCCCTCAGTCTGAAGGTTAGCTGTTATACCAGTATTTGTAGAAAAAACCCAGAGGCACTGATGTGTTCAAGGTCACCCCGTGAGACATAAATGAAAGTGGCAGACAGCTTGAGTTGGGCATCTTGATGAAGCAGAGGTTATAAAAATGGATTGTTGCATTTTAACCTCTAAATAATTTTTTGAAGTAGTCAACTCTTCTTTTAGACTTTAATCTCATGATCAAAGAACATACCTTTTTTTACTACTTCAGAAGTGAAATTTCATTTTTCCTGAGTTACACTGGGAAGAAAACATGAGTTCTTATTTGCCCTAATGGTAAACAAAGGAAATACTATCCTCCCTGATCTCTCAGGCTCCAAAGTGGCTGAAAGGATTTTACTGAAACTGTGAAACAAAACAAAAACAGCTATCCCATTGGGTTTACCAAATATTTGTTAGCAACTGGCTTAAAAATCTTTATTTGGAACTCTTCTTGCCTCGGAATGTTTCCTGACTTAGAATCGGTGTTTGGATTATGAACAGTTTCCTTATTCAACCCTTACACGTGCTCTGGCATCTTTGAGCTGACAACCATGCTTTGTGTCTTACTGTCTCCAAGATTCATTTGTCGTTAAGAACTTGTCCTGGGCCACATTTCCTCCAGGGGCTCCCCATGTAAGACACAGATGAAAAGTGAATAGAGTGTCATCTTGAAGCCTAGACATAATTAATCAGGTCTACTTCCTAATACCTAGAGGTTGAGGTGCAGAGCAGGGGAGACACAGTGTACTGTATTGTAAGCCCTCCATAGATGGCTATAGATGCGGACCACGTGGGCGGGTGCTGACACTACTCCGTTTGAGGGTCTCAGTGGATTCATGCCAACGGAAGACCCTAAGAAGCCCCTCCTGACCCTGAGACTACCCACTGGGCTGCAGAACCCGATCATGGCTATTCTCTATGAGTACCATTTGGCTCTTGCTCTACAGAGAACACATCGCTCCAGGGAGAAGGAGGATGTTTTAAAAGTTTCATTCCTGTGTCTGAAATGTCTTCGTGAGTCGAAGGAACATTTACAGATAAAAACAGACATTTGTTTCCCAATAGTCACAGTTCAAAATGGCATGTACAAGTCTCCCTGCGGTCATTTTTGAAACTTAGAAAGCTTTTCATGTTGCTTTTTAAACAGAAAAGCCATTTGAAAATGAAGGAAAGCATGTAGCATTCCAAAATAGAGAACTGAGTGTTGGCACCCGTAATCAAATGACCCGGTCCGCAGTGACTGGAGGCCGAGTCTGGGAACTGGTAAGAGACCCACTTTGCAGCTAGGCCTCAATTCTGGTTAGCACGGGGGGAGGACTCTGAGGAAAATGAGGAAAGACAAGTTTATCTTTAGCATTTCCTGCACTGCGGCACAGTGGGAAAGAACACGGGCTTTGGAATCCAACAGATCTGTGTTTTCATTTTAGCTCTACCCGTAATTAGCTGGGGGCCCTGGATAATTATTTTAAGCCCCTAAACCGCCATTCCTTCAGAGCCAATGGAAGGAACGCTGATACCTACTTTGCAATCTTTGTGTGAGATAAGATATGGGGCAAATGATAGTACTAGCACATAAAAAGTACACAATGGGTGGCCATATCCTTCCTTGCCCTCTCCCCACCTCCAGAGCCACTGAGAGCCCACTCATGGCAGCCTTCCTGGGCCTTACCTAGCGGTACTGTAGGGTGGCATTCCCAAGAAAGTTTACTGCACTATGGTTTAACTGTGTCCTCAGATCCTTGTCTCTGTGAGCGAGGCTAATCCAAACTCTCCACTGTTAGACCCTTACACGGAGCTTGTGGATTATCAAAATGGGTGCCCATGGGTGGACCTCTCACTCCTGCCAACTAAGTGCAACATTTTACTAGAGCCTTCAGAAAAAGTGTCTTAATCCAAAGAATTGGCTGCAATGGGGGGAAATTCAGGCAAAGCAGGGAGTTAGTTTAAGAATGACGTGTATGGGGTCACTGTTCAGTGTTCATCCTTCAAAGCACAGACGCGAGATCCCCCCCCTCCACTTCCACACACGGGGCTGAGCTCTGGTGTCGGCACTGTGATGTTTATGGTGCCCTAATGGCAGAATAGTGACCAAGGGTTTGCAGTGCCTCTTCTGGAGGTCTCCCTGACTCTAGGCCCCTGCTTACCCCATGCTCTTGAAGTTGGAATATGTAAGTCCAGCCAGGAGCTAGGAATATTCCAGATTTCTAGGAGGGCCAATAAGGACCCTCCACCTACGGAATGTTCAGTTTCTGTATCCCTCTAGTCCAGCAGCTGGCCCTGCTCTGGCCTTATACCAGACTGGCCTCTGGTGCTGGCCTTCTCCTCTGTTCTTCCACCCTGAAGCTCCACCCTGCCCCTCACTTTCAGTAAGCGAGTCCCTGTTTGGTGGCTCCATGATGAACTCCAGTCCTCCTTGTTTGATGTTCCTCTAAGGTTATCATCTCAATTCCCTTCCACCCAGACCAGCCTTTCCACTTCCCATTCTCTTAGAGCTCAAGGTTCTGTCCCTGACTTCCATCCCACCAATAAAGAGCATACTTGGTTGAGGGAGTTGCTGAGTCATCAATGTCAATGAAACCACGGGCCTGACAGATATAAGTAAGAAGTACCTTCTCCTACTAGAAAAATGTACACTAAAGATTGAAAAGGCAGAACCAATGGTGAAAAGCTTTAGTATTGATATCAGACAGATCTGGAGTTGAAGCTGGGAACTGAAACTACCAGTTTCAGTGATATCCTTACCTTACCTTACTCCTGCTCTGATTGCCTCATCTCAAAACTCAGACGAGTAATATTTATCTTACAGGGTTATTGCAAAGCGTGAAATCACAAATGAAGATAATCGGCACCCTGCCAGACAGAGTAAATGCTCAAAAAAAATCAGATGTTTCCATTGGTGGTAGCATGATGGTTATTTAGGGATAGGCATGCATGAACCCCAAAGAGGAGATCTCTGCCAATCAACAGTGATATATCCACAAATGGAGATGGCAAAGGTCAGACAGCTTGTATTCTTAAATACACATAGCCTCTGCAGTTTCAGAGGAGAACTGGGAACTCAGGTAACATAAAGGCACTCTAGTGGCCACATCGATGGAAAACTGCAGCGCATGCAAGGAGGCTGACTCTCAGCAACCACAGATGTTTCCTTAGAAATGGAGAGGTAGCAAGATCAGAGCCAGGGATAAAGGTTTTGCTTTGGGATGAACCCAACACACACACACACACACACACACACACACACACACACACACACACACACACACACACACACACACACACACACACACACACACACACACACACACACACACACACACACGTAGAATGGACATTTGAGATATTTGAAAATGCCTAACATTTCAGGTTAGTTCTCAACTGTATTTTGGAAGAATACCATCTAACTTCCAGAATTTAAGTTGTTTGGCACTTTTTTTTTTTTTTTTAAAGTAGACTCCATGCCCAGCGTGGAGCCCAATGCAGGCTTAAACTCAGGAGATCAAGACCTGAGGTGAGATCATGAGTTGGGACACTTAACCCACTGAGCTATCCAGGTGCCTCTTGTTTGGTACTTCTAATTCCAGCTATTTATTTTCTATATTTTATAATGATTTGATATCTTAGGGCCTTGGGAAACTGGGAAGGGACTTCCCCTCTCAGGGTTCGCTAATTCCTAGAGATAACAACCTACCCACCAAGGCACATGCCTTGCATATGCAAACCAACCACCCACCTGCTTCCTTTTATCAAGCCCTGCAATCCAGGTACTATCTCTCTGCTTTCAGTCACCCCAGGGTCAGGTACCAGACAACAAGAAACTACCCCATTAGCCCAGAGTCTGTAAAATTCTTCCAACTATCCAATCCTAAGCCTGTTCAGCAGTTTACCCTGACTCACCCATCCCTGACCACAGCAGCCATGATGAAGTCTTATCCCCATGTTTTTCCCTCTCTCCTTTTGCCTCCTGACCAACCCTGACACTTCCCCACTAGCTCTGTGTGGTGCAGCATACCCCCACCTCTTGAGAACTCTTAACAGACTCTATCTTTCCGATGGTAATTGTCTCCTCGTCTGTTAGCCTCGCCAGACCTAAATAAAAACAAAATCCCAGGTACGTTTTTAAAACAACCCCAAATAATAGAAATTCATATTCAAACGTGTCCAGCTTCTGGCTGGATCATCTTGGGCAAGAATCTCGACCACTCAGAGCCTTAATTTCCTCATCCATAAAACTGAAATAACTTCTTATCTCATGGATCCATGGGGAGGATTCATGTGCATGAAAGCACCCATCGTCATCAACACTTAACTGATGTTTGTCTCCCCGCATTTGTTCATGCACCCCTTCATTCATTGCTATCCCCCTGTAACCTATAAACACAGTTCAATTACCACCTTTCTCCCCCGCTAGTTAGTTCTGTGGTAGATTCTGACATCTTTCCAGATGTGTCTGGCTGCCGAGCGCTGCTGTAAAATCTGGCTCTCCTTTTCACTCTTTGTGACCACACTGGGCCCCCTTCCTTTGAGTCCTTTGCTAGATTTCTGCCACAGCCGCCCAAAAGCCTAGTTTTGGAAAAGGCCAGTCTCCCCGGTTCCACTGACATCTATCAACCTTATCAAGCAATTCTGTCTGCAAAAGGGCAGTCAAAAACCTGCCAGGCAGAGAAGAGGTCACGTTTTTTTGGCAGATAATTCGGAAGATAAACATCTGAACGCCACAGATAATTTGTATTGCACTGCAGGCTTGGTCAATGTCTTACCGCCTACCCCCTTCTAAGTAAGGAACGGGGGCTGATAAATGCTGACGTAGAGCGAGATTTCCTGAAGCCAGAGAGCCAAGGCTCCCATTTAACTGAAATCACCAAGAGGGTGAACAGAAAGAAGGAAGATGATCAGATCAACGATGTAGCGAACAGCTTGAGGGTGGCCGCAAGTCTGACACAGAAGGCAGGAATAAGCAACCGCAAGAGAAGCAGCCAGTCCTGCATTTGTACTTGTGTATTCATGAGGAACAAGGCTAAGGAGGGAATGGAGCCCTCACCAAGGACCGTGCAGCAGGAGCTGGTGCCCCCCGCCCCCGGTCGGGCACGGACATGGGGGACACTGGCCAGGGATAGCCTGGACTGGCTCTTGGGCACAGGCAGTCCCGCCCACAGTGAGGCTGCTCTTTTTACAGACACAGACAATTCCACTGCATTCTTGTGAAGGTCATTTGAAATTGGATTATTAAAGAATTTCATCAACTCCGAAGAGCTATGTCAAAGGGGTTGTTATCAGTTATAGCATGTCTGTGCTTCTGTCTCCTGCTTGAAAGAGTAAGCAGGAATGTTTCAAAGCGCAGGCTCTGAGGAGCGCCTGGGTGGCTCAGTCGGTTAAGCATCCAACTCTTGGTTTCCGCTTAGGTCACGATCTCACGGTTGTGGGATCTAGCCCTCCTGCATCAGGCTCTGCGGTCAGTGTGGAGTCGGCTTCAGATTCTTTCTCCCTCTGTCCCTCCCCACGTGCGTGTACGCCCTCTCTCTCTAAAATGAATAAATACGATTTTTTTTTTTTTTTTTTTAAAGCACAGGCTCTGAAGAAAGAAGATCAAGCAGGTTGCAACCCTGGCTTTGCTATTTATTCTCTGGGTGAACTTGAGTAAGTGGCCTGATTCCTGGAATCCTCAGACCTTTCCTGGCAAAAACAAATAAAATAATAATGCCTGCCTCACTGGGTTGTTGTAGGGGTTAGAGGAGGTCTGCAGACAAACCTCTTAGCACAAGGTCTGGTTCATAGTTAAGTGCTCAATAAATATTATTAATATTTGCCCAGCCTCTTCAGGTTCCTGTCTTCAGTAAAACTGAAATCTCTGCTACCCAGACAAGACTTTCTCTCAGTATGGGTGAGTCTGTTAACTTTAATGGTGGTTGTTGAGGCTGACTAGGCAATTCCTATGACCTGGTAGCAAGTTTGTGCAGGGATGTTACGTTGTTTAATGTTATAGTTCTAATACCACACCATCTGTGACATTGATATTTCAGATCTTGGGTCAGAATCTGCAAATTATTCTTTTATGGAGTTATCAGACTCTTGGATTGACTTACGAGTGCTGTATGGATTCTGTACCTTGCCTTGGTAATTATTACCTAATTAACAATGTACTGAACTGTGTTTGTTGTTTTTTTTCAGTTTCTTAGGATGGACACAGCACAGAATTTCTCCACACAAATTCATTAAATGTTTCGATGACAAGCTTGAGGGCTGAGGGCCTTTGTATTTTTTACTTACGTTTTTATTCTCTGTGGAAACAGTCCCCCTATTATGCATCTTGCATGAGGGCTGCTGTGAATAACCACGCCTCTCACCACCATCCAACTCAATATAAGATATTCCTTTGCACCGGCCTTCATATATGCCTCTCCGAGCTATGCAAATATTCAGAAAAATCAGGTGAAATCCTCTCTGACTGTAAGGAATTCTATATACTGTAGGGTTTCAGTCTTGGAACACGGCTCTTGAATTTCCCCAATAATCATAACAAAAAGTTCCTAAAAAGTGCCTATTACTTTTTTTTTAAAGCCCTTTCCTGCTTTTTCAGGTCCCTGAAGATCAACAATTTTGCCATCTATGCAGTACTCACTCCGCATACTTTTTGCTGTTGGAAAACACATCCACTGTTAATTAGTTTGGGTCAACAGTCTTTAACCAGCTAAAATCCTCCCCACCAACCTAGTCAAATAAAATCCACTATGTATTTGTGAATAAGAACTCCAGGATCTGGGGAGCAGACAGAATCAGGGGGTCAGGGCCTATACTGAGCCAGGGCTAGGCTCCCATGTTGGGTGGCTAATTGTATAAGAAAACCAGGCATGGCCAACGCCAAGTTAAGAGAGGGCAAGAGGGCTGGGTTTGCTGGGCGAACTGGCTTTCGTCTATAATGAAGACCTTTGTGCTCAGTGGCCCAGTTCCATTCATTAACACACTTTGAACACTAGACAGCTGTATATTGTAAAGTACCATCAGGGCTTTTTTAATGCCGATATTATGACTTTATTGTTAATTGTTAACATTTTGCCACACTTGAGCTATTTTTTTTCTTTATATTTAATTATTGAAAGTGTGTGAAAGAAGATAGCTGATAAAAAACTGCTGCTAAACATTTCAGTTTGTATATCCTAAGAATATCAACATTTTTTCTAGCTAGATGCTATAATCTCACCCAGTAAATTAACATTTATTCTACCTTATTTAATGTGCTCTCCACATTTAAATTCCCTCAATCACACCCTAGATAGGTTTTATAAGCAGTTTTGTTTGTTTTAAACCCAGGATCCAATCAAGTTATCACACTGCATTTGCTTATGTTTCTTTAGTCTCTTATTTTAACCTGGAAAATCCCCATTTACTCCTGCCTTTTTTCCTTTGCAAGACATTGACTTTTTTTGGAGTTGAAGGACTGTCTTGCAGTGTCTCATATTCTGTATTTGTCTGACTCCTTATAATTATACTACTTTTAAACGTTTCAAGAAAAAATACCAATATAAAGTGACATAGTATATGTTTTACTGCTTCACGTGAGGAACGTAAAATGTCAGCCTGTCCCTCCACTTACAGCTATGATAACTTTAAGACTGGATTTTGCTAAACTATCTTAGGGAATATTCTAGGGAGCTACCAAGACTTTTGGCCATTCCCTTTCTCACACTGCCTTCCATAGGTCTCCACTGAAGACACACCCAAGCTGACAAAGCTGGGGACTAAGTGATACCATCAAAGAATGAAAAGTAAGGGTAATGCTGGAGAAACTTCCCTTATAGCCTGAACCAATCCATCCAGGAGAAAGCTTGACTGGCATCCTACTGAGAATAGCACATGTTAGGACTTAGCCCCATAATACTAGATTCCTCCTGTAAAGATGACAGGTGACGTACTGGCTGGTTCCCAGTTTTGGACAGAACTAGGTGGGCAATGATATGCCTGCTGCAGCATTACTAACATTTGTTTTTGGTCTTTAAAACATTTATATGTCAATCAACAATTACAGCAACCAGATGACTAAATGGCAGAGATCAAATCTATAGACAAAGGCACGAGTTGACATTCTGTGGGCCACTGAGGCAAACATATAACCCATTCAGTGCCAGTGAAGCAAACGTGTCATTCCAACCACTTGGCAAGCTTGTCATTTTATGGATCCCAAGGCTCAGCCTGGATAAAACTTGCCAGAACCCTTTTCTCTTAAGCTTATTCAGGAGGGCAGGCCCAGAGAGTTTTTCTCACTATGCATAGTACATTGACATGGAATCCAAGAAGAAAGGCTCAGATGGTCTACTTTCATCTTCCTGGCAAAAGATGGACAAAAAGAAAAGAACATTTCACTCCTCTGGAGAGACTCCATCAGGAAGGATTTGGACAAAGCATGATTTTCAGGTTCTACGAATGTACGTAGAAGACAGGGTTCTGACTCCCTTGGTTCTAATGGACAAATGGGGAATAGGCACAGCTGTCTGTCTTCCTCCAACTTAGCATTCCCAGAGGCTCCCAAGGGTCTCAAATCTGATTAGGAGGAACCCAAGGGAAACACTAAGTAAGAAAGGGCTGCATTAGCAGTTTCACCGAGTACAAAGGTAATTCTGCACTTTGTAGCTGTATTAGCTTCCTATTGCTGCTGTAACACATTATCACCCATTCAGTTGCCTAAAGCAAGATATATTTTTTCTCTTACGGATCTGGAGGTCAAAATCCCACAATGAATTTCATTGAGGCAAAGCTAAGGTGTCAGCAGGCCTGGTTCATTCTGGAGGCTCTAGGGGGAGAATCCATTTCCTGGCTTTTTTTTCAGCCTTTAATGGCCACTTGTATTTCTTGGCCTGTGACCACTTCCTCTGTCTTCAAAGCACATTATTCCAGTGTGTGCTTCCTTCATTAACTCATCTTCTCTTCCATAGTCAAATCCCTCTGCTGCTTTCTTAGAGGAACACTTAAGATTCTATCTAAGCCCCTACTCAGATAATTCAGAATAATCTTTTCATCTTGATAGCCTCACCTCCTCATATCTGTAAAGTCCCTTGTGCCATCAACAGTTACACGCACAGATTGTGGGGATGAGGGTGTGGACGTCTCAGGACCTTATGAATAATATATGTACCTTTTACCTATATGTGTTGTTGGGTTCTCACGGTAACTTTTATGGTAGCTGATTATCAACTGTATGTGAGGAAATAGGGACTCAGAGAGGTTAAGTGACTTACGTTCAGGAAACCAATAGAACTTAGATTTCAATCTGTCTTTTCATCCACTGCTCTTTCCTACTAACTCTTGGGGAAAAGGCAGGAAAATGTCATGAGATATAAGGATTTCTAGTAGTCTGGTGTATCGGTCCAGGTCCAGTCAGGAAACAGAATCCACACCTGAAACAGACAGAATTTAGTATAAAGAATTTTTAACTGGATACAGGCAGTCTTTGCTTTGTGTGCTAATGTGGGACTGTAAAAATGATTGTGCAAGCTGCAATCATGCAAAAAAATTTAATAATCAAAGAGAAAAATTGTAATTGTTCTAGGAACTTTAGAAATTTTTGTCAAAATATTAGAAACTCTTGTCTGTTATAAATGTGTAAGGAAATGGAAAACATAATAAAACTAACACTTATTTAGTACAGTATAATTTAAAGCGTTAGAAACATGGAGATATAATGTGGTTTAAATTTTTCCTAAAAACCAAGAATGATTTGAACAGTACTTGCTTCTTTTTGTCTTAGAATTTACTACACCGTGCAAACAACTTTTCTGTGCCTTGGCAAATTGTCATACTCCTTTTTTAAGTTTGGATCAGCTCTCAACTTTCACTGTCATAAAATAACCCCTTAATTTCTTTATTTCTTTGTGAAGTATCTTGCCAATGCCCCTTCCTCTGAGACATCTTCATTCTTTAGGCCAAACCCACTTTTCTCATTTGTGCTGGGAAGTTTGTCTCACTAACTTCTGCTGGCTACCCATCCACGGTCTCTCAAATGACAACGACGTCAATGTTTTTTCATGGTCAGCTGTTTCTTCTGGAACTCCATTTATGTTTCATTTGAATCTCACTTCTAGCAGCCCCATTTTTCATGTCTCTGCTGCATTTTCTTTACTGGCCAATTCCCTCTTTCAGAGATCTGCCTTTATAAAATGTCCCGTGGGTTTATCATTGGGAGACAGGGAGTCAACACCACCATGTACTTAGCTGTTTGTGTGTGTGGACCGAAAACAGATGCTTAGTAATCATCCAGTGGTTTCTGGAAATAAAGGACATGATTGGTCATTGATCATGATGTGCATCTCTTGCCTACCTAGTAATCTGTGGACTAAAGAGCTAGGAATGAAGTTTGTCCTTCATGCAATTACTCACAGTTAATATACCACGGTAACTAAAACTTGACTGTGTTTTAGGGGAACGATGTATTTAACTAAGCTGTGGTGGCTGAAATTCATGTCTAGCGGGACTGTGCAAAGCCAGGCCTGCCTGTGTTAGAGAAGCTAAGAGGCAAAAAGAGGGTAGGGAGCTTCCAGCCAGGCAGTTAGAATGCTATACTTTATTTATTTTTTTTTTTACTTAGGCTAGAATCTCTTCCTGTATATCCACATGTCTTGAATGACTGATACTTGGTACATGAACTATGAATCATCTACATTTCTAGAACCCTATTAATTTTCTATAGAATTAAATTAGCCTAGCTCTTAATGAGCTGTTATCAAGTGGAGAGGATGTTTCTTCTCAAAGGGAACATTTTCTGTTAGACATCCACAGTCCAAGCAGAAACTACGCATGGCATCTTTAGATCCAAGCATGACAGAACCACTGATCTAACCTGATTTTGGCCAGGGAGAAAAGTCAGAGTGGTACTCATCTTCTCCAACTCCAGACGGTATCAAAAGCACCACGTGGTCACATTCCCAACGGGAAGAGAAGACGATGATGACAATTTCAGAAAGAAGAAAAAGTAGTGGAATTACCTCTGTGTTCCCATGGGCAAAGAAAGCCATAAGGTTAACTTTTCCCAACAACTATAAACCCACGGCTTTGCAGTTTCTAGACCAAGTGCCAGGGTGTCTGTGGCAAAGTCAGAAATAGAAGCCAGGTGCCGGCTCTCAGGTTAGCACGGCCATCCTTCTGCTCCTAGGTGATGCGGAGTCTGTCCCTGCCGTTTGCTGCTCCTGATGCCATGGCTGTCGCATTGGGAAGCTGCGTGGTAATGTGCTAACATGCACCGGTTCTGCCGGACTCGACTCCTGTGGACACGGGAAAGCTCTGCATGCTGTCCAACGTGTCTCCTGTGCCGGGTGTTACAGGAACTGCACAGGCACCTCACATTTACCACCACTCCAGGGTCATTTTTGTCAATGTAGATGCCCCTGTAATCAGAATAACTGTAGACCAGAACCTGTTCCCAAAGGCCAGATCAGGCTTCTCCGGACTCAGACCTTCTGGACATTTGGGTCCTGAACAGATGCGGTTGGTGCACAATTTGTTACATCAAAGGTAAAGAGCACAGAATGAAACAGCCTGCCAAGCCGGGCTTTCAGGAAGAGATTTCTCATAGCCGCTGACAGGCAGTGATAATTCAGAAACAGGGCATGGTGATGGAACCTCAACGTCTGCTTCGTCCTCCTGGAATGATGATCACTGTTGAATGAACACTCTGACAGCATTTTCCATTTTCCATGTGCTTTCCTACTTTTCACACTAAATGCTGGACACTGCTCTGTATTATTTCCATCATGGTAACTCTCTCAAGAGTTACGGAGTTTGATTTTTAGAACAGGCAACAGTTTGAGGCAATTGGATCTGGTTTTACACCTCAGTAATCTCTTGGGTAGAAGTAACCAGAGTAAATCCTAGCTCTTTGCCTTCCCATCAAGATCCCCCCACACATGCTTTCTCTCGGAAACCTTCCTTCTGGATGCTGATGACTTTTCCTTCTTAATTATATATATGAGTTGCTCACTAATTTTGCTATCTGTGCTGGGCTGCATCCTGACTTCAGTCTAGGGGTCCCACAGGGCAGAAATTATATTTTAAACTTCTTTGTGTACATCTAGCACAGTCCTGGGCATGTGACAGATGCCCCAGAAGCTCTTGGTGACAAGTGATGGATTGCTGGCTTCCTTAAAATTCCCATAATTATCTCTCAATCCCCTTCACCAAGTTCCCATATTATATTTTTGTAGTTACTTCACATATTTTTTTTATTTATTTAGCGTATGTGCTCCACTACAAATGTTTCTCTGCAATTTTGGACATTCATTGCTTAGACTTTTGTAAAGTATGTCCTTAATCTATCTACTGTTCTCCAAAATACATAAGCTCCATGAAAGGAAAAAAAAAAAAAACCCTTTTCTTTATAATACCAAAAATGACCAGTGCTTGTGATGCAGTGGTAATTAAAAAAATTATTATAGTGAATGATGGGATTATTTCTGAGTCATCCTAAAGTGGAAACTTGACCAATAAGAGATGGGACAGCCTACCCATTGCTATTTTTTTCCCCCTATGGATATCTGATGGCCTTCTATGAGTTACTCAGCTGGAGAAAGAGTGCTCAGGTTCTCAGACCCATCTCTTCCTAGAGAATCCACGTACGGCTATTAAAACACATACACATCTGCATGCATGAAGAACATCTACATTACAAGGGACAAATTCTAAACTTTCTTCAGGGGACTAAAACCTATAGAATCTACAATGTTCTTTCCGGATTTCTAAACCATTTAATGTCACTGGTACACAGTATTAATACCAATAAAAATGCATGCATCCATCTTATAGGTTTAAAAAAAATACTCCCATATAATCTGACAGTGGTGATGTTTTCATGAGCCTTCCATTTAAAATGAGTAGATTCTAAGCAGCCAGACGATACTCCAAATTTCTGTAAGACATCTGTCAACCATTTCAAATGAAGGGCAATTTTCAAGTTACTCCCCCCCCACTTTGTTTTTTGTTTGAAATTTTGTTTTGAAGTATTTTGGTGTGTGGACGGGGGCTGGGGAAGATGCCTGCTGAAAATGAATTTAAAAGAGAGTTGGGCTATTTTCTCTGGCAAAATTTCATTTGGGTAAGGTCAGTGAATAGCACCTGCTTGTCTTGAGAATTTGCATGAGCAGTACAGTTATGGATTTATTCCATACCTAATGTCAACACGTTGTCTCAAAAAAATGCCCATAGGGAGGGCCCCTCATCATTTGTCATCTGGGGTCTGTCTGCTCTTCTGGCTACTCTGGAAGGCCATCTGTCCACTTAATAAAACCAGTATATCTCTTGGGTCTGTTCAGTGATGCCTACAAGCAACTTAGCTTTTTTATAGATTCCCAGTGTCTGTCCTGACAAGCATACCATGTGCTCCGCAGACAATGTCCCTCTGCTATTTTCTACTTTCTCTGCTCTAAGTCTTAGGAAGGGTTTATAAGGCCTTAGTGTGTGTGAACATAAACATTTCAAATGTATAGTAATTAACAGTGGGTGGAAGGTACAAGAGTGAGTTACTGGTCAAGTATGTTGAAAGCAGAGTCTGTACTTTGTGTTCTTCTGTTCTTAATATGAACAAGACTTGGGGTGGGGTGGAGGTTGGCTATGGAGCAAGTAACTGGTTCCAAGGACACTACACAAAGCATGACTGTATGAGCCTCTTCGAACTCCCTGCAAACTCCCTTCCTCTGAGGCTGGACTGCAAACTGTCTTCATGGCCCAACATGAGGCCCCTATTTATTCAACAACATTCATCAAGTATTCATTGTTCACCTACCATGTGCTGGACAGTAAGCTAAGCGTTGGGGAGATAGTGAAAAATAAGACAAATTTTCTGGCCTCAGGGAACTTACATTCTGGTGGGAAATGTAAAAAAGCAAAACAACAAATCAACCAACAAATAAGAACGGCAGGTAGTATGGCACCTCCTCTTCTCTCCCCCTGCTTTCCAATTCCCCTTGGCAGTCACCTCTACACACAGAGGGCTATTTCCTGCCAACACTTGTGACTCTGCCTGAGGGCTTTTTTTCCCCTTCTTCTTCTACTTTTTTTTTTTTCCTATGGTCAGGAGACCGTGCTTGGCCCATGCACAGAGCAAACTGGAAGGGCTGGAGTGTTAAAACTCCTCCATCAATGCTGGATTGGAATCAATGCACAAATATGCCAGCTTCCTTGCCATTCAGGTAGGACAACTCTGGGACATGTTCTACACCACTGTCAGGAAAAACTGTGAAAGATTTTGTAATGGGCAAAAGAGATAATTGGATGTTTCTTCAGGGGACTTCTAGGTGTGGTCTTGTGACCATTGGTTTTGTCTATTCTATAAGGGTGTGCTCCTTGAATATCTTTGACCAGATATTCCATCCATCCATAGAGACAGAAGTTAACTTCTAGAGCATTGATGGCAAAGCACATGTCTCCTGCTCAAGACAAGGTCAATGGATTCTGTCCAGCAGAGAGTAAGTCAAATTTTCATTTCAACTTCAAACATCTCACTGATTCCCTTAATAATGGATGAGTTGGACAAAACCTTTGATACACGTTCATTTTACATTTGCGTGAGAGGCATGATTTTGCCTTTTGAAAAATTTCCTTCAATACTGTCCTCCAGAGTTCCTTAGCACAACTAAGCTCCTCGTGGCTTCCTTCCTTTTCCTGTCTCACTTCTTCATTCTTTATTCCTGTTTCCTGTAATTACATCCTAAAGAAAAAGCTTCTTTTTCTCAGGTCAGCTTTCGGGGGATCCAAGACAAGTAAATCATACTCCCTGCCTTTCTGAAGTAACAGACCCATCAGCTCCCTGACTTTTTTCCCTAGAATACCTACACTGTTCTGTGAACCACTTTAGGTAAAAAGGGAAAAGAACATGCTGGTTACTTCAGAGACTGAGGTAAAGAGACAGAAAAGGTAGGAAGGGAAGGAGCATATAGCAGTGAGAAGTCAAAACATGGCGGGCCTCATGAAGGAATCCCTCCTCAATCTTTTTTGAAGTTACTCAAGTCAAAGCATGCTTAGATGTGAATCAGTCTTTGACTTTGAAGGGGCAGAGCTTTATATCTGCAGATGCTACAGGGACAGAACTGAAACTGCAGGAATACAGAGACAGAGAGAAAGATAAAGAAAGAAACTTCATTTGGGAGCCACAAGGTAAGTACAGTGAAAATCTTTAAGAATAGGAAGGTCCTAATTAATAGAAGTATGGCCCTCTAACTGGTTTGTGTGCATGAATTTGTCTTTTCCAATAAACTTTAAGATGCCAGAACTGGGCTATTTTACATCTTATTCTGTCCCTTTTAAAGACTTAGCATAAAGTGATACCCCCTAGTCCTTGTTGAATTATATCATATATCATACAATTAGAAATCACAAGTGAGTGCTATAAATACATCAGATTAATACAGACACACTAACAGGGAAACACCATCAATATATAGCGTCTACAATGTAATGCTGGGCAACAATTTGATAAGATATGTCCCAAGATAAAGGTAGAGAAAAAAAGTAGAATGATTTTGCCATGCAAACCAGGTCACCTTTAGATGATTCATGTGGAGACTCTACAGACTCCAGGATTTTCTAAAAACTCTCTGTCAGTGTTCCATGGATGGAGACAAAAGAGGGGAGCCTGGCAGACAGGAATGTGACAAATGCATAGCAAAGCCAACCTGCCTAAAGAGTGTCTGTCTTCTTATTTGTTAAGGCAGGCAGCAGTACCAATCCAATTTATTTAAGAAATTAACCAATATTAAGTCAAACACAAAGAGGCTGCAATCATGGTTTACCTCTTTTGAATTGAAATTACATCTGCCATACATCCGTTTTACTTGGGTCCTGCTTGTGATATTGATGAATCATTAGTGAGTTGGAACTTCTCCCAAGATTGAACATTTCGGGGTCCAGACTCTTCTTGCCTTGGAATAAAAGGCTGACTAGAGAGAAACAAAAACCTTTGAAGGAGCTTATTCTTAACACTCTTCTCAGTAGGATGAAACGTCCCAAGCAAGAGAGTAACATGTTGGCTTAGAAACCTGGGTATTCCTACCATGGATTTAAAGATTCAGAACTACCACTTGTAGGAAAACTTGACAATCTGAGTAAAGGCATGTTCTACAGATTAATGGATGAGTAATAAAAGGCAAAAAGATCTGGGTTCTCTTTTTCAGTTGGGTTGTACTTTATCGTGGATCTCTATTTAGGAATCTCAAGAAAACACCTGGGCAAGACCGTATACCACAATTTACAGTAACATATGCTAGTTTCAGTTTCAAGAGAGCTTCCTTTTTCTGGTGGATACTGTCTGAAAATTAAGTGATTGGTTAGAAAACACAAGTCGGCAGGCCAATCAAAAATTTTAAGACTTGGGGGGCGCCTGGGTGGCTCAGTCGTTGGGCTTGGACAATCAGAGAAAGACATGTATCATATGACCTCACTGATATGAGGAATTCTTAATCTCAGGAAACAAACTGAGGGTTGCTGGAGTGGTGGGGGGTGGGCGGGAGGGGGTGGCTGGGTGATAGACATTGGGGAGGGTATGTGCTATGGTGAGTGCTGTGAATTGTGCAAGACTGTTGAATCACAGATCTGTACCTCTGAAACAAATAATGCAATATAGGTTAAGAAAAAAAAACAAAGAAGAAGATAGCAGGAGGGGAAGAATGAAGGGGGGGAAATCGGAGGGGGAGACGAACCATGAGAGATGATGGACTCTGAAAAACAAACTGAGGGTTCTAGAGGGGAGGGGGTGGGGGGAGAGGTTAGCCCAGTGATGGGTATTAAGGAGGGCACGTTCTGCGTGGAGCACTGGGTGTTATGCACAAACAATGAATCATGGAACACTGCCTCAAAAACTAATGATGTAATGTATGGTGATTAACAAAACAATAAAAAAATTAAAAAAAAATTTTAAGACTTGGAGAAATAAGAATAGCTTAAACCACCAGCTCCTAGGTCAGAACCGAGCACAAAGTAAGGTCCAATTAAACTTTGCTGAATGGTTGACAAGCACACCCTTGAATTTGTTAGCCAGGGATCACAGGCATTCTAACCTGATATACAGTCATTGTAATGCAGTCCCTGGACTAGCATACACAGAGGAAACATTTGGAAAACAGCCGTCTTCATTGCCAAATAAAGACCCATCCTTCCCAGCAGGGGAAAGATCACTCTTCTCTCATCAGGCTCTCTCATACTCTGGCCTTTCTTCTGTTCCTTAAATAGCCGTGCTCTTTTTGCCTCTGGATTTTTGCATATGCTATTCCCACTGCCTTGAATTTTATCCCACCCCCAGTTCAAGATTCGGTTTGAGTGTCACTCCTTTGAGAAACCCCTGACCTTGTTGCCTAAGACAAATCTTCCCACTCTATACTCTCATAGCACTGAGTACCTCTCCTTTGGAGCACTTAGCACAGTTGTGACTCTGATGCTTGGGATATTATTTGATGTATGCCCTTTTCCTATAGTAGCTGAAACTGTGCCTGCTCTTCTTCCCCACTGTATCGCTGGCCCCCAGCATAGTGCCTAACACTTAGAAGATACACAAACACTTGCGAAGTAAATGGTTCAATCAGGTTTCCCATAAAGCTGTCCACCCTGGTGTTGCCTTGACACCCTTAAAATCTCCCCAGACTTTGTCGTCCAAGTTCCATCCCTCTTTTTTTGCAACTGCTCACTTCCGTAGACTCTTCACTTGGGGTTTCTTCAAAACTTTTTGCCCAAATGTACTCTGGCCTCCTGACTTCCTTGTCTCTACTATGAGCATGATTTCTCCTTTGCTTAGGGAAATGGAGTTTGGGGCCAGTAGTGATTGCCTAGGTCAAATATTCATCAGGCTTTGAACTTAATTTCTGGACAATTCAGAGCCTTACAAATACCAGTAATTTCTGTCCCCTCACCAACCCAGCCCTCTGGTCTGAGATCCCAGTGATGGCCCAAGAAGGGACATCCTCCCAGGAAAGCTAGTTTCAAATTCATCCTTTTTTTTTTTTTTTTTTTGGTATGTTTCTTTGAGTTGCTCTTGAGGACATTAATGTCTCTGATTTGGTTTTAAGAATCATAACAGAGAAGATCATTTATAGTCTTTTTCCTAAGAACTCTGAGGGCCCTTACCTGGCATTGAAGTGAGAAAGTGTCACTTCCATTTAATTTAAAATTTAAATCTGTGCCATGGGCAAGCAGAGAAAACCAAAAGGCTGGGTCCATCTAATTCCCTTGATGTGTGCACAAAAGCACAAGCACTGAGAATTGCCAATCAGAGGCCAGGCCTCCAGGGAGAAGGCAGGGACACAATTTTCCCATTTGTAGGTAAACCTTCCCTTTGAAACTTGCCCTAAATTCTGCATATGGGTAATCTCACTTCCTAAGGGCCTTCTAAGTGATTGCTGCTTAGTATCAATAAGCAGCAAAAGGCAGAAAGATCTACCAGAACTTTGTTGCTGCAAGAGCAGGTCTGGCCAACTTAAGTTGCTGTGAAGAAAAGCTATAGGTCCTTCCTAAGCATTAGTACCCAAATCTCTGTGCCTTCTGATATTTTCCTTAGGCAACCAGAATGGAATTTCTTATCCCTCCCCGAACCCCTTACAGGGTTAGGTTCTTATGGAATAGGGGATTATTAAGAGGAGGAGGAACATGACTACTGTATCCGTGAAAAAGGCCATTCTTTCCCTCAGCAGTCCAGTAGTAGAGCCACATTATATCAACTTGACTTGGAGACAGCATGGAAGACAGGAAAACTGCATTCTTATGGATTAGCAACCCTCTTTTCACAAAAGGCAGAATAAAGAGCAAAAGAATTAGCTGACTGTAGTTGGAAATTTTTCCCCCATTTTAATATCTTAAAGTCCATATTTAACAAGGAATGATGAAATATTTAATCACTTCTTAAGTGTTTGATTTGTTCATTCTATTTTTTAGTAGATCATCAGTTACACAGCTCCATGACTAGATACAGGGAAAAGGCTTCATTCTACCTCTGCTCCCATCTGTCCACTTGTCACTTCTCTATGATTTCTCTGATTACTTTCTAAAGACATCATTTAGTTTATCCCTCTACCTCCCATATTGCCTATTGCCTATAAAAAGGAAGGGATTTACTAGATTTAGGGACACAGTGCATTCCACATGACATAATTTATTTCTTATTTCATAGCAAATGGATTGCCTCACCATTCGTGAAGCTAGATTGAGCATCAGTAACATTCCAGTCCTTCTATTGCTAGGTTCTCTCCTGTGAGTAATATGGGGCATTTTTGGGGGCACCACACCAATGTCTAGTACCTCATCAACCATTCAGCTGATGATCTCAACCTCAAGACCTTTGGGACATGATGGTAGATGGAAAAAACCCGTCTTGACTGAAATGCAATTATTTATTCTGTCTGAATCAAAAATTTCTTTTGTGGTTATATCATGATGATTTCCTAAACCTATTCTTCTTTTTATATCTATCAGTTGCCATTCTTCTGTAAGGTAGGGCTGTCTCCCTATCAAATGGAACTATTTGGTAAACGAAATATAATTTCTCCTGGAGAAGCAGGATAAATGCTTAATTTTCTCTCTCAATTTACCAGTTGTCAAAGTGGAATTGGTCCAACAGTCCCCTCAAATGGTGACCAATATATATATTTGCCTTTCTCTTGAGCATTCTTACAGACTCATGGATTTTCATTGATTCAATGGCAGTTACAAACGTTGTTCTTTCTGATGCTTTAATTGTCATATCTTTGGCCAGTTGGAGCCTCAACAAGCTAGATTCTGTGTCATTTGATAGGATCCCAATAATCCATGAAATTTTTTTTGCTCATCGCCTTGTGCTCAGAAGGTGATGAGAAATGAGAAATCAGATATTTCTTAAAAAATCTAGACTCTTTTGGTGGGTGGCAAAGATATTAAAAACCA